>NC_140033.1:906082-1506082 GCF_963513975.1 Fringilla coelebs | reverse complement strand
TATTCCGGGGGGGCTGCATGGACAGGACACCTTGGGAATGAGTCATGAATGCCACGGAATGTCTCTGACCCAGAGTCCTGGGATACCGTTCCTGGGAATATTCCAGGAGGATCACATGGACAGGACACCTTGGGAGTAATGCCAGGGAATGAGTATGACCCAGAATCCTGGGATACCATTCCCGGGAATATTCCAGGAGGATCACATGGACAGGACACCTTGGGAATGAGGAATGCCAGGGGATGAATCTGACCCAGAATCCTGGGGTACCCTTCCTGGGAATATTCCAGGAGGATCAAAGAGTGGACACCTTGGGAATGAGTCATGAATGCCAGGGAATGTGTCTGACCCAGACTCCTGGGATACCATTCCCGGGAACGTTCCAGGAGGATCACATGGGCAGGACACCTTGGGAGTAATGCCAGGGAATGTGGGAATGTGTTCGACCCAGAATCCCAGGATAACATTCCTGGGAACATTCCAGCTCCCTCTTTTCCAGAGCTGATTCCCAGCAGCTTTTTCTCTCCAGCTCAGCCCATCCAGAGGAGATGAGGGCTCTGCAGGAACCCTCGGATTGGGATCAGCTCCGTGGGATTTCAGCTGGATCTCCACGGAGCAGCACAAACCAAACTCTCCCTGTGCTGGGTTTACACTGCAAGGGGAATTCCTGATTTTTCCTGACTTTCCTTTCACAGGGAGAACCAGGAATTGGGTTCAGAGGTCCCATTGGCCAGGCTGGAGCACCTGGATTCAAGGTAAGGTTGAATCTCGCTTGGAATTTTTTTTCCCTGGGTTTTTCCTCTTTGCCATCCTGGTTTTCCACTGCTGGGTGTGGAGCACGGAAGTGGCTGCAAAGAGAAAGCACCAAAATCATCCTGGAAAGGCGGGGGAAGGATTTGGGATAGAGGGAATGCTCTGTGTCCTCCAAAGGGCCGTTCCAGAGGGAGATCCTGAGGATAAATCTGGAATCATGGAAGGGTTTGGGCTGAGCTCTCTGCAATCAGCAGAGACAACTCAGGCTGGGAAAAAAAATCCAGGGAATTGTGAGCTCCAGGGATCCCTGGGATGTTTGAATTCACCACAGGCCAGGAGCCAAAGACTCTGTCCTTAATTGGCCATGGAAAAGCCCTTTTGTCACCAAAACTTGGGAAGAAAAGATATCCCAAAGGTCAGTGACAATTCCTCCAGCCCATGGATCAGGACTGGAAGTGGTGTCCCAAATTCCATGCACTGGTCAGGGGAATTCAAGGAGACAACCCAGATTTTCTCCAGGAGCTCCAGCAAATCCCACCCAATATCCCAATTCCAGAGGGAGATCCTGAGGATAAATCCGGAATCATGGAAGGGTTTGGGCTGAGCTCTCTGCAATCAGCAGGGACATCTCAGGCTGGGAAAAAAAAATCCAGGGATGAGCTCCAGGGATCCCTGGGATGTTTGAATTCACCACAGGTCAGGAGCCAAAGGCTCTGTCCTTAATTAGCCATGGAAAAGCCCTTTTGTCACCAAAACTTGGGAAGAAAAGACATCCCACGGGTCAGTGACAATTCCTCCAGCCCTTGGATCTCCTCATGGATCAGGACTGGAAGTGGTGTCCCAAATTCCATGCGCTGGTCAGGGGAATTCAAGGAGACATCCCAGAGTTTCTCCAGGAGCTCCAGCAAATCCCACCCAATATCCCAATTCCAGAGGGAGATCCAGAGGGAGATCCTGAGGATAAATCCGGAATCATGGAAGGGTTTGGGCTGAGCTCTCTGCAATCAGCAGAGACAACTCAGACTGGGAAAAAAAATCCAGGGATGAGCTCCAGGGATCCCTGGGATGTTTGAATTCACCACAGGTCAGGAGCCAAAGGCTCTGTCCTTAACTGGCCATGGAAAAGCCCTTTTGTCACCAAAACTTGGGAAGAAAAGACATCCCAAAGGTCAGTGACAATTCCTCCAGCCCTTGGATCTCCTCATGGATCAGGACTGGAAGTGGTGTCCCAAATTCCATGCGCTGGTCAGGGGAATTCAAGGAGACATCCCAGAGTTTCTCCAGGAGCTCCAGCAGATCCCACCCAATATCCCAATTCCTTGTGATTCCCTCTCCAGGGCGAGCCAGGGGCCCCGGGAGCTCCGGGAGCTCAGGGTATCCAAGGAATCCGCGGCCACGCCGGCACTCCCGGATCCCAGGGGGACAGAGGGGCTCCAGGTGTGCCCGGAATTCCGGGGCAGAAGGTGAGGGGACACCAGGGGCTGTGTTTGTCACCTCGAGGTGACCACAATGAGCAAACTGTCCGTGCCAGGTGGCCCCTGTGGGCCAAACCCCCACAATTCCAGGTCTCCCTGAGCCTGGAGGTTATCAGGGAAGTGGGAATAAATCCCGGTTGGGAAAGGAAAGATTTGAATGATGGGATGATCCTCAGGTTCCAAAAGAAAACAGTGGAGCCCCCAGGAAGTTGTTCTTTCTGGGAATTTAACGGTGGGACTTGGAAGGAGTGGCCATGGGGGTGGCAGCTGGAATTTTGGGGTCATTAATCCCTGGGAACAGAGGGAGAAATCCCAGAATCCCAGGTTGGGAAAGCCCTCCAAAGTCATGGGATCCAAGCTGTGCCAAGCTGTGCCACTCTCCAGTGAGTGCCACATCCAGGAATTCCTTGGACACCTCCAGGGATGGGGACTCCAGACCTCCCTGGGCAGCCCCTGCCAGGCCTGACCCCCTTTCCATGGGGAAATTCCTGCCAGTGCAGGGAACACTGGGATCACCAGCTCCTGCTTTTGTCTGGATCAGGGAAATGGGGACCTTTCCCATCCGTGCGTTCTCCTCCCAAAGGGTTTTGTTTTCCAGGGAGAACGTGGGAGGAGAGGCCGGAGTGGATCTCCTGGGCCCGTGGGACCATCGGGATCCCCAGGAAAAGAGGTGGATTTGTACATATTCCCTGTGCCTTTTGGGAGGGATGGATGAGGGATCTGGGCTGGATGGGCCTCCATCCTCTGGGAATGTTGGGCTAGGAGGGCACTGAGCACTTCCAAAGCAAATCCTCCCTTTTATTTTTATTTTGTTGTCTCCTTGTCCTGCAGGGAATTCCTGGGACACCTGGACCCAAAGGCAACAAGGTCAGTGCCACCTTCCAGGGAAAGTCATGAGCAGAGATCCTGGGATGGGAATGGGACAAGTCCCTGCCTTCTCCTGGCTCCTCATCCCTGACCCCATCCTCCTTCATCCCATTCCACCCTCACTCCCTTCCTCCCACGCTTCCTGGAGCACCCTCCAGAGAGAACAGCAGAAAATCCATGGAATTGAGTCTCCTGCATCTTCCTGGGACTTCAATCCTGGCCAAATTAGTCAGGAATTATGTGGTGGAGTTTCCCTGCCCCCGGTGACACCTCTGGAATTCTCTGCTTCCCAGGGAGAAGCCGGCGTTGGAGCCACAGGCCCGAGAGGTCCCCACGGATTCCCTGGCCCTCGGGTAGGTCCATCCATAAATATTCCAGGCTTGGATTCCTGCAGCCTCCAGTCCCTTTGGAGGCAGCTTTATCCATCACCTCCCTCCCACCCATCCCAGAAATTCCTGAAGGGTTTCAGGTGGCAAAATTCCCTTTCCATCCTATCCCTGAGGAGTTTTGGTCTCATTCCAAAAATGTTGGAATCTGAGGCCGTGTTTAAATTTGCTGCTCCTGGGGCTGTCCCACAAAAAAATTGGGATTTTATGGCCCAATCCATCGGGACAAACTCCCCACCTGCTTTGGGATGAAGCCCCCGAGGCAAAACACTCCCTGGAAATGTCACAGCTGTGGGATAAACCTCGCTGGAGTTTCATGATCCAAAGGAAATGATGGAATAATGTTTCTGCTCTTCCAACTCCGGCATAAATCTGAATCCCAGGATCTCAGGTTGCGTTGGCTTCATATGGGAGACCTGAATTTGGCCTCAGTTATTTGGAATTTGGGCAATTCCTGAGGTTAAAGGCAGGTCCTGTAGGGTCAGCTCAAGGCTTCCATGGACCCTCCAGGGCAGCTCTTCCATAAGAGTTGCAGATAAATAAGAACAATCCATAAGAACAATCCAATCCATAAGAACAATCCAATCCATAAGAACAATCCAATCCATAAGAACAATCCAATCCATAAGAACAATCCATAAGAACAATCCATAAGAACAATCCATAAGAACAATCCATAAGAACAATCCATAAGAATAATCCATAAGAACAATCCATAGGAACAATCCATAAGAACACCCAGCCCCTCATCCTGCTGGAGGGATCAGGAGGCTGGACAAGCCCTGTGGGGACAGGGAATTCTGCCTGCCCCATTCCCAGTGGATGAATTGTGCGTTTGGGATTCCAGTTATTTGGAATTTAGGCAATTCCCGAGGTTAAAGGCAGGTCCTGTAGGGTCAGCTCAAGGCTTCCATGGACCCTCCAGGGCAGCTCTTCCATAAGAATTGCGGATAAATAAGAACAATCCATAAGAACAATCCATAAGAACAATCCATAAGAACAATCCAATCCATAAGAACAATCCATAAGAACAATCCATAAGAACACCCAGCACCTCATCCTGCTGGAGGGGTCAGGAGGCTGGACAGGTCCTGTGGGGACAGGGAATTCTGCCTGCCCCATTCCCAGTGGATGTTTTGGGGGTCTGGGGTTCCCTGTGTGCCCCACTCCTCGTTGCTACCCCTGCCCCTCTGCGTCCCCCAGGGTGACGAGGGCATCGTGGGAATGCGGGGTCCCCCTGGAATGATGGTGA
This sequence comes from Fringilla coelebs, assembly GCF_963513975.1. NCBI lineage: Eukaryota > Metazoa > Chordata > Aves > Passeriformes > Fringillidae > Fringilla > Fringilla coelebs. The sequence goes on along the minus strand of NC_140033.1, from coordinate 1,501,349 downwards.
GTGCTCCAATATTCCCGGAAAACCACGGATCCACGGCTGGCAGAGTCCCCACGAGCCATGAGAGAAATAAAATGGGATTCTTCCAGTGGGAAATAGAGATTTGGGAACCTGGATTCCAGTGGGATGGGGGAGTGGAAATCCTGTGAACTCCCTACTGTCCTTGTCCATTTGGGTGGCTCATCCCAAGGTTTGGAAGCTCTCCTGGAATATCAATCCCTGTCTGCTGTTGTCCAGGTCTGGGGGAATTTCAGGAATTTCAGGGCAGGAATTTCAGGCTCTTGTTCCACTGGAGGGGGCTGAGTAGGGCGAGACACTAATGGCAGCTGGAATTTGGATAAATTCATTTATTAATTATTATAATTTATTAGGCTGTTGTTTTTCATGGAATGAAAGGAAGAGGATTTTTTTTATAAGGACACGGAGCAATAGGAAATGGGGGAATGACTTTAAACTGGAATAGAGCAGGGATGAATGGGATATTGGGAAGAAATTCTTCCCTGTGAGGCTGGGGAGGATTCTGGCACAGAATTCCCAGAATAGTTTTGGCTGCCCCATCCCTGGAAGTGTCCAAGGCCAAGCTGGACAAGGCTTGGAGCACCCTGGGACAGTGGAAGGTGTCCCTGAAGATGGAAATTCCCATCTTCCTGCTTATTCCCGGGAATTTAGCAAACAGGGGTGACCATGATGGCTTTTCACCTCCCCAAATGCGCTTCCCATCCTGGCTTGGCCTCATGGGATCTGGAGATCCCCATCAAGGATCCACCTCCACCTTGGAGGAGCCTCTTGGAGCCACCCAGCTTTTCCTTGATGGTCCAAAAATCCCAGTGGGATTCTCAAAATGAGGGAATTTGGCTGGATTTATCCACCTGCCAGGAGATCCTGGTGGTGCACAGAGGATTGAAACAGGAGCTCCTGTCCTGGCTCTTCCAGCAGATTTTCCATGCTGGAGCCCACCCCTGGAAGCAGCTCTGCCTTTGGATGGAGGCTGCTCTTTCCCAACTTCCCACCTTCCTACTTTCCTCCTGTTTTTGTGGATCCTCACGTGTTTTTTATGTGTTTTTCCAGGGTCCAAAAGGCTTCCCAGGCATGAAAGGACAAAGAGTAAGAACTGATCTTATCTACAACTATCTTATCTGCAGCTCTTATCTTATCTACAACTCTTATCTACATCTTTTATCTTCTCCACACCTTGCCCTGGTGTTGTGGGGAGCAGCTGCCCTTTTAAACCAGTGGGAATCATCCCAGGATCTCCTGGGAATGGCCTGGGAGAGCCTCTGGATCAGCCTTTGGGAATTGTCCCAGGATCTCCTGGGAATGGCCTGGGAGAGCCCACGGACCAGCTTTCAGGAATCATCCCAGATCTTCTGGGAATGGCCTGGGAGAGGCCCTGGATCAGGCTTTGGGAATTATCCAAGGATCTCCTGGGAATGGGCTGGGAGAGGCCCTGGATCAGCCTTTGGGAATTATCCCAGATCCCCTGGGAATAGACTAGGAGAGCCCACAGACCAGCTTTCAGGGATCATCCCAGATCTCCTGGGAATGGCCTGGAAGAGCCCCTGGATCAGGCTTTGGGAATTATCCCAGGATCTCCTGAGAATGGGCTGGGAGAGGCCCTGGATCAGCCTTTGGGAATTATCCCAGATCTCCTGGGAATGGCCTGGGAGAGCCCCTGGATCAGCCTTTGGGAATTATCCCTGGATCTCCTGGGAATGGCCTGGGAGAGCCCCTGGATCAGCCTTTGGGAATTATCCCAGATCTCCTGGGAATGGCCTGGGAGAGCCCCTGGATCAGCCTTTGGGAATTATCCCAGATCTCCTGGGAATGAGCTGGGAGAGCCCCTGGATCAGCCTGGTGTGCCCTGCACTCCAGCTCCTATTCCATACAGATTCCATTGAAAGGTTTGAGGGAGAAATCTGGGAAATCCTTCATTTTTGGGATGCCCTGCAGGATGGAGGTGCTGAATCCCATCGGGATGGGAAATCCAGCAGCAATCCCACATTGTGCTGAGCATGGAGTCAGGAAAACCACCTCAGGCCCCTGGGGTTTTGTTCATTGTCAGTGCCATAAATTTGGGTTTTTCACAACATTTCATGGCGAGCTGAGGGTTTTCCAGAGGATCTGACTTCCAGCTCCAGGAGGTTTTAGTGGCTTGGAGTGGGAATCAATGGCCTGAGCGACACAAGAGGGAATAAAAAGGGAATAATTCACCTTTTTTTTTTTCTTTTCCTGTTTTTAGGGTGATCGGGGACTTCTAGGACCAAAGGGAGAACGAGTAAGGACATTCCAGATTTTGGGGGGTTTTCCTTTCACTGTGTGGCTCCCAGAAAAGCCTGGATCCATCCCCTCCTTGTTGTGCCTGTGAAATTAAGAGGAGGCAACACCTGGATTGTCCCCCTCTTTTCTGGGGGTCTCCACCAGTTTAAATCAAATTTTTTTATTCCTTCTTCGCACTGGAAACATCTGTGGGAGCTGAGTTTTTGGGATGGGTTTGATGAGATCCTACAAAGAAGCACAACAGCAACCAAAAAAAAAAAAAAAGGCAATTTTGGGAACGATTTGCTGGGGCACAAAAAAATCCTGAATTAAGAGAGAGGAAGAAAATTCCCCCTGATTTTTGGAATGAGCGGCTGACCCCAAAGCCAACCTTAATTTCCAACAGCCCGAGCTGGCTCCTGACAGGTAATGGGAAAATAACTCCTCAAGTGCTCCTGGAAAATGCTCAGAAACCGCTGAACTCGTGCCCGGCGTTTTGTTCAGTCCCTTCCTGGCCGGAATGGCTGGTTGGAAAATGAGGTTTTGGAAAAGCTCCGTGATGATGCCGCCTTTGAGTCACGCAATATTCCGTGATTAAGGCCCATTTGTCTCCGAGGAAGCTCCTCTGGAAAGGAACTCGCCCCGGAGACCAATCAATTCTTAATTTGCTTGGTGAGGAGGCCTCGGAACTCTTCCCAGGCCGAAGGAATGTGGGATGTGTTTTCCAAAGGGTGCCTTCGTAAAAGATGAGGTGGAATCGGAGATAAAACGGGAGCCGGAGGGAGAAATTGGCTTGGGTTTGTTCCACCTGATTCCAGCTTGATTTTCCATCTCATTCTCCCTGCATCAGTGTGGGAATGGCTCTATGGATGCCAGGGTTGGGTTAAACTGCAGGATTTTTACTCTCCCTTCTATTCCCAAAATTTGTTGAGCCCCATCCTGGCTCTGTTAGAGAGCTGGGAAGCAGGAACGTGTATGAAGCCAGAATTTGGGAAGAGTCCTGTGGTGAGGGTTGGACAGAGTCCAAAAAATGTCGGATTTTTGGGAATATTGACAGATGTGGAGTTGCTAAAACCTCAGCAAGGCAGAACCACCCAGATCAGGAATATTTGCACTGAAGGGACTTGTGTGAAGGGAATTTTTTCCGAAGGGAGCCCAGCTGCCCACCTTGGGAGACACAACCCTCCCTTCTCCAGAGCAGAGACATTCCTTGGGATAGCCGGGATCCCGCTCCCCGAGGAGCTCGGCACGGGTGTGTCCATGGGCTTCCCGTGTCCTTGTGGCTCCCAGGGGTGACACTTTGGGGTTGTCCCCCCCCAAAACCTCCCTCTGAGGGGTGACCTCGGTGCCATTCCTCAGCTCTGGCTGCATCCATCATCCCGGGCACCACGGACAGCTCCGTTCCCCGCCCTGCTGGCGGCTGCTTCCCGCAGCTGGGAAGAGCTGGGAATCCCGAGCCCCTGATTCCTGTGTCACTCGTGGAATCTGTCCAAGCCCTGGGATCAGGGAACGATCCCTTTGTCCCTTCCCCTCCAGGAGAAATGTGCTGGGATAACGCCGGCGGGCTCCAAAGTTTTTAGGGACAGGAGGGCACTGGGAAACCTCAGGATTTGGGGTTTTCTGGGCACGTTCGTGACCCAGCTTTTAATTAAGGGTGATTAACCCTAACAATTAACGTCGTTGTTAATCACTGCATTCCCAGTGGGAATCCCAGTGGATCCCTTTCCCCGTCTCTCCTTTCTCCAGGGTGAATCCATGACAATTTTTGGACCCCAGGGCTACAAAGGCACCAAAGGAGATCCCGTAAGTTTGGCTTTCCAAGCTGTCCCTTCCCTGCTCGGGATCGGCGCTGGGAAGCAGCACTTGAATCCAGCTGGATCCTTCCAGGAGAGGTGGAATAATTCAAACCCACCAATTCCTGGTTTTCCTTTCAGGGTGAGCAGGGACTGCCGGGTTTTGATGGAGACAAAGGCGAGAAGGGAGAGGATGGACCCGTAGGAGAAAAGGTGGGAACTTCCCAAAGCCTGTGAGGAAGGGACTGGGGGTGGTGGAAGGAATTCCCAGAGAAATTATGGACGCCCCTGGATCCCTGGAACAGAATTTCCAGAAAAATTGCGGCTTCCCCCATCCCTGGAAGTGTCCTGGACGAGACTCGGAGAAACCTGGGACAGTGGAGGGTGGATTGGAGCTGGGTGATCCTTAAAGTCCCTTCCATCCCAAACCATCCTGGGATTCTCTGGTCTCTACTGGAAAACACGGCCACACCCAGCTCTGGCACCAGCAGGGAGAGGAGGGGGCTGGCCAGGGGCTTGGGGACCCCAAACACATCCCATTCCTCAGGTGTCCCCCAGGGAAAAGGGATCATTCCGTTCCCACACGCCCCTCTCCCGCCAGGAGCCATCCCCGCTCCTGGAGCCCCTGGAATGCTCTGGGTAAGGCTTGGATGGCTCCCGTGTGTCCCTGCCGTGTCCCCTGGGTGGTGGCAGAGCTCCTCCCTGTCCCTCTGCTCCCCAGGAGCTCATCCCAGGCCCCAGCCCGGCCCTGTTTTCCTGGGAGGAATCACGGAATTCTCCCACTCCCGGCTGAGTCACAGCTCCCGTCTCCGTGTCCTACTCATCCCAATTTCCATCTCACGGAAATGGCTCTGGCTTCACCAGCCTGACCCAGGACTGAATAAATTGAAGTCCCCACAGCAGCAGTGACACATCCAGCTGCTGTTATTTCCCAGGAAAGCTGCATCCCGGTGTAGTCCAGGTGGGAATTGCCTGATCCAAGGTGGGCGTGTCCCTGGGGAAGAGGCAGATCCTGCCCCTTTCTGATCCCGCTGCTCAGGTCCCCAGAGTGAAGGAAACTCTTGGAGACTCTCCCATGTTTTTTTTATTAAAGTCGGATAAAATTCCGTGTATTTCATTAGTCCGACTGGGCTCTGATGAAAAATCCTCCATAAAAATTAATCCATAAAAAGCAACCCCTTAAAATAGTCCAGAAAAAAATAACCCCTGAAAAATAATCCATAAAATAACCCACAAACGTCTCCTCCTGGATAAATATCTGCATGACTTTGGAGAGCGGAATCTCCAGCCCCTGTGAGCCCGCCAGGGTCTTCTCCTGGATTTTTGGCAGGGATAGAGCTCATCCCGAGGATCCAAGCCCCCTTCCTGCCTGTTTCCCTTCAACCCCCACTGCTGGGCAAGGAATCTTTTCCAGAACAATTCCCAGGGGTTCCTGCCAGCTCCTGGCACTGGTGGCTTTCTTCCCGACCCCTGGGATGGGATTTTGATATGGAAATGGTGTTTTTGGTCGTCTCTGTTATCCCTGTGGGTTTTTCCGTGGATAAATTGCAGAGAGCAGGTGCTCACAATGCATTTAACAGGGATTTTAACCTTTTAGGGAATCAAAGGAGAAGCTGGATCCAAGGGAATGATGGGACTTTTCGGGAGCAGAGGACCCGTGGGACAGAAGGTGAGCTCCAAATCTCCTGCCAGGACTGAGGTGGAAAATCCCATGGATATAATCCCTCATTCCCTCCTCAAAACTGCTGATTGAAATGACCAAGGCTCTGGAAAAGCAGGAGCAGCTGCACTTTTCCAGGAAAATCCTGAAAATTTTAATGGAGCAGGGTGCTCTGGGAACTTTTCCAGGCTGGAATGGTCAGTTAGGAGTTGCTGGAATGTCAGAATTCCAGGAGGGAGGTGAGAGGTGCTCTCCAAGCTCCATTTAGAGCCGGTGGAATCCATTGTTTGCCAGCTGGGATATTTGGGATATCCCACTGCCCTTCCAGCTGCTGCTGTAAGGAGCTCCTCCAAGCTCTCCTTGTCCCTTTTCCAGAATTCCTCCAGCATTCCCTGTTTCCAGAGGGATCTCAGCTCTTCCCCAGGATAACTCATCCCTGCTTTCCTTGCAGGGGGAGCCAGGAGAACCGAGCTCGCCGGGATCTTCCGTGAGTCGGAAAACGTTCCCCTGCCTTTCCAAACCCTGGGTGTGGAGAAGGGCCCTGGTCCCCTCCCAGGGCCAGGAATTTGGGAAAGGGTGGGAAGAGGCCATGGGAACTCGGAGCTGCTCCCCAAAGTCCGTGTTCCAGGAGGTTTTGCTGGAAAACCAGCCTGGATGTCAGGGATCCCAGCCAGAGGTTTGGCGTTATGGCTTGTGGAAGAAATTCCTCTCTGTGAGGCTTGGGATGCCCTGGCACAGAATTCCCAGAAAAATTATGGATGCCCCATCCCTGGAAGTGTCCAAGGCCAGGTTGGACAGGGTTTGGAGCAGCCTGGGGTAGTGGGAGGTGTTCCTGCCCCAGGGATGGGATCTGAGGTCCGTTCCCACCCAAACCATTCAGTGATTCCATGATTTTGCATTAGGGAATGCAGGAAAAATGCATTTATTTAATGTTTTTTATGCCTTTGGTGCCTTTTCCACCCCAAGTGGAAAAGTCTCCAAGCTCCCAAGACTCTCAGGATCACGGGATCATGGAACATTTGGAGTTGGAAAGGACCCACCAGGGTCATCGAATCCAGCTCTTAAATTAAGGGCCCAAACTCCAAATTTCCAAGGTTGTCCAAAGAAATAAGTCCCCACTGATTCCTGATCACAGCCATGAAATTACTGACAGGCCTGGAATCCCGAGTGGGAATTGCTCCCTGAGGAAAAGGCCCTCATCCAATTAGTTATTGTGTTAATTGTTATTAATAATTACAAACAACCTCCTTGGCCAAAGCCTCGAGGCCGGAACGAGCTGTGAGACCTGGGATCAGCCCTGGTGGGTGTTGGAGTGAGGATATTTCTGGAATTGTTTTGTAGGGAACACCTGGCTCTGCAGGGTGAATCCAGGAATGGAGCAAAGGTTGCTGACTGCAAAGGGATCCCAGCACCCTAGTTTTCCCCGGATTTTGGGGATAATATCTCCCACAGAGGGGTGTCCTGCCATCCACCCCCTGAGCAAAGCCAAGGAATTTTCCTTTTGGAAATCTTCTGGGATTCTGCTGGCGCAGGGCAAAGCTTGGATTTTATCCTCCCCACATTCCCAAAATTGCAAAAGCCAGATCCCAGCTGGGATGCTGCTGGAGGATCCATGATTAATTCTGGAATTCATCCCACCTCTGCCAGGTTCACTTCCCATTGGTTTTATTGGAAGATTTAGGGAATCCTCACCCACCATTCCCATCCATTCAGGCACCTGAGGGAGGATCCTGATGGGAATGAAGCTCCCACTTCATTTCCTAAGTGCTCCCACTTGGATTATTCCTTCCCTGGGTTATTCCTGAGCTGTCCATCATTCCCCAAATCCTCTTTTCCCGAGGACAGAACTCCCATCCTGCCCGGATCCAACCCCAAATCTTCCAGGTAGAGCCTTGTGCTCCTCATTTCCCCTCATTTCCCTCTAATCCCATCTTTTATTCCCACAAATTGCCAGCGATTGCTGCTCCTGCTGAATTCCCTGGCAGCGATTTGGGCGCCGTCACCCATTTACTCTCCCGATTTTCCCATCCATGGAAGTTCCCAGCCGAGCTGTGACAGCACTTGTGTCTTCTCCCTGCAATTATTCCTGGGGAAGATTTCAATGGATCCTCTTGACTTCACACATGGGCTCAGTTTTGATATTCCAGGCGCCTCCTCCTCCTTCCCCCTCTTTTCTAAAAGCTCAGCTCCCTCTTTATTTTGCTGTTCCTGCCTCTCTTCCCTCTTTTATGTTCCAATTGCTGCCTATTATTCCCATTAACTCGTCATTTGGATCATGGACTCAGGCTTCCAGCTCCTCTCCTTTATTCCCTCTGATTGTGCATTAAAATAACGACGGGTTAACCCGTTGTTCTCCCCAAAACTCCGATTTTTAATGCACTTTTCCCTCATTTCTTGCTCCCTGTTTTGGTTTTCCAGGGATTCTGAATCCCTGGAGCGCACCAGACTTGGAGTTCAGCAGGAGTGGGAATGGTTTATGAGCAGGAATTTGAGTTTGTGATGGATATTAAGTCTCCCAGGAAAACTGGGATCACACAGAATCCTAAAATACTGAAGGTTGGATCATTCCCTTCCAGATCCTCTCATTCCAAACCCCCTGCCAAGGGGAATTTTCCACCAAACCGGGCAATTCCCACCCCAAACACCAAATTTTTGGGGGGGATGGAAGAAGGAAAGAAGCTCAAAACTGCAGCAAATAAACCCAACCCAACCCCAGCAGGGAAGGGCAGGATCTCCGGGGTGGAGATCCCATTCCCACCATCCCACCAAATACTGAGCTGGAAAACCTTTCGGGAGAATTTTGGGAACTCATCCCCCTTTTTTGACGCGCGCCTTCAAACGGCTCCATCCTTTGGGGGCCACATCCCGATGGATTCCAGCCTCTCCCAGCGTGTCCCTGCTCATTCCCGGCTCCTCCCCGGCTCCTCCCTGCCTCCAGCCCGCAGCTCCGCGGGAATTTTTGCCCGGGAGCCGGGGAGGATCCAAGGATCTCTGCGTCACGGGCTCGGTGACTCAGCCTCTCTGCGTTGGCAGCTCAGCTCCAGCGACGTTTGCATCCCAAATCCAGAGAGCCGGGGTCTGGTTCCAGTATTCCTGCAGTAATTGCCTCCAAATTGCCACTTAAATTTTAATTTGCTCCCATTTATTGTCCGGCCTTGACTTCCCTGGCACGGCACCGGGGTGGAAATCCGAGGGAACAAATTTCCATTTGGCTTCCTTGCATTTTCTTCTTTTTTTATTTTCCCCCTTTTTTTCTTTCCTCTTTAAATTCCTCCAATTCTTTCCTCTTTTAATTCCCATCTTTTCCCTGTCCTGGGAAAGCATCACCTCCATGACTTCCTTCCCTTTCAGGCCATGTCCAATCCCGATTTTAAACCTTCCAATCCACATTCCAAAATCTCTCCAGCAGGGAACCGCTTATGGAGAGACAAAACCCGGGTCTAAATCTTATTTATCTTGCCCGGACTAAGTAGGCCAGGCTTAGACCCAGCCTTCCAGCACATCCTTATGATTTAGACCTTCCAATCCACATTCCAAAATCTCTCCAGCCCAGCATGAGCAAGAAACCACTTATGGAGAGATAAAACCTGGGTCTAAATCTTATTTATGTGTTCTGGACTAAGTAGGCCGGGCTTAGACCCAGCCTTCCAGCACATCCTTACGATTTTAAACCTTCCAATCCATATTCCAAAATCTCTCCAGCAGGAAACTGCTTATGGAGAGATAAAACCCAGGTCTAAATTGTATTTATGTTGCCTAGACTAAGTAGGCTAGGCTTAGACCCGGCTTTCCAGCACACCCTTACAATTTTAATCATTCCAGTCCATGTTCCAAAATCTCTCCTGACCAGCATGAGCAAGAAACCGTTTATGGGGAGATAAAACCCGGGTCTAAATCTTATTAATGTGTTCTGGACTAAGTAGGCCAGGCTTAGACTCAGCTTTCCAGCACATCCTTATGATTTTAAACCTTCCAATCCATATTCCAAAATCTTTCCAACAGGAAACCGATTATTGAGAGGTAAAACCTGTGTCTAAATCTTATTTATCTTGCCTGGACTAAGTAGGCCGGGCTTAGACTCAGCTTTCCAGCACATCCTTATGATTTTAAACCTTCCAATCCACATTCCAAAATCTCTCCAGCCCAGGATAAGCAGGAAACCACTTATAGAGAGGTAAAACCTGAGTCTAAATCTTATTTATGTTGCCTGGACTAAGCAGGCCAGGCCTAGACCCAGCTTTCCTTAAGTGAGTTTAACTTTTCCTAAAACCATCTGGGATTCTCTCAGGACGAGAAGGATCTCATGGAAAGCAGGAAGATGAGTTGGACAGGAAAACATGGAAAACCTGGCACTGGGGATATTTGGGATAATTAAGAGAAGTATTAAAGCTTAAATTAAATTTAAATTAAATTAAATTAGGGGAACTCTAATTAATGTCAGGTTTTTTAGTGCACAGAAAGAAGCTTTTTGAGCCATTCCTGGTCTGATCCCAGCTCCCAGCTCCTTCAAAACTCCAGGCACTCAAAGGTATCCCGGATTTGTGGGATTTAACCATCACACAAATGGTTTATTGCCCTCCAGCCTGTCCCAGCAAACAGAAATATTCCCATTTTCCCGGCGTTTTATGGTTTATTTACGTCCCCAGATGGAATTTTCTATTGATTGTGTCAATAAATCGTTACCAATAAAGAGATATCTGTGCCTGGGATAGGGAGGAACATGGATTTCCCCTGATCCAGGGAGGCCCTGGCACACAAATCTCATTTTTTTTAATCTTAATGAATTTGTTTCCTTCCAACAACCACAGCAAACAAATTCCACTTGTTCAGCTCCTGATTTGCTCAAGCAGCCAATTTTTCTCCCCTGAGAGGGGCTCAAGTGGGGATAAATCCAATTTTTCCTTCACATCCAGGTGCTGGAAAATGCCATCAAAATTGGCCAGGATGGATGAGGAGACTGTGGCAACCTTGAGGAAAAAAATTAAAATTTAAAAATTAAAAAAATTTAGGATTTTTAGCCGCTTTATTTGCTACCACAACAATGGGAGACTCCATGAAATGAGCTCCCAGTGCTGGATGTGGCTCCAGAAGCCAAAAAATTCCACAGTGGGATAAAAGACCTGGAGCCCCCTTAGACCATTCCTTCAATCCCTGTTCCCATTCCCAAGCCCATCCAAATCTCCTTGCCTGGAATGACCCTTTCACTGCCACAATGTCCCCAGCTGGAATTACAGACTCATCCCCTCCCAGGTTTCGTTTGCCAGGGATTTGCAATCCATGGAATTGGGTGAGGAATGGGAGATAAATCCAGCCTCAGACCTTGGGGCTGCTCCTGGGGGAGCTTCTGCCCTCGGATTGAGGGATCCTGCAGTTGGGATTCCACCCTGGACTGTCCTCATCCCTCTTCCATGAAAATAAAACAGGCTCTGGAATGAATTTTTCCCAACTTTCTGGCAGGGTGCAGCAGGACTGGATGGGAAGAACGGGATCAAGGGAGCCAAAGGTGACAGAGGCCTGCAGGGACAGAAGGGGAAGCCGGTGAGTGGCAGGAAGGGACATGGAGTGTTTGGGAAAGGATCTGCTCCTTCCCAAATCCCACATTTCTGTCTGCTCCTTCCCAAATCCCACACTCCTGTCTGTGCTTCCCAAATCCCACCCTCCTGTCTGTGCTTCCCAGATCCCACACTCCTGTCTGTGCTTCCCAGATCCCAAACTCCTTTTGGTGCTTTCCTGGATCCACATTCCTGTCTTCTCCTTCCCAAATCCCACACTCCTGTCTGCTCCTTTCCCAAATCCCACACTCCTATCTGCTCCTTTCCCAAATCCCACACTCCTGTCTGCTCCTTCCCAAACCCCACATTCCTGTTCTGTGCCTTCCCAGATCCCACATTCCTGTCTGCTCCTTCCCATAACCCACATTCCTGTCTGTGCTTTCCCAAATCCCATATTCCTGTCTGCTCCTTCCCAAATCCCACACTCCTGTCTGTGCTTCCCAAATCCCATATTCCTGTCTGCTCCTTCCCAAATCCCATATTCCTGTCTGCTCCTTCCAGGATCCCACACTCCTGTCTGTGCTTCCCAAATCCCATATTCCTGTCTGCTCCTTCCCAAATCCCATATTCCTGTCTGCTCCTTCCAGGATCCCACACTCCTGTCTGTGCTTCCCAGATCCCACATTCCTGCCTGCTCCTTCCCAGATCCCACACTCCTGTCTGCTCCTTCCTAGATCCCACATTCCTGTCTGTGCTTTCCCAAATCCCACACTCCTGTCTGCTCCTTTCCAGTTCCCACATTCCTCTCTGCTCCTTCCCATATCCCACATTCCTTCCCAAATCCCACATTCCTGTCTGTGCCTTCCCGGATCCCACATTCCTGTCCATGTTTCCCAGATCCCACATTCCTCTCTGCTCCTTCCCAAATCCCACATTCCTGTCTGCTCCTTCCCAAATCCCACATTCCTGTCTGTACTTTTCTGGATCCCACATTCCTTTTGTGCTTTCCTGGATCCCACATTCCTGTCTGCTCCTTCCCAGTTCCCACATTCCTGTCTGCTCCTTCCCAAATCCCACATTCCCTTTGTGCCTTCCCGGATCCCACATTCCTTTCCCTTTCCACCCCCTAAAGGCCTCAGGGCTTTCCTCAGGGTCTTTCCCAAATCCTGGAAAAGTCTCCAATGCCCAACCTGGCCTGGTTTTTAGGAGCTGTCCTCCTCCAGTTCCCAGCACATCCATATCCCAAAATTTCCTACTTATCCCATATTTCCCAGCCTGAGTTTTCCTCTGTTTCTTCCCAAAGCCCAAATTTCGATTCCCTTCACATCCCAAGTCCCTCTCTGCCTGATGGAAACCGAGGAATCCTTCACTAAATCCCTCATGGATTTCCTGGGATCAGCTCCTTCATGACAGGGAGGCTCCCAAAAAAACTTCTGGAACACAGTTGGGATTTTGGCCCCTTATTCCTGAAAATTCATCTCCTTTGTCCTTTTTTCCCATGCAGGGAGGGAAAGGTGACCCTGGGACCCCTGGTGACACCGGGCAGAAAGGGACAAAGGTAGGACATGGATGAGATCCTGGGAAATTCCCATCCCTGGAGAGGATCCCCAAAATCCCTGGGAGCGTGGTGGAACAGCTTTGGATGGATTGGGAGCTGGGGAAACGTTCTCCAGGAGCTCCTTCCAACCTCAACCACTCCACAACCCTGGGAAATAAAGGTTGGGATGAGCAGGGGTGGGGAAGGAGCTTCCAGCAGCCCCAGAATTCCCGTCCTCATTCCGTGGGATCTCTCCTCAATTCCCAGGGTTTGCGGGGGCTTCCAGGCCGGACCGGCGCTCCCGGAGCCAAAGGTGCCAAGGTGAGCCAAGCCCAGCTTTCCTCCCTGCCCCATTCCCAAAACTCCTGCCCACCCATTCCCAGGAGAGCTTCATGCATGGAACCCTGAGGAATCCTCCCCATTTCTGGGGGAAAACCCCTCCTGTGAAGAGCAGGGAATCATGGATCGGGAGGTTTTAAAATTGCAGGGAACTTTGGGGTAATCTAGGTCTAAATGCAAAACTAAACCCAGCCCAAATCCCTCCTGATCCAGGAATCCTGAGGAATCCTCCCCATTTCTGGGGGAAAACCCCTCCTGGAAGGCCTGTGAAGAGCAGGGAATCATAGATCAGGAGGTTTTAAGGCTTGCAGGGAACTTTGGGATAATCTAGGGCTAAAAACGAAACTAAACCCAGCCCAAATCCCTCCTGATCCAGGAATCCTAAGGAATCCACCCTGTTTCTAGAGGAAAATCCCTCCTGGAAGGCCTAGGATGAGCAAGGAATCATGGATCGGGAAGCTTTAAGGCTTGTAGGGAATTTTGGGATAATCTAGAGTTTAAAATAAACCCAGCCCAAATCCCTCCTGATCCAGGAATCCTGAGGAATCCACCCCATTTCTGGGGGAAAATCCCTCTTGGAAGGCCTAGGATGAGCAAGGAATCACGGATCAGGAGGTTTTAAGGTTTGCAGGGAACTTTGGGGTAATCTAGGGCTAAATGCAAAACTAAACCCAGCCCAAATCCCTCCTGATCCAGGAATCCTGAGGAATCCTCCCCATTTCTGTGGGAAAACCCCTCTTGGAAGGCCTAGGATGAGCAGGGAATCACAGATCAGGAGGTTTTAAGGCTTGCAGGGAACTTTGGGATAATCTAGGGTTAAAAACGAAACTAAACCCAGCCCAAATCCCTCCTGATCCGTGGCTTAGCAACGGCCTGGGCTCAGGTCTAAATTGGTGCCGGGCTCTTATCATCACCATGAGTTCCTTATCAGTAAACAACATCTAATGAGCCTTGATGGGCTTTTTATGGAGGGGTTGGGAAGCTGGATAGGAGAAATGGGAGCTGTTGGTGACAGAGGCAACGTTGTTGTTATTATTGTGCTTATAATCAATTTTTAAATTAATATTATTTTTATTATTGTGGTTACTAACATTTGGATTCATCAGCCCCGCTCCATCTGGTAACTGAATTTTTATCTGGGGAATTCCCCACCTACTTCCCTCCAGGCGAGCTTGGAGTTGGGATAATCTCCAGTTTCAAGGATTCCCAATTATCTTGGTTAATTATCAGTTAAATTTTAGTGATCTGAAATTTCTAGGCTGAGGTGAGACTCCATCTTGGAGTGTCACCCCTGGGTTATCCCTTCCCTTCCTTTTCCAGAGTTTTCCTGATGTTTTGGGGGTTCTTTGTCCTCACAACCCCTCCACTGCTTTTGCATCCACAGGGAGAGGTTGGCAGTCCTGGAAAAGAGGGAATTCCGGGATCTGATGGACAGCATGGACCAAAGGTGAGGATCTGAACCGCCACAGAATCATGGAATGCTTTCGGAAGGGACATTAAAGGTCATCCCACAAGAGTTTTCCCAGAAGTTTTCCCAAATCCACCTCTGGAAAATGCCCATTTCTTCCACAGGGCAGAAACTGGGTTTTCCTGGGTCTGCTCCCATAAATCAGCATGGATTGGGTGAGGATTCCTGGATATTGGGATTGGGATCTTTACTCACCTCCTCAGCTGAGTTCATCCATCCCAATCCCGATGCCCCACAGGCTTTTTTCCATTTTAATGGGAATTTTCCCTCTCCTGGAATACCACTGGTGCCCAGACTGAGGTGACACTCAGTAAATAACCCTAATCCAAGGAAAAACCAGTTAATTCCCAAATTCCCAGCCTTTCCAAGCCCATGTTATCCATGATTTTACCTTGGCTCTTTCCAGGGCGAGCCAGGAGCCTCAGGCAGCGACGGCGCCTCGGGAATTCCTGGGGAGAAAGGAGAAAAGGTTGGTGCTGAGCACGCTGCCATTCCCAAGGAACAAATCCCACATCCATCAGGTGCAGTTAACAGAATTTAACATTTTCCACATCACTGGAGCCCTTTCCAGAGGGGAAATGTCGACTGGCTGGAACGTTAGGGTTGGGAATGCAGTTGGAAAAGGGCAGGAGAGAGAGAGAGCTCTCCTTAAATTCTCCTCCATGCGTGGATAAAATCCCAGTGTGAGGAGAAGCCATCCAGAGGGGCTGGGAGTCCCTGGCAGAGGAATTCCACCACCATTCCCAGGATAAATCCCTGGGATCAAAGTGGATCCAGCTGTGGTCGCTTGGCATGGGAAATGGGAGAGGTCTCCAAGCTGATCCCGAGTTCTGTTCTCATCTCCTTGAGGAATTCCCACCTGGACCACTCCCCACCAATCTTCCTTCTCAGGCTTCCTTAATTTCCTGCTCTATTCCTTAAAAAAAAACACACCTAAATTTGTACTCTGCCATATGGGGGGAAAAACTGGGATTTCTGCTAAAACAGTAAATTTTTAAGGGAAAAAAAACCCAAACAAAATCTCAGCAGCCCCATCAAACCTCTTGGCATTTTCCAGCCCTTCAGGCCCTTCCTGCATTCCAGTCTCCAATGGATTTGGGATCTTAAAGGATTTTATTGATAACAAATCTCTTCCCCATCCCCGATGGTCGAACACCTCCCGAAGTCTCTGGTTGGTGACTCGGGGACCATTCCCAGGGAATTCTCATTCCCTTCCTCTCCTGGCCCTCTCCTCTCCCACAGATTCCTTTCCCACCTCTGCTGGGTGTTGGATTTTTCCTCCTGCTGGGTTTCATGGAAATCTTTTCTGTTCCAGAAGCTCCAGGAGAAGGCTCAGTGGCGAAGATGAAATTTATGGGTTTGGGATCTTCCTCTTTCCTCGTTTTTCCCGGGGTTACAAATGAAGGGGCTCTGGGAATTTGGGGATTCCAGGGAATAGTTGGATGGGAAATCAAGTCACCAAGCACCTTCTGGACAAGGAAAGGTGGAGAGCAAAGTTCCCACAGCAAGGAATGTGGGAGCTGATCCCAAATTCCCAGTGCCATGGAAGGGTTTGGATGGGGTTTGGCTGCCCCATCCCTAAAAGCCCTGTGATTCCCAGGGAGCCAAGGGAGTCCCAGGACTGGGAGGATTCAAGGGACAAGCGGGATGGCCTGGGAAGCCTGGAGGGGCCGGAGCAGCTGGACCTCGAGGGCCACAGGGAGAGCCAGGCCCACAGGTGAGCTCAGGTCCCGAATCCCACGGGAATCCCACGGGAATCCCACAGGTCCGGAATCCCACAGGAATCTCACAGGAATCCAACAGGTCCCGAATCCCACAGGAATCCCAGCAGGTTCTGAATCCCACAGGTCCCGAATCCCACAGATCCTGAATCCAACAGGAATCCCACAGGTCCCAAATCTCACAGGAATTCCACAGATCCTGAATCCCATGGGAATCCCAGCAGGTCCTGAATCCCACAGGAATCCCACAGATCCTGAATCAATAGGAAACCCACAGGTCCTCAATCCCATGGGAATCCCAGCAGGCCCTGAATCCCACAGGTCCCAAACCCCACAGGTCCTGAATCCCACAGGAATCCCACAGATCCTCAGTCCCACAGATCCTGAATCCCAAGGAACCCCACAGATCCTGAACCCCACAGATCCTGAATTCCGCAGGTCCTGAGTCCCACAGGAATCCTAGAAGGTTCTCAATCCCACAGGAATCCCACAGATCCTGAATCCAACAGGAAACCCAAAGGTTCTCAATCCCACGGGAATCCCAGCAGGCCCTGAATCCCACAGGATTCACTGATCCTGAATTCCACAGGTCCTCAACACCACAGTCCTGAACCCCACAGGTTCTGAATCCCACAGGAATCCCACAGATCCTGAATCCCACAGGAAACCCAAAGGTCCTCAATCCCACGGGAATCCCAGGAGGCCCTGAATCCCAGGAGGTCCTGATTCCCACAGGTCTTGAATCCCACAGATCCTGAATCCCACAGGTTTTGAATCCCACAGATCCTGAATCCCACAGGTTTTGAATCCCACAGATCCTGAATCCCACAGGTTTTGAATCCCACAGGTCCCGAATCCCACAGGTTTTGAATCCCACAGGTCCCAAACCCCACAGGTTCTGAATCCCACAGGAATCCCAGCAGGTCCTGAATCCCACAGGATTCACGGATCCTGCATTCCACAGGTCCTGAATCCCACAGATCCTGAATCCCACAGATCCCAAACCCCCCAGGAATCCCACAGATCCCAAATCCCACAGGTTCTGAATCCCACAGGAATCCCAGGAGGTCCTGAATCCCACAGAATTCACAGATCCTGAATCCCACACATCCTGCATTCCACAGGTCCTCAATCCCGCAGGATTCACACAGATCCCGAATCCCACAGATCCCAAACCCCACAGGTTCTGAATCCCACAGGAATCCCAGGAGGTCCTGAATCCCACAGAATTCACAGATCCTGAATTCCACAGGTCCTCAATCCCGCAGGATTCACACAGATCCTGAATCCCACAGATCCCAAACCCCACAGGAATCCCACAGATCCCAAACCCCCCAGGAATCCCACAGATCCCAAACCCCACAGGGATCCACTCCCTGGATTCCCTCTCCCAGCTCCTTTTCCTCCTTTCCCTCTCTCCAGGGGCAGGTCTGACCTCTCCATGCAGAGATAATTCCGGGGGATCAGGGCACCAAGAGGTTCATTATCCCGGGATCAGGGTGCCGGGTTGGGAAGGAGCTGCTGCCTCTCAGCTCCCCATTTTAATGAACATTTCTGCATTCCAGCCACGCCAGGCACCTTTAGAGACGTAGGGAAAAAAAATCCTGGGAAATGAGATGTTAATTCCATCGATGAGCAGGATCACCCTGCCCTGGAAGTTTTCTTCAGACAGCTCTGAGAAATAAATGACTTTCCAAAGTGAAAAAAAGGCTGGAAAGGAAAATTCCCTCTGTGGTTTTGCAGGGGGAGTTTCAGGCTTGGATTAAAGGACACAAGAATTACCTGGAAGATCCAAGAATCGAAGAAAAGCTGGAAGAAAATAACCTGGAAAACCAAATTTTATCCGCTTGATTCCTGACAATGAGAGCAATGATTTGGATTTTGGAGGATGGAATCTGGGACAATCCCCAGTTTTCTGGGAAAATCTGAGTGAGTCTGGATCTCATCAGATCCACCCTCCTGGATCTCCAAGGTCATCTTATCCTACAGATCTTGGCAGGAATTCTGACATGGATGGGCCACTAAAAAGTCTCTATTCCACCTCACTCCAGCAGAATTTTCCTACTTTTTTCCCAAGCTGATATCCATTAACAACTCCTACTCCTACACCACATCAGCTCCAGCAAGATCAAATATTGGTGGGGTTTTGGCAAACCCCACGTGAAATATAATGTTTTAATTAATTAAGTTATTAAAAACTACAATACTGATATCTGGAACAGGAGATGTTGATCAGAACATGAGGCTGCTTTTCAGGAAGACAAAAAATGTGTGATCCCATGGAATTCCCCCCCAAAAAAAGGGATTTAAGGCAAGAAGAGGGATGCAGGGCAGAAAGGATAAACTCAACCCACATCCAGAAATTCCCAAATTTTTTTTTTTTGTTGCACAAGATCTCCTTAATCAACTCCTTTATCAACTCCTTAATCAACTCCTTTATCACAAAGTCAGCTTTAAAACAACTCCTAATTTTTTATATTTTTTTCCCCCAAAGACACTTGGATTTTCTCCCTGCTAATTTGCCTTATGGAAGCTGAATTTTACCTGGAAAATACCTCTGGAAATTGGCATCTTCCTCAAAAATAAGAGCTTGAGGTCACTGAATAAGGATGCTGGAAGTATGATGGGGATCTTTAAAAGGAATTTTGAAGGGTGGTTATAGGAAGAAGGTGGAAAAAGGTCCTTCCAGAACAATAAAATATGGATTAAATCCCGCTCCAGCCCACGGAAACAAAATTATTCTTCCTTCTCTTGCTCCCCAGGCTGTGCCTTGCCATGAAAAATAAATCAAAGGAATCACAGGAGGGAGGAGGGAGCCAAAAGTACAAGATTCCCTCATGGATATTTAAAAAGGCTGGAATTTTTGATGTTATTAGCGAGCCCAGAAAAGCCTGTCTGGGATAATAAATGGCTTTTTTTTTGGACACTGATTAAAGAGAGGCTGTGAGGTGCCACTCTTTCCACCCACACCGCTCCTTGGCTTCTCCTGGAATTAAAGGAGAAGCTCCAGGAATGGCTTGTGGGGTTGGGAGAGAGGGGGGGAAAAAATTCCAGAGCAGATTCCCATCCCAGGTTGGGTTTTGGGGGGAAAATCCCAGAGAAACTTGGGATATCTCTGGAAGTGCTGACAGAACTCTCCTTTTCCTCCCCAGGGCCCGCCAGGGAGAAGAGGGAGATCCCAGCTCTGCCTCCAGGGACCCCCGGGCGTGGAGGGGCCCAAAGGAGAAGTGGTCAGTGTGGGAATGATCCCCTGGGCTTCCCAAAATTCCACATGGGGTTTGGATGAACCAGAGTGGGAGATGAAATCCAGGGATCAAGTCAGGAAGAGGTGGATGCATGGAGAGGGTCTGGCCTGCACAGAATCTTTGGGAATCAGCCCAAGCAGAAGATTCGAAACTGGAGCTGCAATTCCAGGGCTGGAAAGATGGAAAACCCAGGAGATGTTGAGCTTTGTCAACCAGGGATGAAAACACCCTGACAAATTTTCCGCTCAGAACTGCTGGAAACTGGATTTGTGGAGCTTCCAGGTTTCAGCTCTCCAGATCTTCCAACAAGAGCAGAGCCATGGGAATCCCAAATTCCAGGCACTGGACAAGGGCAGTGCTGCCCAAATTCCTGCCTGGAGGTGTCTCCAGCTGGGGGGAAGATTCCTTTGGGAAAACATCAAACTTTGGATCAGCACATCCCCGAGGCAGAGCAGGGATGAACCGATAATCAGCGCGGGGTGATTAATGCGCAATTAATGCTCAGCAGAGAATTCCAACAAGAGCTTTGGATCCCAATCCCAACCAGGTTGGGGTCGGTCCCTGCACCCTGCAAACCCCAAAGTCCCGAGGGATTTCAGGGTCAGGAGTGGCCCTGCTTTAACTCCGTGTGCTGCTGGTGGATAATGTGATTTTCCCTGGCACTGGAAGTGAGCGTGGATTGAGAAAAATGATCCTGCCGGCTTTAATTGGGATCATCCTTCTTGTGCTCCTTGTCCTTTAATATTTTGAAGCGCCCTTAATCCACAAATCCAGTTTCCAGCAGTTCTGAGCGGAAAATTTGTCGGGGTGTTTTTATCCCTGGTTGACAAAGCTCAACATCTCCCGGTTTTTCCATTTTTCCAGCACTGGAATTGCAGCTCCAGTTTCGAATCTTCTGCTTGGGCTGATTCCCAAAGATTCTGTGCAGGCCAGACCCTCTCCATGCATCCACCTCTTCCTGACTTGATCCACGGATTTCATCTCCCACTCCGGAGATTTTCCATCCCCTTTCCTCCCCTCCTTTCCCGTCTCTTCAGGGGAAGATCTGACCTCTCCATGGAGAGATAATTGCGAGTGATCAGGACACCAAGTTGTTAATTATCCCAGGATCAGGAGCCGCTGGCTCTCAGCTCCCGTTTTTAATGAATGTCGTTGTGATGGGGCAGAGCTCCCAAAAAAACTGGGATCTGATGGACACACGGACGAGGCCATGCCTGTCAGCCCGCTGAGCCTGACAGATATCCCTGAAATTTATGGGAAAACACGTGAGGCTTTTTGCCCATCTCCCTGCTGAGCTGTCATCCCCGAGGAGCACTTATCCCCCGAGCATTTCACGGAGATGTGATAATGATCCCAGTGTTTTTGACAGGGGGAAAACGGTCCCGCCGGGCAGAAAGGAGCCAAGGGAGAGCCGGGCCTTTCCGTGAGTGCTTCCTCCCCAGATCCTTTCCCATTTCGGGGGGAAAATGGAGAAAATCGGCCCAACAGCCCTAAGAGGCCGAGGGGAGGAGGGAAACGCTGAGAAACGGATTTGCGCTGAGAACGCCTGGGAAATGAGGCTGTGGTGCTGGCCAGGGACAGCAGGGCAGGGGCAGAGCTGGGCTCTACAAAGCCAAGCCTAAAGCACCAGGCAGATTTTCCCTCCCCCATCTTTGCCGTGATTCCCAGCTCCTGATTGTCCGACAGGATCGGCGCTCCGGGGCTGATCCCAGCCAAAGGAAAAGCAGCAGAGGGAAATGTGCCCCGTTTTCAAAGCCTTTAGGGAAAAGCTGCTGCCCTGGGCTTCCAAATCCTGAGGAAGAAGGAGGGGTTGAGCCACTTGGATCAGGACAAAATTCCTGTTGCAGCTCCCTCCGCATCCCTTCATCCCGGATTTTGTGCCGCTTGACTGACATGAGACAATATTTCCATTTTCCCAGGGTGTGGAATCATTTTCCTAGCAGGATTAATTTTAGCAAGGGGGCTGTGGGAAAGGATCCCCTAAATTCAGACTGCTGAGAATTCCAGCTCCCTGCATGGGAAAAATGCCCCAAAATCTGGAATCCCAAGAAGGATGAGAGGTGATGGCCCCAGGAAGTCCAGCAGGACATCGACCATCCCACAGGGATGATTCCCAATGGGATCAGTGGCTGTTAGCCATCCCAGGGATGAAGGATGGGCTCCAAATCCAGGAGATTGGAGGTCTCATTCCAGCGTTGGCTGGGACAGAGGCAGGGAAGGCAGGAGGAGGTGCAGCTCCAAACCATCAGATGTGGTTCCACATTCCCAAGGGGCAATCCTGGAGGATAACTTGGATGCAGGTGGCTCCAAGGCTTTTCAGAGCTCAGGGGAGTTTGAGAGATGGTGGCTTTGGGGACAATGCCAGGAGGGGGGGGACCCTCAGCCCAGGCTCGAGGGGTGACGTGGGTTGATGGGGGGCAAGGGTTTTTACAGACCCTTCCAGTTTGGGATGTGGAAGGGTTTGGGATGGAAGAGGCCTTAAAAACCACCCAATTCCAAGGCAGGGATTCCAACAGAGAGCTGGACTCGATGGTTTCATCGATCCCTTCCATGGGACATGGAATGTTTGGGATGGAAGGGACCTTAAAAATCACCCACTCCTTGGAAAGCCAGCCCAGGCCTGAGGGGCGACATGGGTTGGGGTCCCATTCCTCATGGCCAGAGGAACTGGTTTCAGGAAAACCAGGAATTTCCAAAGGGAATGAGCCACAAATCTTGGGTGGAGCTCCCCATCACACCAAATCTCCCCTCACACCCCAAACGAAGCGGCTCCACCTCGGTGGGACAACACCAGCAGGGTGGGGACACTCCTTGGAAAGCCAGCCCAGGTTTGAGGTGTGACTTGGGTTGGGATCCCATTCCTGGTGGCCAGAGGAGCTGCAGGAACACCAGGAATTTCCAGAGGGAATGAGGTGCAAACCTTGAAGCCAAGCTCCTTGTGACACCAAACCTCAGCTCTCGTTCCACCTCGGTGGCACAAGCAGGGAGATGGTGCCGGGGCTGGAACTAATCCCTAAATTCCATTTTCCCACTCTGGCACAGGAGGAAGAGGTGAAGGAAGTGCTGAGGAGCGAAATGAGAGGGATTTGTGGTGAGTTGGCCCCGTGGTGACCCTGCCAGCAGCTAAATTGGAGCCATTTCCGTGCCAGCACGCCTCCAAACGTCACCGTCAGCAGCAGGTGGAGCTGGGGCCCCGCTCCAGGAGTGTGGAATTCCAGGCCCTGCAGATTCCTGACCTCCTGAAACTCTCCATTTTTATCTCTTAACCCCACCCTCTCTTCCCATTTGGTTTTGTCAGTGGATCTTTCCCCCATTTCCTCGTGGATTGGGAAGGTGCTGGGTCACTTGGAGGTCACTGAACCTTTTAATTCCCAGTTTTTTGTGCCATTCCTCGGCACACAGAACTCTCTGCTCCCACAGGGAATAACTGCCACCAGCACCACAAAAAAAAAAAAAAAATCCCCAAAACACCACACAAACAAATAAAATTAAAAAAAAAAAAACAAACACGCAAACAAAAAAAAGCCAACAAAACAAAAACCAAAAACCACCACATTTGGGAATGGTTTTATCCCAGAATCCCAACACTGAAATTTTTGGGAGGGTCTTGCTTTTTTTGCCCTGAAGAAATCCATTTATTTGAGATCCAGCAGAACCTTCCTGCCCCATTCCCTGGGCTTTCCCTATGGATATGGAAGATTTTTAGGTTCACCACCACTCCTAGGAAGCATTTGGATCCTTGAAAAGGTGGGAAAAGGGATGAAAAATAATCCATAAAAAGAATTATTTCCTTGGAAAATCTTATTTATGTTGGGGGAAAAAAAAAAAGCAGCAAACAAACTCTTCCCTGTCTCTTCTGTCTGCAGGTTGTGGAGGTGAGTTGGGAAGGATGTCCATGGAAAAGGGTAAGGCTGGGAATTCGTGCAGGAAAGGATCTTCTCCTTGCCCCAAAGCAGCCCAAAACTGCAAGTAAAAAGTTGTTTTTAGGGATAAATGGGTTTTTTTCTGGGATTCAGTGCAGAAAATGTTGGATCACCACCAGCTTGTGGATCCTGGTTTGAGGGGGATGGGTCTTCCCGAGAGGAATCTGAGGGATCAGAGGGACACCTGGAAGTCTCCTGTTTTCACCCTCTCCTCCAGGACGTGATCAAATCCCTTCCTGACTCCCAGCTTTTAAAGCTGAGCCCACAGAAATCCCAATCCCTGCCCACAAAATTCTGGGATTGCTCCACCATCCCAAACCATCTCCAGGACTCAGGGAATCCTCAAATCCGATGGTCCCCGGAGCCTGGAGGGCCGATCTGCCCACCCCAAAGCCCCAGATTCACCCTCAGTGACCCTCCATCCACAGGGCTGGAGGTGGCTGAAGTCCACAGGAGGCTCCAAGGGTATTCCCAGCCTCGGGAACACGCCAGGAACGGTGGGAATTGGGAAGAAGAGCTTGGCACAACTCACGGCAAGGCCACGGTGAAGCCGTTCATGGAGCCGCCTCCACTCCTTGCAGGTGAGTTCAGCCTCCTCCCTCCCATCCTTCCCACCATGGAATGGATCCTCTGGAGCATTCCATGATAAATCCTCTTCCCTGGAATTGGGCAGGAATGAGGCAGGGATGGGACTCCCAGTGAGGGCTCCCACGCTCTCGTAGGGGACACAAGCCCATGCCCCTGGAAGGTGAGGAAAACCTAAATATTTGTGGGATCCGTGGTGATCCCAGCCTTCCAAAGGGTTCCTTTCAAGGAGCTGGGAGGAGGCAGCTGTTCCCAGGCTGGATTTTGTCCCACTTTTCCCACCACATCCTTGGCAAGTTCCAGTAAAACTTCCAAGCAGGCAGAAATGGCATCTCTGAGACCAAACACTCATCCCAGACTATTCCTGTCGTGAACGTTGTAATAAAGGATAAAACCACAGCTTAAAAACACGGAAAAACGTTTTCCAGGAGATTTTCCTTGTGGAAAAACAACTGGAGCTGTTCCTGTTAGTGTTTTCCAAGAGGGAAGGGCCCTGGGAGAGCCAGATCTGCTCCTGGAGCAGGGCAAGAGCCACCCACAGACCTCCTGATCTCCTCACCAGGGGCTTGGAATTCCATCTGGATTGGTGGGAGAGAGGGAAAAAATTGAGGGATTGTGGAGTAATTCGTGGCAGGATTCCTCCTACTTGGAGTTCAAAATTCAAACTTCAGGACAGGATTAAAAAGCAGGGAGGGTTTGGGATCATTTCTTGTAGTTCAGCTGATCAAGAGGCTCAGATTTTGTTAAAATTAAAAGGATTGAAAAGGAGGGAGGGTTTGGGATCATTTCTTGTAAATCAGCTGATCAAGAGGCTCAGATTTTGTTAAAATTAAAAGGATTAAAAAGCAGGGAGGGTTTGGGATCATTTCTTGTAGTTCAGCTGATCAAGAGGCTCAGATTTTGTTAAAATTAAAAGGATTGAAAAGGAGGGAGGGTTTGGGATCATTTCTTGTAAATCAGCTGATCAAGAGGCTCAGATTTTGTCGCCAGGAGGAAGAGGAGGAGGGCTGGGTACAACAGATGGCACAGCTGAAATAAATTAAAATTCCCATTGCCCTGAGCAGGACCCCCCAGTGTTGTCACCTTTACACCCCAAAATCAGCTGCAGTGTTGTCCTGCACTTTACAGGTGTGGGGGTTTATTATGGGATGTAAGTGCGATGTTCTTGGGGAATTTCTTCCAAATTAGGGGCATGGAGCAGTGGAATGGTTTTCCAGCCTGGGGGTTTAATTAAACCTGATCAAACACTGTCAATAAATTCCTCTTGGTCACCCCAAAAATATCCTCTAGGGGAGGTCTCAATGCTCCAAATTCCAGTCTAAGAGGGAGCTGGACCCCATGAGCCTTCCAACACCTTCCAGTTTGGACATGGAATGGTTTGGGATGGAAGGGACCTTAAAAATCATCCACTTCCGAGGCAGGGAGTCCAGCAGAGATTTGGGTTCCAGGGTTTTCACGGACCCTTCAAATTTAGGAATGGAAGGGTTTGTGATAGCCTCAAAAATCATCCAATTCCAGGCCAAGGGGTCCAACAGAGATCTGGATTCCAGGATTTTTACAGGCCTCTTTCCAGTTGGGGACATGGAAGGGGTTTGGGATGGAAGGGTCCATAAAAATCACCCAATTCCAAGCCAGGGATTTCAACAGAAAGTTGGACTGAATGGTCTTTATTGATCCCTTCCAGTCTGAGACGTGGAATTGTTTGGGATGGAAGGGTCCTTAAAAATCATCCAGTTCCAGGCCAAGGGGTCCCACGGAGATTTGGATTCCAGGGTTTTTACAGCCCCCTTTCCAATCTGAGGCATGGAACAGTTTGGGGTTGGAAAGGGCCTTAAGGATCATCCAATTCCAAGCCAGGGATTCCAACAGAAAGTTGGACTGAATGGTCTTTATTGATCCCTCCCAATCTGAGACATGGAATTATTTGGGATGGAAGGGTCCTTAAAAATCATCCAAGGGGTCCCACAGAGATTTGGATTCCAGGGTTTTTACAGCCCCCTTTCCAACCTGAGGCATGGATCAGTCGGGGTTGGAAGGGGCCTTAAGGATCATCCAATTCCAAGCTCGTATTCTATGATTCCATGATTCCCCAGGATGGAAAGCTTTGGGAAGGGTTTTGAGTGAAACCCATCGATGACAGCCCCACGTAAGGAACGAACACATCCCAAAAAACCCAGCCAGGCCTAGATCCATCCCCCAGCAATCCCGGGCGCTCTCCCGACGTCTGTGCCGGACGTCAGACTCTCCCATCCGGCCCCAAACTCGATTTATTCCGCGGCAGCGCTCGGGCTCAGACGGACGGGACGTTCCAGGTGTTATTGAATCACGGCAGCGGCCAACAATCCCATTACCACCAGGCTGAGGCAGGAGGGCTCATAAATCCCTCTGCTAAGCGACGGGCGCCGAGCGGCTCCGGACGCTAACAGCATTCTGCGGACGGAGCGATATTGCCGCCAGATTCCAATCGCTCCCGGCTTCTCCGAGCCTCCCCAGCTCCAGCCTGACATTTATCTCCGGCAAACAACCACCAACACTTCCACCTTCTCTGACGAACGCCCAACCTTTCCCACGGAGTTGTTTAACACCATTAAGGGTTTTATTGCCGCCGGCTCCTGGCCGCCCGTGGCCGGTTGCTCCGTGACATTTATTAGGAGAACTCGTTAGCCACGGAAGGCTGCGAGGAGCTTCATTTAAATGAGGGATAATTTGTTTGCACGCCCTCATTCCCTTGTGTGATTTCCTTGGCTTTTATCCCCCCCAGCCCCGGCGCGGCAGACGGCGGGAGCCTCTCGGGGAGAAGCCGACAGCCAATTACCAGGTGAAAAGCTGGGAATTAAGTGGCATTTTGGGAAGTCACTTCCCAGGTGGGAAGGGCTGCTCGGCCTCGGGATCAAGGGATGCGGCACTGAAGGAGTTACACGAGGTTAAAACTCAGTTTGGGCTTGGCTTAAAGCAGCTGGGTTTGCCCCCGGGGTGCTGAGCTGGTGGTGAAGGAACTGGAGGGGGCTTTGATCCAGAAAAACACGCTGGGAGGATCCTCCTGGAATTCCCTGAATGCAAATATTCCTGTGAAAATATCCCACCCAGAGTCCAGGGTTTAACCATCCCTTTGGAAAAGTCAGGGGCCTCCATGGAGGGAATCACAGGGATGGATGATGGAGCAACACAGACCTCATCCCACACTGGGAATCCACTGCTGGATGTGCCCCTTGTCCCCTCTGGGAATCCACTCCTGGATATCCCCATTTTTCCACTATGGGAATCCACTGCTGAATGTGTCCGTTGTCCACTCTGGGAATCAACTCTAATTCCCTCCTTTGTTTAATATGGGAATCCACTCCTGGATATTCCCATTTTTCCACTCTGGGGATCCACTGTTGGATTCCCTCCTTTGTCCACTCTGGGAATCCACTCCTGGATATCCCCATTTTTCCACTGCTGGATGTGCCCTTTGTCCGCTCTGGGATCCAGCCCAGGGGTGGGTGTGGGGTGGTTTCCAGAGCAAATCCAACCCATGGATGGTTATGGGGGTGTTTTCCAAAGCACATCCTTTTCCCACCTGGATCCAACCCCTGGATGGTTGTGGAGGTGTTTTCCAGAATGGATCCAACCCCTGGGGTGGGTGTGGGGTATTTTCCCACTGGGATCAAGCCCATGGGAATCGTGGGGTTTTTTCCCACTGGGATCCAACCCATGGGAATCATGGGGTGTTTTCCCATGTGGATCCAACCCATGGGAATCATGGGGTGTTTTCCCACTGGGATCCAACCCATGGGAATCATGGGATGTTTTCCCACTGGGATCCAACCCATGGGAATCGTGGGGTGTTTTCCCACTGGGATCCAACCCATGGGAATCATGGGGTGTTTTCCCACTGGGATCCATCCCATGGGAATCGTGGGGTGTTTTCCCACTGGGATCCAACCCATGGGAATCATGGGGTGTTTTCCCACTGGGATCCAACCCATGGGAATCATGGGACGTTTTCCCACGTGGATCCAACCCATGGGAATCGTGGGGTGTTTTCCTGCAGCCCGGTGCCTGCAGCCCATGGATGAGGGCTCCTGCCAGCACCATTCCCTGCTCTGGTACTTCCACAGCCCCACCAACTCCTGCAGGCCCTTCCTGTTCGGGGGCTGCCGAGGGAACAGCAACCGCTTCCCATCCCGGCGGGAATGCCAGCGCCGCTGCCAGAGCCCCCCAGGTGAGCCTGGGCCCCCCAAATTCCCTCCTGCTCCAGCCAGGAGAGAGGCCAGAGCAGGAAAACCTATCCAGGGTCTGCCCACCGCCGCTTCCTCAAGGTGGAAGCGCCAGGAGGTTGCAGGGTTGTCTTCCCTTCACTTTCCCAGATCGTTCCCAGGAGCTCCTGGACATTCCCCCTGGGCTAATTCCATGGGTGGGATGGGCATGGATCCACCTGGACACCAGGTCCTGATGTTCTCGACACCTTTTGTGCTTTCCAAGGACTGAAATTTTGCAGGGATTTGTGCCCTGAGAGCCCTGGAATGTTCCATCCAAGCACAGTCTGGCATCTCCAGGCAGAGCCTGCAGTCTAATCCAGACCAGTTTAGGTCTGGATTAACAGCCCAGGGTTGGGGTCTCACCTCACCCAGGGGTTCAGTGGGAAAATCTCCTGGAAGCACAGCTTGGCTCCCATTGCCAGATCCAGGGGTTTTGGGATCCATTTGTGTGGATTTTCCCTCATCTCCAGGAAAAATGGCGCCTGGCAGGAATGCAAACCCTGCTCCAAGCAGGGCTGGAGCTGTGACTGGTCCCAGCTTTCCAAGGAAAACATTCCTCTCTCGGAATTCCCTCTGCCTGGAGAACCTGTGGGGAGAAAAATCCATGCCTTCTCCACAATCCATTTAAAAAATCCCTGGTGAGGTTCATCTGCTCTGGGTTTGAGGGAAACTTAAAAAAGAGAGAGGAATTAAAGGCTCAGATCCATCATTTTGGGAATCACTCCAAGGGCTTGAAATCCAGGCCCAGCAGCACCAGGAAACAAGTGAAGCTCCTCCTGCCCAGTTTTTTTCCAGGGAACTTCACCTCCAGCACAGTCTGTGGGAAGAAACAGCCCCTGGGAATGGGATTAATCCCAATCCAAGACAGATCCCTGAGTCCTCCGTGTGCCCATTTTTCCTGGCTGATCCTAAGCAGAGCCAGGATCCAGCCAGGATTGGGATATTTGCTTTTTGTGGATGTGGGGTGGGACAATCCCGTGGTGTCAGGGACCTCCCAAGCCGCCGTGAGCTCGGGAATTCCAAGAGGGAGCCCAAACTGCAGCCAGCATTCCCACTGTTTCCCTCTTTTTCCCAAACCAGGCAGAGGGAGATGAGCAGCTCCAAGTGCTTCATTTAAACCCAACAGGATTGGGAGGAGTGACTGCAACACCCCCGGGATGGACAAGGAAAACAAACAGCAAGACTATGGAAAAAAAATGTCAGAAAACTGGAATTATGGACATGAGGGGATGAGGAGAGGGAAACCTCTGGGTGCTCAGGAAAAGGAGGTTGGGAAGGGCAGAATTCCTGAGCCAAACTGGGTGGCACAAATTCCCAAGTTTTATTTTTGTAAAATAAAATTGTCTCGATGCTGGGGAATTCTGGATCACTCGCCCGGAAGAGGGAAACCTTGGGAATGGCAGGGAAAGGTGGGAATATCCATTTTTCCAGCTGGATCAGGTGGAGCCCCATCCCTTTTGGCCTGGCCCTAAATTCCCTGGGGCCTTTAGGAATTCTCACCTTCTCCACTTGGGAATTCCCTGGGGACTTTAGGAATTCTCATCTTCTCCACTTGGGAATTCCCTGTGGCCTTTAGGAATTCCCACCTTCTCCTCCACTTGGGAATTCCCTGGACAGGTTAAAAAGAGCCATCCCAAAATCTCCAAGAAAAAAATAGGGATCCAAGCCAGGCTTCTTCCTAAAAAAATGCCACTTGCAATTCCTCAAGGAGCCTGGGGCTGCAGCTTGTGGAAATCCAAGAAGAGGCGTGGAAATCCAGCAAGAGGGATTCCAAATCCCTGGATTTTGGAATCCAGACCCAGCTGAGAGGGGTCCTGCTCCATGGGACAATCCCTGGGAAAGGTTACAGGGTTTCCAGTGGGAAAACAGGGATTTATTAAAAGTTTTACATGCAATTTGGTAAAACTGAGCTCAGATTTCCCAGATTTCAGAGTTCCCAGATTTCCAATTTCCCACGATTCGGGGTTGGCTCTTTGTTCCTGGTAGCACAGGTAGGAAAAGGATTCTCCTCACTCCCAAAATCCCAGGATTTTCCTCCCCCACAATGTCCCAGGCACTGAGGAGGGAGGAGCAGAGATTTGGGGACCTTAGTTCCTTTTCCTCCCCAAAAAAAAAGACCAGAAAAACAGGGAATTTTGTAAGCCCTTTCCAGACAATTCCAACCTCTCCTCCTGAAATCCTGGTCTGTCCTGAGATGTCCTTGGGCAGGAAAAACATTCCAGAAAAATATTCCCTGGGAGAAGAAACAAAACATTCCCAGTGGGAAAAGCAGCTGGGAGGGAAGGGAGGGATTGGGCTTTTCCTCATGGCTTGGGAACAAGTGGAATTCTGGGAAACATTCCCACATTTTCCCATTTTCCTGTGTGGATTTACCCAGGAATGCTGAAGGATGCTGATCTTGGCATGCTGCAGCCTCTGGAATTCACCATCCCAGGGAATATGGAATGAGTGGAATTCCAGCCCCAAGGGAGCTGAGACCATGCAGGGAAATAAAGGAATTGAAATGATCAGGAAATCACCTCATTCCCAAAATAAATGGGCAAAAATGATCAGGGAAGGGGAGACTTGCAGGACCCACAGGTTCCCTGGCTGGAAAATAAAATCATGGAATGGTTTGGATTGAAGGGACTTCAAGGAATATCCAATTCCACCCCTGCCATGGACGGGGAATCTTCCACCATCCCAGGCTGCTCCAGCCCCAGTGCCCAGCCTGGCCTGGGACACTGCAGGGATGCAGGGGCAGCCCCAGCTGCTCTGGCAATCCCAGCCCAGCCAGGAATTCCCAATTCCCAAGATCCTATCCATCCCTGCCCTATTCCAGTTTAAAGCCATTCCCTGTGTCCTATTGCTCCATATTAAAAATCCTCTTCCTTCCATTCCATTAAGGATAACGACCTATTCAATAATTAAGTGCTCATTAAGAACTCAAAGTGGAATTTTTTCCCAAATCCAAGAGCAAAAATCCCTCATCCTTCCTATGGATCCCTTGGGGGGCTCTTCCCAACTCCTTTGGATGCTCCAGGACCAGGAGGCCAAACCCTTCTCCAGCCTTTAGGGTTTGGGATTTGGAGCCAAACGTTGGGAAGTTCTCACCGAGGCTGAGGAGACCCCAAGCAGCAGAAATTCCATGAAAATCCTTTTTAGGGCTGGGAATGCACAGGGGGGGAGGCAGCAGGAGGGGAGGATCAGACCTGTGGGATCTGGGAGCCTGAGGAAATTCCCTTCCTGTGTTGTCATTCCCAGGATTTTTTGGCCAATCCCTTCATTTTCCCTTTCCAGCCCAGTGCCATCCCCAAAGATCAGACCTCACCTCCCTGGCTTTGGAATTTCTCAGCAGCTTTTGGCTCCAAATCCCAAATCCAAGGCTGCAGAAGGATTTGGCCTCTGGTCCAGGAGCATCCAAAGGAGCTAGGAAGAGCCTCCCAAGGGAAGGATTTGGCTCAAAATCCTCCACCAAAATCCACGTTCCCGAGGGATCCAAGTGATTTAATCCAGGTTTGGAAGAGCTGGGAAGTGAAAACCAATATTTAGGCAGGCCTAAGGTCAAGCTCAGTGGATTAAACCCAGCTCAAATTCCCATCAGAGCTCGGGGAAGCTGAGAACTGGAATTTTTTTTTAATCTCCCCCGGATTAATCCAATGTTCCCTACGGATTTGCCATCCAGGCTTTGGCAGGGCCACGGCATTCCGGGAACGGAGCCCCGGCGCTTCCCTGGAAATGTCAGGGCAGCCTAATCGAGTTCCTTGAAATTATCTCAGGCCAGGAGTGGGGGGAGAGCTTTCAGGTTTTCTGGTGGCTTTCCAGGCTCTGAAGCAGAAAATTCCTGAGCATCCTTTGGAGAAAGGCCTTGGGAAAAGCCGAGCTGCGGAAATCTGGGATTTAAAGCACCTGACGCCAGCTCGCGAACCCGCATGGGATCTGGACATAAAGAGGGAATTTGGAATGGGATTTGTGGCTCAGGGTGCAAATCATGGATTTAGGAGCGCTCCCAGCCCCTTTCCAGGAGGGGATTCCTGGGATAGTGGGTGTTGGAATACGGACTCCTGCATCCAGCCGGGATCCGGGAGCGCCCCGGCCCCGGTGTCGGTTCCTAAGCAACCCCGAGACGGGAGAAGGGCTGGGGAGGGAGGAGAGGCTGCCCGGGGATAATTCGGTAATTGGATAACGAGCAGCCCTGAGATGGCCACGGCTGGGCTGAGCCTCACCCGGCACCCTCTGGATGCGCCGGGAGACGGGATCGGATCCGTCGGGAAGGAGCCGGCAAAATCCGGCCAGGTGGAGAAGCAGCCCGGGAAATCCCTGCTGGAGTTCCCAGCTGGAACTGGGCTCGTTAATTATGGATTCTTGCAGCGGGAGCAATTAAAGGAGGGCTGGATTTAATCCTGGAGTCACGGAGGGGTTTGGTTGGAAGGATCCTAAAGCTCATCCCGTGGCCAGGGACACCTCCCACGATCCCGGGTCATTCCAAGCCTCATCCAACCTGGCCTAAATCTGGGAAAAGCCTCCGTGACTCCCTCCGTCCTCTCTGGGAGCTTTTCCTGCCACCCACCATTCTTTTGGGGTGAAATCCCTGTCCCTGTTCCCAAATCCCCTTCAGTGTTCCCAAATCCCAAATCCCCATCTCTGTTCCCACATCTCCATCCCTGTTCCCAAATCCCAATCCCTCTTCCCAAATCCCCATCACTGTTCTGAAATCCTCATCCCTGTTCTCACATCTCCATCCCTGTTCCCAAATCCCTGTTCCCAAATCCTCAACCCTGTTCCCAAATCCCCATCCCTTTTCCCAAATCCCCATCCCCGTTCCCAAATCCTCATGCATTTCCAAATCCCCATCCCTGTTCCCAAATCCCAATCCCTGTTCCCAAATCCCCATCCCAGTTCCCAAATCCCTGTTCCCAAATCCCCACCCATTCCCAAATCTCCATCCTAAATCCATTTTTTTGCCCTGAGAAGGCAAAAAAAATCCTTGGAAAATCCAGGCAAAGCTTCAGTGCCAGGCAGGAAAGGGGGAAAAATCGGGATGGGTTTGTCCCTGGGAATCCAGGGAACAATCCCACCCTGGGCTGTTTGTCCTGCCCCGTTTGGCACCTGGAAAATCCCAAAAAAAAATCCTGGAAAGGCACCAAAACCCACCTGGGGGAATGAAACATTCCCTGAGCTTTTCCAGCCTTTTCCAGCTGTGGGATCAGATCCCAGTTCTGGGCACAGGAGAAAGCAGGAGCAGCTCCAAGACTCAGATCCTTGGGATAAAAGTGGATTTTCCATTGGGACACGGAAAATTCCCGGAATCTGAATGAGGATCCAGGCTCCCTTCACAAATCCCTGGATTTTTTTGTCTGTGCTGCCCACGTGGCCAGGGAGGTGCAAAAATCCCTTTGGAAAAGGGGCAGGAGGTGCAACAGAGGGAAAGAAATAAAAACATCCCAGGAAAATTTGGAGAATTTGGGATTATTTTTCCCTCTTCCGCCCCTTTTTTCTTCATCTTCCTCTGGAGGGAAAGCAGCAAAATCCAAGTTTAATTCTG
Source organism: Fringilla coelebs (assembly GCF_963513975.1). NCBI lineage: Eukaryota > Metazoa > Chordata > Aves > Passeriformes > Fringillidae > Fringilla > Fringilla coelebs. The sequence goes on along the minus strand of NC_140033.1, from coordinate 1,467,568 downwards.
AATTTAATCCCAAATAGAATTCCAAGTTTAATTCCAAGTTTGATTCCAAGTTTGATCCCAAATTTAATCCCAAATTTAATCCCAAATTGAATTCCAAGTTGAGTTCCATGCCCAGGAGCTGCTGCTGGAGTTGGATTTTTGGGTTTGGCCCAAGTGATTTTTGGGAATTTCCAAAACAGCCCCAAATCCAGTTCATCCCAAGAAGCTTTCCTGACATTCCATTGGCATCCAAAGCTCCAGGCTTTAATTAATTGAATTAATTAATTGAATTTAATTAATGGAACTACTTTAATTAATTCTCAGGAAGATGAAACACGGAGAGCTTCGTGGAAATCCAGGGGATGCAAATCCCCTCGGAAAAGGTGAAAAAAAAAGTGCAAAAAAGGCAAAATAATTATTCAAAATTTTGTGTTCCCAGCTCTTCCCTTCCCATTGGATGGAGTTTTCCAATATTTGGGAAAACTTTACAGATCTGAGCTGTTGGGAGGAGTGAAAATCACCCCCAAAATGGGGTTAGAAGGAAGAAAAATCCCACAAAATGCCCTAAATCAGCCTCATGGCAGAGGAAGGGTTTGCTGCAGGATTTTAGGGAAACTCTCCTCCTTCCACAGCCTGGAAAATGCAAATTGAGCCCTAAAAATTGGGAAAAAAAGGGACGAAACCAAGCAGAAAAGTCCTTTTTTCCCCTCAATGCATCCATGTCCAACTCCTCCATGGAATTCTGGGGCTGGAAGCACCAAATGGGATCTCCCAGGCCGGGCAAAACTTCTGGGATTTGGGATTTTTTTGTTGTTGTTGTTGTTTCCGAAGTTCCCGGGGCGGCATGACCCCAAATCCCTGATTTTCCTCCTGGTTTGTGCAGATGGAACTTTAATGAGCAGTGAGTCACTCCAGGAAATTCAGCTCCAGGGAAAGGTGAGGAGAGGTGGGATCCCAGGCATGTGTGGGATTGCTCCTCACTCCCTGCATTTTTCATGAATTCGGGACTTTTTCAGGGAAACTTTTGGGAAGTTTGGCGCCCCTCTGATGTCCCCAGCTCAGCTCGCTCCTTCCCGAGGGATATTTGGATGGAATTTTGGAATTTGATGGAATTTTCCCTTGGAAGCACAATTCTCCTGCAGCAAATCCTCCTCCCAGGGCGAGGAATTCCAAACTTTGGCAGCCAAAAGAGTCGGATTTGCTCTCCAAGGGACGAACCAGGAAATTCCTTCCCTTTGCTGCCTTCTCTTCCCTATTTTTCCTTAATAAAACCACCATGAAAATTCCATGTCTGGAGCGTGGATTTGCCTCCTCCAAGGACATTTCCCCTTCCCAACAAAGATTTTGTGGGAAAATAAATTTGTGGGGGAATAAAACTCAGGAAAGCAGCCCGGGATGGGATCCAGAGGTGGGAAAGGCTCTCAGTGCCATGCCCCGATCCTTTTCCTTGGAAAAATCCCTCACCTGGATTTTCCCACCCAGCTCCTTCTGTTGGAGTCACCTGGGAGTTTTCTTTCCCAGAAACTGCTCCAAAATTCCAAACATTCAGAGAAAAAATTCCCTTCCAGGCCTCGGGGAAGGAGGGAAACCAAAACCTCATTGCAGGAGCTGGAAGCTCCGAGGTGAGGTGGGAAAGGAAGGAATTGCTGGAGAGGAGGATCCTGACCGGGCAGAATTCCCGAGGTTTGGAGGCAAAGGGAAGCTCCCACCATTCCCAGCTCAGATCCTGGATCCTCATCCAGGAATTCCCACAATTCTGGCTCCTTCTCTCCAGGCCGGGATTGGGAACATCTCCCCACCCTCAGTCAGAGCCCACCCCGGGTCTCTGCTGGCTCCAGGGGTTTCTCCAGGGATTTTCCCCACTTTTTGCAGGATTTGCCACGTTCCCAGGGATAACTGCTCCCCTCCAGCTCAGCAAGGGCTTTTCCAAGGAAGCTTCAGAAAGGAATTTTGGATCATTTGGGCCTGGAGCCTCCAGGAGAATCTGGCCCAGCCACAAATCCATGGTGGGACCCTTTGGAGGGACCTGAGATCTTCCTTGGATCATAGGGAAAAATCCCTGCTCCCAAATCCCCATCCCCATCCCTGCTCCCAAATCCCCATCCCATTCCCAAATCTCCATCCTTGTTCCTAAATCTCCATCCCTGCTCCCAAATCCCCATCCCCATTCCCAAATCCCCATCCCCATTCCCAAATCTTCATTCTTGTTCCCAAATCTCCATCCCTGTTCCAAAATCTCCATCCCCGTTCGCAAATCTTCATCCTTGTTCCCAAATCTCCATCCCCATCCCTGCTCCCAAATCTCCATCCCATCCTTGTTCCCAAATCTCCATCCCTTTTCCCAAATCTCCATCCCATTCCCAAATCTCCATCCTTGTTCCCAAATCTCCATCCCCATCCCAGGTCCCAAATCTCCATCCCATCCTTGTTCCCAAATCTCCACCCCGTTTCTAAATCTCCATCCTTGTTCCCAAATCCCCATCCCTGTTCCAAAAGCTCCATCCCTGCTCCCAAATCCCCATCCCTGGTCCCAAATCCACACCCCTGGTCCCAAATCCCCATCCCTGGTCCCAAATCTTCATGCCTGCCCCCAAATCTCCACCCCATTCCCAAATCTCCATCCCTGCTCCCAAATCCCCTCCTTGTTCCCAAATCTCCATCCCTGTTCCAAAAGCTCCATCCCTGCTCCCAAATTTCCATCCCCATTCCCAAATCTCCATCCCCATCCCAGGTCCCAAATCTCCATCCCTGTTCCCAAATCCCCAACCCTGCTCCCAAATCTCCATCCCTGCTCCCAAATCTCCACCCTATTCCCAAATCTCCATCCCGATCCTCTTCTGCACCTTGGGGAATTCCAGGAGTTTCCTCTCCAGGCTCACTGGGACCAGTCTGGAAGGTGCTGGGAGCCCAAACTGGGAATTTTCCCCACTGCTGTTTTGGGATGATCCCAGTTAATCCTGCTGGAGTTTTAGGGAATTGCAGCTTTCCCCCCTCGTCCTTCCCATCCTCTCCCAAAGCTTCACCTGGGACTGTGCAAACAAATCCTGGAAGAACCTTCCCAAAATTTCCATTTCCCAAAGGGTTTCCCTGCCCGAGTGGGAAGAGAAAATTCCCTGGAAATGGGAAAAACAGGGAAAACCCTTCCAAATCCCCGCTGGGGGAATAAACCCACATTCTTTGGGATCACCTCAATCCACGGAGCCAGAAAAACCTTGGGAATGAGGAGAGAACAGCCCTGCCCCCAGAGCCCTGGGGACAAAGGTGACCCCACAAATCCCAGCTCTGACGCCAGCCCCGCTTCGGGGTGACTCTTCCCAGACTTTGGGATCCGACGTCGTTCCTCCCCCCCCTCCCCAATTCCCGGTTTTTCCTGCGGGTGGGGAGAGGCTCCGTGACGTCACCACCTCCCTCTGACCTCATTGGGATGAAATCATTCCCAAGGCAAGGCTCCACGGCTGGAATCACGACTCCAGCCCCGTGATCCCTGGGATTTTTATAAATACACCAGGGAGGGGGGAAAGGTTTCCAGAGAGAGGGAAAAAAATATCCCAGTCCCTGGGAAAAAAATTTAAAAAAAATAAAAAATCAAGGAGGAGAAGTTTGGGAAAGGCTCCTGATGCCTCTTTCCTGGGAGTGATTCCACGGCAAATCCTTCCCATCCCAAGCATCCAGGAGAAGCAGGTGAGTGCCCGGGTTTCATTTATTCCCCCATTTGCAGAAACTTTAAATATTTCAGTGTTTTCCTTGGGAAATCAGATTCCAGGGTTTTTTGGGGTTTTTTTTAGGGACTTAGAGACTTTTCCACCTCCGGATCCCATCCTGGAAGAGGGATCTGAGGGATCTTTTCCTGAGTCTTATTCTCCCACAAATTTATTTTCCCACAAAGTCTTTGTTGGGAAGGGGAAAATGTCCTTGGAGGAGGCAAATCCATGCTCCAGACACAGAATTTTCCAGGGGTTTTTTTGGGTTTGTTTTTTTGTTTTTAGGGAAAAAAAATAGGCAAGGTAGGGAAAAGCAATCCAAGATATTCTGATATCAAGGGGTTCGTAATTCCCCTCCCTCCTAGGAAAAACAATTTTTATTTTTATTCCAGCAATTTTTGGGAGGCAGACCCGGAACAGGCAGCATGGGAAGGATTGGGAAATCTTGGGAAAAGCAAAATCAGGGAGAGAGATCCCTGCTGTCCCTGCAGGGATGGGGAGGAGAAGGAGGCACAGCCTCCCCCAGCCCGAGCCCGCCCGGATTTTGGGAATCAGCCCCGGGAAAAGCCTCGGGGGAGCGGGGGCAGCACCAGACCGAGCTGAAGGAGTCTCCGGGTCCCATTCCCAGATTTATCCCGGACTTACTCGGGCAAATCCCGCTCCATGCCGCTGCCCTGGCGCAGGGAGAGGCGGCGATCCCGCTTTTCCTGGCTGGAATGAATGAGGCGCTTTTCTCCTCCAAGCCGAGCTGCGGGAGCTCTCTCAGCATCCCCATGAAATTCCTGGAAAACGCTCCCGGCTCTCCCAGCGATTCCCGGCGGGAGCGGCTCCGGCAGCGCGGATTTCATTCCCGTTTCCTCAGATCCACCAAAAGCCGCTGCTTTTCCTCCTTTTCCTGCTCTTTTTTTTTTTTTTAGCAAGGAGAAAACCCCACTTCCAGCTTTTTCCCTGCTCCATAAAAACTTCCTGGAGCGGAGGGGCACAACCCCTCCCCACCCCCCGGCCAAAATAGACCCAATCCCAAAAAAAAATCAGCTTTTCCTTGTTTATTCCTCGATTCCTGCTCCTTTTCCAGGATATCCATCCCGGCGAGGAGCAGGAATGGGCGCGGATGGCTTCAGCCGCGTTTTCCCCTTCGCTCAGCTGAGATTCCCGGAGTTTTGTTGATTGGGAAAAGCTGGAAAAATCCCAGGAAAAGGGGTTGGGTCCAGTGCGTGGGGAGGGAGGTGAAATTCCAGGCGGGGCAGGAACATCCCGGGGCTCTCCCGGGAGGGGCTCTGGGGAACATTCCCGTTCCCCATCCAGGATTTGGGGTGGGAAAATCCCCAATCCCTGAATTCCCTGAATCCCCACCCCGAGCATCCCGTCCTGCAGGAGCTCGGGGTGGAGGGAGGTGAAAACACAGCTGGGGAAAAAAGGGGAATTTTGGGGTGTGGGAGGAATCTTCATCTCGAATCCTTTGGGATCTCAGCCTTGGATCACATGAAAAAAACCCCTGTTCCCAAATCTCCAGCCCCTTTTCCAAGAAAAATTAAATCCTGGGATGTGCTGATGTTTAAATGGCCAAATGTGGGATTTGGGGCTGGGGGAAGGGAGAGTTTGGGGTGCTCAATGTGGGGGCTGAGTGCCTGGGAAGGGTTTTCCTCCCTTGATCCTGCAGGAAAAGCTTTCCCTGGATCATTCCATGGCCGCTCCTCTTCCTCTCTCCTCTGGATCCAGGGAGTTTTGGGAAGGGGTTTTGGATTTGGGGGTTCTGGGAGGCAGAGGAGTGGAAATGGAGCAGCTCCCTGAAATCCTGAGGGAGGATTGGCACGGCCACATCTCCCCTTGGGAAGGTGGGAAAGGGGAGAGTTCAGGGAATGAACCTCCCAAATCTCCCCCCTTTTCCACCCTTGGAGAGCAAAGAGCAGAGTTAGAGGGATAAACCTGCCCAAAATTCCCACTCTGAGGAGCTGCAAAGGGCAAATTTCAGGGACAAGAACTTCCCAAAATTCCCCCCACAAGGGATGGCAAGGGGAAGCATTAAAGGGATAAAGCTGCCCAAAATTCCCACTCCAAGGAATGGCAAAAGGCAAATTTAAGGGAAAGACCTTCCCAAAATTCCCCCCACAAGGGATGGAAAAGGGAAGAATTAAAGGAATTAACCTGCCCAAAATTCTCCCTCCAAGGTCCAGCAAGGGACAGAACAAAAGGGAATAAAGCTGCCCAGAATTCCCTCTCCAAGGAATGGCAAAAGGCAGAATTTAGAGGATGAAACTTCCCAAAATTCCCACTCCAAGGAACAGCAAAGGGGTAGATCTAAAGAGAATAAACCTGCCAAAAATTCCCACTCTGAGGAACAGCAAAGGGCAAAATTCCCCTTCCAAGGGGGCAAAGGGCAGAATTTAGAGGATAAAAATTCCCCAACTTCCCCCTTCTCAGGCAATAAAGGGCAGCTTTAAGGGATAAACCTGCCCAAAATTCCCTCTCCAAGTGATGGCAAAAGGCAGAATTTAGGGAATAAACCCACCCAAAATTCCCCCTCTGAGGAACAGCAAAGGGCAAATTTAAGGAAAAAGACCTTCCCAAAATTCCCTCTCTGAGGAACGGCAAAAGGCAGAATTAGGGGATAAAACTTCCCAAAATTCCCTCTCCAAGGATAGACCTAAGGACAGACCAAAAGGGAATAAACCTGCCCAAAATTCCCTCTCTAATGAACAGCAAAAGGTGAAATTTAGAGGACGAAACTTCCCAAATCTCTCCCTCCCCGGACAATAAAGGGCAGAATTAAGGGAATAAACCTGCCCAAATTCCCTCTCCAAGGGACACTAAAAGGCAGAATTTAAGGGGATCACTCAGCCCAAAATTCCCACTCTGAGGAACAGCAAAGGGCAAATTTAGGGGGAAAAGACCTTCCCAAAATTCCCTCTCCAAAGGATCGTGACAGGCAGAATTTAGAGGATGAAAATTCCCTAAATTCCCTCTCCAAGGACAGACCTAAGGGCAGGCCAAAAGGGAATAAAGCTGCCCAAAATTTCCTCTCCAAGGAATGGCAAAAGGCAAATTTAAGGGGAAAGACCTTCCCAAAATTCCGCCCACAAGGGATGGAAAAGGCAGAATTTAGGGGATAAAACTTCCCAAAATTCCCCTTTCACAGTCAATAAGGGGCAGATTTAAGGGAATAAAGTTGCCCAAAAGTCCCACTCCAAGGAATGGCAAAAGCCAAATTTAAGGGGAAAGATCTTCCCAAAATTCCCTCTCCAAGTGATGGCAAAAGGCAGAAATTAGGGGATAAAACTTCCCAAAATTCCCCCTCCACGGACAGGGAAGGGAATTTCAGGGCCCGTGGCTCAGCAGGTGACAGATCCCGGAGCATGGATTGAGTTTGGATGGATCTGAGGAACATCCCCCGTTCCCAGCGGCATTCCCGAGACCCTCTGCCGCTCCCAAGCCCAAAATCAGGGATGGAATTCCAGCCCCAGCTGAGGTCCCTGGGGACCGTCCCCAGCCAGGAACTGCCGTGCGAGCCGCTGGCCACAAGATGGGGCCGGAAGATTGGGAATGCCAGCCGGATTCCAGGGATTTGGGAATGCCAGCAGGATTCCAGGGGATTGGGAATGCCAGCCGGATTCCAGGGGTTTGGGAATGCCAGCAGGATTCCAGGGGATTGGGAATGCCAGCAGGACTCCAGGGGATTGGGAATGCCAGCAGGACTCCAGGGGTTTGGGAAAGCCAGAAGGAGTCCAGGGGTTTGGGAATGCCAGCCGGATTCCAGGGGATTGGCAATTCCAGCAGGATTCCAGGGGGTTTGGGAATTCCAGCAGGATTCTGGGCTTTTGGGAATTCCAGCAGGATTCCAGGGGTTTGGGAATGCCAGCAGGACTCCAGGGGTTTGGGAAAGCCAGCAGGATTCCAGGGGTTTGGGAATGCCAGCAGGATTCTGGGCTTTTGGGAATGCCAGCAGGACTCCAGGGGGTTGGGAATGCCAGCAGGATTCCAGGGGGTTTGGGAATGCCAGCAGGACTCCAGGGGTTTGGGAATGCCAGCAGGATTCCAGGATTCCAGGGGTTTGGGAATGCCAGCAGGATTCCAGGGGTTTGGAAATGCCAGCAGGATTCCAGGGGATTGGGAATGCCAGCTGGATTCCAGGGGATTGGGAATGCCAGCTGAACTCCAGGGGATTGGGAATGCCAGCAGGATTCCAGGGGTTTGGGAATGCCAGCTGGATTCCAGCGGTTTGGGAATGCCAGCAGGATTCCAGGGGTTTGGGAATGCCAGCAGGATTCCAGGGGTTTGGGAATGCCAGCTGGATTCCAGGGGGTTTGGGAATGCCAGCAGGATTCTGGGCTTTTGGGAATGCCAGCAGGATTCCAGGGGTTAGGGAATGCCAGAAGGAGTCCAGGGGTTTGGGAATGCCAGCAGGATTCCAGGGGTTTGGGAATGCCAGCAGGATTCCAGGAGCTTGGAGAGCCCTTGTGGCCTCGGGGCTGGCTGGGGACATTTTGGGGACATTTTTCCCTGCTGGGAATGGCAAAGAGCCCCGCAGGAGACCCTTGGAGGCTTTTTGGAGAGGCCAGGTGGGGACAGAGGGAGATGGGGAGGGTTTGTGGAGCAGGAGAGCTGCCCAGGGATTTACAGCCCCCAAAAATGGGCCAGAGAGAGCCAAAAATGGCTCAGAAAATGGCAATATTTCAAGGAGGAGGCTCCTGGGGATGGAGCAAGCCCGGAGCATCTGAGGGGAGGGCTGGTGAGGGGACATCACGCGGGATCAGCATTCCCACATCCCTTTGGGAATGAGGGAGCTGGGATGGGCTCGAGGAACATCTCTGGTGGCTCCGGGGTGGGCAGGGGACAGGGAACGTCACCTCTGCGGCGGCTGGTGGCACCCAGGGACACTCCAGGGAGCTGGAGAGGGACCCAGGGGGTTCCTGTGGCTCCTGCAGCGGCCACGTGTGCGCCCTGGAAGGCCCGATCCATGGAAGATCCATGGAAGATCCATGGAGGAAAAGCAAAATCCTCTCGTCCATGGAAGCTCCTTGGAGGTTCCACGAGGAATGGCCAAATCCTCCCGTCAATGGAAATTTCATGGAAGATGCATGGAAGTTCCATGAAGGAAAGGCCAAACCCTCTCATCCATGGAAGTTCCATGGAAATTCCATGAAGGAAAGGCCAAATCCTCCTCTCCATGGAAATTCCATGGGAGATCCACGAAGGAAAGGTGAAATCCTCTCATCCATGGAAATTCCATGAAGGAAAGGTCAAATCCTCTCATCCATGGAAGTTCCATGAAGGCCAGGCCAAACCCTCCTCTCCATGGAAGCTCCATGGAAGTTCCATGAAGGAATGGCCAAATCCTCCTCTCCATGGAAGCTCCATGGAAGTTCCATGAAGGAATGGCCAAATCCTCCTCTCCATGGAATCTCCATGGAAGCTCAGGCCAAATCCTCCTCTCCATGGAATCTCCATGGAAGCTCCATGAAGGAATGGCCAAACCCTCCTCTCCATGGAAGCTCCATGAAGGAATGGCCAAATCCTCCTCTCCATGGAAGCTCCATGAAGGAATGGCCAAACCCTCCTCTCCATGGAAGCTCCATGAAGGAATGGCCAAATCCTCCTCTCCATGGAAGTTCCATGAAGGAATGGCCAAACCCTCCTCTCCATGGAAGTTCCGTGGACACAAAGACCAAACCCCCACCTCCATAGAAATCCCACGGAAGCTCCAAGGAAGCGAAGCTCCTCGGACATCCCACCTCCCACCAGCACCCCAAAACCAAGGGCTTGCATCCCAAGGCATCTCCTTCCCCCTGTCCCAACCTTTGGACGGGACCTGGGCGGTGACTCCCAGAGTGCAGGGAGGCGCGTTCCGGGATCGGGAAGGGATGGGGAGCTCTGGATCTCCCCAGGCGTTCCCACGGGACGCTCACCTCCCTCTCTGCCCTCCTGGGTGTCTCCCCGGCCAGGCCAGCGCCATGTCCCACCCCAGGCTGCTGCTGCTCCTCGTCCTGCTGGGAGCCGCCGGCGCCGGCCGCGCCCTGAGCCTCTCCAGCGCCGCCTCCATCTTCAGCTGCCTGCAGGCCGCCCTGTCGGAGGCGCAGCGCGTCCCTCCCGACGACAACGCCGTCCTGGACAAGCGCGCGTCCCCGTCCCTGGAGGAGGCGTCCCAGGAGGACACGGAGGAGGAGGAGGAGGAGGAGCTGGGGAAAAGGACATTCCCGGGGGACGGCCACTACAAGCATGCGTCCCAGGCGCAGGGCAAGGGCAAGAGCCAGCAGAGCCGCGCCAAGAGCGACCGGCGCACCAAGGTGACGCTGTCCCTCGATGTCCCCACCAACATCATGAACATCCTCTTCAACATCGCCAAGGCCAAGAACTTGCGGGCCAAGGCGGCGGCCAACGCCCACCTGATGGCGCAGATCGGCCGCAGGAAGTGACTGGGGGCCACCAGAGGGGACTGATGGCCGGCTGTGACATCGGCCTTGTCTGGATCTGACCCATCCAGCGACCCCACATCCCTGTTCCTCCTCCTCCTCCTCCTCCTCCCCTCCTCTCCTCCGTCGTTCCTTCCAGACGTTTCCACGCGCAGGGAAGAGGTTCCTGTCCCCGGCGGGGCGCAGGGGACGCGTCCCCCGGGAAGGTTCCTGATTAAAGCTGCCATCTCTGGAGTTTCCAGTGCTTTGTTGTCCCATCTCCGGCCCCCGCTGCTCCGTTGGGTCCGTAGGGATCCCAAAACCTCCCCCAGCTCGGCCTGGTGGCCCTGTCCCCACCACGGCCCTCCCAAACCCTGCCACGAGCTGCTCCTGCCGCGGCCACCAACCCACCGGGAAGGGACAAGCACAGGGACAACCTCAGGAGGGATTCCCCAGTTCCTCCTCCTGGGTCGTCCCTGAGTTTGTCCCCATGTCCCCACCACCTTCAGCATCAGCCACCCCACACACACGGCCCCGGTGTCCCCAGATGGGTTCTGGACATTGTCACCCATATAGCCATGGTGTCCCCAGATGGGTCCCAGCCATTGTCACCCACATGGCCTCAGTGTCCCCAGATGGGCCCTGGACACTGTCACCCCACATGGCCCCAGTGTCCCCAGATGGGTTCTGGTCATTGTCATCCATATAGTCCTGGTGTCCCCAGATGGGCCCTGGCCATTGTCACCCACACAGCCCCAGTGTCCCCAGATGAGTTCTGGACATTTTCACCCACATGGCCCCAGTGTCCCCAGATGGGCCCTGGCCATTGTCACCCCACACCCTCGGGTGGGTTTGGATCCCAGGACCTGCAGGTGGCTCTGTGGCTGCTCCAAACCCACCCTGGGTGCCACCACAAGTCCCCCCCTGTCCCTTCCCACTCCCCCACCGCTGTTTTCCAGCTCTTCCTCCACACACCATCCGTGCTCACCCCGCTGCTCCTTCCCTGCTCCCATCCTTCACCTTGGAATCTCCATCCCTTCCTGGGAACCTCCCAGCCCCGCTGGAATTCCAGCTCTTCCCTCCTCCCTGCAGGCAGCAGGTTTGGGAGGTGGAGAGAAATTTGGGAAAGAAATTTGGGACAGAAATTTGGGACAGAAATTCGGCCCTTCTTCCCCAGGGAGTGCTCACCAAGAGATCCCACCAGCCCCATCCAGGGCATGGCCATAGGACATTCCAGGTGGGACACCACGGGACATTCCAGGTGGGACACCACGGGACATTCCAGGTGGGACACCACGGGACATTCCAGGTGGGACACCACGGGACAGCCAGAGGGCTGGAGATGTCCCGGTGGCTGGGAAAGGTCCTGGAGAGCCACCAGAGGGACAATGACCTCCTGCCTCAGCTCCAGGGGTGCACAGGGGGGTCTTTTCCCATTGGAATCCCACTAGAATCTTGGATTGTATGGATTTTCACAGCCCAGCAAATTCCTGGTGTTCCCATCCAGCAGGACACGGGCATGGTGGTCCCCGTTTTCCATGCAGGGAAACTGAGGCACGGGAAGAACAAGGTCACACCTGCTCCGTGTCCAGTTGGACACTCATCCTTCTATCCAGGTGTCCCCAGGTGTCCCCAGGTGTGCCAGGCTCAGCCATTGGGATGCTCAGAGGAGCCTTGGGAGGAGGGATATGCCCAGAGCCCAGGGAGAGAGAAATCCCTGCTTGGAGCAGAAAGCTGGGAGAGGTTTCCCCCTGGCATTCCCAGGAAAGTCCTGCTCCAGGCTGGGAACAGCTTTTCCCCCCACCAGCTGTGCCTGGGATCCTTTCCCAGCTCCTGGCAGGACATCCCAGAATATCCAGGAGAACGTCCCAGCCCTGTGGGAGAGACTGGAATTCCAAACACCACCTGCCTGGAGCTCCCACAGGATCTTCCCCCTTTAGGGAAGGGAATTCCCAGGGAAGTGGGAAGGGATGAGCTGAGGGATCTGTTGGTTCCTGAGGCAGGGACAGCTCCTATCAGCTGATAAGGAGTGGTGGGGAAGGGAGGGATCCTCCCTTCCCAGCTGCATCCCAGGGGAGAGTCCCACCCACACCTGGCACCTGGATAACCCCTTCCCAAATGGATCCTTCCCAAATTAACCTTTCTCAAATAGACCCTTCCCAACTGAACCCTTCCCAAACGGATCCTTCCCAAATTAACCCCTCCCAAATGGACCCTTCCCAAATGGACCCTTCCCAAATGGACCCTTCCCAAACCAGAGGTGCTGCAAGAGCTCCGACATTCCCAAGGACAGCAGGATCCTGAATTCCATCCTGGGATGGAGGAGGATCCAGCCCCACCTGCTGAGGGACAGATTCCAAAATGGCATTCCCAGTATTTAGGGACTACACCCACGTTCACATCCATGGGGGTCTGGCTGGGAAAACCAAGGCAATTCCCAGCAGCAACCAGGGCAAGGAATGGGATGGGTTTGTAGGGAATTCTGCCAGGAGCTCTGGAGCAGGGGCTGCAGGCCCACCTAGAGCCATCCCTGCTGGAATGAATCCCCCTCCCAGGATGCCTACCCTGCTCCTGGAATGTCCTGTCCCACAGCTGGGATGTTCCTGGGATTCCTGCCTGCTCCAGGCTGCCCCAGATGGGGCTGGGAACACTGATCCTGGGATTTGGGGCATTCCCAACCAGCCAGGAGCTCCTCATGGATCCCCCCCAACACATGGAAAGGCCAGAGCAGGGTGAGGGATTCCAGGGATTCCTTCCCTAGATCCCAGCCCCAGCTCCATTGGGTGGGATCTGCTCCCTGGCATTCCCGTGTGCTTTTCCTTTGATTCTTCAGCCATCCCCTTCCTGACCAGTTTTTCAGGATTTTTCCCAGGAACAGCCTCACTTCCTGCTTTCCTCAGACGATCCCAACGCCAGCAAGGTTTGGGACAGACCAGGAATACCCAAGGGGACCCAGCCTTGATTCCCATGGAGCTGTTCCCACATCCTAAATCTGGATAAAGTTTTAAAGCTCCTTTTTCCGGCCTCTGGGACACTTCGAATTCCTCGATTTTGTCTGTTTTGCATGGAAAATAAAACCACTGTCCACCTGCAATGGGATTGGTCTCACTGGTGACTTCAGTCCTGGCTTTATCCCCTCTCCCACAGCTTTTCCAGCTTTTCCAGGACATCCCTAATTCCCCATTCCCAATGGAATTCTTATCCCAGTTCCAGGGAAGGGACACTGAGGGGTGGGAAGGTCCCCTCCCCAGCAGTGTGCCAGATCCCTCATTCCCTCTGGAAGTGGGATCCAGCTCCACAGGGAAGGCTTTGGCTTTTCATTATCCATGTTGGGGCTCAGGGAGGAAGAGGAGTCAAAATTTGGGTTCAAGGAGCTGGAGCAGTCCAAATTTCCATGGACCCAGCGCTGGAAGAAGCATCCCAGCCCCATGATCCCAGCCCAGGAGCCCCATCCCCAGGAATTCCATTTCCCAGAATTCCCATTTCCAACCTTCCCATTGAAGGTTGCAAAGGAAATTAGGAAAATGAGCTTAATCCTTTAAATAAAATAACTTTAAAAATGGATTCCCACACTCTTAAAAAAACAATGAAAATAATTTTCCTGAATCCACGGCAAGTGCTGATGGACATCATGGGGAAACCAGCGCCGAGTGAGGATTTAAAAGCCAAGAAAACTCCAAATTCCATGGATTTGCAGGTGCAAATCCTTCAAAGCACCTCCATTTCCCACCTTGGCATTCCCAGAGCTCCCAGAGCCTTTCCCAGCAGGAGGGGACAGGGTTTTGTGCCCTCGTGTCCCCCATCACCACCTCACCCACGAGAGCCTCCCTGGCACCCCCCAGCAATTCCAGCAGAGCGCCATTCCCGCAGCTCCTGCGTGATCCAGGGGTTTGGGATCTTCTGGGCCCCCTCAGGTGTGGGGCTCCCACCTCCAGCCAGGTGAATTCCACAAAGGACGGATCTGGAGGAGAGCCAAGGATCTCCCACCAGTGCTGTGATCCCAGCTGGATCCTCATCCAGGATATCCATGATCCCAGCTGGATCCTCCATCCATCCCTAGATCCTGGCTGGATCCTCCATCCATCCCTGGATCCTCCATCCATCCCTGGATCCATGACCCTGGCTGGATCCTCCATCCATCCATGGATCCATGACCCTGGCTGGATCCTCCATCCCATCCCTGGATCCTCCATCCATCCCTGGATCCACGAGCCCAGCTGGATCCTCCATCCATCCCTGGATCCGTGATCCCAGCTGGATCCTCCATCCATCCCTGGATCCTCCATCCATCCCTGGATCCATGACCCTGGCTGGATCCTCCATCCATCCCTGGATCCATGACCCTGGCTGGATCCTCCATCCATCCCTGGATCCGTGATCCTGGCTGGATCCTCCATCCATCCCTGGATCCCTAATCCCAGCTGGATCCTCACCCAGGATATCCCTGATCCCGGCTGGATCCTCCATCCATCCCTGGATCCTCCATCCATCCCTGGATCCATGATCCCAGCTGGATCCTCCATCCATCCCTGAATCCCTGATCCTGGCTAGAGCCTCCATCCATCTCTGGATCCGTGATCCTGGCTGGATCCTCCATCCATCCCTGGATCCTCCATCCATCCCTGGATCCATGACCCTGGCTGGATCCTCCATCCCATCCCTGGATCCTCCATCCACCCCTGGATCCACGAGCCCAGCTGGATCCTCCATCCATCCATGACACCCCCAGCTCCCAGGGGAGGCAGGCAGGGCTGGAGTTGGCCCTTCCCAAAGCTCCTGGAGCTCTGCCCCGTGCTCTTCTCTGCTGAAAATTCATCACTTTTAATTAATTCGAGAGGCTTTCCCCAGCTCCTAAACCTGCTGGGGCCTGGAAGGAGGGATGGAAAACCCTCATTCCTTCTCCTGGGAATGCTCCAAGGAAAAGGGCAGCCAGAGGTGAGGCAGCTCCCGGCATTTCCCACCTCGGGGACCTCCCAGCCCCAGGAGCTCTGGTGAGGAGAAATTGGGATTTAAATCCAGCTCCCTTCCCCCAGGTCAGCTCAACATTCCAGAGCCAACTCCGAAAATCCAGCTTTTTTTTTTTTTTTTTTTTTTTTTAATGTTCCTTAGATTCCTTTCTTTCCTTCTCTTTTTTCCCTGCCCAAGCTGCTTTTCTTGGATCCCTCACAGCACGGGGAGGCCCCAGAGGAGGAGGAATAACCCAGCTGCAATCCAGGGAAAGGCAGAGGTCAGGCTCAATCCCCTTTTCCAGCTCCTCTGCAGCTTCCAGGGATTCTTACATCACGTCTGGGAGCAGCCAGGAGAGGGAAGGAATTTTTTCAGGGAGACAGGGAGCTTGGACATGGTTTTATGGGAGGCTGACAGAGCCAAAGTGCTGGAATTCCCATCTCAATCCCAATGAATTTCCCAGCCCTGGCAGCAGGACAGGGATTGCTTTAGCAGGAACGGGAGGTTTAAGGATTCCCTAGGGAATCTCTGGCAGAAGTGTGGAAAAAAGTGGATTTCATCTAAAAGCGAAAGCGTGACAAAGCTCCTTGGCAAAGCTCAGCCTGCAGCTTTTACTGGATGGGCAAAGCTCGGGGAAAAAGCAAAATAAAACCCAAATTTGAGCAATCTGAAAGTAAAAAAAATCAACAAAAATGAGCTGTGTGTAGGTTGAGAATGGGAAAGGATAAAAGGAATAAGGGAGGGAGATCTTCCCATGGAATCCTGAGGTCCCTTAATCAAACTCCATCAACAGTTTAAAGGTTTTAACTTTAAATTAAAAAATGAAACTCAAATTAAAGCACTTCATTAATGACCTAACTAAAACAATTTAACGAAAGGTTCTGTGGAATTTGCTATCAGCACAAAGCAACTCACTCAATGGATTAATCATGAACAAAGCAGAATTAAGAATGGTGGATGGGCTGGCAGAGGGATGGGAACATTCCCACAGGCTGGAATCTTGTAGGATCAATTTTGCTATTGCCAGAAGAGAAAATAAAGCTGAAGTCGCTCTCAAGGAGGGAATTGGAGGTTCCAGCTCCCCAAAAATTGTGGGATTTTCCCCAAAATCCCTCTCCTCTCCTTTCCAAGGTGACTCCACTCACACAGCTCCCCTCCCTTTCCCCATCCCCATTCCTGGCTGGACCTGGAATTTTCTGGGGGAACAATCAGGGATGGGGACTTGGGAGTGACAACCTCTGGGGTGGCTCAAGGGACCTGGACCTTGCCAGGGGCCACCTCCAGCCCGGTCCTTTTAGTGCCACCCAAGAGTTTTGGGATCCTTCCACCTCCTGTCCCAAATATCAGACACAGCTCCCCTTCCTTCCCCATCCCCATTCCTGGCTGGACCTGGAATTTTCTTGGGGACAATCTGGGATGGGGGCTTTGGGAAGGCTCAAGGGACTGGGACCTTCCCAGGAGCCATCCCCAACCTGGTCCTGCTGTCACCACCCTGGGCCTTTTAGGGCCCCCAAAGAGTTTTTGGGATCCTCCCCCCTCCCCAATATCAGACACAGCTCCCCTCTCCTCTCCCCCCATTCCTGGAGTTCCCTGCTTTGGGAATATTTCCCAAATCCTCAGCATCCCCCCAACCCACCAGGGTTTGCTCAGGTAACACCTGAGCTGCCCCCAGAGGTGGTGAGAGGCCAAAAAGTGCTCCCCACCACTGAGAAGCGACTCCCTGATCCCAGACATGGAATTCCCCAGCAGCAGCCAGCCCCAGACAGGAATTCCCACAGGGCACAGGACACTTCCCCCGCAGCACTAATTAGGGCTGATGACTCTCACAGCACACCCTGATCAGCATTTGCTCCTCTCCTCGGGCCAGCTGCCAGCAGGAGCCTCCCCACAGAACCCCCCTGGGGGAATCCAAGGAATTCTGAGCCAAGAAAACCCTCTTTATTCACATACAAAAAGCCATTTGCATAGAAGTTTACAGGTGCATGTCTAATTCCAAAGTGCTTTTACAGGAAAAAGCCAGAGCGAGAGTTTGCCATTCCAGCCAAAGCAGGCAGCCTGCGACATTCCCCGGGTTAGGAACCGGGATCTCCTGGCTAGGCGGGATGCCAGGCCTAAGTTAGGCCCGACTCAGCTAGGCCCGACTCAGCCTCACTCATCAATAAACAGCAGTGGGGTAAAGCTCAAGACACCCAGGCTAGAGAGGAGCTCTGCGAGCCCAAACTATGCAAGCGGGGGAGGTTCAGCACATCAAACGTGGCCGGGCCCTCGGGAATTCGGGACACAAGCCTGGACTCCAGCTGAGCTCAGGCCGCAGTCTGTCAGTACTCATCCTCATCCCCCTCATCCTCCTCCCCGTCCGCCGAGTCCCTTCCAACCTCCTCATAATCCTTCTCCAGAGCCGCCAGGTCCTCCCTGGCCTCGGAGAACTCGCCCTCCTCCATGCCCTCCCCCACGTACCAGTGCACAAACGCCCTCTTGGCGTACATCAGGTCGAACTTGTGGTCCAGGCGGGCCCAGGCCTCGGCGATGGCCGTGGTGTTGCTCAGCATGCACACGGCCCTCTGCACCTTGGCCAGGTCGCCCCCGGGCACCACGGTGGGGGGCTGGTAGTTGATGCCCACCTTGAAACCGGTGGGGCACCAGTCCACGAACTGGATGGAGCGGCGCGTCTTGATGGCGGCGATGGCGGCGTTGACGTCCTTGGGCACCACGTCGCCGCGGTACAGCAGGCAGCACGCCATGTACTTGCCGCGGCGAGGGTCACACTTGACCATCTGGTTGGAGAACTCGAAGCAGGCGTTGGTGATCTCGGGCACGGAGAGCTGCTCGTGGTAGGCCTTCTCGGCCGAGACGATGGGCGCGTAGGTGGTGAGCGGGAAGTGGATGCGCGGGTAGGGCACCAGGTTGGTCTGGAACTCGATGAGGTCCACGTTGAGGGCGCCGTTGAAGCGCAGCGAGGCCGTGACCGAGGACACGATCTGGCCGATCAGCCTGTTGAGGTTGGTGTAGGTGGGGCGCTCGATGTCCAGGTTGCGGTGGCAGATGTCGTAGATG
This sequence comes from Fringilla coelebs, assembly GCF_963513975.1. NCBI lineage: Eukaryota > Metazoa > Chordata > Aves > Passeriformes > Fringillidae > Fringilla > Fringilla coelebs. Next base: position 1,449,501 of record NC_140033.1, on the reverse strand, counting down.
GCCTCGTTGTCCACCATGAAGGAGCAGTCCGAGTGCTCCAGCGTGGTGTGCGTGGTCAGGATGGAGTTGTAGGGCTCCACCACGGCCGTGGACACCTGCGGGGCCGGGTACACCGAGAACTCCAGCTTGGACTTCTTGCTGTACTCCACGGAGAGCCGCTCCATCAGGAGCGAGGTGAAGCCGGAGCCGGTGCCTCCTCCGAAGCTGTGGAAGACCAGGAAGCCTTGGAGCCCACTGCACTGGTCAGCCTGCAGCAGAACGTCAGACATTCATCCCAAGGACACAAAAACTACCCGAGAATATTGGATATTTACCCCTCTAAGGACTGGAGTAACCACCCCAAGAATACTGGGATAGCCATCCCAAGGAAAGGGCTATTTACCCCTGTAAGGACTGGAGTAACCACCCCAAGAATACTGGGATAGCTATCCCAAGAACAGGGCTATTTATCCCTGTAAGGACTGGAGTAACCACCCCAAGAATACTGGGATAGCTGTCCCAAGGAAAGGGCTATTTACCCCTCTAAGGACTGGAGTAACCATCCCAAGAAAATGGATATTTTCCCCTGTAAGGACCAGGATAATTATCCTGAGAATATTGGATATTTATCCCAAGGACTAGAAAACTATCCCAAGAGTATTGGATATTTATGCCTGTAAGGACTGAGATAACTATCCCCCAAAAAATGGATGTTTATCCATTTAAGGACTGGGACAACTATCCCCAAAAAAAAAAAAAAAAAAGGATATTTATCCATTTAAGGACGGGGATAAATATCCCCAAAAAAATGGATATTTACCCATTTAAGGACTGGGATAACTATCCCCCCCCCCAAAAAAAGGATGTGTATCCATTTAAGGACTGGGATAACTATACCAAAAGGAATGGACGTGTATCCATTTAAGGACTGGGATAACTATACCAAAAGAAATGGATATTTAACCATTTAATGGATATTTATCCATTTAAGAACTGGGATAACCCAAGAATACTGGATATTTATCCCTGTAAGGACTGGGATAACTATCCCCAAAAAATGGATATTTACCCATTTAAGGACTGGGATAACCATTCCCCCACTCAAAAAAAAGAATATTTATCCATTGAAGAACTGAGATAAATATCCCCAAAAAATGGATATTTAACCATTGAAGGACTGGGATAACTATCCCAACAGAATGGATATTTACCCATTTAAGGACTGGGATAACTATCCCAAGAATACTGGATATTTATCCCTGTAAGGACAGGGATAAATATCCCCAAAAAATGGATATTTATCCATTGAAGGACTGGGATAACTATCCCAACAAAATGGATATTTATCCATTGAAGGACTGGGATAACTATCCCAAGTAATACAGCACAAAATTCTGCTTAGAGCCCTTAGAGCATCTTCAGCCCAGTTTTAACACCACAATTCTCTGCTTTTTGCACAAACACACAAATCCAGGGGCTCTCCCGGGTGGGAGTGGCACCAAATCCCAACACCCATCGGACCTCACCCAAAGCTGTGCTTTAATTTAAGACTTTTCATCGCAAGACTCCAACCCCAAACTCCACAATGTTGTCCAGGAGGGTGCCATTCCCACCCAGGAGGGTGCCATTCCCACCCAGATCGTGTTCCCCTCACCATTTTCCGGATCCTGCTGAGCACGGTGTCGATGATCTCCTTGCCGATGGTGTAGTGGCCGCGGGCGTAGTTGTTGGCAGCGTCCTCCTTGCCGCTGATGAGCTGCTCGGGGTGGAAGAGCCCGTGGTAGGGCCCAGTCCTGATCTCATCTGCAGCAGGAGGAGAAATCAGCCAGAGCAGGGCACACAGAAAGGTTCTGGGAGGAGCTGACGGAGCGAAATCCATGGCATGTCCAGCAGGAGGGCATGGCATGGTCAGGGGAGGGTTGTGGGAATAGTGGGATGGGGAGGGATAAACTCTCACGGGGAAGGTGCTGCCAGAACTCCATCCTCACCCTAGGCCTAGCCTGAAATCCTAAATTAATCTGGTTTAATGAGCTAGGACACCACGGTTCCAGAGGTTTTGTGGGATCAGTTAGCACAGGCAGCTTGGAGGAGAAGTCTGGAAGCTCCAGCTCCATCCTCTGCTCTCCAGCAGGGAAGGGACACAGACAAAGCCCCTCCAATGCTGACATTTCCACCTGACCCAGCTCCAGAGGGGATTTAAATCCACTCCATCCCAACACTGGGCACGTTCTGTAATCTCAGGGGGAAGGGACACAGACAAAGCCCCTCCAATGTTGACATTTCCACCTGACCCAGCTCCAGAGGGATTTTAAATCCACTCCATCCCAATACTGGGCACGTTCTGTAATCTCCTGGCTCACTCATTAAGTTCTCCATTTGATACCTTAATGAGGTGTCTAAAAATTAAGCAGAACCCAAACAAAAGTCTGCAAATCCTTTAATTAGGGCTAATGAGTCACATCCCAAATAGAAAGACAGGAGGGGAAGGCTGGAAGGCAGGAGCAGGTGGTTGGATTTGGAGTCATTTCCTAAACAAATAATTATTATTTCCTAGGAAGACACCCCAAATTGAGGTGCCACACAAACAAACACCCAGAGATCCCTGAGGGAGTTGGAAGGGGAAGTGGGAATCTTTTGGAATCCATCAGGTTGGAAAAGATCTCCAAGAGATCAAGTTGGCCAAACAGGACAGCCAGGTCCCACAAACCCACGGCGTGTGTGGCACCCACACTTTGGGGGGGGCATCAGAAGCAGATGTGCCACATCTGGCCATGGGATGGTGGAATTCCAGCCAGGACCACCAAGGCTGGCAAATCCAGGACACTTCCCACCTGCTGAAGGGCCCAGAAGGAAGGAGCAAAGACAGCTCAGCGACAGCCATGGGTTTGTCCCTCCTGGTCCCTTTGGAAGGGTAAATTCTGTCTGTTAACCAGAGCAGAGGAGTGGGAACACCAGGATCCCATGGAAAAAGAGCTGGGAATCACAGATAAAGATGGGCTGGGGCACAATCCCGGTTTTACCAATGACAGTGGGCTCCAGGTCAATGAACACCGCCCGGGGCACGTGTTTGCCAGAGGCCGTCTCACAGAAGAAGGTCTCGAAGGAGGAATCCACTTGCTCGGAGTTGGGATCCATGGATTTCACCTGCTTGGAGCTGGGAATGGTCCCATCAGCCTGGATGCCGTGCTCCAGGCAGTACAGCTCCCAGCAGGCATTGCCCATCTGCACTCCAGCCTGCCCGATGTGGATGGAAATGCACTCCCTCTGGAAAAGGGAAACAGGGAATTGAACACATCCTGTGCAGAGGGATGGGGATGGAAATGCACTCCCTCTGGAAAAGGGAAACAGGGAATTGAACACATCCTGTGGAGAGGGATGGGGATGGAAATGCACTCCCTCTGGAAAAGGGAAACAGGGAATTGCACACATCCTGTGGAGAGGGATGGGGATGGAAATGCACTCCCTCTGGAAAAGGGAAACGGGGAATTGCACACATCCTGTGCAGAGGGATGAGGGATGGGGATGGAAATGCACTCCCTCTGGAAAGGAGAAACAGGGAATTGAACACATCCTGTGCAGAGGGATGGGGATGGAAATGCACTCCCTCTGGAAAAGGGAAACGGGGAATTGCACACATCCTGTGCAGAGGGATGGGGATGGAAATGCAAAATGCACTCCCTCTGGAAAAGGGAAACAGGGAATTGCACACATGCTCTGGAGGGGGATGGGGATGGAAATGCACTCCCTCTGGAAAAGGGCAATGGGGAATTGCACACATCCTCTGGAGAGGGATGGGGATGGAAATGCAAAATGCACTCCCTCTGGAAAAGGGAAACAGGGAATTGCACACATCCTGTGGAGGGAGATGGGGATGGAAATGCACTCCCTCTGGAAAAGGGCAATGGGGAATTGCACACATCCTGTGCAGAGGGATGGGGATGGAAATGCAAAATGCACTCCCTCTGGAAAAGGGAAACAGGGAATTGCACGCATCCTGTGCACGGGAAGCAGGAGTTCCAGCCCCCACAGCTCTTGTTAGAGCCACGCTGGGGACAATGAGGGAAACAGGCGGCATCCGCCCAGCACGGGAGCTGGAGGTGGGATCAAACCGGGATCTGCAGGACACAACATTCCTGGGAAAGGCTCTCCCAGCCCAGGGAAGGAGGAAGGAAGGAGCTGCTGGCTCCATGCTGGGGCAGGAAGCAGCTGAGCAGCACCAGCTCCTCGGAGCTGCTGCCAATCCCTCCCATCCTGATGGATCAGCACCAGCAGCTCCAGGCTCCTGAGCCCGGAAAAAAGAGCTCAAGGAGAAGCCAAGCTTGGAAAAGCTGAGCCAAGCTGGAGTCACAGAGGCTGGAGAAAACAGGGATTGCCCCGGGGCAGAGCAAGGCCGGGCTGGCTGCCGGGAGCAGCTCTGAGTCTGGATTTATCCAGGTCATCTCCAGCAGGCTGTGACTCCAGGGAAGCTCCCGGGGAGCGGCGTCTCCTGGAGGCTCCCTGGGCACTGCCCTGGGTAATTGGCACCTGTGCTGCCACCACGCCACCATCAAAGCCGGGGCACAGCCTCCTGGCCCTGATCCCCAGCCACAATCCCAATTACTGCAGGGCTGCTTCCCAAGGGGTCACTGGGAAAGGGAGCTGATCCCACCTGGGAAGGACAAGCAGGGAGGCTGATCCCATTTTATGTGGCATCATCCAGGGGCAGCTCGGCTCAGGCCTCACCTAGCTGGGGTCTCCACAGGTAAGCCCGGCTTAGAGGGAGGTGGTGGGAACAGCAGATCCCAAATCTCCCGGGCACAACCACCCAAAGCGCCCAGGAGTCTCTAGAAGATTCCAGCCGGACATCCCGGGGCAAGGAGATGATCCAAGGAAACTTTTCCATCTCGTTCCCCGAGTGTGGTGGCGCCAAGATCCCCCCATCCCTCAAGGAACTCCAGAGGCCACCACAGAGCCAGGACAGAGCAAGGCAGGACTGGGTCACCCCCAGGACACCAACCCAGAGCTGCCCAAACACCCCCAAATCCCAGTGGGGGACAAGATCCCCAGTTCTGCGCGGTGTGGGGGCTGCTGGGATCAGGGATTGCTGGGATCCCATTCCTGCTGGGATCAGGGATTGCTGGGATCAGGGATTGCTGGGATCAGGGATTGTCAGGATGAGGAGCTGCTGGGATCAGGGATTGCTGGGATCCCATTCCTGCTGGGATCAGGGATTGCTGGGATCCCATTCCTGCTGGGATCAAGGATTGTCAGGATAAAGAGTTGCTGGGATCCGGGATTGCTGGGATCCCATTCCTGCTGGGATCAGGGATTGCTGGGATCCCATTCCTGCTGGGATCAGGGATTGCTGGGATCAGGGATTGTCAGGATGAGGAGCTGCTGGGATCAGGGATTGCTGGGATCAGAGGGTTGGTGGGATACGGAACTGCTGGGATCCAGGATTGCTGGCATCAGGGAATGTCAGGAAAAGGAGCTGCTGGGATCAGAGATGGGGGTGATCCCGTTCCTGGTGGGATCAGGAGCTACTGGCATCCCTGTCATGCTGGGACCAGGGACTGTGATGATCCCATTCCTGCTGGGATCCAGGATTGCTGGTTAAAGGAGCTGCTGGGATCCCATTCCTGCTGGGATCAGGGATTGGGGTGATCCCGTTCCTGCTGGGATCAGGGATTGTTGGGAAAAGGAGCTGCCGGGATCAGGAGCTACTGGGATCCCTTTCATGCTGGGATCAGGGATTGTGATGATCCCATTCCTGCTGGGATCAGGAGGGGCTGGGATCCCATTCCCGCTGGGATCAGGGGTCAGGGTGATCCCGTTCCCGCTGGGATCAGGGGTCAGGGTGATCCCGTTCCCGCTGGGATCAGGAGGGGCTGGGATCCCGTTCCTGCTAGGATCGGGGGTCAGGATGCTCCCATTCCTGCTGGGATCAGGAGGGGCTGGGATCCCATTTCTTTTGGGATCAGGATGCTCCCATTCCTGCCAGGATCAGGGATCAGGGTGATCCCATTCCCGCCGGGATCAGGAGGGGCGGGATCCCGTTCCTGTCGGGATCAGGAGGGGCGGGATCCCGTTCCCGCTGGGATCACGAGCTGCTGGGATCCCGTTCCCACTGGGATCAAGGTGATCCTATTCACACCGGGATCAGGAGGGGCTGGGATCCCATTCCTGCCAGGATCAGGGGTCAGGGTGATCCCATTCCTGCCAGGATCAGGGGTCAGGGTGATCCCATTCCTGCCAGGATCAGGGGTCAGGGTGATCCCATTCCTGCCAGGATCAGGGGTCAGGGTGATCCCATTCCTGCCAGGATCAGGGGTCAGGGTGATCCCATTCCTGCCAGGATCAGGAGGGGCTGGGATCCCATTCCTGCCTGGATCAGGGGTCAGGGTGATCCCATTCCTGCTGGGATCGCGGGTCAGGGTGATCCCGTTCCCGCCGAGATCAGGAGGGGCTGGGATCCCATTCCTGCCTGGATCAGGGGTCAGGGTGATCCCGTTCCCGCTGGGATCAGGAGGGGCTGGGATCCCGTTCCTGTCGGGATCAGGGGTCAGGGTGATCCCGTTCCTGCCGGGATCAGGGTGATCCCATTCCCGTCGGGATCGGGAGGGGCTGGGATCCCATTCCCGCCGGGATCAGGGGTCAGGGTGATCCCATTCCCGCCGGGATCAGGGTGATCCCATTCCTGCTGGGATCGCGGGTCAGGGTGATCCCGTTCCCGCCGAGATCAGGAGGGGCTGGGATCCCATTCCCGCAGGGATCGGGGGTCAGGGTGATCCCATTCCCGCTGGGATCAGGAGGGGCTGGGATCCCGTTCCTGCCGGGATCAGGGGTCAGGGTGATCCCGTTCCTGCCGGGATCAGGGTGATCCCATTCCTGCTGGGATCGCGGGTCAGGGTGATCCCGTTCCTGCCGGGATCAGGAGGGGCTGGGATCCCATTCCTGCCAGGATCAGGGGTCAGGGTGATCCCATTCCCGCTGGGATCAGGAGGGGCTGGGATCCCGTTCCTGCCGGGATCAGGGGTCAGGGTGATCCCGTTCCTGCCGGGATCAGGGTGATCCCATTCCTGCTGGGATCGTGGGTCAGGGTGATCCCGTTCCCGCCGAGATCAGGAGGGGCTGGGATCCCATTCCCGCTGGGATCGGGGGTCAGGGCGATCCCATTCCCGCAGGGATCGGGGGTCAGGGCGATCCCATTCCCGCAGGGATCAGGGCGATCCCATCCCGCTGTCCCAGCTGCCCCCGCACTATGCGGGCGATGCCGCCTGCCCTGCCCAGCCCTGCCAGCAGCGTGGTTGGGATAGTTCCCCATCCCAGCGCTTCCCTGGGACAGCTGCTCCGCTCCCCGGCCCATTCCCAGCACCTGCTGCACTGGGAGCACTGGAATTTGCAGGCAGCGCTCAGGGAACGAGAACAAAGGAAAATAAAAATGAAATATAAGAAGCGGGAGCTGCTGAAGGAAGAAAGTGCAGCGGTTTATTGGAGTTTTTTCCCCTCCTCTTAAACATTCCAGAGGGTTGGTTTTTTGGGATCTTCCCAACATTTGCATCCAGCTGAAGTGCCTTTTACAGACTCTGGCTATAGGCAGCCCATTGTTGTCCAGCTGATTTTCCCGTTGGGAACACCATGTAAATATTTAACACTTTTATAGCCAGGCCAGACCAGAAATCTGCAGACTAAAGGAAAAGTTCAAAGCCAAATCCCCGGGAGCCACTTTGAAGTTTTCTCCCATTTGCAACCAGATTTTTCCAACAAGTTGCTCTTTTGCATCCACAAAAAAAAAAAAAGTGCCAGTTGGGATCCTCTTTCCCAAAAAGTTTCAGCTGGAGCAGACAGAATTAATCAGGATTGCAGAATTTATTTTTATTTAGTCCCCAGCTCAATCCACTTCAGTTTCCCAGCTGCAAACGTTTTGGAGCAGGGATTCCATGGAGAAACAACATGGAAAAGGGGGATTTTTATCCATTTAATATAATCCCAAGGGTTTAGAGCAGACAAAGGCAACATGGCAGCTCATTCCTAAAGGAAAAAAAAACCCCAAACCCTAAAGGTTGTGCTTGTTGCAGCACTTTGGGAGTGTTAAAATTATGGGGAAAGGGGGCAGCAGGAGGAAAAATTTCGATTTTAATTCATCATTTAGTGGAGGAAAAATACGCTGCTCCTACCCACACACACATACCAAAAAAAATTTTAAAAAAAAAATGAAAACTCCCAACTTTTTCAAAACTTTCCAAGTCTCCAGACCCCACCTCAGGAGCTGCAAACTCGGCGGGGGAAAAGCACCAAGAGGCCACTCCAACAATTCCAGCACATCCCTCACTTTTCCCTTATAAGGAGCAAACCCTGAATCAATCACCCAGGAGGTAACGAGCAACCCCAGCAGAGCTGCTGGAAATGAAAACCCCCGGGAGAAAAGAGAAGGAAAAAAAGGGAATTTTCAGCTCAGGAGCCTTGGGGAAAAGTGGGAAAAATTGGAAATGTAAAGCCCTTACCATGGTGAAGATCTGAGCAAAGCAGCTGCTGCCTCTGCCTCTCCCTGCAACTTTATAGCCCAGGAAATCCTGACTCCACCTGAATTTAAAGAAGTTTCTCCAAGCTTAAAGGAGCAGAGCTCCTTTTCCTCCCATCCCAAAAAAAGAATCAGGATCAAATCCTGCCTGCCTTGCAGGATTTCTCTGATTAAAGGCAGTGTCATGGCAGGTTTTTGCCTTTTTTATTTTATTTTTTTTTAAGGGTTTTATTTGAAGGGGAATAAAAGTTGATTTTTGAGCCTGGGGTTGGTTAAAAGAGAAGGAAAAGTTTTGTGTGCTCCCACATAATTCCCTTTATCCAGCAGGAACAATCTGCCTGTATCATTACCCACAGCCCTGCCAATGATATTCTGAATTTTGCCATTTTTTGGGGTGGTTTTCCCCCATATCATCCTTGGTTTCATGGGAATCCTGCAGCTCTGGGATGTTCAGGTGGAGGCTCAACCCCTCTGGATCCCTTAAGGATTCGTTTTTCCCTCCTGCCAAGGACTGGGAATTGTTTTTGGCCCCATTCCTGTGGGATTTCCCAGATCCCAGCAGTGCCCCTGTGCTCCTGCTGACTTTTCCCAAATTCCCTCATTTCCCTCTTGGCCTCCCATTAAAAACCCCAAATTTCCTTTGATCCATCCCAAACCCCACCAGCTCAGCACTAGGGGGGACAAGAACATCCCAGAAATCAGGAGCAGGGATTTTCCCCTTTCTTCAGCATTTTTGGGATTTTCTTCTCTGGCTGCCTCCAGTTTGGGATTCCCAGTATAAAAACCCCAAACTGGAGCAAAATCCATGGACTGGGAGGATCCATCTGGGGCAGGGAATGGGATGGGAGCCCTGGGAAGAGGAAGAGCTTTAACTCCCCAGGAATTCAGAGAGGCTTTGGAGCAGGAACGCCAGGATTGGGGGAATTTTAATCCTTGGATGCATCCCAAAATCGGATTTTAGGGGTTTAATCACTAAATCACCTTCTTGGGAAATGCAAAATCCAAAATTTGGGGGTTTTTTTGGAGGGGAAATGGGAAGGAAAAGAGGGAATTTCTGGAGTTGGGGGTGGCAGAGAGAACCCACCTGGGATTTCAGCTTTTCTGGACGAAAAAATGAGAAAATTCAGTGGTTTCTTCCCTAAATTTTGTCTTTTTGGGACACCCCAAGCCCAAAATTTGGGGTTTTTGAGGGGAAATGTGAAGGAAAAGAGGGAATTTCTGGAGCTGATGGTGGCAGACAGAACCTGATTGGGATTTCAAGTTTTTTGGGGGAAAAAAATTAGGAATTTCAGTGCTTTATTCACTAAAAGATGTATTTTGGGCAACCCCAAGCACAAAATTTTGGGGTTTTTTGGGGGGAAAACAGGAAGGAAAAGAGGGCATTTTGGGAATGTGAAGGAATTTCTGGAGCTGGCGGTGGCAGAGAGACATTTCCTGGGATTTCAGCTTTTCTGGAGAAAATAGATAAGAGAAAACGAGGAATCTCAGTGGTTTCTACACTAAATTTTGTCTTTTTGGGCAACCCCAAGCCCCAAATTTGGGGTTTTTTAGGGGGGAAATGTGAAGGACAAGAGGGAATTTCTGGAGCTGGTGGTGGCAGAGAGAACCCACCGGGGATTTCAGCTTTTCTGGAGAAAAAATGAGAAAATTCAGTGGTTTCTTCACTAAATTTTGTCTTTTTGAGACACCCCAAGCCCAAAATTTGGGTTTTTTGGGGGGAAACAGGAAGGAAAAGAGGGAATTTCTGGAGCTGGTGGTGGCAGACAGAACCTGATTGGGAATTCAAGTTTTTTGGGAAAAAAAAAAAAAAAAGGAATTTCAGTGGTTTCTTCACTAAATTATGGGGGTTTTGGGCAACCCCAGCCCAAAATTTGGTGGTTTTTGGGGGGAAATGTGAAGGAAAAGAGGGAATTTTGGGAATGTGGAGGAATTTCTGGAGCTGGTGGTGGCAGAGAGACATTTCCTGAGATTTCAGCTTTTCTGGAGAAAATAGAAAAGAGAAAATGAGGAATCTCAGTGGTTTCTACACTAAATTTTGTCTTTTTGGGCAACCCCAAGCCCCAAATTTGGGGGTTTTGGGGGGGAAAACAGGAAGGAAAAGAGGGAATTTCTGGAGCTGGTGGTGGCAGACAGAACCCACCTGGGATTTCAGCTTTTCTGGAGAAAAAAATGAGAAAATTCAGTAGTTTCTTCCCTAAATTTTGTCTTTTTGGGATACCCCAAGCCCAAAATTTGGGGTTTTTGAGGGGAAATGTGAAGGAAAAGAGGGAATTTCTGGAGCTGGTGGTGGCAGACAGAACCTGATTGGGATTTCAAGTTTTTTGGGGAAAAAAAAAAATTAGGAATTTCAGTGGTTTCTTCACTAAATTATGTATTTTGGGCAACCTCAAGCCCAAAATTTTGGGTTTTTTGGGGGAAAACAGGAAGGAAAAGAGGGAATCTTGGGAGTGTGAAGGAATTTCTGGAGCTGGTGGTGGCAGAGACATTTCCTGGGATTTCAGCTTTTCTGGAGAAAATAGAAAAGAGAAAACGAGCAATCTCAGTGGTTTCTACACTAAATTTTGTCTTTTTGGGCAACCCCAAGCCCCAAATTTGGGGTTTTTTAGGGGGGAAATGTGAAGGACAAGAGGGAATTTCTGGAGCTGGTGGTTGCAGAGAGAACCCACCTGGGATTTCAGCTTTTCTGGAGAAAAAATGAGAAAATTCAGTGGTTTCTTCACTAAATTTTGTCTTTTTGGGACACCCCAAGCCCAAAATTTGGACATTTGGGTGGTTTTGGGGGGGAAATGTGAAAGAAAAGAAGGAATTTTGGGAATGTGAAGGAATTTCTGGAGCTGGTGGTGGCAGACAGAACCTGATTGGGATTTCAAGTTTTTGGGGGAAAAAAAAATTAGGAATTTCAGTGGTTTATTCACTAAATGATGTATTTTGGGCAATCCCAAGCCCAAAATTTTGGGGTTTTTTGAGGGGAAAACAGGAAGGAAATGAGGGAATTTCTGGAGCTGGTGGTGGCAGAGAGAACCTGATTGGGATTTCAAGTTTTTTGGGGGAAAAAAAAAGGAATTTCAGTGGTTTCTTCACTTAATTATGGGGGTTTGGGCAATCCCAAGCCCAAAATTTTGGGCTTTTTGGGGGGAAAACAGGAAGGAAAAGAGGGAATTTTGGGAATGTGAAGGAATTTCTGGAGCTGGTGGTGGCAGACAGAACCTGATTGGGATTTCAGCTTTTCTGGAGAAAAAAAATGAGAAAATTCAGTGGTTTCTTCACTAAATTATAGGGGTTTGGCAATCCTAAGCCCAAAATTTGGGTTTTTTTGGGGGGGAAATGTGAAGGAAAAGAGGGAATTTCTGGAGCTGGTGGTGTTAGAGAGATCCTGCCTGGGATTTCAGCTCCAGGCTGGATTTAGAAGGGGCTCTGGCAGAGGATTTTTATAGCCAGGGCTCCCAGCTGCTGCTCCTTCCCACATCCCAAATATCCCAAATCCCTCCTGGCTCCCCCCCTGCTGGCACTGCTTCCATCCCCGGGGTAAATCCTGACCCCAAAACATCCCAGAGGTGAATTCTGGCCAGGACTCAGCAGAAGGTGCTGCTTGGACTGCTCAGTTTGCCTCAAAATCCAAAGATTTCAGCCCTGGGAAGAGAAAAAAATTAATTTATGTTCATTGTTTTTTCTTTTTTTTTTTTTTTTTTTGGGTAGGAAAAAGTTGAAGGGGGAAAAAAATCCTTTTTTTTTCCCTCAGAGATTTTTCTCTCTGTTGGCTTGGTTGGCTGAGCTGAAAAAATTGGGATTCAGGCACTCCCAAACTCTGCAATTCCAGGAATTTGTTCCCAGATTTCATTGCTCACCTGTTTAAATCTGATCCCGTTTTTCAACCTCTGCTTCCCAAGGGAAATCCACTTTTTGATCCAACCAATCCTTTGGGCATCCACTTATTCTGTTGAATTATTTTGCTGATTTTTTGTGATTTTTTTTCTGATATTTTTCTAATATTTTGCCAGGTTTTGCTATTTTTTCTGCTTTTTTTCTGCTTTTTTTTCTGATTTTTCACCTGATTTTTGCAGATATTTTGATGACTTTTGCCGATTTTTTCTGATTTTTTTCTGATTTTTTTCTGAAATTTTTCTGATTTTTTTCCGATTTTTTTCCGATTTTTTTCTGATTTTCTGTTGAATTTTTGCTTATATTTTGCTGGGTTTTGCCAATTTTTTATCGCTTTTTTTGCTGATATTTTGCCGAGTTTTGCTGATTTTTGCTTATTTTTTGCTGATTTTTTGACGACATTTTGCTGATTTCCTGCCAAATTTTTGCTGATATTCTTCTGGGTTTTGCTAATTTTTGCTGATTTTTTTGCCAATATTTTGCTGATTTTTTGCCAATATTTTTGCTAAGTTTTGCTGATTTTTGGCTGATTTTTGCACTGATTTTTTGCTGTCTTTTTCCTGATTTTTGCTGGTTTTTCCTGATTTCTGCACATTTTCCTTCAGACAAACTCCATCCAGCAGTGATATGGTCACACTCCCAAAACTAAAACAACCTTGCCACCAAAAAATAATTAATATCTTTGTTTTAATCATCATTATTAATTAATTAAAATATATTTTAAAATGAAACATTTGGCATCAGCTGGAATTTTGGTGTTCTTTATTGTCCTGCAAAAAAAAGCAGCAGCAAAAAATTATGAAAAATTTATTTATTTATTTATTTATTTATTTATTTATTTACTTATTTATTTCTGCCCAGTAAATGAATAAAAATGGGCACCAGCTGTAGCAACAATGAGAATTTATTTTGATTTATTCCCAATTTTTACTGCTCTCCCTTTGATTTCAGAGTAATGAGGGAAATGCCTGAAGGAAAATGTTCCTTTTCAAATCATTTGATGAAAAACTGATTTGAATTCCTCAAGGAGTTTTTCCTGCTGGGTATGGAGAGAGTGAGACAAAAATGGGATTGGGAATGTCCTGGTAAAAATGGGATTTGGAAATATTCATTTAAAAGGAGAATTGAGAATATCCAAACAAAAATGAGATTTGGAATATCCAAGCAAAACCAGGATTGGAAATATCCAAGGAAAAATGGGATTGGAAATATCCATGGAAAAATGGGATTTGGGGTATCCAAGGAAAAAATGGGATTGGGAATATCCAAGGAAAAATGGGATTGGGAATATTGATATAAAAATGGGATTGGAAATATCCAAGGAAAAAGGGGATTTGGGATATCCAAGCATGTACACAAGCAAAAATGGGATTGGGATATCCAAGGAAAAATGGAATCTGGAAATATCCAAGCAAAAATGGGATTGGGAATATCCAAGCAAAAAAAAATTGGAATTTGGAATATCCAAGGAAAAATGGGATTGGGAATATCCAAGGAAAAAAAGGGATTTGGAATGTCCATGTAAAAACAGGATTGGAAAACTCCCAGAAAAATGGAATTTGGGATATCCAAGGAAAAATGGGATTGGGAATATTGATATAAAAATGGGATTGGGATATCCAAGGAAAAATGGGATTTGGGATATCCAAGCATGTACACAAGCAAAAATGGGATTGGGAATATCCAAGGAAAAATGGGATTGGAAATATCCATGTACAAATGGGATTGGGAATATCCAAGGAAAAATGAGATTGGGAATGTCCATGTAAACACAGGATTGGGAATATCCATGTACAAATGGAATTGAAATATCCATGTAAAAATCGGATTTGGAAAATCCAAGGAAAAATGGGATTTGGAATATCCAAGGAAAAATGGGATTGGATATATCCATGTAAAAATGGGATTGGGAATATCCAAGGAAAACTGGGATTTGGAATGTCCATGTAAAAATAGGACTGGAAAACTCCCAGAAAAATGGGATTTGGGATATCCAAGAAAAAATTGAATTTGGAATATTCAAGAAAAAATGGGATTGGAAATATCCAATGAAAAATGGGATTTGGGATATCCAATCATGTACACAAGCAAAAATGGGATTGGGAATATTCATGTGAAAATGGGACTGGGATATCCAAGGAAAAATGGAATCTGGAAATATCCAAGCAAAAATGGGATTGGGAATATCCATGTACAAATGGGATTGAAATATCCAAGGAAAAATGGGATTGGATATATCCATGTACAAATGGAATTTGGAATATCCAAGCAAAAATGGGATTGGGAATATTCATGTAAAAATGGAATTGGGAATGTCCATGATAAAATGGGATTGGGAATATCCAAGGAAAAATGGGGTTTGGGATGTCCAAGGAAAAATGGGATTGGGAATGTCCATGTAAAAACAGGATTGGGAATATCCATGTACAAACAGGATTTGGTATATCCAAGGAAAAATGGGATTTGGGATATCCAAGCAAAAATGAGATTGGAAATATCCACGTACAAACGGAATTTGGGATATCCAAGGAAAAATGGGATTTGGGATATCCATGTAGAAATGGGATTTGGGATATCCAAGGAAAAATGGGATTGGGAATGTCCACATAAAAACAGGATTGGGAATATCCATGTACAAATGGGATTGAAATATCAATGTACAAACGGGATTTGGGATATCCAGGCAAAAATGGGACTGGAAAATCCCTGCTCAAATCCTGAGCAGTTGCACTTTGGGGCTTTGGGAAGTGCAGGGAATGAGGCCGTGCCAGGGAGGGCTGAGCTTGGATTTCAGGGACATTTCTGGCTCCCAAGGCTGCTCCAGGGGGGCCAGGTGGGATTTTGGGGTGTCTGTGCAGGAGTGCAGTGGATGATCCCTGTGGGTCCATTCCAGCTCAGGACATTCCATCATCCTGGGACCCTTTCCACAGCACTCAGAGGGCAGCAACTGCCTCACCTTGTCCAAAAGAGGCCAAAAATCAGCAAAATCCCAGAGGAGAACCAGAGAACCAAAAAAACAGAGAAATGGGATCAGCCCTGGAGATCCATGCTTGGGTCTGCTCTGCCCTCCTGAGCTCCCACAGGATGAGCCCAGCAGGGAGAGAAAAACCTCCCAGTGGCTGTGCTGGTGGGAAAGGCATTCCCAAATCCCACAGTTCCCATCCCTCGCTGCTCCAGGGGGGATGCAGAGCTGGGGATGCAGCTGACTGCAAAGAGCAGCAGGTTTGGGAAGTTTGGGGAGTTTGTCCCAGTTTCCAGCAGGACACAGCAGGTTGGGAATGGCTGGTGCAGAAAGCAGGATGCAGGTCTCAGCCATGGGGAAGGACAGGGAAGGAATTTGGCTGCTGGAGATAAAATGGATTCATGGATATTCTTCCATCAGCAGCTCCCAGGCAGCAAAAATGAAATGTGGAGTGAGACAACACAACTCTGCTGAAGTGTTTAGGTCTGAAACCAAATGGAAACTTCACAGCTTGGTCATCTGAAGTCTGCACTGGAATAAAAAAGAGCAAAATTAATTCCCTTTCCTTTGAATAAAAAAAAGAGCAAAATTAATTCCCTTTACTTTGAATAAAAAAAGAGCAAAATGAATTCCCTTTCCTTTGAATAAAAAAAGAGCAAAATTAATTTCCTTTTCTTTGGCTGAGTCTGAGTCCTCTGGCACACCTGGTGCCCCAGGAATGCTCCCTCTCCCATCCCAATGGATGATTTTTTTTTTCCCCAAAAAAAGCAGCACAAATTCCTTCTAAAACCTTTAAATCCTCACTCTCACATCTGGTTGTGTGCAGCTTTTTGGCAGCTTAAAGAGGGGGCATCTCCTTGTCTGAATTCATGTCCCACCCCAACAGCTGAACTTGTGGGTTTTGCAGCTCTGAAGAATCAATTTGTGATTTTTTTTTTTTATATTTAAATCCAGCCAAGAAACTGAAATGCTTTGTGCACATGTAGGTTTGGTTTGGTTTTTCTGGGTTTTTTTTTTTCTTTTTTTAATGGGTTTCAAAAAGAATTTAATAGGTTCCAAAGAATTTCATCCCAGGGCTGCCCAGAAGTTGAGCTCACCCTGGTGAACCCAAAGGCTGTTCCAGCACTGGGGTGTCAGAGTTGTTAAAAAGAGATTTTTTTATTATTATTATTTTTGCCAAATCTGTGTGCTCCAAAGGCACATTTGCACTCCAGAGGAGATATTCCCAATTTAAAAGCAGGGAAAAGCCACCCCCTGTTCGAGGGATGGCTGGGGCTGTCACCCCCTGAGGGGACAGACCCCATCCCCTCCTCATCCCTGCCACTCTGCAGAGGGAAAAGGCTGGAATGGAGCAAAATCCAACTCTCAGCCAGGTGGGACAGCTTCCCAGATGATCCCCTTACCTGAGAGTGTCCAAAAACCCTCCCAGAGTCTGGCTGGGAGCACACTTGTCCCTGTTGTGGGACAGGGGGAACAGCAGGGGCTCCTGATGGCTTTCCAAGGCAGGCTTTGGGGATTTGCTGCTCTGTCTGGCCAAAGCAGCTGCTTTTTCCCAGCTCCATCTCGCTCAAAAACCTCCCCACAGATGGTTTAGGCAGTGGTTTTGTGCCGTGACACGCCTCAGGATTTAAATCCCTTGGGTGTGTTTTGAGAGAGGCAATTTTTTGGGATTTGAGCTGATTTCTGAGGTGGAATTTTCCCCTTTTTTTTTTTTTTTTTTTTTTTAGGAAGGAGCTGTTTCTCCTCCAAAATTCCACTGATTTTTTTTGCCTCTTCCAGACTGGGTGAGGCTGTTGCTCCCCTTCCCAGGAAGAACCTTTCCCTAAAATCCAGGCGAAGCCACCTGACACAGCTCCAGCTGTCCCCTCCCAGGGCTCAGGGATGGAGGTGGGAGCGGAGGTGTTGGAGCCCCAACAAGCCCAAGGACCAGGTTCACCTCATGGAATGTTCCAGGCTGGAGCAGAGGGGCTGGAAATGTCCCTGGGGTGCTGGTGCCAGCGGCTGGGCAGCCCCAGGTGTGCCCAGGGGGGCAGGAGGCCGCTGGCACCTGGATTTGAGCAGGGATGGAGTGGCCAGCAGGGTCAGGGAAGGGACTGAGCCCTGAGCTGGCACTGCTGAGGGACCCCCTGGAACCTTGGGGTCAGTGCTGAGCTCCTCAGGGCAGGAAGGACCTGGAGGGGCTGGAGAGGGTCCAGGAATGGAGCTGGGAAGGGTCTGGGGAACCAGGAGGGGCTGAGGGAGCTGGGAAGGGTCTGGGGAACCAGGAGGGGCTGGGGGAGCTGGGAAGGGTCTGGGGAACCAGGAGGGGCTGGGGGAGCTGGGCAGGGGCTGAGCCTGGAGCAAAGGAGGCTCAGGGGGCCCTTGTGGCTCTGCACAAGTCCCTGCCAGGAGGGGACAGCCGGGGGGGTCGGGCTGTGCTCCAGGGAACAGGGACAGGAACAGAGGGAACGGCCTCAGGCTGGGCCAGGGGGATTTTGGGGAAAATTTCCTCATGGAACTGATGCCCTGTGCAGGCTACCCTAGGGCAGAGGCTGGGCAGGGTCCCAGAATAGAGCAGGGATTCATGGAAAGGATCTCCTGCATGGATGCACCTGGGGCAGCACCAGAGCCCAGCCAGGGCTGCACCCAAGAGGAACCAAAATGGCCCCAAAATCCCCGAGCGCTGCCGGGGTCTCTCCCTGGGATCAGCTCTGCTCCATTTGCACCTTGCAGTTCATTGTCCCATCCCAGCTTCAGCCCCTGCAGTCCCACCCTGCTTGTTTTTCTCTCTGCAGCCCACGGGGTTTGTGCTCCTGCCCTGAGATTTGGCTCATTTGTTGTGGTACTTGCTGGGTCCCCAGGATGAAGGAGGAAATGATGAATCTGACTCCATGTTCTTAGAAGGATATATTATTATATTATATTAAATTACATTACATTACATTAGATATTATGCTATACTAAAGAATACAGCAAGGATACAGACAGAAGGCTACAAAGATCGTAATGAAAACTCGTGACTCCTTCCAGAGCCCTGACACAGCTTGGCCCTGATTGATCACTAAGTCAAAACAATTCACATGAAACCAATGGAACAATCACCTGTTGGATAAACAATCTCCAACTACATTCCAAAGCAGCAAAACACAGCAGAAGCAATCAGATAATATTGTTTTCCTTTTCTCTGAGGCTTCTCAGCTTCCCAGAAGAAATCCTGGACAAAGGGATTTTTCCAGAAAATATGACTGTGACAATTTGTCCTTGGTGCCCAGCTGTAGCAGGAATTGTTTTGTCTCCCTGCTCTGTGCACTATCCCATAATGTGAAGCTCAGAACTGCTCACTAAAGCAGCACAGAATGTGAAAAACAGAAAAGCCAAACCTGAGTTATCAGCACCCACTATTGAGGTGGAGCTGTCTGGAGACCTCCTAAAGCTCCGCTGGGAGTGGGAATTTTGCTCTCTTGGACTGTCACACTGCAGGATTCTTTTTCTGGGGTGAAGTTTGCTGGGGAGCCCCTAAATGCCCATCCCATGGGAATGAAAAGCTAAAATCCGAGGCCCACCAAGGGCGATTAACCACTGCGAGGGGCCGCTCCGGGCAGCGCGGCACTCACCATCCCCGGCGGTGTTGGAGGAACGGCCGGACGGGGCGCCCAGCGCCCGGCTCTGCCTGACGGAGCGGCCGGAGCTCGGCCTGGCGCTGGACCCGCTGGTGGCCGAGGTCTCCCCAGCCTCCTCCAGGCCGCCGTTCCCGGGAGCCCCGGGGCGCGAAGGGCGATGCCCGCCCTGCGCCTCAGTTTCCCCTGCCCTGTGCCTCAGTTTCCCCTGCCCTGCGCCTCACTTTCCCCCGCCGTGCCCGGGGCGCGGAGGGCGATGCCCGCCCGGTGCCTCAGTTTCCCCCGCCGTGCCCGGGGCGCAGAGGGCGATGCCCGCCCTGTGCCTCAGTTTCCCCCGCCGTGCCCGGGGCGCGGAGGGCGATGCCCGCCCTGTGCCTCAGTTTCCCCCGCTCTGCCCGGGGCGCGGAGGGCGATGCCCGCCCTGTGCCTCAGTTTCCCTCAGTTTCCCCCGCCCTGTGCCTCAGTTTCCCTCAGTTTCCCCCGCCCTGTGCCTCAGTTTCCCCCGCCGTGCCCGGGCCGCAGAGGGCGATGCCCGCTCTGTGCCTCAGTTTCCCCCGCCGTGCCCGGGGCGCGGAGGGCGATGCCCGCCCTGTGCCTCAGTTTCCCCCGCCCGGTGCCTCAGTTTCCCCCGCCCTGTGCCTCAGTTTCCCCGCCCTGTGCCTCAGTTTCCCCGCCCTGTGCCTCAGTTTCCCCCGCCCGGTGCCTCAGTTTCCCCCGCCCGGTGCCTCAGTTTCCCCCGCCCTGTGCCTCAGTTTCCCTCAGTTTCCCCCGCCCGGTGCCTCAGTTTCCCCCGCCCGGTGCCTCAGTTTCCCCGCCCTGTGCCTCAGTTTCCCCCGCCCTGTGCCTCAGTTTCCCTCAGTTTCCCCCGCCCTGTGCCTCAGCTTCCCCCGCCGTGCCCGGGGCGCGGAGGGCGATGCCCGCCCTGTGCCTCAGTTTCCCTCAGTTTCCCCCGCCGTGCCCGGGCCGCTCCCACAGCGCGCTCCGCCAGGGGGCGCTGCGCCCCCCGCCCCCTCCACAGCCCGCGCTACCCTCTGGCCACGCCCCCGCGGCTCCTGATTGGCCGCCGCCGCCACCGCCGCCATTTTCAAACCGCCGCCGCCATTTCTCCCTGGGCTGAGGCGCCGCTGCCGTCGCTGCCAGTCCCGGTCCCCGTCCCCATGGAGGCAGAGCCCCTGGGCCAGAAACCCTCTGGGAGGAGACGGGGCAGGGTCAGCATCTCGCCCCCGGCGGGCGGCACCCCCGGCGTGGCCGCCTCCTGCAGCCGGTAGGAGTCGCGATCCTCCCGCGTTCCCCCGTGAGGGGCTGAGGGTGACCCGCGGGGCGTGTGCGCCCTCAGAGGAGACCCCGCCGGTCTCCCGTGTGAGGAGGGTCCCTTTGGCTTCCTGACTGCCTTGTGGAGGGACACCCCTGGTCGGCTGTGAGGGGATTTTCCAGGGAAATGCCCTCCCTTCCCATAAAACCCTGCTTTATGTTCAAGGGTCTCCCCATCTCCTGAGGGGCATTCCTCTGCTGCGGGCTGTGGGAGAATCCTTTGCCTTTCTGCCTCATGAGATGGACGCTTCTTTCCCCAGGCTATAGCAGCTTTAGAACATGTCCCCTAATGAGGAAGGGGTCTGTAGCTGCTCTATCACGGAGTTTTAAAGGGTTGGGATGATCCTTAAGGATCATCCAGTGCCGCCGTCCCAGGCTGCTCCAGCCTGGCCTCGGACACTTGCAGGGATCCCAGGAGCAGCCACAGCTTCTCTGGGCAGGGCTGGATCATCCCCCTCTCCTGGGCATCAAATCCACCGCAGCACCAGCTGTGCCTTTATTTCGATGTTTAAACCCCTGTGTGAGAGGTTACTGTTGCTCTGAGGTATGAAACTTGGGAGATTTTCCTAAGGTCACACCCTGAGAGAAGTTTAGGAATAAAATTACCCTGAGGTTCAGTTCATCTTATTTGTGTTGACCCCTAAATGTTACCTGGGTGTCTTTAGAATTTCAGCAGATTTGACAGCCCCAGATCAGCAGAGGTTTGGGTTTTCTTTTGCCCTCAAGGTTAGGAAATGACTTCTCCGAGCATGCAGGTGATGTGGAAACCTCTTATATCTGACCAAAGTGGCTTTGGTTACCTCAGCACAGAGAGTTCCTACCTCCAAACGCTGTGTTGGGGCAGAAATTCATTCCTGACTACGAGCAGGGGTCAAACTTTGCATCTCAGCTTGGCTTGGAGGGGTGAGAGACGCTCCTGCTTTTCCTCCAGCCTCATTTTTCCATGGAAATGAGAGCGAGGAAGGCGAATGGAGCAATCCCTTGTTTTGGAAAAATTTCCTGGGGCTGGAGTGGATGTTCTTAATTAGGCGATAAAAGCAAAATAAACATTGACGAGCTTGGGTTTTGCGAGCATAGGGTGAGTTCTGGGTGGCAGAAGGGTTTAAGAGGCTTTGAAAAAGAAATGTTTTCATAGAAACGTGCTCTTGAAAAACCATCCTGGAGCTCCCTAATTAGCACACTGAAAAGCAGAGCCTAATCGAAGGCTTTGGTGGTTTGGGACGGTCGAGCATTGCTGGGTGAGGTTTGTGTGTGTGGGAGAGGCCAAAGGAATTGGGATGAAACTAGAAAGGAATGAATGCAGGTACATCGGACACCCGAGGTGATGGCAGCTCAGCACCTCTGTGCTCTGCAGCTCAAGATGCTGCTGCTTGAGGCCTGTTTAGAGAAATTAAAAAGTTAAAGTGGGAGATCTCCAGCCCAGCTTCAAATTAGGTCAGCTTGGCACTGGCTGGGTGAGCTCTACAAACCTCCAAGGACAGGGATTTTCTTACCTCTCACAGCTTGCTCACACTCACTGGGGGACAATTTTCCTTGGATTTACTGGAAATTTTCCATGCTGCAGCTTGTCCATGTGGAAGGGTCTGCTTCTGGTTTGAGCTCCTTTTTAGATTGTCTAGACAGCACTTAAATCCCTTTTTCCCTTTCCTTGGTCCCCTTTTACCTTCCTTAAATCCCTTTTTTTGCCTTGCCTGGATCCCCTTATTTTTTGCCTTCCCCAAATCCCTTTTTGCCTCTCCCAGAGCCCCCTGTTCCCAGTCCCTTTAGGAATCCCGGGTATCTTTTTGCCCCAGTTGCTGTTCCTTGCACTGGGAAAGCCAGAGCTGCTCCCAGTATCCAGATGGGATCTCCCAAATCCCAGCTGGCATCGTTTGAGCTCTGCAAACCACCAATAACAGAATTTCAGTTGTTTAATCCTTGCAGCTGTTGGGGACAGAGTGACAGAGGGTTTGTTTTCTTAATTAAAATAAAACCCAGACCAAAATCTGGAAGCAGTTGAATTTTAAACTTTAGCCAAATGTGCAAAGTCTGTTTTATGTTCAGGGGTCTGGCTGGGATTTAAGCAAGGCCTCCACTGCCTGCAGACCATAAATACATCCAATATATGCAGGACAAGTGACCTCAACCCCGAGTGTGTGCACACACCCGTGAAGGAGCTTTTGTCCCCAGCCCCGGAGCCTGAGCGCGCCTCTGGGCGGCCCCAGCTTGCTCCAATCCCAGCCCGGGCTCCGGCAGCCCCGGGCCCCCCGAACCCACCCCGGTGCTGCCCCGGGGAGTTTCGGCTCGGAGCCGGGCACGAACACTCCCCCGGGGGTGTGGTGGTGCTCCGCTAATTTCGGATTTTGCCGATTTGGAGATTTCTGGGTGGTTGTGCTAATGAGCGTGGTGGGTTCCGTGCTGGCTCGTTATCCGTGCACTCACTCTCTGGGGACAGTGAGGGAACCCGGAGCTCTGGTGGGAGAGGGCTGGGAAGAAATGATCCCTGGAACTGAGTGGAATAAGTCATTAAAAAGAAAAATAAGTTTTTACGTGTTTAAACTGCCCTCGTGTCCTTTGTTCCTTGGGCTTCTCCTCAGCTGTCCTTGGCACAACAATTCCACAATCTTCCAGCAACTGGGAAGAAATTATCCCTAAAACTGAGTGGAATCATTCATTTAAAAAAAAAAAAACAAAACCCAGTAAGAGTTTTTAAGGGACTCGTTGTGAGGTAGGAGTAGGAGAAAGGCAAAGTAGGCTTAAAACTTTAAAAGGGTATAAAGAAAAATTTATGAGCAGTAACTAAAAGAAAGAGTAATAAAAACAAGAACAAAACGATTAGAACGCTTCTCCTTCCCCCACAACCTTTTCTTCCCGCTGACAATGTAAAGAAACAAAACCTAAAATTTCAGTCAGTTTGCCACTTCTGGAATTAGTTTACTTAGGGAGAGAAGTCCCTCCCTTGTTAATGTTATGGAGATTTTTCTGTACGGAAAAAACCCAATTGTCTCGTGTCTTTCTCATGCATAGGAGCTGCCCTCTGGAAGAGAAAGACAAAATTCCCGGGCGTCTTTGCTCTTTAAAATGTCTTTTCACAAAAGCGTGTACAACCTCCTGGTAGCTAAAAGTTTTCTGTCCCTTCTATAAACGTCTCCCGTGTCAAACTAAGAGAGGGCGAGGTAATTCCTTTTATTAGTCTTGAATTCTCGGCGCTACAACATTCCCGAGCAGTCTGGAGCTGCTCTTTCTGTGGAGTATTTTTAAAGGATCAGATTTCACTCCTGCCGTGCTGCCGGAGGATTCCTGATGCTCCCGGAGTGAGGGAGGCGGGAAGGGACGGGGCATTTGTAGGAGCCTCTTGTTTGTGGTGTCTAAAAAGGGAGGAGACGGTGCTGCAGACGGTGACTTCACCCAGTTATGAACAGGGAATGTTGGAGCTCAGGGTGCTTTTCACATCTTCTCATTTTCCATTTATCTTTTTTATTTCTTTTTCTCCCCTGGCAATGCACCTGCAGCTCTTGTGTTGGGTTTCAGGTTCAAAAGTGAAAGGTAATTGCAGAGGAAGCTGCAGAGTGTGCTCAGAAGGAAAATAAAGAATTACTTTCCCTCTTTTTCCAGGAGTTTTCCCAGAATCTAGCAGCACAACAAGTGGATGAGTGTTTTTCTCTCAACCTTTCCCCCCACCCCACCTCTAGCTGCAAGGAGATAACAAAAAAACCTGACAAACACTTTAATCTGGGACAGATAAAACACAATTTCCTGTGGGATTTGTTTGTTTACTCTCTAATCTTGTTCCCAAGTTCCCTGTTTCTCTAATCTGGAGGTGAATCCAGGTGAAGCTTTCTGAGGGAACCTACGGAAATAAAGCTGAGGCCTCTCCCCTGCTCCAGACACTTTGTCTTTTCCCTGGAGAATGGCTCTGGAGCAGCTCCTTCCAGCTGGGAGAAGGAGCCCTGCAACCCCAGGGCTTGGAAAGTTCATTTTTATCTCTCTCCAGACCCAGCTGCTCTCTTTGACACCTGGAAACATCAACTCCAATGAGATTAATCCCAATTAATTGGCTGATTGTGGATTAAAGGTGCTTTTCTAAAGGTCACAAGAGGGTGGAAGGTGGAAAGGATGCTGAGGGCTGAGAGAGCCAGGCCAGGCAGCGCCTTCTGGGATCAACCCCGAGGCTGCCAAAGGAGCAGGAGGAGAGCTCAGAGTTCTGGGCTGGGTTTTCTCCCAAATTCTCAACCTCGAGCTGCTCCCCAAGGCGGGGTCCCCCAAAGCCTCCAGCCCCCCTGGGGAGTTGCTTTGCTTTTGAACCTGTTGAAAAGAATGAAGAGCTGTGAGGATGGCCGGGCCCAGAGAGTGCTGGTGAGCCACTGCAGTGCTGCATGCAGCTGGGCCAGGCACCGGTGCTGCCCCTCAGGGCTCTGTGCTCGGCCCAGCTCTGTCCAGGCTTTACTGACCACATGGATGAGGGGATCGAGTCTGTCACCAGTAAATCTGCAGGGACACTGAGCTGGGAGCTGTGTCCCTCTGCTGGAGGGTAGCAGGGCTCTGCAGAGAGACCTGCAGTGCTTGCAGGGATGGGCAGAGTGCAGCAGGAGTGGTTTGATCAGTGCAAGTGCCCAGCGCTGCTCTTTGGCCACGACAACCCCTGCAGTGCCACAGCCTGGGGATGGTGTGGCTGGGCAGTGCCCGGGCACAGAGGGACCTGGGGGTGCAGGTGCACAGGCAGCAGGACAGGAGCCAGCAGAGTGCCCTGGTGGCCAGGGAGGCCGGTGGCACCTGGCCCGTGTCAGGGACACAGCAGGAGCAGGGAGGGCTCTGTGCCCTGCCCTGGCACTGCTGGGGTCACACCTCGAGGGCTGTGCCCAGCTCTGGGACACCGAGCACGGCCAGAGGGGCCAGCGAGGCTGGAGAGGGGCTGGGAACACAAACCCTGAGAGGAGCCCTGAGGGAGCTGGGCGTGCTCAGCCTGCAGGAAAGGAGACTCAGGGCTGCCCCCAGCCCTCCCTGCAGCTCCTGAAAGGTGCCTGTGCCCAGCTGGGCTCGGGCTCTTTCTCCAGCAGCACTGACACAACCAGAGCACACAGCCCCAAGCTGTGCCCAGGGAAATTCAGGCTGGAGAGCAGGAAAAAGCTTTTCCAGCAAGGGGATAAAGCTCTGCAGTGGCTGAAGGGGAGGGGCTGCAGTCACCATCCCTGGGTGTGTTTAACAAGCCTGGATGTGGCACTGCCTGCCAGGCTCTGCCTGAGGGGCTGGGCTGGACTCCGTGGCCTTGAAGGTCTCTCCCAACCCAGTCATTCTGTGAATTCTGTGGAAAAAAGTCAAGTTTTACCCTTCCACCTTTCCCTGTGGCTGTGGCATTGCTGGATTAGGCTTGCGGGGATGAAGAAGGGAGCAAGGTGGAATTTTGTTGGTGGCAGCCTGAGAGGTTTGGTGTGAAACAAAACCCTTCCCATCCATGCAGGGATTTGGTCAGGGGGAGCTTTGTTTGCAAGCAATTTGTTGTTCAGTCATCACTAGGATTGGCTTTAACGAGGCATCTCAAGAGAGAGAGTCCTTCCTGAATTATAGATTTCAAAAAAAGCTTTTAAAAATCTTCCCTGATCACCTGCACAAGCTGCAATAAATCCAATTGCCTTTGATTTATTCCCTTGCCACATTTATCCCATTAAAGGCAGTTGTTTGTTGGCCACTGACCTCACTGCTGTGAGGGCCAAGTGCTTTTGATGCTGATGCTTTTCTTGCCTTTCTTCTCCTTAATTATGGCTTTTCTGCCAGCAATGTTTGTTTGCTCTTGATCTTGGCTGCGATGAAAGCTCTGTTCCAGCAGATTTGCTAGGGCTGCTGAGAGCCTCCCCAACAGTACAAACACCCACTTCTCCTTGCCATTATCACATCAAAGTTCACCCAAACTGGAAACTTTTCCTCCCCTGAAGAAGGTGGTGACTAAAATGCAGCTTTTGAACATAATTGGAAGCTCCAAAGTTTCCAGAAAATGTCCAAAGGCTCCAATTCCCAGTGGTTTGTTGGTTTTTTTCCCAAAAGCAGCTTGTGAGTGTCTGGAGTGTGAGGAGCCCACAAGCACTGCAGGCAGTTGTCCTTCCAGAGGCCTCAAACAATTCCCAGGAGATCAGAGTACCCCAAATTATGAATCCATATTTTGGCCTGAAGATACTGGGAGAGACTATTGATACTTTGGGAAGCAGTCATTAAAAAGAAAAAAAAAGTCTATTAGTTTTTGAGGGTTAAGACCCAACCTCTGTCCTTTGTTCCTTGGACTTGGCACAACAATTCCACAATCTTCCAGCAACTGGGGGAGGGCTGGGAGGAAATCATCCCTGAGTGCAATCATTAATTAAAAAAAAAAAATCAAATAAGAGTTGTTAAGTGTTTAAACCCCACTTGTGCCCTTTGTTCCTTGGACAACAATTCCACAATCTTCCAGCAACTGGGAGAGGGCTGGGAGGAAATTATCCCTACAACTGAGTGGATTTGGCTGTGATCTTGTGATGCTTTGGGGTTTTTCTGCTATAGGATAATGTTCAGTGAAACGTGTTAAGGTCACTTTTCTCTTTCCTTACATTTAAAGCGCCAGGGTTTATTAAAGTCCTGATGAGGTGGAATGAAATCCTGATCTCACTGGACACCTCTTCACAACTCTTGTACCCGCTGTGTTCCTCCAGGGGACAGAGAAGGCGTGAGCAGCTCTGGAAATGATTCCTGGATTTTCTGTTCAGATGTGAGGGAACACAGGCAGAATGAATAAACCAGGCTGAAGGATAATTTCATGTCCTTTTGGCCTGTGGAATCTCTGCCATTCCCAGTGCAATTTGGTGTTCCTCAGTGCTTGGAAATGCTGCAAAAATGAATTTTCTCATAGGAAAGATGAGGTAAAGATGGGAGAAAGAAAATACTGTAAAATCCTATTTTTAAACCATGCTGCAGTGATTAAAACCCAGGAAAACCTTTCAGCACTCACCAGCCCTTGTGTAAATGTTGATTATCTTAACACTAGGCTTTTAATTACTTTGTGCTGATGATAGACTGCTCATGATTGTCTTGTAAAGCAGAAGTCAAGCTACACTTAGCAAATAATTATCTTCCCTCACAAATCATTATCCTCAACGTCCAGTGGAGTTGTTTGTGCTGCTTTAATGAATATTTTCAGGGCAAGCTCATGGCAGGTGCTTTGCAGGATGGGAAACCTCAAAAAGGGGTCAAAAAAATGAGAGCATCCCTCCTGTAAAAATGTCCTTGGTGATAAGGATGAGCCCTCAGTGCTTTTTTATCCAGTGAAATCAAAACCCAGAGAGGATTCTTCCCCCTTTTCCTTGTGAGGAACGGCAGGAATTTCTAATAAAAAATTACTGAATTTATAAATCAAAAGCACTTGCAGCAGAGCTGGTGTCTGAGGCAGGTTGTTGAAATATTCTCTCTAAACCAACAAAGGATATAAAATGAGCTCTTTCCCTGCTCAGTAAGGAACGGAGCTCAGAGATGTTCCCAAAGCAGAGCCTCCCAAAGCTTCTCCTCACGCTCTGCCAGCCCAAAGCCATCCCCAGCTCCCCTGAGCCGCTCTGGCAGCTGCTGCCTCTGATCTCAGATCTCAGGGCAGCGCTGAGCAAAGAGAGAAGGTCTCACACGACTGGGCCTTGTGCTTTTCCCAGGAAAAGCCCCTGTTCCTCACTGACATGTACAGGGTCAGAGACCTTTCTCCTTTTTAATGCCTTTATCTGTTGAAAGCAGGGCCAGCAGACCAGCTCCTTTAAGAGGGCCTTTATTAAAAACAGCTCTGGTGGGGAACCTGAGGGGTTGCGCACACCGCCCCTGCTCCCACAGGACGGCGAGGAGGAGGAGGAGGAGGAGGAGGAGGAGGAGGAGGAGTGCAGCTTTGTCTCTCAGCAGAGCTGGGGCTTCCATCCTCACGGGAGTCCTTAGGAAGAGAATGTTGGCTCCTAGTCTAGGGGTGTCATCTAAGCTGGGTGCCATGTAAGTTACGGTGACAGGACGGAATCCAGCTCTGCTCACTGCTGGGTGATCCCGTGTGGTTCTGCTGGGTTAAAGTCAGTTTATGTGTTGCTTTGCTGTTTGTGAGAGGGTTCAGACAGTCCCGTCAGCCTCCCATTAACACTCAGCCTGGGTGCAAGTCCTTCTGGGAGCAGGGGAAGCGGTACCCGGAGTGAGACGGAAAGGGGACAAATACAGAGTAGGACGGAAGAAGGATACAAACACGGGGTAAGACAGAAAGGGGCAACTTACAGGTTTAACAACAATTTGAATAACGCAACTTGTTACAGTTTCAAACTGACCTTAACAACTCTAGCAGTGTTAGCCTGTGAATTTGTTCACAATATTATTGAAAGTGACCAGCTCAGGTCGGGGGGCTTGACGGGTCCAGGCTCACCCCGCTGCTCCATGAGGGGCCTGGAGCAGGAGGGAAGGGCAGCTCTGTCCCCTGGAAGGCAGAGCTGGGGTTCTGTCCTCCCCAGAGCACCAGGGACACCCCTGGTTCCCTTTCTCAGTTTGACCTCCAGGCCCTGCCTCCAGCCGAGCTCCCCTGGCCAGGGCGAGGGGCACAAAGGGTCTCAGCGACTCTGCAGGCTCTGGGCTCTGTTCCTCACCTCCAGACACCACTTTGATCTCTTGGTTCCAGGCTGGCTCCTTGTTTTGGGGTCTTTTGGGTAGGTGTGGGGGCGTGGCTTTCCCGCTGGCTCAGATGTCCCCTCCTGTCACTGTGCTGAAGGGCCATCCATCCTCTGGCAGCAGGCAGGGTGGCACTGACAGAAAGGGAATCCTCAGCAATGGGGAGTGAGGGCCGACTCTGAGCAGGTGATTACAGCATGGAACTGACAGAGAGCTCTGCCAGCAACAGCTCAGCTTGGAACTCTGAACCTTTCAACAATGGGTAACACTGTTTTACTCATGACAAGTTTGAGGGACTGGGCCTTGTACTTTTCCCAGGAAAAGCCCCTGTTCCTCTCAATCCAGGAGACCTGGCTGGTCCCAAATGATGGGAATTTGGTTTGCATTTTAATATTTATTATTATGTATTAGATTATTATATCATTATTATAGCTATTATATATAATATAATATCTGTACTATAGTCCCTATATGTTCTATTTATTACACATTAAATATTTTCCATATCGTATAATACTTATATAATTCTATTATTAATATATTTATCATTATTACTATGCATTATTATCTATTATGTTATTATTAGAAATATATAATTTTTTATATTCTCTTCTTATTCCCTATTTATCATTCAAGTGAGAGAATATCCAGGGGTGCTGCAAAGCAGGCTGGAGGGTGCAGGAAGTATCAGTTCACAGGAATTATTTGATGTATGGTTGGCCAAGGAAGCGTGCAGGAGTTTTCCTGACTTGAAATGAGGAACAAACCAGAGAGACAAGCCTGGCTAAACCAAACTCTGAGCTGAGTTTAGCTGTAGGAAAGGCCCCAAAAACCTGGGTTTGTTTATTTAATCCTCTCCTCAGCTCCAGAAACAACAGCCTGCACTCATTCCCTACTGCATAAAAAGGGATTGTAAAAATTGAGTTTGAACCCCTGGGAACTTGGGGACAGCACCTCAGATCAGCAGGATCTCTGCTTTCCTGGCTGCACAAAAGCCTTGGAGTAATATTTTAATAATATTCGATTTTAAATAAGAAAATAAATCTAAAATATTACATTTAAAATAATTATATTTCAAATTTATATTTAATAATATTAGATTAAACTATTTTTATTTATTTTAAATACATTATATTTAAATGTAATATAACGTTTAAATAGCTAACATATTTAGAATAATTGAAATATTTACAAGCATCAATTCCTGTTGTTTGCCCTCTTGGGAGGGGTTTAAACTCCCCTTGAAAATGCAGAAAGAGGGAAAGTGAGCCCCTGTGCTCCTGATGATTTCCTGCAGCCCTGGGTTGGCAGGAGGGGCAGGGTTGCTGTTACCTCTGCAAAAAACCTGGGATCAGCTGGAGACAGCAAAGTCCCAGCCCTGTGCCATGAAGGGTTAGTAAAATAACAGGACAAAAAAAGGACAATATTCCCAGCACTTTAAAATATTCACGATAAGCTGCAGGGAAAATTTTCTTGCCTGAAAAGAAAGATTTCCTCAGTCTTTGCCTGGCTTCATTTTCTAAATGAATTCCTCAATGAGGGCTCATCTTTGCTGGGGATTTGGGGAAATAATTTCAAATATTTATTTATTTCTGTATCGTGGGAGATGATCCTGATGGAAATGGGATCTGCTGGCAGCTCTCGTGGGTGCTGCTGTCTGTGGGAATCAGTTTGGGGCTGGAAATTCAGGAATGAGGGAGGAATCTTGGTAACAAAACACAGTTTAGATCTTAAAATTATCAATCTGGAACCATCCTGTTTTCCTGACATTTTTTGTACTCAGAAGTTGCCATCACTTTTTCCTTTCCTCATTTGCATTTCTTGGTGGGGTTTTCACCAAAAAAACAAAAGCACTTTAAACCAGAGCTAAGATATGAAAGCAAACTCAGTGAAACTGATGGCAGAATTCCCCGATTTCACCAGATTTCATGGAATATTTTACCAGAATCTTCCCTGGTTTTTCCCTGAGCTGCTTTGTACAGTGGATTGACCCCAAGTGCCAGGCAGTTTGCCTTGGGATGTTCCCATTTTGCTGATTTACAGGAATTTCCCCTCTGGATGCTGGGAAAACTCCACCTCTGTTTGACTCCCATCACTTTTTGGATTTTCTGGGTTGTTGGGTTTTTGGTTTTTTCCTTTTTCCTTCCTTTTCTTTTCCTGTCAGTATTTTACACGTACATTTCTGCCTCTCTGCTCTCACCTGGGGGAACAGCAGGAAATTTGGGATCTGGGGAGCATCAAACACAAAAATGAAAGGAAATTTTCCAAATGCCCAAGAAAGGAAAGCAGAGATAAAGTAACAAATAGAAATAGGAATTATTGCCAGAAATGTTCGGGATAACAGGACTGGGAAGGAACGGTCAGGTATTAAAAGGTCAGTAAGTTGAAGCTTTTCTATTCCCATATTTTTATAGAAATTTCCTGGAAAGCAGCTGCAGTTGAATGGAATATTTACATGGAATATTTACATGGAATATTTACATTGTTGTTTTCATTTCAATTTTGCAGCTTGCTTGGTTCAGCTGGGCAACTTCAGCTGAGAGACTGAAATAATTCCAGGGTTTCTCCCCAGCTGGAATGCCAGGAAATCTCTTGGGTTGTGGTGGTCCCACACTTCCCACATCCTGCTGAGAGGGAAACACCTCACTGAAGCTGCTGCCCTCATTGGAATTAACCAGGAATTATTGGGAATTATCTGCCCAAGCTGAGCTGGGACTGGACAGGAAGGCAAGGCTTGATCACAGCAATTTCATTTGGGGTTCCTTTGAAGTGTGCCCAGAAACTCAGGTGAGGTGGGGCTCTCCCAGTAATTTTAAGAGTGAGGAAAAAACTCCAGTTAATCCAGCCCTGACTCTTGGGTGTTTGGATGGATCCTAGATGGACAAGGGGATTATTTTTTTTTTCTCCTTCAGCAGCACCCTGTGCTTGTCAAGCTTCAAAAAAAAAAAAAAAAAGGATTTATGCTCTGAAAATATAAAACACATTTTATAAAACAGATTTACAAGTCCCACGAGCTCCCATTTGGGTGCTTCTCTGCTCCTCTTTATTTTGGTGAAGCCAAAGAAAACCCAGACTAAACAACAAAAAAAAGGCCTGGAGCCAAAAATCTCTTTGGAATTGCAAATCCAGGTGGGCCCCACCTCGTGTGGAGGTGGAGGAACAACTCCAGGCCGAGTGTTCTGCAGGTTTGAGCAGGCAGTTCCAAGGATTAACAGCACCAGCCTGGATTCCTGTGGAGCTGCCACAGTTCCTCACAGAAGAAAAGCTTAAAAAATCCCAAGGAGCCTCGTGGAGATCCAGCCTGGAGGGAGGTTTAGCAGGAAAGGGTTAAACAGGATTCCTGTGCTGGCCCTTCCTCCTGAGCCGCCAGGGTTTGCATCCCGCTGGTACCGACAGGCAGGGACCTCCCAGGAGCCCTGGGAAGAGCCTCAGGCTTCTCCCTTCCCCCTCTGCTTCTTCCCGGAGCATTTTCTCTTTCCAGAGGACGATCCAAAGGACTCCAGAGCCGCTTCTGGCTCAGGCAGAGCTTCACAAAAATTCCTTTTTCATTCTCTCCCTCGAGGTGAAATCCTTCCTTTCCCCCAGGTGAAATCCTTCCTCTCCCTCTAGGTGTCACCACTGGATCGGGAGTCAGAGCTTTTCCTTTCGGTTCCAACCACAGCGCTGGGATTTCACTCCTGCTTTGGCTGAAATATTCAATATTTCCAATAACTGGGATCGATTTTGTTTTACCCAGTCAAACGCAGCAAGGCTGAAAGGAATTAATTCCTCAATACTTCAAGGGGATATTTTTTTTTCACTTTCCTGCACTGAATTAATATTTCTGGACTCACAGAAAGATTTGGGTTGGAAAATCCCAAAGGACCAATAAAATCCCAAAGGATTTTAAGGACCTTACAGCTCATCTCATTCCAGCCTTGCCGTGGGCAGGGGCACCTCCACTCCAAGGCCTGGTTTAAAATACCCTTCAGACCCACACTGGCTGTGCCACGGCCCTGTCCTGAACTTTTACAACTCCAAGGTCACCTGGGAAGGGAAAACCACTCCAAAGGAAGCAGGTGAAGGTGCCCAGGATGCTGCAGGCTCTGAGCACGTGGGTGGGCTGGGAGTGTTCTCACCTGGCTCCTCACTTGAAAGCTCTGGAGCAAAAGTTGTCTGGGTGGTTTGGGGGAGCCCCGGATGTGCTGATCCCCAGGATCAGAGAGAGCACAGAGCTGATTGCTGAAATCATCCACCTGATTTCCCTCCCACACACCCAGCCAGGGCTCCACACCTTGGAGCTGCTCCCTGTCTGCCTCGGGGAGCAGGAGCACTCACAGCTTGGCTCAGGTTAAACTCAGGTTTAAGGAGGTTTTCCTGTGAATCCAGGTTTAAAGCTCTGCACACAGCTTTTCCAGTGAATCTGAGTGGTTCCATTCCTAGAGGTGGTTTTTTAAATTCCATTTGTGTTCATGAGTCCCTTAAACTCCTCCTGAGGCTGTCCCTGGATCCCTGGGATGTCCAAGGCCAGGCTTGGAGCAGCCTGGGATAGAGATTTCCTGGCATTGCAGGTGTGGAGAAACCCTGGAATTATTTCTGTCTCTCACAGCAAAGCACTGAAGTTCCCCAGCTGAACCAAGCAAGCTGCAACATGGAAATGAAAAGAACAGGAATGGATCTAGACATGTCAATATTCCATTAAATATTCCATTCCCTGCCCATGGAATTGGAGGAATTTTTAAAGACCCTTTCCAACCCCAAATCATTTTATTCTGAACTGCTTGAAGAATGTTCCCAGAGCACTGGGAAGCATTAATTAATTAAATAATTAATTAATGACCTGCACTCAGGTTCCTTCACGAGTGACACTGCTGTTTGTTCCATGGGACTTTGTACAGTCCTGGCAGCAGCTGCCTTGGAGACTGCTGAATTCCTGGGATATTGCTGATTCCCTGGGATATCGCTGATTTCCTACAAAGCCCTCGGGTTTTTAGATGAATTTTGATTTTTTGGCGATTCTCTCCTTGCAGCAGCGCTGTTGCACCGTCACTCATCCACATCAGGGGGCAGCTCTGAGCTTGTTCTGCAGTTTCAGTCGGATTTCTTTGTGTGTTTGTGAATAATCTTTAGAACAGACAGATTAATTTTTCTACTCACTGTCCAGGAATGTTCTCCTGAACGTGAGGTTGAGCTGAGGGAGATTTAATAGTGGTTTTCCTGTGGCCATGTCTAGCAGACTTTCTCCTCTCTTAAAAAATAAATTAAATAAAAATCTGCTTTTCCCCCCTGCACCGGGAGATTTATTTTGTGTGTGGGTGGTTGGTTTGTTTGTTGTAAGAACTGGGAATTACTGTAAGGCTTTAATAAAACTTCTTTATTACTCTGATTCAAACTTGCAAACAAACTTCAGGTGTATTTATATTTCTGCCATGGAAAGAGATGAGAGGCTCTGAACTCTCCTTTTCTCCTCGTGTTTTCTGCCTTGGCCCCGGAGCTGCTTTTCCCTGCCAGGCTCCATCAAACCCTCCCTGGAGGCAGCAGTTCCCCGTCTGCTGCACTAACTGCATTTTCCTGCAGTTCTTAATCTTTCACTCTTGTTTTGTCTGAGTCTCAAACTCTTTTTTTTTTCTCCTTGCTGGCCTTTTTTTCTTTGTCCTTTTTCTGCTCTTGCCTCCAAAACCTCCAAGGGCAAATAACAAAAAAAAAAAAAAATCCAAGATTTTCATCCCCTCAAGGGTATTTTGAGTCAGACCTGATCCCTGCCACCATCCCTGTCTAGACTAGGAGAGGAAAAGGGACCTCAACCTGGAAAAAGTTATCCAGGGCTTGAAGCAAATCATTGCAGAGCTCATTTTCCTCTCCTGTTCTCCCATCAGGAAGGAGAGGAGGATCTCATTTTTAGTCCTTCCAGGCCTATTTTTCTTTGGCCCTTCTCTGTTCCTGCCTCCAAAACCTTCACGGGCAAATAACCAAAAAAACATCCAAGACTTTCATCCTCTCAAGGAGAATTTGAGTCTGACCTGATCCCACCCATCCATGTCTAGATTAGGAAAAGAATGGATCTCAAACTGGAAAATCCATCCAGGACCTGAACCAAATCATTGCATGCTGGAAATAAAAAACCAACAATTGCAGAGCTGGTTTTCCTCTCTTGTTTTCCCAGCAGGAAGGAGAGGAAGGTCACAGAAAAATCAGGAGGTATCCAAGCACACACAGAGGGGCAGGGAGGGCTGAGAAAATATAATTTTTGCTTTTCTGTTGGGGTTCTGTGCGTGCAGGTTTAGCTCAGACACAGACCCCAACGGCTCTCCCAAAGTTCCAGGCTGAAATGCTGCAGGAGAAGGGAATCCAGGAATCTCCCAAGTGCTGCAAAGGGAGGTGGTTCAAGGTTACAGCAGCCTGAAGAAAGGGAATTTATCTTGCCTGAGCACAGTGAAAGGGCTCGAAGTGAAGGCAATCAAAGAGAGCAAACCCTGCTGGAGCCCAGGAGCGCTGCTGGCTGTGTCACCTGAGCCCGGGTCACTGCTGCTGGCCCCTGCCTGGCCCATCAGCCCCAAACGTGTTTGCTTTTTTGCATTTAGCAAGGGCACCATGAAAGGGACTGTGCCTCAAAAAGTAAAAGCATTAAACAAACTCTTTGTCAGAGCAAAGTACACCTTCAGCTCCTTGTAATGTTTAAATATTTAAAATATGAAGTCATTCAGTGCTGCTTTACCACCCAGCCAGCCAGGCCTGCTTCTCTTCCATTTGCCCTGAAATTGCACAGACATTACAATCCTCAGCTCCACCCTGCAGCCATTTCCTGCCTCCTGCTCTTTTCTGATTATTCTTTTGCTCCTTTCAGCTCCATTTTCTCCTCCAGGATTCCCAGACTGTCCTCCTGCCCAAATCTACTCCTGGCCCCGTTTTTCTTTTCTCCTGTGGGATCAATGCTAATCCCCCTCAGCAATGCAGGGCAGCTTTTTATAGCCCTGCTGAAGCCAGCAAGGTGAATTTCCCTAAGGACAAGGCTCCCTCTGCTCCAGGCATCCAGCAATGATTTGGGTGCTCGATAGGATGAGGCTGACGTTTGTGAGGCTCCTTTTTCCTTCACTTTTGGAGTTTTCAGCTTGATCTGACAGATTTATCAGCTGTATTCCCTTTTGCAGTCCTTGTCCGGTCTCATCCTGACCCCCCCAGGGTAACTTTGGGCAGGAGTCCTGCAGCTCAGTTGTTTCTTTGGGGTGTTCCTGTGCCTCAGGGTTTGGCTTTTCTATTTTTCAGTTCTGTGCTGCTTTGGTCTGTGGGTCTGAGCTTCATATTATGGGATGGTGAGCTCTGTGCACAGAGCAGGGAGACAAAACAATTCCTGCTCCAGCTGGGCACCAAGGACAAATGAGCCAAATCTCAGCCAGGAGCACAAACCCCGTGGGCTGCAGAGAGAAAAACAAGCAGGGTGGGACTGCAGGGGCTGAAGCTGGGATGGGACAATGAACTGCAAGGTGCAAATGGAGCAGAGCTGATCCCAGGGAGAGACCCCGGCAGCGCTCGGGGATTTTGGGGCCATTTTGGTTGATCTTGGGTGCAGCCCTGGCTGGGCTCTGGTGCTGCCCCAGGTGCATCCATGCAGGAGATCCTTTCCATGAATCCCTGCTTTATTCTGGGACTCTGCCCAGCCTCTGCCCTAGCTCAGTCTCCACAAGGCATCATTCCCACCACTGAAACTGGCAGGAAAAAAGGGATTTGTTCTCCCCCACCTCAATCCCACTGAATTTTATGGGTTTTGCAGAACTGGAAAAATGCTGCTTTCACACATTTAAAATCCCAGCTAAAAAAAGGGAAATTTGTGTCTGTCAGCACTCAGTGTGTGTTTTCCTCTGGGTTTTCTTGTGATAACTCCTGATATTTATTGGATCAAGCTCAGTTCCCACAAGAACTCAAAATAGTTGTCTGGATTTGAAGCAGCATGGTCCTCCTTGGCTCCCAGGGCTTCTGGGCACTTGGAATTCCTCTGGCCAGACCCCTGTCCCCAGGGAATGCTCAAAATAGGGATCCCAGGGAGAGGGGCTCACGGGGGTGACACTTAGGGATGTTTGAATCCCACTGATGCCAGCTGAACTGGCTGGAAATGTTCACAGATTTCAGTGTTCTCATGGAGCCCTCGGGAGGCTGGTTTTGTGGGAATGAAGAAAAGGCAGGTAAAGTTCATTTGGAAGGGTCAGTGGTTCATTAAACATCCACAGAGCTCCACTCTGGTCCATAAAAACTCCCTGAGAATTCCTTACCTCCCCATGCAGTTCCTATGGGACACTGCTTTCCTGGAGGGTTTCTGTGTCCAACATTTGCTTCCTTTCTCTTTCCTTGGATACAGGTTCCTCAACCTTCCCTCATGGCATTTTCTAACATCTTTGCATCAACAAATCTGCTTTTATTTGGATTTTATTTTTATTTTCTCTGTACTGCTGGTGGTTTTTCTTGACCACAGAACTCCCTGCTGACCTTGGGACTAAAACTGCTGCAGAACTATTTTGAGTAATCTTTAGTCAGGCTTTATTCTAAGCCTTTCCAAGTACCTGCCATCGATGCCCAGCTAGGGTGACGCGAGCAAGTGAGGCAAAAATGGATTTATGAACGTTATGTCTAGAAATTTCAGGAGCTGGTGCCTGCTAACCAAGATTCATTTCACCTAAAAGCCATTGCTTAAATCTGAGCCTCACCCAGGGTTCCTTTATAGCCCCTGCAGCAAGAGAGGCGCCTCAGGGCAGCTTCAAATGCTTGGCTGGAGGTGTCACCGTCCTGCAGGAGTGACAGGAGGGCCTGCACAGCTGCTCCGGCCCGGGGACAGATGAGATCAGCCCCAGCCAGGAACAGGGAGCTGAGCTTGGCATGTGGTGGTGGTGGCCAGGAGGTTTTATTTCTGTTCTGGGGTTTAATGAGCAGGATTAGCCCCAAGCTCCTCGTTCAGGGCTGATTGACAAGGCCCTGGTGCACCCAGATCTGTGCTTTGGGAGCTTCTGGGATCCAGCTTTGGGGATCCAGCTTTGGGGATCCTGGGCAAGGGCTGCTCCTGCAGCACCCAGATCTGTGCTTTGGGAGCTTTTGGGATCCAGCTTTGGGAGCTTTTGGGGGATCCAGCTTTGGGAGCTTTTGGGATCCTGGGCTCTGCATCTGCTGTGCCAGGGGTGCCCCTACAGCACCCAAATTTGTGCTTTGGGAATTAGGAAATCCCACTTTTGGAGCTTTTGGGGGATCCAGCTTTGGGAGCTTTTGGGACCCAGCTTTGGGAGCTTTTGGGATCCTGGGCTCTGCATTTCCTGGGCTAGGGCTGCTCCTGCAGCACCGAAACTTTTGGGATCCCAGGCTGTGCATCTCCTGTGCCAGAGGCGCTCCTGCAGCACCCAAATTTGTGCTTTGAATTGGGGGATCCAGGTTTGGGAGCTTTTGGGACCCCGAGCTCTGCATTTCCTGGGCCAGGGCTGCCCCTGCAGCACCCAAATTTGTGCTTTGGAATTGGGGGATTCAGCTCTGGGGTCTTTTGGGACCCCAAGCTCTGCACCTCCTGGGCAGGGCCAGGCTGCCCCCGCAGCAGAGACAGTCCTTGCGTGGATGCTGAGGAACAAAATATTTTGGCAGCAGCTGCGTGGCTTCTTCCTCAGCCCTCCCTCCTCCTCCTCCTCCTGCTGCTGGGTGTTTGCATCACAGCCCTGGAAGGGAGAGCACAACCAGCTCTGGAGTGGCAGATGCTGGGAATGTGCTTACTCACGGAGCAGATGATGCT
Organism: Fringilla coelebs; assembly: GCF_963513975.1. Taxonomy (NCBI): domain Eukaryota; kingdom Metazoa; phylum Chordata; class Aves; order Passeriformes; family Fringillidae; genus Fringilla; species Fringilla coelebs. The sequence goes on along the minus strand of NC_140033.1, from coordinate 1,410,922 downwards.
CCTTCTTTCCTTCCGTCAGCAGCTTGCGTTCTTCTCTCATTCAAGGAGAAAGTTTTCCTCCTTCCAATGATGGATTATTGCCATAATCCTCTCTGGGCTGCTTGGGGAATGGAGGTCTCTGCCTGTGTGGGGAGGAGAGTTTATTCCTGCCACATTCCAGAAAACCAGCCAGGGATGGAGGTGGATGTTTGGTGAGGGCAGAGCTGGGGATGCTCTGAGGCATCGCCGGCATCGGGAGGTTCAGGTTGTTGTGACAGGTACAAGTTAAAGGAAGAATTTAGGATAAATACCAGGAAGGAATTCCTTCCTCTGAGGCTGCTTGCTGGGACCTTGGAGCTGAGGTTGTAGATGTCCCAGGATCCCTGCAGTGTCCAAGGAAGGATTGGAGCACCCTGGGGTAGGGGAGGTGTCCCTGGAATGAGCTTTGAGCTCCCTTCCCACCCAAACTGCTCTGGGACTCTGGGATTTGGGACACTCAGAATCCATCCCCAGGGATTTTGATGGAAAATGGGGAGAGAAAAGAGAGGAGAAGGGAAGGGAGACCCTTCATGGTTTCCTGAGATTCCAAGTGAAGCCCCTGGGGCCATGAATGTCTTGGAGAGGAGATGGATCCAATGCCAGGCTGGGAGAGCTGGGGGTGCTCCCCTGGAGAGGAGAAGGCTCCAGGGAGAGCTTCCAGCACATTCCAGGGCTTGCAGGGGCTCCAGGAGAGCTGCAGAGGGACTGGGGACAAGGCCTGCAGGGACAGCACCCAGGGAATGGCTGCCACTGCCAGAGGGCAGGCATGGATGGGATCTTGGCAATGAGGAATTCCTGGCTGGGCTGGGATTGCCAGAGCAGCTGGGGCTGCCCCTGCATCCCTGCAGTGTCCCAGGCCAGGCTGGACACTGGGGCTGCAGCAGCCTGGGACAGGGGGAGGTGGCCCTGCCATGGCTGGGGTGGAATGAGAATCTTCCAGGTCCTTTCCAACCCAGTTCTTTCCATGATTCCATTGACCCTCTCCCAGAATTCCCACTGTTCAGGTGAGGTGGCTTCCTGAGTGTGTCACAGACAATGTGGCATCTTCCAGGTTCCTGTCTTGGGTTAATGTGCCCTCAAACTTTCCAGAACTCACAATCCCTAATTTCCTTCAATCTTGAAAACCATGGGGCAGGGGTGGCACTGGGTGATCTTTCATGTCCTTCCAACATCTCCTGCCCACTCTGTCCTCCAGGGATTCATGGACTGCTCCAGGATTCCTGGCTTTTGTCAGGAGTCCAGATTTCTGGGATATTTCTGGAGCACAGTGGCAGTTCCAGCTGGGCTGTGCAGCTGCAGAGTGATCCCATCTCCAAGATTTTCACGTGGAACCTCTGCTGCTGCTGTGCCCATGTTTGTGGAGCTGGGACATCAATTAATTCCCTGGAATAAGAGTCCCACAGGGATGAAGGACCTTTGGTACCTGATTCATGTCACTGCTGAGCTGCTCTGCATTTACTGAAGCACAAACACTGGAATAACCTGGACAGCTGGAAAGGGACTGGGGTGGGGAAAGGAGGAGCCTGGAGTGTCCTTTGTGTCCTTTTTCCCCATTGGGATGGGGAAAAAGGAGCCTGGGGTGATTTTTTTCCCTGTTAAGAGTGGGAAAAGAGGAGCTTTGAGTGTCCTCTTTTCCACAATTGGGATGGGGAAAAGAGGAGCCTGGAGTGGTTTTTGTTCCACTGTTGGGATGGGAAAAGAGGGGCCTGGAGTTTCTTTTTTCATTATTGGGATGGGAAAAGAGGGGCCTGGAGTGTCCTTTTTTCCACTTTTAGAATGGGAAAAGAGGGGCCTCGAGTGGGTTTTTTTCCATTATTGGTATGGGGAAAAGAGCCTGGAGTGTCCTTTTTTCTGTTATTGGGATAGGGAAAAGAGGAGTCTGGAGTTTCTTTTTTCCATTCTTGGGCGAGGGAAAAGTGGAGCCTGGAGTGTCCTTTTTTCATTATTGGGATGGGGAAAGAGGAGCTTTGAGTGTCCTCCTGAAAAGATCTTTTCCCCTCTGGAAAGCTCTGCCTGTCAACCCAAACCTCCAAGCAAATCCAAGCTTTGGGAGGGCAAAGTGGGAGGAAAACGCTGGCTCAGAAGGGAAGTGTGTGCTGGGAAGATATCCCTGAATCCTCAGCTGGAGCTGGCGGCAGTGGAGAGCCCGTTAATGGGCAGGTCAGGAGGGTGATTATTCTGGGATCCCAGTGTGTGTTTGATCTCCTCAGGCCTTATCTGCCCTTCAGGGATTGCTGCTGGGATATTCCAGTGCCTGCCAGGAGCAAACCCTGCCTGGAGAATCGCTTTTCAGCCGGTCTGTGCTGACTCCCAGCAAACTGACCACAAACCCAGTGTTCCCTCTGCAATTCCAACCTGCCCACAGCCTCTGCCTTGGAGAGGCAGAGCCTGTGCCAAGAGAAACTAACAAAAAAATGGCAATTCCAGCAGGAAAGGAAAGCACAGGCAGTTCTCAGCTCCACGGGAGTGCTGCTCAATCCCACCCTGTGCATTCTTTAACTTCTGCCTCTGTCAGGCTCAGGATTGAAGCTCTCAAGATGGTGTTTGGTGTTCAGACTCAAATGTTTGTTATTTATCTATATCACAGTCTTAAAAGTCCTGAGTTCTACAGCATTCTACTACAGAATTAGTAATTAGAATTCCTAATTCTAATTTTGTAGCTACAAAATGGCTCACTGTCTTTCTCTCCAAGGCCTTCTAAGGATAACCTGTCCAATTAAGAAATGACACCTCAATTATTTTCACTTTTAACCCAATACCCAACCACCCTTGCCCATAATGGGGACTTTTTATCCAATGACACAAAACCACCCAAAGCCCTGGAGAGGAAGGTGGAGAAGAAGGAGCAGCACTGCCCCAAAACCCCCATCTTGTGTTGTATTTAATACTGTATTGGGAATCAGATGTTTATCAGTTCTGATCTCTGTCACAGTCTCACAGACCCTGAGTTCTGCAGCACTTCAATAGCAAACTAAAAATGGAGCCCCATCTCTCTCTCTCCAAGGCTCTTTAAGGATAACCTGTCCAATTAAGAAATGACACCTCAATTATTTTCACTTTTAACCCAATACCCAACCACCCCTGCCCACAATGGGGACTTTTCTGTCCAATGACACAAAACCACCCAAACCCCTGGAGAAGAAGGTGGAGAAGAAGGAGCAGCACTGCCCCAAAGCCTCCATCCTGCTTTATATCCATTCCTGCATTCCAAACCCTTAAACTCTGAGTTTCCCAGCCTGTGGTGTCACACACTTCTGTTCAAACTGCACACCCACAACCCCAGCTCCATCATTCCATTCTGGAAGCTTCTCCAGGGCCTCAGGTCAGGGCAGTGTTCTCTGGGGGTCAGAGCCTGGCAGCACAGACAGTCCCAGATTCCCAGCAGCCAGGGTCCCAGCACCATCCCTGCTCAGGAGCGTTTCCCAGCCCTGTTTAGCTCCTACTGGCAAGCTGAGCCCGCTGGAATTCCCAAATTGGAATTACCCTGCAAATTATTGCAGCTTTCAGACCACATTTCCAGAGAGCCACCCAGCATTCCTGTTTAATCCTATTCACTCCCTATTTAATTAGGGCTGCAAGGATCCCACTTGAACTCCAGGCTAAGTTTACCAAATTTTCCTATTCAATAAAATTAAAATCCTGACTTCTTCTGCCTCGCTTTTAGATGTTGTCAGTGGAGTTTTCCTCAAGCAAAGCTTTTCCCCTGGAGCTTTGCAAGATAAGGAACCGTGACAAGCCCAGCCTAAGTGCCTTGAGTCAGGCTTTGTTTGCACACAGCTTGGGAGGCCTCTTCCAGCAGCCAAAGCCTCTGGATATTGTGGAAATACCAACTCTAACAAGTTGAAAATCTTTTTTTTTTTTTCCCTGTAGAAAAGCTTTAAATTAAAATTCAAAACTTCTTTGTGGAGCTTTCTTGTTCTTATCATTCCAAGCAGGATTCACTGATTGTGTGGGGGGAAAAAAAACTGATTTTAATCTATTCCTGTTCTCTTCACCCTCTTAAAACTGGTTTATAGTCAAGAACATCTTGCTCTGAAAACACCAAAAAAAAAAAGGAGGTTGGAAGTCAGAGGGGAAGGAAACACAAAATTGCTGCCTAGCCTGAAGAATTTATTTTGGAACTTCCAAAAAATTCAGAGTCCTGCCAGATCAAAGCATTTCTGCAGTTTTCTGGAGAAGTCATCAAAAAGAAGGGAAAAAAGGGGGCAGGCTGTCGAGTGGTGCTGACTGAGCAGTGCTGATTTACAGGAAAAAGGGAGAAAAATGACATGAATGGCAATTTGCTGTGCTGAGCCTCACCCTCTGCCTGATGGGAGCTCTCTGCACGCCCTTTGTGGCTTCTTTTCATTCTTGCTGACCCCAAAATCTCATTTATGGCTTTCCCCCCCTCCTTTCTTAAAACCAAGCAGCAAAAATCAACATAGAAAACCCCCAACCTGGATCTGGTGAAGAAAAGCAGTGAAAAGATTAGGAACAACGTAAGACTTGATAGAAAAATTTGCTTTTTTTTGACAAATAGCTTTAAGATTTGAGGGTGTTTTTGCAGAGCTGTTGAACTCTCTGAGGTAAATCATTCCCAGGACAAATATGGCCAAGTGCTGAGTGCTTCCATGGGATCCTGGCAGGAGGATCCACTGTTTATCCAAGGAAGGTGGGGAACAATGAGCGTTTCCTCCCCTGCTCCCAAAGCCAAACAATCGAGCTGCCCGCTCTGCTTTATCAATTCCTTATCTATTAATTACCCAAACTTCCTCTATTGAGATTATTGGGGCCACATCTCCTCCTCTGCTATGCTGCCAAACGGGTTTTGCCTTCAGGGCTTCTCTCTCAGCATTAGGGAGACTTTTCTGACTTGAAAAGCACTTTTCTTACTTGAGAATCCACCTGGAATTCTCTCTTTGAAGGTTGAAAACATTCCCTATGGATCATCAGCATGGCAATCTCTGTTTGAACAGAACGGTTTTCTCTTGGCAGTGCCATCATTTGCTGGGGAAAAGCCTGGAACATTTCATTTCTTGAAGCCAACAGAGGGTACCAAAACAGAAATGTTTGTTCTTTTCTCTACAAGGTTGGCCTGAGTTTGGAGGGATTTGTTTTGCCTCGATGTTTTACATCTGCAAACTTTATTTTTGTGCCTTCTCATAACCTTGAACTCCTTAATCACTGTGAGGTATGAATCAGCCTGCCCTAATTAACACTTTGTGCTCCAGCTGAGGTGAGGAGAGACTCTGGCTGCTCATCCTGCCCCAACCACAGAAATTCTGCTGCACACAGAACCCTCAAGGATCTGCTCCTGACACAGCCTGCGCCTGTCTGGGTGACAGGGACACAGCAGGATGTCCCTCCTGGGCAGTAAACAGGGCCATGAACTCCAGCTGGCACCAGCTGGACACTTTATTTTGCTCTCTTCAGATCCTAAAATTCCAGCCAGGCCTCTCCGAGCTCGGTTCAATCCATCACGGAATGTTTTGAGCAGTGCTCAGCTCTGCTTCTCCTCACTTTGATTTGTGCAGGGAAAACTCCCAGGATGGCTCCAGGTCAGCAGCCCTGACCTTTAACTCACCTGGCCGGGCTTCAGGGCCGTGCCAGGGGTGTCCCTGAGCCCTCCTGAGTCAGCCCTGAGAGCAGGAATCCACAGGAGGCTGGCAGGTGACTCAGCTGGGCTCTGCAAGGGCTGCAGGGAGAGAAAACCAGCCCAGGCCTGGAGCCATGCTCAGCATCATCATCATCATCATCATCATCATCATCATCATCATCAATCGTCATTGCTGCTCCTCTGCTCATCTGACTCCTCTAATTGAACTATGGAAGAGAAAATCATGGAATGGTTTGGGTGGGAAAAGACCTCAAAGCCCATCCAGTTCCCGCCTTCTCTGGGTCACCTCCCCCTGTCCCAGGCTGCTCCAGCCCCAGTGTCCAGCCTGGCCTGGGACACTGCAGGGATGCAGGGGCAGCCCCAGCTGCTCTGGCAATCCCTTCCCAATCTCCCTTTCCAGGGAATTCCCTCCATTCCCAGCTCTCCCAGCCTGGCATTGGATCCATCCCCACCCTGACTCTGCTCTAGGAAGGAATTTTGGGATCTGGGGCTTCACTGGCAATCTCAGCACTCCAGGAAGGGTCTCCCTTCCCTTTTCCATCCCCAACTTCCATAAAAATCCCTGGGGATGGATTCTGAGCCTCCTTGATCCCAGGATGGTTTGGGTGGGAAGGGACCTTCAATCCCATCCCGTTCCAATCCCACCATCCCAGCCTGGCCTGGGACATTGCAGGGATGCAGGGGCAGCCCCAGCTGCTCTGGCAATCCCAGCCCAGGCAGGAATTCCTCATTGCCAAGATCCCATCCCTGCCTGCCCTCTGGCAGTGGGAGCCATTCCCTGGGTGCTGTCCCTGCAGGCCTTGTCCCCAGTCCCTCTGCAGCTCTCCTGGAGCCTCTTCAGGCCCTGGAATGTGCTGGAAGCTCTCCCTGGAGCCTTCCCTTCTCTAGGAGAACATTCCCAGCTCTCCCAGCAGAGCTGCTCCATCCCCTGCCCATCCTGGTGCTCCCAGGCCCCAGGAGGGAGGAGCAGCAGCTCTGGGGCAGCTCTGGGCTGCACAAAGCCCCCTTGGAGTTTAAGGGAACTTTTCCATTCAATATTCCAATTTCCACCCTTCTCCTGGAGCTGGAGCTGCATTTCCCCAGCTGAGGGACCAAGGGACAAAGTTCAGGAGCTGCACTTGGAGCTGCAGGAGTTTCTCTCCAGCTCCTGTGCACAACTGCAAAACCAAAGTTTCCTGTGGGGATTTGTGAGCCTGGACCCCCTCAGACACCTCCTGCCTCCAGCCCAAACCCTGCAGTTCCCAAATCCCTTCCTCTCTGACCATCCCTCCCTGTTTCCATGGCTGGGCCATCCTGCATGGATGGCTGGGACCTCTCTCAGGGCATTCCTGGGGCTGCCAGGCCAGGACCTGCCTGCTGCTGGCCTGCAAATGAAGATTCCTGCCATATTCTTGATCCCAAAACACAAATTCCTGCCTTCCTGGAGGCTCCATCCATTCTGCCTTTGGACACAGTTTGCAGGCCATTAATTATCTTTAATTCTCCATCTCTAATCAAGGAATGTTTAATCAAACTCCTCCATTTCCTCAGATGAAATGTTGGCGTTTTTCCTTTTCCTGGGGGAAAAAAAAAGAAAAGGCTCTATTTGAAATTTCAAATTCAGATTTTCTTCCTGAGCAGAATGTACTCTTCTAAATCCCAAAACTGTTCCCTTCCAGAGGTTTCTGTGGAATGCAGCTCTTGGAAATGCCACTTTCTTTCCTGGAGCAGTGTCCTGGACACAGGGATGGTATCCAGAGGCTGATCCCAAACTACCTGGAGCTTGTGTGATCCAGGGAAAAGCTTCCTCTGATCTTCAATACATTGGAATTTGTGTTGATGGTGCTTTTCCCCAGATTTTTGCAAGGATCAGACACAGTCCTGCACCAGAATTTGGGAATGAAGGGAGCAGAGGTGTTGGATTTCTCACACACAGTCCTGCCCCAGAACTTGGGAATGAAGGGAGTCAAATCCCTGACATTCAGGGGATTTGCAGCCCCAGGTTTCCATAATCCTGTGGGATCTCAGGATGAAGAAGAGGAGGAGAAACAGAAAAGGGGGAAATTTCCCCCCAAAAAAAGTGGGGAGAAAATTGTGTGGCCCGTTTGGGATCAGACACATTCCTGCCCCAGAATTTGGGAATGAAGGGAGTCGAATCCCTGACATTCAGGGGTTTGCAGCCCTTGATTAGTCCCAGGTTCTCCATAATCCTGTGGGATCTCAGGATGAGGAAGAGGAGGAGATGCCAGAGAGAAAAAGGGGAAATCTCCCCCCCAAAAAAGTGGGGAAAACAATTGTGTGGCCCATTTGGGACTAAAGACCCCACAAAGAGACACAAATCCCTCCATCCTCTGGCCAGGAGAAGCTGGAAAAAATCCTGGCTGGAAAAAATTCCTTCAATCCAGCAGAGGGTGGAAGTTGGGAGCAGAATTTGTTTGCTCAGGTGGGACTGGCTCAATAAAGGGCTCAGCTTGGTTCAAAATTGGGATTACAAAGGGCCCTTTGTGTGTGCCCCAACTTCCCTGGAGGAAAATTCCCTCCAGGAAATCCCCAGTGCAATTCCAGCCTGGAATTTCATGGGAAGCTCCAAGGCTGCCTTGTCAAAAGAGGAAAATGAGGCTGTCAGTTATGATTATTTTTTATTTTTGCTGTTGTATCTTTTTTTTTTTAATTTGGGATCAAAAAGAGCTTTTCCTGCAATTCCCAGTGGGAATTTTTACACAGAGCCCTTTTTTATTATAGAAAATCAAGATTTTGAATCCAAAATCCCAAATTTGGTGGGGAATGCTGGCAATCCTTTGGCTTCCTCCTTCCCAAAAAATTCCACCTTTCCTTGTCTTGGCTGTGCTGGGAGCTGCTGGAAAACATGGAATTTATCAATTCTGCAGCAGGAATGAAATAATAATGGGAAAATAACAATAACAATGGGGAAATAGAATCATAGGAATATAATAATAATAATAATAATAATAATAATAATAATAATAATAATAATAATAATAATAATAATAATAATAATAATAATAATAATAATATAATTTTTCTGCTCTCAGGTACCCTCTGAGACGAGGCAGCTCCTTCACATTCCTGACTCCAGGCCCACACTGGGATTTCACCCTGGTGAGTGGAACAGCTGGAAAAGCAGGAATCCAGAGGGGAGGGAAAAGCAGGAATCCAGAGGTGAAAACTCCTCTGGAAAAGAAGGAAATTCAACCTTTTCCTTAGAATAATTCCTGAGTTTTCCAGGTTCTTGAGCTCAGCCAGAATTCAGGGAAATTATGGACACTTTTCCTGGCTGAATTCCTGATTTTTCTGATGTGTTTTAGCCTTGGCAAGGTGGGGAAATAAAATGAGGGGGTTTTATTCCTTAAATGTAAAAAAAAATCTGGCTTTTATTGGTGTGGAGAAGCTCCTCAGAGGGAGTTTTTGGTCTTCTTGTGAACTCTCTTTTTTCCATCCTTTATTTCCCAAGGCTGGAGCAGGTGGGGAAAGGCTTTCCTTGGGAATTTCTCTCTGGGGTTGCTGGGAGGGTTGAAGGAATTCCAGCTCCTGTCCCTAAAGCTCATTCCCAAGAGCTGCTGATCCCATCTCAAACCTGGAAAATCTCCCTTTCCAAACCCAACCCCTGGAATTTTGGGATGAGCTGATCTAGCACAACCAAACCCACAAATTCTCCTAAATTCAAATGTTGCTGAATTTTAGAAACTTCCAGCTCTATGAAACCCAGTTTTTAATGATTACAAAGCCTTAAAAATTCTCCTTTTAAATCTGAAAATCCTGTGCTCTAGCAACACAAATTAAAAGGGATTTTTGCTGGGGTGGTTTTCTTTTTTTCAAACATTCCTATGCCAGTCCCAAAAATCCTCTTTTTATGGGATAATTGGTGCAGCTGTTTGGCCAAAAGGCTGGAAAATGAACCTGGCTTGGGAAGAAATTCAAAATTCTAACCCAGAATTTTCCATGTCTGCCAAAGTGGGAAGGATTTTTAGGGAATGCTCAGTTCTACAGAATTCTAAGGAAAAATTAAATCAGTTTGGGTGGAGTGGAAGCAAAATTCCTCCTGGAATGTTTCCCTTCATTTCATTTGATTAAATTTCAGTTTGATTTTTGAGGATTTATTTCTGGGAAATTGGAGCTTTGTGGATTTAATGATCCTAAAACCTCATTAAAGTTTCTGACTTCAGCTGGGCAAAAAGCACCAAAAACCTTTCTGGCCCTTCCAAACCAAAATATCCTGGACTGAGGCAAAAAAGGAGAATTTAATGGGAATTATTTTCCACTTCAAACCCAAAGAATTCCTGGAGCTTCCCTCAGAATCCTTGAAACTCCACCATCAGCCCTGCTCGGGAGGTGTCTGAAATAAAATCCCAAAATATTCCCATTTTCCTTCCTGAGCAACATTTTTTTTAAAGTTTCTGCTCTACAAAGCTCCTAAATTGGGTCTGGGGCTTTCATAACTTTGGAAAAAGGAATTTTTTCCACTGAATTTGGGGTCTGTGAGAAGGGGAATTTTCTACTCTAATAACTTTGGGAAAAGGAATTTTTTCCACAGGATCTGGGGTCTGAGACAAAGGGAATTTTCCCATTTAATAACTTTGGGAAAAGGAATTTTTCCCACAGGATTTGAGTATGGGAGAAATGAAATTTTTCTCCTTAGCAACTTTGGGAAAATTAATTTTTTTCACACAGTTTAGGGACAGGAAGAAAGAATTTTCTACTTTAGTGATTTTGAGAAAAGGAATTTTTTCACAGGACTTGGGGGCTGGGAGAAGGGGAATTTTCCCATTTAATAACTTCAGGAAAATGAATATTTTCCACATAATTTGGGGAGTCGAAGAAGGGGAATTTTCTACTTCTATAACTTGGAGAAAAGGAATTTTTTCCACAGGATTTGGGTGCCATACAAAGGGGAATTTTCTACTTTAATAAATTTTGGAAAAGAAATTTTTCCACTGAATTTGGGGGCCATGATAAGGGAAATTTGCCCCTTTAATAACTTTCATAGAAAGATTTTTTTTCTACAGAATTTGGGTGCTGGGAAAGGGGGAATTTTCTACCTTAATAATTTTAGGAAAAGGAATTTTCCCCACAGGGAGAAGGGAAATTTCCCCCTTTAACAGCTTTGGGAAAAGGAATTTTTTCCACACAATTTGGGACTGGAAGAAGGAGAATTTTCCACTTTAGTAAATTTTGGGGAAAGGAATTTTTTCCTCAGGATTTGGGGACTGGGAAAAGAGGAATGAGTGGGATCATGGAGGGTGGGAGACCCAAAAATGGGAGAAAAAAGCATTTTTCTGCTCCTTTTCCATCCTGTGGATCCAAACCCTTGGATTTGAGCTGTTTCCCCTGGAATATTTTTCTCTTCTGGCTCTGGAGTGAAATGTCTGAGATTTTATCCAGAATTCAGCATTTGGGCAGAGGAAATGGGGCTGCAGCCAATGGAATCCTGACTCTGGCCAGTTTAAAAAGAACATTTTGGCCTCATTTTTGTGTCTGACTTTGGGCTGGGGCTTTATGGGAAAAATTTAAATCCTCCACCCCATAAGGAACCAATAAATCCCCAAAAATACATCCCCCAAAAAAGTGTGTGTGGGGTGGGGGGGGTCTTTATTGCAGCTTTTTTCTCTCATAAAGAAATCCTGAAATCCTCAAATTTTGGGGAAAATCACCTGGAAAAATCCTGATATCCTCATTTTTGGGGGGGGGAAAATCACCTGGAAAAGTGTGGCCAGAGCAGCTTGGAGAGAGAACTGAGCTGGAATAATTCCCTGATCCCAAGGAAAAAGGAAAAGTTGGATTTGCATTTTCTCCAGGCTTTCAGGGGTCTGGGAAAGGATTGGCACAGAAATGTGGGAATTTTTTCCTCTCTGCTTCAGCAAATCTGTCAGAGAAGGGATTCACATGAGGGTTGGGATCCTGTCTTTGCAAAGTCAGGAAAAATAAAAAACAGAAAAATTGAAATAATTGAGGAATTTTAGCCTTGAATCCAAGCTGAGGAAATAAAACCACAACACCCAAATGGCAAAAAAGCCCAAAATAAAAGGAATTAGTGAGTGAATTTCTGTTAAACACCACCACAAGCTGGATATATTTAATATTAAATAACAGCATGGTGTGGACAGGCAAAAAAAAAAATTAATGCCTATAATTATTGAAAATTATATTAAAAATACTAAAAATTGTGTTTTTATGGCTGAAAAACACCATAAAAAAGGAGCATTAAACACAAAAAGAGATTTTTGAGAGCCCTCAGAGTCTCAAAGGAACTTGGAAGCTCAGCTGGTCAGCATCTAAAAAGAATTTTAATGAAAATTTCTATTTCAAGAACTCCCAAATTTCAGCTTTAGCAGCGTCATGGAAAGCCTCTTTAAATATTTGGATGCATTTTGAAAAGGCAAGAAAACAGGAATTGCACCTTTGCTCCTGCCAGGAGCTCCGAGTGCTGCAGTGGGAGGGACTAAAAGTGAAATTTGAACCTGGGAGTGGAGGAGGCTGTGCCTGCTCTCACCTCCTTCGAGGGCTGAGGCAAAAAAGGAGAATTTAATGGGAATTATTTCCCATTTTCCTGGAGCTTCCCTCACAATCCTTGAAATTCCACCATCAGCCCTGCTCGGGAGGTGTCTGAAATAAAATCCCAAAATATTTCCATTTTCCTTCCTGAGCAACATTTTTTTTAAGTTTCTTCTCTACAAAGCCCCTAAATTGGGTCTGGGGGTTTCAAAACTTGGGGAAAATTATTTTTTTCCACTGAATTTGGGGATGGGAAAAGGGGAATTTCCCACTTTAATAAGTTTGAGAAAAATGAATTTTTTTCACACAATTTGGGGACTGTAAGAAGGAGAATTTTCCACTTTAATAACTTTGGGAAAAGGAATTTTTTTCCCACGGGATTTGGGGCAGTGAGAAGGGAATTTTCCACCTCAATAAATCTGGGAAAAAAAGGAACTTTTTCCACAGGATTTGGGGGCCACGAGAAGGGGAATTTTCTACTTCAATAATTTTGGGCAAGGGAATTTTTCCACACACTTTGGGGGCCAGGAGAAAGGGAATTTTCTACTTTAATATTCCAAAACAAGTGGAAAATAGCAGGAATCTGAGTGCAGATGCCTTTGATCATTATTCCAATGGTTCTGTTCTTGGGAAGGGAGGAGAGCTGAGAATTCCCAGGCCAAAAACCTCATTTTTCTGCCACAAAAATCCCTGGTTTTTTTAGCCACTTGCATTCCCAGCAGGAATTCTGCAGCCACAGCTCTGTGCTGGCCATGCCCAAAGCTCTCACACACAGGAAGGGACTAAAATAAAATAAAATAGGATAAAATAGGATAAAATAGGATAAAATAAAATTAAAAAATAAAATAAAATAAAATCCAGAACTTCTGGATCCCTGGAGTGTCCCAGGCCAGGTTGGAGCACCCTGGGATAGTGCAGGTGCCAGGTTTGCAACAGGATGATTTTTAAAACCCCTTTTAATCCAAACCATTCCAGGATTTTATGACTTTAAATAAATCCCAAATGATTTCCTAGTGGTTGCTGCTGCTGCCACTTCCTACTTAAAAATTCAATTCCCAACCAGAATTAAGGGTTGAGAAGCCTTAAGACAAATAATTTAATTTCCAGGTGACAAACTTCATGAAATAACAAAAAAAAATTGCGCTCAACTTTTAATTTTTGAGTTCTTACACTTAGCTGGGGCTGTAAAAAAGGAAATATCTCCAGATTGCTGTATTTAAAATTCCATTTCTGACCCCAAAGCCATAACTGTGTTTGGTTTCTCACAGAAGAGGAAGCGCCGAGAGAAGGACGACGACGCCGTCAGCCTGAGCAGCCTCGACTTTAAGGTACTGAAAAATCAATTTACAACACCTGAAAACCAATTTACAGCACCTGAAAACCAATTGACAACACCTGAAAATGAATTGACAACACCTGAAAACCAATTGACAACACCTGAAAACCAATTGACAACACCTGAAAACCAATTGACAACACCTGAAAATGAATTTACACCATTTCCAATCCCCTCTTTTGGCAATTTCTGTGCAGTTTTGTGTGGTTTGAATTCAGGGTCGTGCCCAGCTGGGTTTGCTCCTCTCTCAATCCCAAATTCCAAACCCTGTCCAGGTTGGATGGGGTGTGAAATCAATGAGTTTTACCCATGAAATTTCACTTTTTGTCCCTCCCACTGCAGCACTCTGAGCTCCTGGCAGGAACAAAGGTGCAATTCCCATTTTCTTGGCTTTTCAAAATGCATCCAAATATTTAAAGAGGATTTCCATGACACCAGAGCTCTGTTAAAGCTGAAATTTGGGAGTTCTTGAAATAGAAATTTTCATTAAAATTCTTTTTAGATGCTGACCAGCTGAGTTTCCAAGTTCCTTTGAGAATCTGAGGGCTCTCAAAAATCTCTTTTTGTGTTTAATGCTCCTTTTTTATGGTGTTTTGGCCATAAAACCACAATTTTTAATATTTTTATTAACATTTTTCAAGAGTCGGGGCCTCTGAGTCCTCCTCTCCCAACACTGCAGCTCCTCCTCAACCCCTCAATCCCAAACCCACCCCAGGTTGGATATTGAGTGAAATAAATGTGTTTTACTCACAAAATCAGCATTTCTCGAGGGCCAGGAAGGCAAACTGCAAAGCCTCTGCAAATGTTTTATTCTGATTTTGGTGCCCTGGGTGGGAAATTATCCTTAAAGTTGGGGATTAAAGGGATTTAGGGAGCTGAGGCGGAGCTTTTCCTGATTTCCTGAGGGAAAAAATCCCAAATTTGTCCTGAGGTGGGGCTTTTCCTGATTTTCTGAGGGAAAAATTCCTTCCTAATCTCCCCAGGTGAAGCTTTTCCTGATTTTCTGAGGGAAAAAATCCCAAATTTGTCCTGAGGTGAGGCTTTTCCTCTTTTCTGAGGGAAAAATTCCTTCCTAATCTCCCCAGGTGAAACTTTTCCTGATTTTCTTAGGGGAAAAAAAATCCCAAATTTGTCCTGAGGTGAAGATTTTCCTGATTTTCTTAGGGAAAAACTCATTCCCACTGTCCTGAGGTGAGGCTTTTCCTGTTTTTCTGAAGGAAAAAAAATCTTAAATTTGTCTTGAGGTGGAGCTTTTCCTGATTTTCTGAGGGAAAAATCCTTCACACTGTCCTGATATACAGCTTTTCCTCCTTTACTGAGGGAAAAAAATCCTAAATTTGTCCTGAGTGAAGCTTTTTCCCGTTTTTCTGAGGGAGAAACCCCTTCATCCCTCCTGAGGTGAAGCTTTTCCTGCTTTTTTTGAGGGAAAAATTCCTTTATCTGTCCTGAGGTGAAACTTTACCTGCTTTTCCTGCTTTTAATTTGAGGGAAAAATTCTTTCATCCCTCCTGAGGTGAAGCTTTTCCTGACCTTCTTGTGGAAAATCTCCTTCATCCCTCCTGAGGTTCACCTCTCCTGAAGCTTTTCCTGCTTTTTGAGGGAAAATCTCCTTCATCCATCCTGAGGTGAGGCTTTTCCTGATTTTCTGAGGGAAAAAAATCCTTCCCACTGTCCTGATATACAGCTTTTCCTCCTTTTCTGAGGGAAAAAATCCTAAATTAGTCCTGGGGTGAAGCTTTTCCTGATTTTCTGAGGGAAAAAAATCCCACAATTGTCCTGAGGTGAAGCTTTTCCTCCTTTCCTGAGGGAAAAACTCCTTCATCCCTCCCAAAGGGAATCTTTTCCCACTTTTCTGAGGAAAAAACTCCTTTATCCTCCTGAGGTGAAGCTTTTTCTGATTTTCTGAGGGAAAAAAATCCATAATTTGTCCTGAGGTGAAGCTTTTTCCCGTTTTTCTGAGGGAGAAACCCCTTCATCCCTCCTGAGGTGAAGCTTTTCCTGCTTTTTTTGAGGGAAAAATTCCTTTATCTGTCCTGAGGTGAAACTTTACCTGCTTTTCCCGCTTTTAATTTGAGGGAAAAATTCTTCCATCCCTCCTGAGGTGAAGCTTTTCCTGACCTTCTTGTGGAAAATCTCCTTCATCCCTCCTGAGGTTCACCTCTCCTGAAGCTTTTCCTGCTTTTTGAGGGAAAATCTCCTTCATCCATCCTGAGGTGAGGCCTTTCTGAAGGAGAAACTCCTTCATCCCCCTGAGGTGAAGCTTTTCCTGATTTTCTGAGGGAAAAACTCCTTCATCTGTCCTGAGGTGAGGCTCTTCCTCCTTTTCTGAGGGAAAAAATCCTAAATTAGTCCTGAGGTGAAGATTTTCCTGATTTTCTGAGCAAAAAAAATCCCACAATTGTCCTGAGGTGAGGCTTTTCCTGATTTTCTGAGGGAAAAATTCCTTCACCCATCCTGAGGTGAGACTTTTTTGAAGGAAAAACTCCTTCATCCCTCCCAAAGGGAATCTTTTCCCACTTTTCTGAGGAAAAAGTCCTTTATCCCCCCTGAGGTGAGGCTTTTCCTGATTTTCTGAGGGAAAAAATCCATAATTAGTCCTGAGGTGAAGCTTTTCCTCCTTTTCTGAGGGAAAAAAATCCTAAATTAGTCCTGGGGTGAAGCTTTTTCCCATTTTTCTGAGGGAAGAAATCCTGCATCTGTCCTGAGGTGAAGATTTTTCCAGTTTTTCTGAGGGAAAAATTCCTTCACCCATCCTGAGGTGAGACTTTTCTGAAGGAAAAACTCCTTCATTCCTCCCAAAGGGAATCTTTTCCCACTTTTCTGAGGGAAAAACTCCTTTATCCCCCCTGAGGTGAAGCTTTTCCTGATTTTCTGAGGGAAAAAAATCCCAAATTTGTCCTGAGGTGAGGCTCTTCCTCCTTTTCTGAGGGAAAAAAATCCTAAATTAGTCCTGGGGTGAAGCTTTTTCCCATTTTTCTGAGGGAAGAAATCCTGCATCCATCCTGAGGTGAAGATTTTCCTGATTTTCTGAGCAAAAAAAATCCCACAATTGTCCTGAGGTGAGGCTTTTCCTGATTTTCTGAGGGAAAAATTCCTTCCCACTGTCCTGAGGTGAGACTTTTCCTCCTTTTCTGAGGGAAAAAATCCTAAATTAGTCCTGAGGTGAAGATTTTTCCAGTTTTCTGAAGGAGAAACTCCTTCATCCCTCCCAAAGGGAATCTTTTCCCACTTTTCTGAGGGAAAAACTCCTTTACCCCACTGAGGTGAAGCTTTTCCTGATTTTCTGAGGGAAAAAATCCTCCTGATCCCTTTGGAGAGGGGAAGGAAGAGAAAAGGAATTTTCCCGTGTAACACCTCTTTAGTTGAGGCTTAGCTAAGTGGGGTTTAAGGTTTATTAGGCCGGGATTAAAGGCAATTTGCGAGTGGGGCATTTCCTGTGTGACCTCATGACCTGGGCATCCTGCTGACGTCACCTCATTTGCATTGCTGAATTAATTATTTCTCCTGAATTACTTATCAAGGAGTATTTCTTCTGAATTATTTATTCAGAATTAATTACTCTGAATTATTTCTTTGGAATACTTATTCTTGATTATTTATTCGGAATTACTTATTCTGGATTGTTTACTCTGAATTATTTTTCTGGATTATGTCTTCTGAACTAATTATTCTTAATTAGTTATTCTGGATTATTCTGAATTAGTTATTCTGGATTGTTTCTTCTGGATTAGTTATTCTGAATTAGTTATTCTGAATTCCTTCTGAGTAATTTCTTCAGAATTATTTCTTCAGAATTATTTCTTCTGAATTATTTCTTCAGAATTATTTCTTCTGAATTATTTCTTCAGAATTAATTATTCTGAATTATTTACTCTAAATTATTTTTCTGGTTCATTTATTCTGAATTATCTATTCAGAATTAATTATTCTGAATTAGTTATTCTGGATTCGTTATTCTGGATTAGTTATTCTGAATTAGTTATTCTGAATTCCTTCTGAATAATTTCTTCAGAATTATTTCTTCTGAATTATTTCTTCAGAATTATTTCTTCTGAATTATTTCTTCAGAATTAATTATTCTGAATTATTTACTCTAAATTATTTTTCTGGATTATTTATTCTGAATTATCTATTCAGGGTTAATTATTCTGAATTATTTCTTGTAAATTATTTATTCAGAATTCATTATTCCCCTGGCATTGCTGGATCCTGCCCAGGCAAATTCTGGGTTTTGACCTCTCCAACCTGGATCTGTTCCAGGTCAGATCATCCTGAAATTCCAGGATGGGAGGAGAGGAAAAAAAATAGAGGTTGTGACCCTCTGAACCTGATTTTTTTATTTTATTTTGTTTTGTTCCTGAGGGAATTCTGGGCTCCTGATGCAATGGGAGTGTTCAGACTGGGAAATCTGCCCTAAGGGAGGAGGATTTTCTTATTTTCTTTATTTTTTTTTTTAATTGGACAAGCTCTTCATGTGGAGAAAAAAATTCCCTGTGTTAGGGTTTCTCCCACCAAGCAATTGTGAAATTAAAATATCAACAGTCATTTTCACAGAAATCTTCCAAGGGAAAAGGGAAATCCCTGGGCTAAAGGTCAGCTTTTCTTTCACTTCATTTTTAATTTATTCTTTAAAAAGGATCAGCCTCTGCTGGACTTGTGTGATTTTTGAGGCACACCCACCAAAGAAATTCCAATTTTTTGTTGTAATACATGAATGGTGCTGCTGGAATTGAAATTCCCAGGCTTTTTGATCCCAACTCTCCAGGATTTTTAAAGTTTCAAAATATATATCCCCATTGGGCTGCCCCAAAATTGTTCCTTCCTCTGTCTGCATTTAACCAAAATGAACCCAAAACCTCAAATTGGGCTCCATCCCAGCTGAAATAAAATCAGCAGAGAAAATCACAATAATTCAGTCACGTACTGATAAACCACATACATTTTCAGCCCCTGATAAATTGATTTTCCAAGGTTTTTCTCTCTAAATGTGCAGCAAAAATGGGATTTCAGCTCCAGCAAATTTAACTGAAAAATCCCAAATTTGCCACCCTACCCCGTATGCTTTTAAAATAGAGCTAAGGGGATTATTTAATTCTCAATTTTGGGGGGATTTTTTTTTTTATTATTAATTGGGATTTTTTTTTTTTTTTAATCAATTGGGGTCTCTTTTTTTAATTGGGATTTTTTCTGAAAATCTCCAGCAATGCTTTTTAAAGCTCCCATATCCAGATTATTCCACACCCTGGGAATGTGGGGTGTGGAATGGTCAGGTGGATCAGCCAGAGCCATGAAATGCCTTTATTTTCATTTATTTCCTTACTTTTTACTCCAAACCCAACCAGATCCAGCAAATCTTTGAGACTTCTGTTTTCAAACCTTCCAAATATTCCCCAAAGCTGAGTAGGATTCCTTCAGCCTCTTTGCCTGTGCCTCCTTCGGGGAGAAAATTGGGAATTTTCTCTTGGGATCACACCTAGAGCTGCTCTGGAATGTAATTTATAATTGACAACAAGAAATGGGAATGGAGGGCAGGAAATTCAGGTTCTCCTGCTTTAATTTCTGCATTTCAGGTGAGTTTGGGGCTGTTGGTGACCCCAAAATTGACTAGGAAAAAAAAAGGGAAATTGGGGGAAGGAAATTCAGTTTTTCCTGCTTTAAAGCTGAATTTTTTCTGCATTTCAGGTGAGTTTGGGGCCATTGGAGATCCCAAACCACCTGCATAATTTACTATAACAAACTTAGGAATGGAGGGCAGGAAATTCCATTTTTCCTGCTTTAAAGATGAATTATTTCTGTATTTCAAGTGAGTTTGGGTCTGTTGGTGATCCCTAATTGCCCCAATAATTGAATGTAACAAATATGGGAATGGAGGGCAGGAAATTCCCTTTTTCCTGCTTTAAAGCCGAATTATTTCTGCATTTCAGGTGAGTTTGGGGCCATTGGAGATCCCAAACTGCCCCCATGATTAACTACAAAAATTAGGAATGGAGGGCAGGAAATTCAGTTTTTCCTGCTTTAATTTCTGCACTTCAGGTGAGCTTGGAGTTGTTGGTGATTCCAAATCACCCCCAAAACTGACTATAAAAAACCTGGGAAAATGGACAGGAAATTCAGTTTTTCCTGCTTCAATCCCTGCACTTCAGGTGAGCTTGGTGTACTTGGTGATTCCAAATCACTCCCAAAACTGACTATAAAAAACCTGGAATATTTGGGCAGGAAATTCAGTTTTTCCTGCTTTAAAGCCGAATTATTTCTGCATTTCAGGTGAGTTTGGGGCCGTTGGAGATCCCAAACTGCCCCCATAATTGACTACAAAAATTAGGAATGGAGGGCAGGAAATTCCGTTTTTCCTGCTTTAAAATTGAATTATTTCTGTATTTCAAGTGAGTTTGGGCCCATTGGAGATCCCAAATCGCCCCAGTAATTGAATGTAACAAATATGGGAATGGAGTTCAGGAAATTCAGTTTTTTCTACTTTAATTTCTGCACTTCAGGTGAGCTTGGGGTACTTGCTGATTCCAAATCACTTCCAAAACTGACTATAAAAAACCTGAGAAAATTGGGCAGGAAATTCAGTTTTTCCTGCTTTAATCCCTGCACTTCAGGTGAGCTTGGGGCTGCTTGTCATTCAAATTGCCCCCAAAACTGACTATAAAAATATTGGGCAGGAAATTCAGTTTCTCCTGCTTTAAAGCTGAATTATTTCTGCATTTCAGGTGAGTTTGGGGCCATTGGAGATCCCAAACTGCCCCCATGATTAACTACAAAAATTAGGAATGGAGGGCAGGAAATTCAGTTTTTCCTACTTCAATTCCTGCACTTCAGGTGAGCTTGGAGTTGTTGGTGATTCCAAATCACTCCCAAAATTGACTATAAAAAACCTGGAAAATTTGGGCAGGAAATTCAGTTTTTCCTACTTTAATCCCTGCACTTCAGGTGAGCTTGGGGCTGCTTGTCATTCAAATTGCCTGCAAAACTGACTATAAAAATATTGGGCAGGAAATTCCGTTTTTCCTGCTTTAAAGCCGAATTATTTCTGCATTTCAGGTGAGTTTGGGGCCATTGGTGATCCCTAATCGCCCCAATAATTGAATGTAACAAATATGGGAAAGGAGTGCAGGAAATTCAGTTTTTCCTGCTTCAATCCCTGCACTTCAGGTGAGCTTGGTGTACTTGGTGATTCCAAATCACTCCCAAAACTGACTATAAAAAACCTGGAATATTTGGGCAGGAAATTCAGTTTTTCCTGCTTTAAAGCCGAATTATTTCTGCATTTCAGGTGAGTTTGGGGTGGTTGGAGATCCCAAACTGCCCCCATAATTAACTACAAAAATTAGGAATGGAGGGCAGGAAATTCAGTTTTTCCTGCTTTAATCCCTGCACTTCAGGTGAGCTTGGAGTTGTTGGTGATTCCAAATCACTCCCAAAACTGACTATAAAAAACTGGGAAAATTGGGCAGGAAATTCAGTTTTTCCTGCTTTAAAACAGAATTATTTCTGTATTTCAAGTGAGTTTGGGTCTGTTGGTGATCTCGAATCGCCCCAATAATTAAATGTAACAAATATGGGAATGGAGGGCAGGAAATCCAGGTTTTTCCTACTTCAATTCCTGCACTTCAGGTGAGCTTGGGGTACTTGGTGATTCCAAATCACTCCCAAAACTGACTATAAAAAACCTGGAAAATTTGGGCAGGAAATTCAGTTTCTCCTGCTTTGAAGCCGAATTATTTCTGCATTTCAGGTGAGTTTGGGGCGGTTGGAGATCCCAAATCGCCCCGGGCCGTGCGAGGCGCGGCTGAGTCAGGGAGGAAGCAGCAGGGTGTTATTTCCAAGGGCTGGGTGTGGATCTTGGTGGTTGTTAGCAACTAAATAAACACCGGCAGCGTCTGCCAGGGCACAGACTCGATTTCCCCCGAGGCAAAACGAGCACAAAATCACTTTGGGGGGGATGTTTTGTGCTCTGGTGAGGATTTAGGGGGACATCTCAGTGAGGAGCCGTTTCCTGACCCCCCGAGCTGTTCCTCTCCAAGCGTCCCTCACATTTCAGGCGGGATTTCAGCCCAAATTTCCGGCTTCTCCTGGAGCTGGAGAAGTTTGGGAAGTGGAATCATGGAATGGTTTGGGTTGGAAAGGACCTTAAATGCTTCTAATCCCAGGGAAAAGGGAATAGGCTGGGATAATGAAGCTGGTGGGGACAACATCTCCAGGCAAGGCAGAGAACATGGATTTAATCTTATTTTTAATGTGAAAAATTGCTTTAAAGAAAGAGGAGAGGGAGAGGAAATCCTTGTTTCCAGAAAATCCAGGATTCTTGCCAGTGCAGACCACTTGAAGCCATCAATGAGGGGCATTCCATGGCCAGAGTCCTTCCAAATGCCTTGTCCTTCCTCCCAAAATTTTATCATTCCTACCAAAAACCTTCTCAAAAACCTTCTCTTTCCTCACAAAACTTTCTCATTCCTCCTAAAACGTTGTCATTCCTCCCAAAAATTTCATTCTCCCCAAGAACCTTTTCATTCCTCCCCAAAACTTTCTCATTCCTCCCCAAAACCTTCTCATTCCTTCTAAAAACCTTCTCATTCCTCCTAAAAACCTTCTCATTCTTCTCAAAAACCTTCTCTTTCCTCCCCAAAACCTTCTCATTCCTCCTAAAACTTTGTCATTCCTCCCAAAAATTTCATTCTCCCCAAGAATCTTCTCTTTCCTCCCAAAAAACCTTGCAATTCTTCCCAAAACCTTCTCATTCCTCTTAAAACCTTCTCATTCCTCCCCAAAATCTTGTAATTCTTCCCAAAACATTCTCAAAACCTTCTTACTCCTTCTTACTAAAAACCTTCTCCTTCTTCTCAAAAACCTTCTCATTCCTCCCAAAAATTTCATTCTCCCAAGAACCTTCTCATTCCTCCTAAAGCTTTCTCACTCCTCCTAAAAACCTTCTCATTCTTCTCAAAAACCTTTTTTCCTCCCCAAAGCCTTCTCATTTCTCCTAAAAACCTTCTCATTCCTCCTATAACTTTGTAATTCCTTCCAAAAATTTCATTCTCCCCAAGAACCTTCTCTTTCCTCCCCAAAACCTTCTCATTCCTCCCCAAACCTTCTCATTCCTCCCCAAAACCTTCTCAATCCTCCCCAAAACCTTCTCATTCCTCCCAAAACCTTCTCATTCCTCCCAAAATCTTCTTCCCAAAATCTTCTCATTCCTCCCAAAACCTTCTCATTTCTCCCCAAAAACTTCTCATTTCTCCTAAAAACCTTCTCATTCCTCCCCAAAACCTTCTCAATCCTCCTGAAAACCTTCTCAATCCTCCTGAAAACCTTCTCAATCCTCCTGAAAACCTTCTCAATCCCCCCCAAAACCTTCTCAATCCCCCCCAAAACCTTCTCAATCCCCCCCAAAACCTTCTCATTCCTCCTAAAAACCTTCTCATTCCTCCCCAAAACCTTCTCATTCCTCCCCAAAACCTTCTCATTCCTCCTAAAAACCTTCTCATTCCTCCCCAAAACCTTCTCATTCCTCCCCAAAACCTTCTCATTCCTCCTAAAAACCTTCTCATTCCTCCCCAAAACCTTCTCATTCCTCCCCAAAACCTTCTCATTCCTCCCCAAAACCTTCTCATTCCTCCCCAAAACCTTCTCATTCCTCCTAAAAACCTTCTCATTCCTCCTAAAAACCTTCTCATTCCTCCCCAAAACCTTCTCATTCCTCCCCAAACCTTCTCATTCCTCCCCAAAACCTTCTCAATCCTCCCCAAAACCTTCTCATTCCTCCCCAAAACCTTCTCATTCCTCCTAAAAACCTTCTCATTCCCCCCAAAACCTTCTCATTCCTCCCCAAACCTTCTCATTCCTCCCCAAACCTTCTCATTCCTCCCAAAACCTTCCCTTTCCTCCCCAAAACTTTGCAGTTCTTCCCCAAACCGTATAAAAACTCCCCAAATCCTTGTCCTTCCCCCCAAACCCCTCGGCTTCAGGCAGAGATAACCCAGCCTCAGAATCTTCCTTCCATTCCAGCATCCCCCCAAGCTTTAGAGAAGCAGCCCAAGCTCCCCTTGCCTCCTCCCGAGGTTTTTACGGGAATTTTCTGGGCGTGTCCCGTCCCTGCAGGAACGTGCCCCTGCATTAAGTTACAAATTTGTGTTTGAAACTCGACTTTGATCCCGTCCAGCAGCTCCAAACACAACTCCTGGCACGGGAGCTGAGCTCCACTGGAGCTCCCTGCTCCATTAGCCCTGGGAAAAAGGGATTTGGGGGATCCCTGGAGCGGCCCGGCCGGGTTTGTGCTCCCTCATCCATATTCATGAGATGGAAATTGCATTTCTGCCCCAGCAGAGGAGGCTTGGGGGAGCTCATTCCCAAATGTTCAAGGGTGGATTTTACCCTAAATATTCCCAAAATATTCAAGGAGGGATTTTACCTTTCCTAAATATTCCCAACTGTTCGAGAGTGGATTTTACCTTCCCTAGATATTCCAGGAGGGAATTTATTTTTTCTAAATATTCCCAATTGTTCCAGGGTGGATTTTACCTTCCCTAAATATTCCCAAAATGTTCCAGGATAGATTTTACCTTCCCTAGACTCCCAAAAGTTCAAGAGTGGATTTTACCTTTCCTTAATATTCCCCAAATGTTCCAGAGCGGATTTTACCTTCCCTAAAGATTCCCAAAATGTTCAAGGGTAGATTTTATTTTTCTAAATATTCCTAAAATATTCAATAATGGATTTTATTTCTTCCTAGATATTCCCAAATGTTCAAGGGTTGATTTTACCTTCCCTAAAGATTCCCAAATGTTCAAGGGTGGATTTTACCTTTCCTGAATATTCCCAAAATATTCAAGGAGGGGTTTTACCTTTCCTGAATATTCCCAAAATATTCAAGAAGGGATTTTATTTTTTCCTAGATAATTCCCAAATGCTCAAGGGTTGATTTTACCTTTTCTAAATATTCCCAAATTATTCATGGGGGGATTTTACCTTTCCTA
This sequence comes from Fringilla coelebs, assembly GCF_963513975.1. NCBI lineage: Eukaryota > Metazoa > Chordata > Aves > Passeriformes > Fringillidae > Fringilla > Fringilla coelebs. Next base: position 1,386,504 of record NC_140033.1, on the reverse strand, counting down.
AATATTCCCAAATGCTCAAGGGTTGATTTTACCTTTTCTAAATATTCCCAAATTATTCATGGAGGGATTTTACCTTTCCTAAATATTCCCAAAAATTCAAAGGTGGATTTTACCTTTCTTAAATATTCTCCAAATGTTCCAGGGTGGATTTTACCTTTCCTAAATATTCCAAGTGTTCAAGGGTGGATTTTACCTTCCCTAAAGATTCCCAAAAATTCAAGGAGAAATTTTATTTTTCCTAAATATTCCCAAATCTTCAAGGGTGGATTTTACCTTCCCTAAATATTCCCAAATGTTTGAGGGTGGATTTTACCTTCCCTAAATATTCCCAAAATGTTCAAGGGTTGATTTTACCTTCCCTAAAGATTTCCAAAAGTTCAAGAGTAGATTTTACCTTTCCTAAAGATTTCCAAAAGTTCAAGAGTGGATTTTACCTTTCCTAAAGATTTCGAAAATATTCAAAGGTGGATTTTATTTTTCCTAAATATTCCCAGTGTTCAAGGGTGGATTTTACCTTCCCTAAATATTCCCCAAAATGTTCGAGGGTGGATTTTATGTTCCCTAAATATTCCCAAATTGCTCAGGGGTGGATTTCAGCAAAATCAGAGTTGATATTTTTGTGGCTGTTGCAAGGATTTGAGTGGTTGCTAATTATAGTCAGCTCCCAGCATCCCAAAAAAACACTGGATTCCAGAGCAGCTCCTAAAGTTTTTGGATGACCCAATGGTCTCTGGTTGGGTCATCGCCTACTTTTGCTCATTTTCCAGAATCCTGCTCTGAATTTGGCCGGCAATATAAATATCCAGGAGTGGAATGTTAAACACAGCCCGTGGCCAGTAAACAGCCTGGGCCCGGGGTCCCTCTGAGCACGGAGGGCAAAAGCCCGGAGTGGAAAATCCTGTTTATCCCATCCTCCAGTATTCTGCACCCTCCACTAAAAATACCCCAGCAAAAATAGCTGGGAAGGGATGGCTCAGGTGCCTGGCAGCTCCCAGGAATGGGGTTCCAAACTGGAAACGGGGATGGACTGGATATTTTGTTTTCCCCAAGACTGGCAGCCACCCAAGGGGTTAAAATGTCCCAGGTTCCTGCTTGGAAGGAATTGAATCCTGATGGATTCCACGTTCCAGGATCTGGGAAAACTGGGGAAAAACTGCCCACTGAGGAACACCCACCAGAGTCTGCAGTGCCCAAACTTCTCTCCAACCGAGAGCTTTAAATCCTGGCTCTTGGATTAGGGATCAAATGGAGCCATCCCAGAGCTGCACATTCCTCTGGTCCCTTCTGGTGTCCCTTCAGCATCACCAGAAACTGATGCCTTGAGAAGGCTGAGCTGGGGCAGAGGCTGGGCAGAGTCCCAGAACAGAGCAGGGATTCATGGAAAGGATCTCCTGCATGGATGCACCTGGGGCAGCACCAGAGCCCAGCCAGGGCTGCACCCAAGATGAACCAAAATGGCCCCAAAATCCCCGAGCGCTGCTGGGTCTCTCCCTGGGATCAGCTCTGCTCCATTTGCACCTTGCAGTTCATTGTCCCATCCCAGCTTCAGCCCCTGCAGTCCCACCCTGCTTGTTTTTCTCTCTGCAGCCCACGGGGTTTGTGCTCCTGGCTGAGATTTGGCTCATTTGTCCTTGGTGCCCAGCTGGAGCAGGAATTGTTTTGTCTCCCTGCTCTGTGCACAGAGCTCACCATCCCATAATATGAAGCTCAGACCCACACACCAAAGCAGCACAGAACTGAAAAATAGAAAAGCCAAACCCTGAGGCATCATTTGGAATCGGTGGCATGGCCAGACAATGGTGCTCTAAGGATTCTCCTGATCATGATGGGCTGAAAATCCCAATCCTGCTGGGATTTTTATGCCTTCCTGCTGCTCCAACACCTCATTTCCTTGAGTTTTTCCAAGAGAAAATGCAGGATCAGGTTGTGTGTGTCCACCCTGGGAACATTTTCAGCTGTTGGGGACAACATTTCTGCATGGCCACACTTTGGCAACCCCTGGCACAATGCAGGTGTCAGGTGTCACTTCAACAACCCGGCATTTTTATCCCTAAAAATTTCCATCAGCCTGGAATTGCATGCTGGAATGTTGGAATTTGAATGTGTGTTTTCATCAGAGTTCATCCTTTGTTGATCTCAAATTTACTGGATGATGCTTTGGGGCTGAAATAACAAACTGGCATGGCAATACCCCGGAGAGGATTTTTATTTGGTGGCAGCTCTTCCAGGAATAAATTCCAGGAATGTCACAGGGGTGAGGCTGCCCAGGACTCAAGGAAAACAGCTCTGTGGGAATGAAATCCCAGCCTGAAAATGAGAGGAAAGCTGAGGGCTGGGTGATTCCCTGTCACTCCAACTGCTCTCAGCTCCCTGATTTGATAACAGGATAGGTATCACCGAGGGATTTTGCTCCTGGAAATGAAAATCTCCATGAGAATCCAGGCCAGGAATGCTGGGGATGCCCCCTGGCAGGAGAGCAGGAAGAACTGGTCTGGTATCCATGTCTGGTATCCGTGGCCCGGCCCGGCTGCGTTCCTGAGGCTCCTGGAAGGACAGGGAAGAGGGGGAAGGGAGCACTGGGAGATCTCCTGGATTGAGGGATGTGTCCTGAGCTGGAGGGAAGCTGGAATGGCAGCACAGGGTTTATAGGGAAATCCATCGAGCTGGGTTGTTGCTCCTTCCTTTTCCCATATTTGGGCTTTTATCTGAGCGTTCTCAAGTTGCTCAGCCTTGTTCAGGATGGGTTTGCATCCCAGTGGACTCCAGTGAATTTAAAATATTCCCTCTCCCATGGCAGAAGTGGAGCAGAGGCGGGTGAGGGACGTGGAGGCAGCAGAGCACACCCTGAGCTAGGCTGGGCATCCCAGGGATGTGATCCTGGGAAAGGGTTCTTGGAGCTGTCCTTGGGCACATCCCAGCCTGGCTGTCTGCAGCCTTCTCCAGGTTTGTGGCCTTCCCTGCGAGTTCATCCCATCCCTTGGATGAATTTATGGGTTTGTGGTCATCATCTCCATCCCTTGGGATGAATTTATGGGGATCGTGTCCATCCCTTGGGATGGATTTTTGGTGTTTATCTTCATCACTTAGGATGGGCTTATGGTGGTCATGTCCATCCCTTGGGATGGGTTTATGGTGCTCATCTCCATCCCTTGGGATGAGTTTATGGTGTTTATCTCCATCCCTTGGGATGGGTTTATGGTGTTTATCTCCATCCCTTGGGATGGATTTATGGTGATGATCACTCAAGATGGGTTTATGGTGCTCATGTCTATCCCCTGGGATGGATTTGTGGTGTTTATCTCCATCCCTCAGGATAGGTTTGTGGTGTTCATGTCCATCTCTTGGGATGGATTTATGGTGTTCATCCCCATCCCTTGGGATGGATTTATGGTCATGTCCATCCCTCAGGGTGGATTTATCTCCAGCACTCAGGATGGATTTTGCCCCAAAATGCTGTTGATGACCCGTACAGATGCAGCTGCCCCACAGAAACCATCCCACCCCGAGTGGGCCAGCTGGGAGCTGCTCCTGCCAGGGAATCGCTGGCTCTGGGGCCTCTCTCCAAAGGCAGGGCGTGTCCCAGGACACAAATCCCTCTGCCTGGCCCTGAGCCAGCCCTGGGCTCTGTCCCATCGGGCCAGGAGCGTCTGCTCACCTGGGCCTTGCATCACCAGGGATTCGTCACCTCCCCAGGTGTCACCGCAAAGTCAGGGATCACCCGTGGCTGCCCCAGGACAGCAACACCCGCGTCACCAAGTGCCACCAACGCCTCGGGTGGCAGCAGGAGGAGCTTTGGGACACGGGACACGCCGGGAGGGTTTCGGTGTCACCTCGGTGTGACTCTGCCTCACACCTCCCCTCGCTCACGGCTCTTTGCTGTTGGCCTTTTCCATCTCCCTGCAAAGAAATGAGCTCCTGGATCTTTAGGTCGAGTTTGACAAGGCTTGGACCTTGGATTTTAGGAGAAGTGGGTTTGATACTCTCTAAAAAAAGATCAGTTCAAGGGAGGGTTTGTCTGCTCCTCCCCTGAGTCAGCGTCACTTTGGTGTTAAAAATAGCGGATTTCAGTAATCCAGGAAAGCATTTTTGTGTCTGGAAGAGTCACAGTCTGTCCTTTCAGCAAGGGGAGACTCAGTGTATCCTGAATTTCTGAGAATCCTCAATGTCCTGGCCTTGCATGGCAGAGGTTAAGTGGCTGCAGATTTGCTGAGGGAAGCAAACAAAGTCAAAAATTAAAAATCCAGGGGAGGGGACAGCAGGATTTTCCTTTTTCTCCTCCTCCTGACTCTGATAAATGCTGTTTGCAAACCTCCTGCTGGAACCCACCCCAAATTTCTCTCCTTGAAGCAGCAGCTTGGTCAGCACAGGTAGGCAGCCAAATCAACTCAAGTTTATTTTTACCAGCACAAGAAAGCTTTTATTTCAGAGATTTGCAGCAGTGCCAGGAATAAAAGGACTTGAACAAACAAACAGAAAATCCAAACCCTTTGCAGCTCCAGCCGGGCCTGCCGAGACAGGCTCCCCTGGGAGAGCAGGGGGAGAGGCTCAGCCCAGCCCCAGAGCTGTGCCAGCACAACTTTAAAGCTCAGAGCAGACTTAAAAGCACAGGTCTAGACAAGAATTATTATTTTTTTAAACATTTTGCAGCAGCAAAGGTTTTATATACTCCAGCGTTGGCAAGGAGAGCTGCTGTTAAAACGAGGTTGTCCCGCCACGCTGCAAGCGCCAGGAAAAAACACTAAAAATGGGGAATGGGGGAAAAAAGCAAATATATGCTTGGCTTTGTGGGATGGGACAGCCCCTCTTTGCCCTCCTCGCAGCAGAGTCTCTTGGAGGACCTGTTTTTCACAGAATCCCAGGAGGGGTGAGGTTGGAAAGGACCCCAGTGGGTCACTGGTCCCACTCCCTGCTCCAGCAGGGCCATCCCAGGGCACAGGGCAGTGTCCGGGTGCCTCTGGAATGGCCCCAGGGAGGGAGGAGACTCCAGCCCCGCTCTGGGCTCTGCTCAGGGCTGGGCACTGCCCAGGGCAGCTCTCCTGCCCCACATCCAGGGGAATTCCTGGGCTCAGTCCCTGCCCCTTCCCCTGGTGCCACCGCTGGGCCCAGAGCAGAGCCAGCTCCATCCTTGGGAGCTCCTGTGGCCATGGATCCCCATGGATGGGCTCCCTTGGCCGTGGATCCCCATGGATGGGCTCCCGTGGCCATGGATCCCCATGGATGGGCTCCCGTGGCCATGGATCCCCATGGATGGGCTCCTGTGGCCATGGATCCCCATGGATGGGCTCCCGTGGCCATGGATCCCCATGGATGGGCTCCCGTGGCCATGGATCCCCATGGATGGGCTCCCGTGGCCATGGATCCCATGGATGAGCTCCTGTGGCCATGGATCCCATGGATGGGCTCCTCAGCCGTGTCCCCCTGCCCTGAGCAGCCCCAGCTCCCTCAGCCTCCCCTGGGCACAGAGGTGCTGCCGGCCCTGAGCCATCCTCACATCCCTCCTGTGGCCCTGAGCCATCCTCACATCCCTCATGTGGCCCTGAGCCATCCTCACATCCCCCCTGTGGCCCTGTCCCAGCAGCTCCAGGTCCCTCCGGTCCTGAGGAGCCCGCAGCCGCACACAGCACTCAGAGGAACGACCCAGAGCATTTTTTGGGAGAGTTCTGGAAGCATTTGGGGCTCCGGGAGGGTCCGCAGTGCCGCGGGCACAGATGGGCGTGGCTTGTGTTGAAGGAAGGCGTGGTTTGTGCGCTGGCCCCGCCCCCTGCGGTGAGGTCGGGGGTGCGGCGCGCGGCGGGCGCAGAGCGCGATGAGCGCGGGCTGAGGGAGGGCCGGGGGTCCTGCGGCCATGGTGGCGCACGACGAGCTCGGCGGGCTGCTGCCCATCAAAAGGACTATCCGGGTCATCGACGCGCAGAACCAGCACTTCAGGGAGCAGGAGGTGAGCGGAGCAGGGGGTGGAGAGGGGAAAAAAATGGGATTTAGTTGAGGGGAGAGTGGGGAGGGGGATCCCCCTCAGCTTCCCGCTCTCCGTGTCTGAGGGGAGGGGTGAGCCGGGCAGAGCGCAGGGTAGCCAGCGGTTTAAAAAGATAGATATAGATATAGATATTTAAGTTCATCTCTGTGTGTACGTATATTTTATGTGTGTGTGTATATATATAGATGCAATATATTTAAGCTCATAGCCCCCAAAGAGTGGCACCAGGCAGCCACAACCGATGTCGGCGCCTCACCCACCGATTTATAAACTGTATATATGTTTAAGTCCATGTATATGTACATATCTTTTTTATATGTATTTTATATACATGTATGTACGTTACAGTTACATCTGTATTTTGGATCATAGCCCCAAAGACTGAGCCAAAACGAGTCTCGGTGCCTCACCTGACCCCGCTCCCCCCAGGTGGCTTTTCATTAAAAATTCGCCTGTTCTCATTTAAAAATCGCCTGTTGCTATTATAAAATCGCCTGTCTCTCAGCGCTCTTTCCACTGACAGGATTTTTCCTAATTAGGTGCTTATTTACTGCTTAAACCTTCGAAAAGCCCCTGGTGGGGTTGGCCGGCCTTTTGAGGGCTGGTTTGTTTGATGGAGGTATTGTTATTTTTATCGCGTGTTGTTATGCAGATGGCAATAATTGCGCTCCTCGTAGGTGTTCCCGAGCCTCCTGCTGCGACAGGAGCAAAAGTTCAGCAGCCAGGTAGGGCCCGGCAGCCTTGGGCTGGGTTTATTGCTCAGATTAGTGGCGAGATGAGGTGGAAAAGTTAAAAAAAAAAAAAAGGCGTCTCCAGACATGGCTGGGGTTTGAGGGCTCAGCGCCGAGTCACCAACCTCAGCAAATGCCGGCTTTGCAACAGCCAAACTTGGGCAATCTCATTGTGCAAAAGGGAAACCAGATGTTGGGGGAGAAATAACAGAAACCAGAGCTCTGGGAGGGGAGTAAATCGCCTCGAATTCTGAATTCTGGAGTGAGCCAGCGCTCCTCTCCGAGCCGGAGTTTGGTTGGGAATGGGCTGTTGGATTTGGGAAAGCTCTGATTGTTCACCTTGAGGCTCTGCGTGTGAATCTTCCATGGAGGTGGTCAGGTGGTTGATGATTTCTGGCAGGAATTATTCAGGCTGCTGACTAAAATCCCTTTTTTGCTGAATTGGCTCGGGAGGAAAAGTTTCTGTCACGCGTGGTTTTGCCATTGCTCACCGTGTTTGTGTGGGGCTGCTGTGGAACTGTGTGTGGCACGTAGGAATTGCACTCGAGCAAGGGATCCTTGTAAAAACCACTAATTATTACCCAGCACAGGGGAAAGGTTGTGGGCGTGCTGCTGAAAAAAAGTCTTGCTCAAAAGTAATGCCTGGTTTTCTTTCCAGCAAGGTGCAATCTTTTCATGAGTTAACCTCCACTTAGGAGCACTTGAAGGAATTTCAGGGGTATGAAATCCCGCCTGGCACAAAATTAGCTTTAGTGGCTGCTCTCGTGATGTATTAATTCACTTTTAATAAAGAGTTCTCTGGAAAAATAATATTTCCTGATGGAGCTGTTGACCCCGCTGGGGTTTTAATTATTCCTGAGTGCTGTAACACCCCTGGATTGTTACAGAAACCTCCCAGACTTTATTGTAATCCGGCTCCTGTAAGGAAGACGGCGTGGAGACAGGAGAGTCATTGTTTGCAAGTACAGAGCTAAAAAAAACCCCTCCTGAGCCCGAGTTATCCGCAGTATGAACCGCCCGGAGTCTCGGCTTACACCGCGCCGGCCGGACGGGGAGCCCGTGACCCCGGCTCAAACGCTGAGCTCAGCCAAGGGGGAGTTTCCAAGCGCAGGGATTTTATTTTCCTCCTCTCTGCTCTGGATCAAACGATCTTCGGGAGGAGAAGAACAACCAGATGGGTTTTTTTGGCAGTCGGGCCGTGTCTGAGGAGCGCTCAGACACAAAGTGGGAATTTTTTCTTTTCCCTCCTTCAAGAGAGGAGAAATGGCCTTCTGCTGAGCTGAGCTCAGGAATTCCTGCTGCCAGCCCTCGGGCACGTGCACGTGTCACTTCAGCCGGGCACAGATGTGCAGGGAAGGCATTCCCACATTCCCACATTCCCACACGGCCCTGGGCTCCCGGCCCTGTCACTGGATCCCTGCGGAGCTGCAGCGCTGACCCTTCACCAGTGACCTGTTGGAGCCTCCCCATGGCTCGAGGTTTCTTGCTCTTCGTTTGCAGTGTCACATTTTGCTTTTCCAGGCTATTTTTATCCCTGGCCTTGCCAGAGCCGTGGGTGGCTTTGTGTCTGCATCTTCCCTGATTCAGTCCTGCACTTTCTTAAGCTTCCCTAGGCCCATGTCCCTCTATTTATCCTCCCGCACTGATAGATGATTTTCTAGAAGTAAACACCTCCTTTTTCTTCCACTCAGAAACATCTGTAATTAATTAAACCTTCCTTGTTGTCTTTGAGCCTGGCCTAACTTTCCAACCTTTCCCTGACTGTCCCTGTCTGGAGCTCAGTGGAGGAGTTCCTGGTGTCCCACTTGGGGTTCCTGGTGTCCCACTTAAACCAGCCGAGGATCCCGTGGTCATGGACACTTTTACAGCTTTTCTCCATTTTTATGGTACCCTCCTAACTGGCGTTCCCCAAACGCTTATAGCACAGCTCTGTGCTGTGCCAAGAGCTCTTTTCTTCCTGCATGGCTCATAAATTGTTTCTTTTCATGCTCCCCCCCTGCAAGTTTGAAGGCTGAGCTCAGGGTGAGCTCACCTCCTCCTCCTCCTCCTCTATTGCCCAACACCGCGTGTGGGCAGGGCCGCCGCTGGGGTCGAGTTGCTGAAATCAGATCTCGCACACACGTAGCTTTTGTGCTCCTTCAGTCTTCATGACTGGAATCCAGCTCTGGGTGTTCCTATTCCTTTTTTTTTTTTAGTTTTGTTTTCAACATTTGTCACTTCTGAGCAAAGGGTTTGGCCACCGAGCTGGGCTGGGAGTGGAAACAGCCCAGAGCTCGTCCTCAGCAGCCTCCACAGCCTTTTGAAAGTGTACAAATTCAACAATAATTAACCAATTTTAACCGAGATGAACCCAAACTGAGGCTGTTCTGTTTCCCTGTCCTGCTCTGAGCTTCGTGCTGAGCAGTCTGCTGAGGATGAGTCACGTCCAGCCCTGTGCCAGATGTTTGGGAGCACCAGGACAGTCCTGCCGCCCTTTCCAAGCCTTAACTCGGAGCCCATCTCTTCCCAGCTTCCCCTTGTGCACACCTTTCCTGCCCAGCCCTCACCACACAATATTTTTGATGTCAAACACGTCGAGTTGCCAACAGAATTTTCAAAACTGAAGCAGCAGGAGCTTTCCAGGGGCGTTTCCTCTTTCTTGGCAGCGTTTGGGTCGGGACAGACTTGAGCTCCGGGCAGGGATTAGCGGTGGAGAAAAGCAGAAGCTCCAGCTTTCAAATCTAAACAACGTGTAAGAAAAATTGCAGTCATTGCAGGGGGTGGGGGAGAGCAGGAGGAGGAAACTGCAAACTGAAGGATTTCAGCTTTATCTGTGTGCGTGTCCCTCGCAGGAACGTTCAGCTTGTGGTTGTTAGCTGGTTGTTAAAGGAGCTGCCGAGGCTGTGCTGGGCCCCCACTGCTGCCCTGCTCTCCAAAATAAAATGGAAAAACACATTCTTTCTCCAGAGGAAAAGATGAGAAAATGGAGAAGCAGATCCCAGCTCCATCTTTAGCTGCCACAGAGTGTCAGAGAACACTTTAATCTATTTCTGTTCAAAGCATAACAGTCCCTGCTGGAGCCCTATTTTGAATTCTCACTGATGTTCTCTCACCTCTTTTAACACTGGGCAAAAACCTCTGCAGTTTAATTGCAGCCTTAAAGTTCAGACAAATATTTATAGCCTTGAAAGATGAATGGCTGCTTCCAAACACTCTCCTTGCTGTGTTTGCCACTCCTTAAGTGGGTTTATGCTTTTGGAAGCTGCCTGAGAAATTTCCGAGGGAGGCACAGCCAGGACAATTTGTTCTCTGCTTGCTTTGCAGGAGCCAAGCACTAAACGGGTCCGGCCTCTAGCACGAGTCACCTCCCTGGCTAACCTGATCTCTCCTGTCAGAAATGGGGCAGTTCGACGCTTTGGGCAGACAATCCAGGTAGAAACACAGCCAAACCCAGGGATTTGGGCAAGAGATTGGTTGGATGGGGTGGAACAGGCACCCCGTGGGGTTTGGGGGCAGCTCTTGGAGCTCTGTGTGAGCCTTCTTGGGCCTTGGGGCTGGAAGGTGCTCGCTCAGGAGTGCACGGGTGTAAAGTGCTGTACAAACAGGTTCAACGGTAAATACAATCAACTGCTGCAGATAAAGAGCTGATAAACTGCCCTGGGCCTGGGCCCACGTGTGCTGCAGCGTGATGGGAGCTGACCCTGCTGCCCAGCACTGGCACAGCAGCGTGTGCCAAGGAGCTCTGTGCTCTCACCTGCAGATAACAGCACGGCTGGCTTTAGGAACCTTGCAAAACATCAGGGCAAAGTTCAAGTGGCTTCTCATTAACCTCTTCAGAGCAAGAGTTATGATCCTTGTTTATTTACTTCCTCATACCTTGGAAATAGAGCCAAGCTTTGCCTTCCCATCTTCCTCCCCAGCGGATCAGTGTGGGGAGAGGGGCATGGAAAACCTTGCCAAGCTCTGGGCTTTCTCAGCAGCTTGATTAAAGCTTTCCTTTATCTGAGGAAAAGTGTCTGGGTGTGTTTTCCTGTCCTGGATAAGCCAGGGGGATGAAGGATTGGGAATGGGATGGATAATCTAATACTCCTGAAATCTTGGCTCTCCTCGTTTGTTTTTCATATTTTTCATTTGTTTTTTTAATCCCTGCAGTCGTTCACCCTTCGCAGTGACAGCAAATCCCCTGGCTGTGCCCAGAAGTCATGCAGCAGATCTGCTGCTCCTACTCCCCCCAAGAGAAGGAACAGTGTCCTTTGGTCTGAAATGTTGGATGTCAACACAAAGGAATCCCTGAGCACCAAGGAAATCAAGCGCCAGGAGGTAACTGCCCACGGAAAACGGGATTGGGAACAGCAGCCGAGGCCTTTTGTCCTTCCCTTGCTGGGAAAGGAGTAACAGCCTTGGGGGGGCTGCATCTTCCTGTGCACCTAAACCCAAGATTTATGTCTGCATCAGCCATGGGAAAAGGAGGATTCCACTCTGGAATTCACCTCCCCAGTGTGACCCTTCGGAGATGCCAAACTTTCCACGGCATTCCTGAAATCCCAGCCCCAGCCCCGCTGGCTGCTCTGCAGCTGCCCCAACCTCAGGTTCCTCGCAGAGCCAGCTGTCTTTCTCCTAAAGCTCCTGACAATTGGTTGGAAGCCAAGCAGCAAGGCCTTGGCTTGCCTTTTTCCTGGAGTTCTTGGACAAATCTTCTGGAGACGGCACAGGAGCCGCCGGAAGCCGCCTGGGATTTGACCTCTGCGGTTTCGGGGGTTTTGTGTTTGCAGCCTTGCCTGGCTAAAAGCAGTGATTTAAAAGGTTCTAGTATTTAATTTGGCTCGTGCAGGGGCCATCAGGGCTTTCACACACTTGGAAGCAAAGCTGCTTTCTCAGGGCTAGGAAAGCAGATTTACTCAGGGTTGTCATGCCCAGGTGCCACCGAGGGATTGGGGTGGCCAAAGGCCTATTCAGGGCAGGCTGTACATCATGGGAGCTGAAAGGCTCTTTCTGAGAAAGACTGGCATTCAAAATAACTCTGGGTGCTTTACCCCTTCCTCCCAGGCCATCTATGAAATGTCCAGGGGAGAGCAGGACCTGATAGAAGACCTGAAGCTGGCCAGAAAGGTGAGTGGGATTTTTCCTGCAGTCAGTGACGACATTCCAGGGAGTAACGAGGGATTTTTTTGCACCTGCAAACATGACGTGGGAGCTTTATCAGCCCCAGAACCCCCAGTTTGAAAGCTGGCCCAGAAAGCTGACGTGAGCACAGGGCCAGCACTGGTGTGATTGCAGCAAACCTACCCATAAAAGGATTGTTCAGAGCTGCTTGGGGACTCCCTCTCCCAGCTGGGAAGAGTCCAGAGGGAAAATGCTTTTCATTTACATCCTCCATACTTCACCCTGAGTGAATATTCTAGCATCAAATCAGTGTTACTCCTTCTGTTGCCTTCACTTCTTTCACCTGATAAATCAGTGTAAATCATCAGCTTGGAGGCACATTTGAATATATTTGAATATATTTGACAGGCCTACCATGACCCTATGCTGAAACTCTCCATCATGTCTGAGGAGGAACTCACCCACATTTTTGGGGACTTGGATTCCTACATTCCTCTGCATGAAGGTAAGAGCAGCTGGGTGGTTTGTGCTTGGTGGGATTTAACCTCTCTGCTTTCTCCTGTTACTCATTAGGGCATTGGTGCAATTCCTCTTTCCCTGTTTCCATTCCAGACTTACTGGCAAGTTTGGGAGAAGCAACAAAACCAGATGGAACAGTGGAGCAAATTGGGCCCATCCTTGTGAAGTGGGTAAGTTCAGAACTTGGAATCAACAGGCTAAAACTGAGTTTAGAGAACATTTAAAGGCAGAAGCTGCAAAGCTCTGGGCCTTCAGTGGCCCTCAGTGCAAGACTGGAAGGGAAATCCTGGCAATACTGAAAACAATGGGATTCTGTCAGCTGGATTTGGCCCTGATTTCACCCCAGAGACTTGGAATGATTTGCTGATTTAGGGTTGAAATGTCTGCATCTCCTGGACTCTTTGTCCCAGTGTGATTCCAGAAGTGTTATCCCTGCTAATCCCAAACACTGGGAGCTGCATGGGCTCCATGTGCTCACCCAAACACTGGGACCTGCATGGGCTCCCATGTGCTCATCCAGACACTGGGAGCTGCATGGGCTCCATGTGCTCATCCTCCTCACAGGATCCAGACACTGGGAGCTGCATGGGCTCCATGTGCTCATCCTCCTCACAAGATCCTCCCTTATCTTTCTATTGGGAAAAATACCCCAGTGAGTGTATTTAGAACTCCCTGAGTTTGCCATGTGGGTGACATCTGCTTTTCCCACAGGGAATCTGACTCCTAAATCTCCTCTGTTCCCTGTAGTTACCCCGACTCCATGCCTACAAAGGCTACTGCAGCAACCAGCTGGCAGCCAAAGCCCTCCTGGACCAGAAGAAGCAGGACAGGAGGGTGCAGGATTTCCTGCAGCGCTGCCTGGAGTCTCCCTTCAGCCGCAAGCTGGACCTTTGGAGCTTCCTGGACATCCCTCGGAGCCGCCTGGTCAAATACCCCCTGCTCCTCAAGGAGATCCTGAGGCACACTCCCAAAGACCATCCCGATATCCACATCCTGGAAGAAGCCGTGAGTGATCCTGATTTGCTTGTTCTGACCCAAGGATGTGATGTGGGAGCTCCAGAAATCCTCCTTAAACCTCAGCAGTGCCCAGCAGGGTTTGCTGGGGGGCACAGATCTGGGGCAGGGAAAGTGAGGGATCAGTCCGTGCGGATTGCATCCCTTGGAGCTGTGAAGGAGACAGGCAGAGGTCGCACAGGCGATCGGTTAATCCCTCTTCATCATCTGTCTGGGGTTTTAGATATCCATAATCCAAGGAGTCCTCTCTGACATCAACCTGAAGAAGGGCGAGTCTGAGTGCCAGTACTACATTGACAAGCTGGAATACCTGGATGAGAAGCAGAAGGATCCAAGGATTGAAGGCAGCAAAGCTTTACTGTGCCACGGGGAGCTGAAGAATAAAAATGGACACGTAAGTCCCTCGGTTTTTACTAATTATCAAACCTGGTTTAAACTCAGAGCAGGACTGGAGGCCTTCCATTCTTAGGTATAGTTTGGATATTGGATAAAAGAGCAGAGGAAAATCTCTTAATTGTCAGCCTCATTTCAGGGTGTAAGAGAAAGTTTCCTGCTGGCAGCTCCAAATTGCCTTTGGGAAGCTGGAAAATCATTAGCACAGAGTGCCCACAGAAAGTGCTCTCCATCCAGAGGGATTTCCTGCCACTGTTTACTTCCCAGTAATGCTCTGACATTCCCCATTAGGAGCCCTGGCTCTTCCAAACAAAAGGGTTCCTGCAAAAGCCTGTTTGGTTTGGGCTGGGCTGCCTGGAGGTTATCTCCCACCCACTGCACTCTGGGCTTTGCTGCCTTTTGTCCTGATTTCAACCTCAAATCTTCTCATGTTTTCTCTGTTGATTGGGTTTTTTTTTTTTGTTTAATTGGCTGTTTTACTCCTGCACACGAGGCATTCCATGAACACAGGAAAGATATGGCTCCTAATCATCCTATCCCAGGCACCTGGGAATCGCCATTCCCTTTCTAGGGATCAATAAAATAATAAAGCTGCTGATGTAATCCTGGTGTGTGCCAGACCTTGCATTGTCACCGGAGACTCTCAAAATTATTGTGGGTGAAACTGCAGATAAGGTGGCCTTGAATCCCACAGGATGTGTGACCTCATGGAATACAGAGTGAATGAATACTGGGATCTTTTCCCTTCCAGAAGCTCTACGTCTTCCTCTTCCAAGAAATCCTGGTGCTGACACGGCCGGTGACCCGCAACGAGCGCCAGGCGTTCCAGGTGTACCGCCAGCCCATCCCTGTCCAGGAGCTGCTCCTTGAAGACCTCCAGGATGGAGATGTCAAAATGGGAGGCTCCTTCCGAGGAGCTTTTGGAAATTCTGATAAAGGTATGGATCCAGTCAGCCGTGAATTCACAGCTGGGGCTTGGATTAGAAAACATCTTTGTCTCCCTGCTGGATTTTTGGGATTTTGGGGGGGTTTCAGACCTATCAATGGAATCTTGAAATGCCAACTCGGAGCTGATCAACTTTTCCCTTCATCCCCAGCCAAAAACATCTTCCGAGTCCGTTTCCAAGATCCCAGCCCGGGCCAGTCCCACACGCTGCAGGCCAACGACGTCTTCCACAAGCAGCAGTGGGTGAACTGCATCCGCACGGCCATCGCCCCATTCCAGAGGAACGTTCCCACCCCCGAGCTCAAGGAGCTGCCCGAGCTGAGCGAGGAGTGCGAGGAGAACAACCCCGCCGTGCCCAACCTCCCGGGCCAGCCGCGCCAGGCGGGAATATCCGAGATGGAGCTGGATGAGAGCGCGGCCGAGTGCGCTTCCGTCCTGGACTCGGGGGAAGCCAAAGGGCTGAAATCCCACAGAACCTCATCCGGGCACCGGAAATCCAGGGAGAAGCAGCTGAGTGGGAAGCGGAAAGAAACGCTGGTGTAAGGAGGCGGAGGAGCCCTGGTGCCACCCTGGGGGAAACTGTTAATTTATAAATAATTCCGTGTACATTTTGTACCGGGAGCGCCTTGAGAGCCGCTCCGCGGATCGGATCCTGGGTTTATGTTGGAATGGCAGCTACTGGTGTGCAGTTACTGTTGAACTGGGGTCTGTTTTTACACTTTGAATCCATGAGGGCTTTCCAAAACCCTCGTGCCACATCTGAAGAGCAAATTTGGGCTCTTAGAAGTTTTCCACAGCCTTGGTAGAGAATGGAAAATAAAGTGGAGCTTTGGGCAGCACCGGGGGTTTTGATCAACACTGCAAAAGTCCCTTAAAGGACTCAACACCTGAAGTCACTCTGGTGTGTGGTTATGGTAATTCCTGCAAACTTGCATGTTCCAAAAGGAAAAGTCCTACAAAAGCAGACCCCAAGTTCAACAGGTTCTCGATTCACCTACTGGAATCTTTGATCTCTGTGTGTCCTTTGTACATTCCTCTGTCTCACTCTTGTATTCTGCCAACTATTTAATTTTTTTATTAGTTTTGTTTCAAGTTTGGGGGTTGGGATTTTGGGGTGGTTTTTTTTTTTTGTTTCCTTTGATTGGTTTTTTTTTATTTTTGTATTTTTGATGCTCAGACTTGGCATTTCCTTTCCAGTACTTGATCCTTCGTGCTCCGAGGGTGATGTCCCAACTGTCCCTCACATCACCCCGGGGCAATCCACGGGCTGGGGGGAGACACTACTGAAAGAGAACTGCTTTACTCTGGGGTGTAGGAAGGTTGTAGGCACGTTGTAAAAGGGTTTGGGGAGCAGTGAGTAGAGGGGTAGCAGGGAGTGAAGGTAGATTCCGTGTTTTTGTTGCCTTTTGGAAATGAAACACTTCCCACCGGGAAGCAGGACTTGGAGGCAACCCAGGGGTTCTTGCATGTGGTAGAAAGGTAGAGGAGAGGAAGAGTTGGAGGTGTGAGGAGAGGAGAAGGAGTGGTTGTAAATACTCAGGGTGGCAGCACTGCCATCTTCTAGCACTCCAAAGATCCAGGGAAAATCCAGGGAAAGACCCAGCCTGGGAATGGTGCTGCAGAGCGTGGTGGGAAGCAAAGTGGTGACGGCTCTGAGCACAGCAGGGTGGGGCTGGCATCCTGCAGTCCCTGTCACCTGAAATCCAGGATGGGGACTGGCATCCTGCAGTCCCTGTCACCTGAAATCCAGGATGGGGACTGGCATCCTGCAGTCCCTGTCACCTGAAATCCAGGATGGGGACTGGCATCCTGCAGTCCCTGTCACCTGAAATCCAGGATGGGGAACTGGCATCCTGCAGTCCCTGTCACCTGAAATCCAGGATGGGGACTGGCATCCTGCCGTCCCTGTCACCTGAAATCCAGGATGGGGAGTGGTGACTCCACGTGCAGGGATTGTCATTGCCTGTCCCGTGTCTGGCTGGGAACTTTGGGAATGGGCAGAGGGTGTACATAGACACAGTGTGTGGTTCTCTGTAAATGTTGTACAGTTTCCAGTGCCAAGTTCCATTAAATTCCTGACAGCCTCTCCTGCCTCATCCGAGTCCTGCCTGGGAGGGAGGGATGTGTCTGTGCTCAGGAGCTGGCTCAGGGTAAGGATGGATCTCCAAGCTGAGGCTCCACGAGGAACCCCTGTCCTCCTGCCATGATTCTGCTGTGTCCAGGCAGGACCAGCTGGAATTTCACAGCTCTGTGTCCCGTTGTTCTGCTGTGTCAGGCAGGACACAATCACAGCAGCTGAGTTTATGGACTCTGCTCAGTTTGCCAGGGAAAAGGGAGCAGTGGGATTCCACCCCCATCAGCTGGAGGGTCCTTATTTAGTAAATGTTAAATCCTTGGGAAGGGGATCCTGCTGGGCTGATCCCAAGGAAGCTTCCAGGGGGTTGTTGTACCAGGATAAACCCATCCAGTCTTCCCAGTTTTCCTGAAACCCCCAGCCTGACCTTGTGTGGGTTGTCCAGGCTGGGCTGCAGCTCCAGGAGAGCACTCCCGGCTCCAGGCTGGCCCTGTCCCCTGGGAGGGAAGGAACAGCTCAGTTTTAGGGACAGGATTTACACATTTACAGATGGGATCCGTGGGATGGGAGATGATGGATGCCAGGATCTCTCCCAGGGTGAGGGATCCTGGCCCCAGGCTGGCCCCACTCCCCAGCAGGGAAGGAGCAGCTCGGTTTTAGGGACAGGATTTACAGCTGAGCCCTGACCTCTGAAGCTGACTTGCTCCAGAGGGAATTCAGCCCTTCCCAAGCAGGGAGAAGCTGGAATAAAGGCTCTTCCTGCAAAAAGGCAGCAGTGAGCTGCTGGAGCAGGGAGAGGAACTCCCATGGGCTGTCTGCTGGGCTGGACCTGCGTCTGCTCATCCTGCAGCCGACCGCAAATCAGCCAAAACTCCTTCATTCCCTTTGGAAGCAATGCCCTTCAAATAATTCCCCACAACTCCTGCTGGTTCCTCTGTCCCTCCTGCAGGAATGTGCAGCCGTCTCAGCCCTCCCTTCTCCAGACTAAACAAGCCCAGCTCCCCTGGATTCCTCCCATGGAATTCCACGGGATCCTGCCTGTCTGTGCCTCTGCTGAGCCCAGACCCTCATCCCATGGGTGTGGAACCCCGGGATAGAGCAGGATAAAATTCCCAAGGGCGGAGGGGCACCTGTGGTGACATCCCTGTGCCAGGAAGGGACTGGGGACGTGTCCGTGCCCAGGGATGTGGCGCCTCCGCCCTGGGTAAGCAGCGCCCGGATCCGTGTTTGCCCTCGGGCTCCACCCAGCTCCGGAGCGCGGCCCGCGCCTCCCGGGTTTCCAGGTGGGCCCTTCCCGGAGCCGGGGGCAGTGTGGGGCAGCGTCCCATCCGAGAATTCCCACATCCCAGTCCCAGCCTCTTCTCCATGGGGACACTGGGGATCCAGCTTTAGGAGCTGCCCTTCAGCTCGCCCTTGCATTTGGGACCACCCAATCCCAAATTTTACTCCAAGAGCCCCGAGACCCTCACAGCCGTTCTGGGACCAACCCCGAGCCCACCCTCTCCAAAGTGCCGTTTTCCTCACTAAACCTCAGTGTAGCTTTTGCTGGGATTTGTGGAGATCCCTCCCCCTCCCCGCAGCCGCTCCTGGGATCGGTCTGGGCTCGTGCAGGGACAGGAGGGCCCCACGGAGCTTTCCCTGTCGGAGCCGTTTCCTTCTCCACCTCCCGACTTTCTCTTTTTCCATTAATTCATCCCCCCGCCGTGTCTGCAGCTGCAGACCCAGACACATCTGTGCACATCTGGGCTGGCGCTGGCAGCCGAGCCGCCTCGGGAGGATCCAGCTGGAAGCCTTTCACCTTCTGCACTGGGGGAAATTTCCCCCCATTCCCTGGATTAGGCCCCTCAAAGCCAGACACCGAGCCTGGAAAACTCCGTGTGAGGCTTTAGCGGGGCCCTCCTCCATCAAAGCACCAGCTTTTCCAGCTCCAGGTGGAGACATCCCGGGAAATTCAGCTGCCAAAACCCGGCAGCGGCGGCTGCGTGCTCCCGATCCCACCAGGGTGGTCTCCCCTCCCCGTCCGACCCCGCAGCCCACCCCGGATGCTGTAATGAGGCCATAAATCCTGGGACTTTATGGGCCAGCAGGAACTTTTATTGGGATCGTTATCCTGATAAATGAGGCACACTTAGGCACAGACAAAATCAAGGGCTGGCTTTGACCTTCTCCTGAAAATTGAGGTTGGGATGGGATGGGATAGGATGGGATGGGAGATGGTGAGTGCTGGCAGTGGGTGCTGGTCACAGGGATGTAAAGGAATGGGATGGGATGAGAGGTGATGGGTGCTGGTCATGGGAATGGAATGGGATGAGAGGCAATGGGTGTTGGTCATGGGGAGGTCATGGGATGGGATCCATGGGATGGGATGGGAGATGATGGGTGCCAGCAATGGGTGCTGCTGGATGGGATGGGAGATGGTGAGTGTTGGAAATGGGTGTTGGTCACAGGGATGTAAAGGAATGGAATGGAGTGAGAAGAGATGGGAGCTGGTCATGGGAACTGGATGGGATGGGGTGAGAAGTGGTGGGTGTTGGTCGTGGGATGGGATGGGATCCATGGGATGGGATCCATGGGATGGGATGGGAGATGACGGTTGCCAGCAATGGGATGCCAGTCACAGCGATTTCATGGGAAGGAAGAGCAGATTCCAGCTTTGATCCGCACCAAGGGCCAGCCCGGACTGCACAACCCCTCCACCCCCAGCCAGGTGCCACAGGGACCCCAAATCCCCCCCATTTGAGCTCCAACCCCTCTGCCACACTTTGAACCAACACCTGAACCCTCCCAGGCCTCCAAACCCTGGTGATCTGTCGGGATTTGCTTCTCCCAGGTGGATCCGAGCCAGCTCCTCCTCCCGGGCTCTTCCCGCCTGTTTGCATTGGATCCAATTAAATCTGGAGCAGAGCAGCGAGGAGTGAGGGCAATCAGACAGAAAATTAGGGAGCAGCTCTGGCACAGGAGGAGCTGCCAGAGCCTCCCCTCCCCGAAACCTCTCACCAGACAGGTTCCCAGCACGGCTCCCACAATTCCTCTCGGGAATTGCAGCGTTCCACACGCCCAGAGCTTTCTCCATGTGAGGCTTTCCCCAGGAGGGCAATCCCCTCCCAGATTTATCCCACCATTCCTCAGCTGTCCCCTAGGCTGGGTTTTGGTTTGTGCCCTTCCCTCCAAATCCCACAGCTCGAAATCCTCACTGGGTTAAACTGGGATCAACTGGTGCCGATTTCCCGTAGCTGAGAAAATCAAAATATCTTCTGCTGTGGGACTGCCGGGTCCAGCAGCTCCTTGATCTGACTGGTGTGGGCACAGAGGAAAGAGGGATGGATGGATGGATGGATGGATGGATGGATGGATGGATGGATGGATGGATGGGATCCATGGATGGATGGATAGATAGAGAAACACTCCCTCATTTGTCACTGTCCCCTCCTTTACACCCTGAGTAAGAGATGAGTAAACCCAACCTTACAATGGGGAGATCCCTCAGCTCAGCCCTGAGTAACAGGGCAGGACCCCACAGCCCTGCCCTGGTCCAGCCCCACGTCACCACCCTGGATCCAACCCCGGAGGAGGCCCCGGAGGTGACTCAGGGCCCCGGCAGCCCCGAACAGCCGGGATCTGCCAGGACCTGCACGGGGATCCTCCCTCAGCGCCTTTGATGTGCTGCCAGCACCGCCTGGGGCTGGGGAGACTGGGGGGGGCTCTACAGCTCCTTTGTGCAGCCCCAATCCTCTCCAAAATTTCCCTGAAACAGGGGAAATCGCGTGTGTCACCCCCACTGCCGCCTGCCCCCGAAACCCCGGAGCCACAGCCCAAATCCCTGATTAGGGCTTGGCTGGGATCTGAACGCCACCGTGGGAGCAGCGGGACGAGAGCCAGGGTGGCCCAAGGGGGTTGGGTGACTCTTCTTCCCCAGCTCCCAAACCTTCTGGATCCACTCCCATTCCTGCCTCCTCCTCCAGCTGCTGCCGGTGCAGGGAGAGGCAGCGGGAGGGAGGAGGCTCCATCTCCTCCTCCTCCTCCTCCTCCTCGGTGCCTCGCCGCGGCGTGCCGGGGCAGAGCCGCGTGCCGGCGGGGAGCACCATGGCCGAGCGGCTGTCGGAGGAGAAGATCGCCGAGTTCAAGGAGGCTTTCTCCCTCTTCGACCGCGACGGCGACGGCTGCATCACCACCCGGGAGCTGGGCACCGTCATGCGCTCGCTGGGCCAGAACCCCACCGAGGCCGAGCTGCAGGACATGGTGGGCGAGGTGGACGCCGACGGCAGCGGCACCATCGACTTCCCCGAGTTCCTGTCGCTGATGGCCAGGAAGATGCGGGACACGGACAGCGAGGAGGAGATCCGGGAGGCGTTCCGCGTCTTCGACAAGGACGGCAACGGCTACATCAGCGCGGCGGAGCTGCGGCACGTCATGACCAACCTGGGCGAGAAGCTGACGGACGAGGAGGTGGACGAGATGATCAAGGAGGCCGACTGCAACAACGACGGGCAGGTCAACTACGAGGAGTTCGTGAGGATGATGACGGAGAAGTGACGGCCCCCGTCGGCCACCCCCGGCTCCGCTCCGCAGGTAACTCCCTGGGATGCAGCGTCCACGGAAAATCCCCAAATCTTGGCTCTCCCTCCTCGTGTTGGGGGTTGGAAAAATCGATTTTTGTGGTGCCTTTCTTTTGTTTTTTTTTAATTTTTCCTTCTTTTTTTCTTTCCCATAGGGAACAGAGGTTGTGGTGGTTCTCCCCCAGCCCCTCCATCCCCTCCCACCTTCTCCAGGCTGGAAAAATCCTCTCTTATCCCAGTTGGAGCGTCACCAACCGGCGTCTGCATCAGATGGGGGATGCAGATGGGTTTGGGGTCCCCATGGGATGTCTCGTGTCTGTAGATATTCCAGAGGCCACTGAAAATTCCCTGACATCCCCGAGTCCAATAAAAAAGTCCCCCCACATCCTGGTGGCTGCTTCATTCAGCTTCTCCTTGGGATCCTTGCTGAAAAATGTTCCCTGAAATCATCCTGGTCAGGCTCAAACCCCTCCTCATCTCCATCCTCTCCCCATTCCATCCCTCTTCCCAAAAAGCTGGGAAGACCAGGATGTGCCCATCCCCATCCCAAATCTCATCACTTTTGGGATCTGTCTCCACCCCCAGGATCTCAGGGTTCCTTTTCCCCCTTCTAACCTAGGAAAAACTGGATTTATCCCTAATCCCCATCCCAAAGCCGAGCAGAGCAGGATTCACCTTTCCCAGACTCACTGGGACTCACTTTCCCCACAACGAGGGGGAATCCTGGGATGGGATCATTCCCTCCACAGAGGAATTGCAAGCAAAATTCATTTTAATGGCTCTAATTAATGCTGCGTTGCTAACGAGCAAACGGGGCCGAGTGCTCCGTGGGGACCTTCGGGCTCCAGCCCCGGCTCCAGCCCGTCCCTGGGGCTGGGAACTTTGGCAATCCCAGTTGTTTTCCCGGGAAAACCGGGCGGGTCCTGGCAGAGCCCAGCACACCCACGCTGGCTCCCAGCACCTTCCCCCTCGCACTCCCAGCATGGGAGCGGGGCAAAGTCCGGCCCCAAAATCCCCAAATCCAGCAAAATCCAGCCGGAAAAATGTCCAGGGTCACGCCGGGCTGTGGTAATGAATGGCTAAAATTAGTCTAGTCCTCCCCACAAACCCGGATTATTTATTTCATGACAGGATCCAACTCCAAACTGATCCTGGTATTTTTAGGCCTGACCTTTTTTTCTCCTTCTATTTTTGGGTTGTTTAATTTCTGGAGTGTTTTTTCCACTTATCCCAGGATGGTTTTTCCTGACGATCCTGAACGGGAGCCTGGATCCCAACCCAGCAGCTCCATCAACAACGGAGGAAGTCCATCCATGTTTTCCCAGTTTTCCCTGAATTTGGTGCTCGGGAGAGCAGTGGAAAATTCCCACCAGCATCCCTTGGGATGGACACATGGATGGACAGGGTGGTCCCATTTTTTTCAGCAGGAAAAGGAGGGGATTTTGCTTCCCAAATCCAGGTTTTCATCCCCAAAGTGTCCCTCTGGAGGAGAAGGAGCTGATGGAATTGCAGGATCCAGCCTGGCAGATCCACGAACAATGGAATTGCATCTGGTGTCGGTTAATAATGAAATTAATCGAGGTCCAGGGGATGCACTTGGAGCCTGGGGAGTTTGGAGGATCCCTGCTCTCTCCCTGATCCCTCCACATCCCGATTTTCCACCCTAAAGCTTGGTCAGGAT
Organism: Fringilla coelebs; assembly: GCF_963513975.1. NCBI lineage: Eukaryota > Metazoa > Chordata > Aves > Passeriformes > Fringillidae > Fringilla > Fringilla coelebs. The sequence goes on along the minus strand of NC_140033.1, from coordinate 1,363,534 downwards.
GTTCCCTGCACCCAGGGATGGGACTGAAGGATGGGATGTGGAATAGGAATCACCTGGGGCTGGACCTGGGGGTTCGTCCAGTGTGGGATTTGGGATAGGGGTCACCTGGAATGGATCCTGGAAGAGCAACTGGTGTGGAATCTGGGGCAGGGATCAGCTGGGATAGGAACTGGGAACAGGCTGGGATAGGAATCACCTGGGATGGGATCTGGGAGATCATCCAGAGCTAGGGATAATCTGGAATGGATCCTGGAGGATCATCCAGTGTGGGATTTGGGATAGGGATCACCTGGGATGGGTCCTGTGGGATCATCTGATCTGGGAACTGGGACAGGAATCACCTGGGACGGGTCCTGGAGGATCATCTAAGCCAGGCCATGGGGTAGGGATCCCTGGGATGGGATCTGGGAGATCATCTGGAGTCAGGGATAATCTGGAATGGATCCTGGAGGTTCATCTGGTGGGGGATTTGGGACAGGGGTCATGTGGGATCATCCAGGGTGGGATCTGGAGTGGGGATAACCTGGGATGGGATCTGGGATGGGAGCACAGGGAATGGCAGGCGGGGGATCCGTGGAATGGACCATGAGGAACCCCTGGGATGGGACCTGGGGTGGATTTAGGGTGGGACATGTGGATCACCTGGAATGGGATGGGACTGGGGGGAATCCCTTGGGATGGGACTGGAGGGGAAATCTCCTGGATCCAGCTGCTCCCACCTCCACCACAGACAATCTCCCCCCACTTCTCCTGGTATTTTCCAAAAAAAAATCCACCGACGGCTCCAGGACCACCCAGAATCACAGATCCAGCTCTGCCCCCATTGCTCCCCTTTCCCTGCTCACCTGGACACTCTTTTTCCCCTAAAATTGAACTTTTAAGGAAAAAAAGCAGCTCAGGAACCCCCCCAGCATCCTCCATCCTAAAGGACCGGAGATGTTTGCTCCAGCCCTGTGGAATCAATCCCAAATTCTCCCCATTCCCTTTCATTTCAGCAGCTTGAGATGTTTCCATCCCGTTTCAACAACGAGGCGTTAAAAACACATTCCTTCAATTTGGGAAAACAGCACCGACACCTCCCAAGGTTTTCCCAAAGCAAAAGCAGGATTTTTTTTCCCCCAGTTTTCCCCATTTTTCCCCTTTCCAACCCTCTGGGTCCGTGGCTCCCTGCCCCTCCCCAGCAATCACTCTGCCCCCGAGCAAACATGACGTGGTGCCTGGGAAATGTCTGCGGGAACAGGAGGCCCCTCCACGTCCAGCTGCCAGAGAAAAGTCTGGAAAAACGGCTGGGGAAGCAGGATTGCTCCAGGCTGGTGGGGTGAGGGGCTGGGAAATCAACAGGTTCTGCACGGGGGGAGGGAAACAAAGCCCAAAAATCCGTTTATAAACTCGTTTTTCCAAGGTTTGCTTTGGAAAAAAAGAAATGGTTCTGTTTCCCTGGGGTGCTTTTGTGACCTGTTTTAAAGGGATTTCTCGCCCTGGTTTTCCACTTTTGGGTTGTTTGTGGAAGGAGAAAATCCTGTCTGCTGGAGAAGTGAAAAGGCCACACAAATCATCCCAAAATCAGGCAGGGGGAAATGTGGGAAACAACATCCAGGGATGGCCAAAGTGGTGGAGAAGGGAAAAATTTGGTGCCAGCTCCAACCCTGAGGCTGAGGTTGTACCAGATGGGGAAAGCTTTGGGGGAAAATCCCTGATTTTGGGGCTGGAGGGGTTGGGTTTATCTCCAAATTTGTGTTTTTGGCATTAATCCCTCATGGAATTCTGGGGCTGAGGAGAGGGAATGAGCAGGACAGGGAAATGGGAATGGGGAGAAGGAGAGGGGACAAATGGGATGAGGAGAGGGAAATAAGGGAGAGCAGAGCTGGGGACAAGGGAGGGGACAGGAGGGACCAGGAATTGGGGACAGGAAGAGCAGGGAGAGGGGAAAATGTGACCAAAACATGGAATAAAGAAATGGTTCCACTCTCCAGGGGGGTCTGTTCAACCTGTTCTAAAGGGATTTTCCTCCCTGGTTTTCCACTTTTGGGTAATTTGTGAAAGGAGAAAATGAAAAAAACAGGAGATGGGGACAAGAGAGGGGACAAGGAAAAGTGGGAGCAAGAGGTGGAGAAAAGCTGGATCAGGAGGAGGGACAAGGGGACAAGGACGAGACTTTGGGCTGGGGATAAATGGGAACAGGAGAAAAAGGGGACAAGAAAAGGAGACCTGAAAAAGCAGGAGATGGGGACAAGTGGCACCAGGAGGAGGAACCAGGGGACAAAGAAAAGTGTGAGCTGGAGATGGGGACAAGCTGGATCAGGAGAAGGGACATGGGGACAAGGACATTTGGGATTAGGAGAGAGGACAAGGATGAGACTTTGGGCTGGGGATAAAAGGGAACAGGAGGAGAATGGGATGAAAAAAGGGACCTGAAGAAAACAGGAGATGGGGACAAGGGGCACCAGGAGAAGGGACCAGGGGACAAGGAAAAGTGGAAGCAAGAGGGGGAGAAAAGCTGGATCAGGAGGAGGGACAAGGGGACAAGGACGAGACTTTGGGCTGGGGATAAATGGGAACAGGAGAAAAAGGGGACCTGAAAAAGCAGGAGATGGGGACAAGTGGCACCAGGAGAAGGGACCAGGGGACAAGGAAAAACAGAGATGGAGCAAGAGATGGAGAAAAGCTGGATCAGGAGAAGGGACCAGGGGACAAGGAGATGAAGACAAGCCTTGGGGTTTGGGAGCAGGAGAGGAGTGGGACAAGGAGAAGGGACCAGTGGGACCAGGGGACAAGGACAAGGCTTTGGGACGAGACAATCCCGGTGTCCCCCCAGGGAGGAGCCTCCCCAGCCCCCCCAGCCCATTCCCCGGCATTCCCGAGGTGAATCCCGAGGGATTCTGCCGCGGCCTTGGGCTCCCCCAGCTGCCTCCACATTCCACAGGGCTCCTCTCCCCTTCGCTGCCCAGGGCTTTCCCCAACTCCAATTCCCAAAATATTCCCCGGGGGATCAGTCCCGAGGGAATGGGGAGCGTGAAATCCAAAATTCCAAGCAGGGAATGAATTCCAGCAGCCCAGGATGGGCAGCGGCGGCTCCAGCCCGCCTGGCTGGGAGGGAATTATTAATTAATTAATTAATTAATCTGGAAAAGGAGTTTGGAGGCGCCTGAAGCGCTTTGGGAACATCGGGAAAGGTCCCAAATCCAGCAGGTTCCGGAGGGTGCCGACCAGCGCCCCGCAGGGGGTGAACTCCAAGGAAAACCCTCTCAAAAGTCCCCAAATTCCTGCCGGGAATCCCTGCAGGGGTTAAGTGTCTTATAAATGAATTGACTCCGCAGCCAAGGGCAAGCGGAGCCGCTCGGCTTTCCAGCCCCCTGGAGCTGTCGGGAATTTTAACAACCGGGAATTTCTGGGAGCATGAGCTCAGCCCCGCGTCACCACGGCCCAGCCCGGCGGGAGTTTGGGAATCTTCTCCCTCTTTTTTTCCTCCGGGATAAGCCCGAGGATGGGGCTGCTGCTCCAGAAAACAACCCCGGGGATCGACAATTAAAATTCCCACACCCGCCATTCCCAGCTCCACTTTTTTCCTCGATTAAAAACCCACCTGGAATTCCCCAACTAATCTCAAATCAGCTCTGGGAAGAAGAAATCCCCCAAAATAAAAGGGCCCCGGCAAAGCTGAAAAGAAGGAATCATTTCCCCGTTTTCCCCGATTTTCAGCCCGTGCTCCCCCTTCCCTCCCAATCCAAGTCTTTCCCGAAATTCCCGCTTTTCTCCTTAAAAAAGCGCCTGCGCTGAGCCGAGAGCAGAGGGGATTTTATTGCAGATCTGGGAATTCCGAGTCTTTTTGAGACCGGGACAATTGGAGTCTGGAGGTGGGAACTGAACTCTCGGGGGGCGATTTGTGGTTCCCAAAAACCCAAAGATGAATCCCGAATTCCCAGCTCCAGGATTAGCGGGGCCGGTGTTGGGGACGGGGCTTTGAGGGATCGAAGGGAATTTGGGGTTCGCGGTCCCGGTCCGGGGGAGCAGAATTCCCCGGGATTTGCCGGGATTTGGGATGAGCGGGGCTGGGCAGACCCTGCTGCTCGGGAATTCCCGTCCCGCAGTTCCGGAGCTTTTCCAGGGGGGAGCAGCTCCGCCAAGCGCCGGGAAGCGGCTCCCGCATCCCAATCCCGCCCGCGTGCGAGGGGGGTTTGTGGGAATTGTGGAATCTGACCCACAATTCCTCCCCAAAATTCCTCCTCCAAAACCCCCGGGCGGCTCTTCCCCATCCCAGCCGGCTCCGGGCCAAGGGCTGGCTGAGGAAATCGGCGGGAGAGCATTCCTTAGGGGAAAAAAGGGATTATCCCGGTTTTCCCCAGCATCGTTTTCCTCCCAGTTTCTTTGGGATGTTTCCAGCTTCTGATTCCTTCCAGAGGTCAGGATTTCTCTGGGAAGATTCCCCAGTCCCAGCCTTTCTTCCATGGGAAACAAGAAGTGAAAGATTTTGGGAAGGGAATGAACGTTGTGGGGGGGGGTTATGGAATCATGGAATGGTTTGGGACCTTCAGGATCCTCCAACTGCAGCCCCATTCCCAGGACAGGGACAATTCCCGATGCCAGGGTGCTCCAGCCTGGCCTGGGACACTCCAGGGGTGCAGGGGCAGCCCCAGCTGCTCTGGCAATCCCAGCCCAGCCAGGAATTCCTCATTGCCAAGATCCCATCCATGCCTGCCCTCTGGCAGTGGGAGCCATTCCCTGGGTGCTGTCCCTGCAGGCCTTGTCCCCAGTCCCTCTGCAGCTCTCCTGGAGCCCCTGGAATGTGCTGGAAGCTCTCCCTGGAGCCTTCCCTCCTCCAGGTGAGCACCCCCAGCTCTCCCAGCCCTGGAATTTGGGATGAGGCTGCTGCAGGAAGAGAATTCCAGGGCAGATCCCACAAGAGCCGGACGCGGGTGAGACTTTTGCAGAGTGAATTTTAATCAGGAATAACCTCAAACCCTTCCCCGATTCCCTTTAATCAGGAATAAATTCCAGGTGCCCAAATTCCAGCACTGAAGAGTTCTTCCCTTTTCCAGCACTTCCCAAGTGCCAGAATCCAAGGAAAATCCGGGATCTTGGTTTTAGGGCACCACCAAAAGCTCAGGATCCATCTCCAAGTGAGGGAGTTTGGGGTTTTTTAGGATCCAAGGATTTTGTGACGTGCAAAAGGGGTGGGAAAACCCAAGGATTCATCCAGTTTTCCAGAAATCCCAAGAAATCCGTGGGGTTTGAGGTTGGAAAATGTCGATTTTGGGGTTAAAACCACGGCCTGGCGCTCCAGGGGTTTTCTCCAGACTCCCCAAATCCACCCAAAATTTGGGATGGGCACCAAAAAGCTCTGCAGGATTGCCCTGGATTTTCCCAGGAAAAGGAGGGAAGAGTGAAGAGGGCGTGGAAAGACTCAGGAAAATCCTCTGGATTTGGGGTGTTTGGGTGGGTTTATTCCCAAAGCCAGAGGTGGGACACAATCCCAGCTTTGCTCCCGTCCCATTCCCGAGGATCCGAGGGATGCAAAGCTCAGGAGAACTCCTGGGAGTTTTTTCCCCCTCATTCCAAACCCAAAGATTTCCAGGGATGGAGGCAAATCCCTGTTCCCAGCTGGAACTGTCAGGGATTATTCTGGATCATTCCCTGCCCTGCTGGATGCACAGGAAACCCCCAGGGAAGAGGAATTATCCCAAATTTTCCAGCTGGGTTTGGAATTTGGGAAGTCTGGGAAGGGCATTTGGGATGGATCCAGGCCTGGAGTTGGGAATAAAGGGTGAAGGGATTGTCCCAAAGTGACCCAAAAAATCAACAGTCCAGGAGTTTATTCCCATTATTATTCCCAATATTATTCCAAATTATTCCATATTTATTCCAATAATATTCCCATTATTATTCAGCTGCTTCTGGCATTCCCAGAAATCCCCAAATCCTACAAATCCTAGGGAAGAACCCCAGGCCCTGGGATCCAAGAGGGATTTGGGGTCCTTGGATTCTCCAAGGTTTTCATCCCAAACCTTGATCCAGAGGAGATCCACAGGAGATGCAGCTGCTCCTAAAAACCCAGGGAAGATCCCCAAAAATTCCAGCTGGGATCAAAGAAACTGGGATTGGCTTGGAATTGGAATAAATGGAATAAATGGGATTAATGGGATAAATGGGATAAAAAATGGAATAAATGGGATTAATGGAATAAATGGGATAAATAATGGAATAAATGGGATAAATGGAATAAATGGGATTATTCCCAGCAATTCCTGGATCAGGAGTGGCCACAGCCCAAATGTCATTCCCAGTTTTCCAAGCTGGAATCCCAGGAGGGTGCCTGAAGCTCTCCCAGATCCCAGCAGCAGGAATTCCTCTGATGGATTTGCAATAAAAAGCCCCAAACTTTGGGATTCCCCAGGAAGGCTCCAAGATCAGGGAAGATGAAGATGGAATCCACAGGATTGGGGGAATTTCCTGTTGGCTCTCCAAGGAATCTTTCTGCTTTTCCAAGGGAAACTTGGATTTGGTAACTCCATTACTGCACCAGCATGGGCAGGACTGGAAAAATCACCCAAAAAGGGATTTGGGATCCCTAAAAAGGGATCTAGGAACCCTAAAAAGGGATTTGGGATCCCTAAAAAGGGATTTGGGATCCCTAAACTGTCCCACAAAACCTTTTTCCTGCCATTCCCAGGGATGAATCCCACAAAAATCCCCTCTGGGGCTTCCCTGAGCTTCTACAATTTCACATTTCTGGGAATCCCAGCCCAAAACTCGGGATGAGAACAGCAGGGTTTGGGATTTTCAGGATAAAAAGGGGAAGGGAGGAATAAATAAAATGGAAAATGCAACTAAAACCCCATAAAGTGCATTCATCTCCAGCTCAGCATTCCCAGCCTGGATCTCAAGTGGATTCCAGGATTTTGGGAGGGATTTGTTCTTGTGGGGAAGCTCTGGGATTTTCCAGGATTATTGGGAAAAATGGAAAACCTGGAAGGGGAGGAGAATCCCAGCTCAGACATCCAAGGACAAAGCCCCAGGTGCCCAAGGAATTCCAGCTGGGATTCAGGCCTGGAATCCCAATCCCAATCCCTGGAATCCCAATCCCAACCTGGCACTGGGAAAAGAGCTCCAAAGGGGGAAAATCAATCCCAAAATCCCCAAACTTCCAGGGGAATAGGATTGGGACTGGGATTGGGAATGGGACTGGGATTGGGAAGGGATGGAATTGGCAATGGGACTGGGATTGGGACTGGGATTGGGAATGGGATTGGGAATGGGAATGGGACTGGAAATGGGATTGGGAATGGGAGCGGGACTGGGAATGGGACTGGGAATGGGATTGGGAATGGGAATGGGTTTGGGAATGGGACTGGGATTGGGAATGGGACTGGGACTGGGACTGGGACTGGGACTGGGACTGGGATTGGGAATGGGATTGGGAATGGGACTGGGCCTGGGATTGGGAATGGGACTCGGAATGGGACTGGGACTGGGACTGGGAATGGGATTGGGAATGGGACTGGGAACAGGACTAGGAATGGAATGGGACTAGAGTGAGACTGGGAATGGGAATTGGATTGGGAGTGGGAATGGGACTGGGAATGGGGCACAGCCAATCCCAGCCTGGCCTCTCCTCATTCCTGGTGTTGATCCATAGCCTCTGGATGCTCCTGGAAAACCCTAAAAATTCCCTGAATGAACGGGCTGCAGTGCCTCTAATGAGCCCTGAGCTGGTTCATTCAGGGAATTCATTTAGGGAATTGTTAATTTGGGGAATGAATGAATGAATGAATGAATGAATGAATGAATGAATGAATGAATGAATGAATGAAGAGGGAATTGATCTGCCCCCAGCAGGGCTTGCAGCTGTCACTGGAGTTATTCCCAAGGGTGGGATCCCATCCACATCCAAGGACTTGGAAATCCAAGGATTTCCCTTCCCAGCCCCACTGCAGCCCACAGGGAAAGGGCTCCTGGGTCATTCCAGGCTGGATCATCCAAAAGGGGATGGATGATCCCTGCAGGGAAAAGTGGGATAAAAACGGGAAAACTGGGATCAGAAATGGGATCAGAGGGGTCTGTGCAGGGAAAAATGGGATCAAAATGGGAAAAACAGGATAAAAATGTGAAAAATGGGATCAAAATGGGATCAGAGGGGTCTGTGCAGGGAAAAATGGGATCAAAATGGGATCAGAGGGGTCTGTGCAGGGAAAAATGGGATCAAAATGGGATCAGAGCTGCTCCAGAGCACGGGATTCCCCGCTGGAATGATTCCCACTCCACAGTTATCCCATTTCTCTCCCCCCCGGCCGGATCCCACAGAGGAAATCCAGGCAAATCAGGCAATCCCACCCGGGAGAGGCTAGAATTCCACCAGGGAAATTCCAAGAAAACTCACAGGAAAGAGGAATTCCCGACCAATCCTATTTACAGCAGTGCCTGACGTTAACTGAGAAGGGTTGGGGAGGTAGCAGAGCAGAGGCGCTCCGGGCAGCGCGGGCCGTCCGCGGCCCCTCAGTTGTAGCACAGGTACTGGATCAGCCGCGGCGGCAGCTGCAGCTGCGCCAGCCGCGCCAGCCCGCGCTGGCCCGCGGCCCTGCGCACCGCCACGCGGCACAGCTGCGCCAGGCTCAGAGGGGTCTCTGCGGGACACCGGGACACCGGGACACGGGAGGGAGCGGGAACGGGAACGGGGATGGGGATGGGGGCAGAGCAGGGAATGGGAATGGGGAAATGGGAATGGGAATGGGGGCAGAGGGGGGAATGGGAATGGGGGCAGAGCGGGGAGGGAGGGGGGAAATGGGAATGGGAATGGGAATGGGAATGGGAATGGGAATGGGAATGGGAATGGGGGCAGAGCGGGAGGGAGGGGGGAAAATGGGAATGGGGGCAGAGCGGGGAATGGGAATGGGGATGGGGGCAAAGCGGGGAGGGAGTGGGGAAATGGGAATGGGGGCAGAGCGGGGAGGGAGGGGGAAATGGGAATGGGAATGGGGGCAGAGGGGGGAATGGGAATGGGGATGGGGGCAGAGTGGGGAGGGAGCAGGGAATGGGAATGGGAATGGGGGCAGAGCGGGGAATGGGAATGGGGATGGGAATGGGAATGGGGCAGAGCGGGGAGGGAGGGGGGAAATGGGAATGGGAATGGGAATGGGAATGGGAATGGGAATGGGGATGGGGATGGGGGCAGAACGGGGAGGGAGGGGGGAAATGGGAATGGGAATGGGAATGGGAATGGGAATGGGAATGGGAATGGGAATGGGAATGGGAATGGAAATGGGAATGGAAATGGGAATGGAAATGGGGGCAGAGCAGGGAGGGAGGGGGAAATGGGAATGGGAATGGGGGCAGAGGGGGGAATGGGAATGGGAATGGGGGCAGAGTGGGGAGGGAGCGGGGAAATGGGAATGGGAATGGGAATGGGAATGGGAATGGGGGCAGAGCGGGGAGGGAGTGGGGAAATGGGAATGGGAATGGGAATGGGAATGGGAATGGGAATGGGGATGGGGGCAGAGCGGGGAGGGAGGGGGGAAATGGGAATGGGAATGGGAATGGGGGCAGAGCGGGGAGGGAGGGGGGGAATGGGAATGGAAATGGGGGCAGAGCGGGGAGGGAGGGGGAAATGGGAATGGGGATGGGGGCAGAGCGGGGAGGGAGGGGGGAAATGGGAATGGGAATGGGGGCAGAGCGGGGAGGGAGGGGGAAATGGGAATGGGAATGGGGGCAGAGGGGGGAATGGGAATGGGGATGGGGACAGAGCGGGGAGGGAGCAGGGAATGGGAATGGGAATGGGAATGGGAATGGGGGCAGAGCGGGAGGGAGGGGGGAAATGGGAATGGGAATGGGGGCAGAGCGAGAGGGAGGGGGGAAATGGGGATGGGGGCAGAGCGGGGAATGGGAATGGGAATGGGGGCAGAGCGGGGAGGGAGGGGGGAAATGGGAATGGGAATGGGGGCAGAGCAGGAGGGAGGGGGGAAATGGGGATGGGGGCAGAGCGGGGAATGGGAATGGGAATGGGGGCAGAGCGGGAGGGAGGGGGGAAATGGGAATGGGAATGGGGGCAGAGCGGGGAGGGAGTGGGGAAATGGGAATGGGGGCAGAGCGGGGAGGGAGTGGGGAAATGGGAATGGGAATGGGAATGGGGGCAGAGCGGGAGGGAGGGGGGAAAATGGGAATGGGGGCAGAGCGGGGAATGGGAATGGGGATGGGGGCAGAGCGGGGAGGGAGTGGGGAAATGGGAATGGGAATGGGAATGGGAATGGGGGCAGAGCGGGGAGGGAGGGGGGAAATGGGAATGGGAATGGGAATGGGGGCAGAGCGGGAGGGAGGGGGGAAATGGGAATGGGAATGGGGATGGAAATGGGAATGGGAATGGGGATGGGGGCAGAGCGGGGAGGGAGGGGGAAATGGGAATGGGAATGGGGGCAGAGGGGGGAATGGGAATGGGGATGGGGGCAGAGCAGGGAGGGAGGGGGGAAATGGGAATGGGAATGGGAATGGGGATGGGGGCAGAGCAGGAGGGAGGGGGGAAATGGGAATGGGAATGGGAATGGGAATGGGAATGGGGGCAGAGCGGGGAGGGAGCGGGGGAAATGGGAATGGGAATGGGAATGGGGGCAGAGCGGGAGGGAGGGGGGAAATGGGAATGGGAATGGGAATGGGGGCAGAGCGGGAGGGAGGGGGGAAATGGGAATGGGAATGGGAATGGAAATGGGGGCAGAGCGGGGAGGGAGGGGGAAATGGGAATGGGGGCAGAGCGGGGAGGGAGGGGGGAAATGGGAATGGGAATGGGGGCAGAGCAGGAGGGAGGGGGGAAATGGGGATGGGGGCAGAGCGGGGAATGGGAATGGGGATGGGGGCAGAGCGGGGAGGGAGGGGGGAAATGGGGATGGGGGCAGAGCGGGGAATGGGAATGGGGATGGGGGCAGAGCGGGGAGGGAGGGGGGGAATGGGAATGGGGGGTGGGAAACGGGAATGGGGGATTGGAAACGGGAATGTGGGGTGGGAATGGGAATGGGGGATTGGAAATGGGAATGGCGGGTCAGACAGGGGAGGGAATGGGGGAATGGGGATGGGGTCAGACCGGGGAGTGAATGTGGGGTCAGACAGGGGAATGTGGGGTGGGAAATGGGAATGGGGTCAGACAGAGGAGTGTGGGGTGGGACAGCGGAGTGAATGTGGGGTCAGAGAGAGGAGTGTGGGGTGGGAACGGGAATGGGGGATTGGAAACAGGAATGGGGGGTGGGAATGGGAATGGGGGATTGGAAATGGGAATGTGGGGTCAGACAGGGGAGTGTGGGGTCAGGAATGGGATTGGGGGGGTCAGACAGGGGAGTGTGGGTCAGACAGGGGAGTGTGGGGTTGGAATAGGAATGGGGGATTGGAAACGGGAAATGTGGTCAGACCGGGGAGTGTGGGGTGGGAACAGGAATGGGGTCAGACAGAGGAGTGTGGGGTCAGGAATGGGAATGTGGGGTCAGACCGGGGAGTGAATGGGGGGTCAGGCAGGGGAGTGGGTGTGGGAATGGGAATGGGGTCAGACAGGGGAGTGTGGGGTCAGGAATGGGAATGGGGGGTGAGACATGGGAATGTGGGGTTGGAAACGGAAGTGTGGGGTCAGAAAGGGGAATGTGGGATCGGACATGGGAATGTGGGGTTGGAAATAGGAATGTGGGATCAGACAGGGGAATGCAGGGTTGGAAATCAGAATGTGGGGTCAGACAGGGGAATGTGGGGTTAGAAATGGGATCAGAAAGGGGAACGTGGGATCAGAAATGGGATCAGAAATGAGACAGAAATGGGAAAATGGGATCAGAACAGGAACATGGGATCAGAAAGAGAATAAAAACGAGATCAGAAACGGGATAAAAATGGGATCATAAACAGGATAAAACAGAATCACAAATGGGAAAAAAACAGGATAAAAATGGGATCAGAAAGGGGATTTGGTGGCCAAATTCCCAATTAAAAGGGGATTTGATGACCCAATTCCCAATCAAAAGGGGATTTGATGACCGAATTCCCAATAAAAAAGGGATTTTTGATGACCGAATTCCCAATCAAAAGGGAGTTTGATGGCCAAATTCCCAATCAAAAGGGGGTTTGATGGCCAAATTCCCAATCAAAAGGGGGTTTGATGGCCAAATTCCCAGGACAAAGGGGATTTGATGGCTGGATTCCCAACAAAAAGGGGATTTGATGGCCCAATTCCCAGGACAAAGGGGATCTGATGGCCCAATTCCCAAGCAAAAGGGCATTCCCCACTCACTCTCATAGAACTCGAAGCACTTGGCCGTGGGGCTGCTGCTCCAGGTGTAATCCGAGGGTTTCTTGCCCCGGTTGTCCCGGGCGTAGATGTTGCCCCCGAACTCCACCAGCAGCTCCACCAGGTCCACGTTCCTCACCTTGGCCGCGTGGTGCAGCGCCGTCTCGTGCAGCTTGGCAGCGTTCACGTTGGCTCCTGCACACGGGGAGCGGAGGGACGGGGATAGACCCAGCCAGGGAGAGCAAAGGCAGGGGGACAGGGATAGACCCAGCCAGGGAGAGCAAAGGGAAGGGGGAAAAGGGATAAACCCAGCCAGGGAGAGCAAAGGGAAGGGGGAAAAGGGATAAACCCAGCCAGGGAGAGCAAAGGGAAGGGGGACAGGGATAGACCCAGCCAGGGAGAGCAAAGGCAGGGGGGACAGGGATAGACCCAGCCAGGGAGAGCAAAGGGAAGGGGGAAAAGGGATAAACCCAGCCAGGGAGAGCAAAGGGAAGGGGGACAGGGATAGACCCAGCCAGGGAGAGCAAAGGCAGGGGGGACAGGGATAGACCCAGCCAGGGAGAGCAAAGGCAGGGGGGAAAGGGGATTTGTCCAGGGAGAGCAAAGGCAGGGGGGAAAGGGATAGACCCAGCCAGGGAGAGCAAAGGGAAGGGGGAAAAAGGGATAAACCCAGCCAGGGAGAGCAAAGGCAGGGGAAAAGGGGATTTGTCCAGGGAAAGGAAAGGCAGGGGAAAAAGGGGATTTGTCCAGGGAAAGGAAAGGCAGGGGGAAAGGGATAGACCCAGCCAGGGAGAGGAAAGGCAGGGGGGACAGGGATAGATCCAGGGAGAGGAAAGGCAGATGGGACAGGGGATACATCCAGCCAGGGAGAGCAAAGGCAGGAGGGAAAGGGGGATTTATCCAGGGAAAGGAAAGGCAGGGGGGACAGGGATAGACCCAGCCAGGGAGAGCAAAGGCAGGGGGAAAAGGGGATTTGTCCAGGGAGAGGAAAGGCAGGGGGGACAGGGATAAACCCAGCCAGGGAGAGGAAAGGCAGGGGGGACAGGGATAAACCCAGCCAGGGAGAGGAAAGGCAGGGGGGACAGGGATAGATCCAGGGAGAGCGAAGGCAGGGGGGACAGGGATAGATCCAGCCAGGGAGAGGAAAGGCAGGGCTGAAAGGGGGATTTATCCAGGGAAAGGAAAGGCAGGGGGGAAAGGGATAGACCCAGCCAGGGAGAGGAAAGGCAGGGGGGAAAGGGACAGACCCAGCCAGGGAAAGGAAAGGCAGGTGGGAAAAGGGGATTTATCCAGGGAAAAGGGAATTTAGCCAGAACAAAGGGGATACAGGCAGGGAAAAGGGGATACAGACAGGGAAAAGGGAATTTAGCCAGGGAAAAGGGAATCTGGGCAGGGAAAAGGAAGTCCAGGTGGGAAAAGGGGATTTAGCCAGGGAAAGGAAAGGCAGGTGGGAAAGGGGGATTTATCTCAAGGAAAAGGGGATTTAACCAGGGAAAAGGGGATTTGGCCAGGGAAAAGGGGATTTAGACAGAGCAAAGGGATCCAGGCAGGGAAAAGGGAATCCAGGCAGGAATAGGAATTTTAGTCAAGGAAAAGGGGATTTAGCCAGGGAAAGGGAGACTTAGCCAGGGAAAGGGAGATTTAGCCAGGAGAAAGGGGTTTTATCCAGGGAAAAGGAAATCCAGCCAGGGAAAAGGGAATTTATCCAGGGAAAAGGGGATTTATCCAAGGAAAAAGGGATCAGAAGCAGGGACAGAAATGGGACTGGGAATGGGAGCAGGAATTGAAGCAGCAATGGGAGCAGCAGTGGGAGCAGCAGTGGGAGCAGAGGGTGTGTGCAGGGAGCCGTTTCCCAGGGTGGTTCCCGAGGCTCTCCCAGGTGGATCCGGGCCGTACCTGCCTGGAGCAGCAGCTTGGCACAGTCCAGGTGCTCCCGGGCACAGGCCACGTGCAGGGGGGTCCCGAAGTGGCAGTCGTGGGCCTCCAGGTTGGCCCCCACCTCGATCAGGAGCTGCACGCACTCCGGGCTGCCTGCCACAGGGACACCCGGGAAATCCCACTGAACACTGGGAACTCCCAAGGAAAACCGGCAATTCCCAAGGAAAACCAGGAATACCCACTGAAAAACAGGAATTCCCACCCCACTGGGATGGAATTCGCAGTGAAAACCAGGAATTCCCACTCTGCTGGGAAAAATGGGATCAGCAATGGGATCAGAGGGATCCCTGCAAGGAAAAATGGGATCAGACTGGGATCAGAGGGATCCCTGCAGGGATTTCCCTCCCTTCCCACCTGGCAGCCCCTGAGCAGCAGCAGAGCGTGACCAGTGCGGGGTCACATGAAGAGTTCTGCTGCTTTTGTCCAAGCTACAAACACCCATGGAGTGACCCTGGAATGACCCAGGAATTGCCCTGGAATTCTCCTGGAATGACCCTGGAATGGTCCTGGAATGACCCTGGAATGAATGACCCTGGAATTGCCCTTGAATGGCCCTGGAATAACCCTGGAATTCTCCTGGAACAACCCTGGAATTGCTCTGGAACTGCCCTGGAATGACCCAGGAATTGCCCTGGAATGGCTCTGGAATGACCCTGGAATTCTCCTGGAATGACCCTGGAATTACTCTGGAATGATCCTGGAATTGCCCTGGGATAACCCTGGAACGGCCCTGAATGCCTCTGGAATGAAAGCCCCTGGAATTGCTCTGGAATTGCCCTGGAATTGCTTTGGAATGACCGTGGAATTTGCCTGGAATGGCCCTGGAATTTGCCTGGAATGGTCCTGGAATGACCCTGGAATGAATGACCCTGGAATTGCCCTTGAATGGCCCTGGAATTCTCCTGGAATGACCCTGGAATTGCCCAGGAATTGCCCTGGAATTCTCCTGGAACAACCCTGGAATTGCTCTGGAACTGCCCTGGAATGACCCTGGAATTCTCCTGGAATGATCCCTGAATGGCCCTGGAATTCTCTTGGAATGAACCTGAAATGACCTTGGAATGACCCAGGAATTGCCCTGGAATAGCTCTGGAATGACCCTGGAATTCTCCTGGAATTAAATCCCCTGGAATTGCTCTGGAATTGATTGCCCTGGAATTGCCCTGGAATTAGCCTGGAATGACCCCGGAATTGCCCTGAATGACCCAGGAATGGCCCTGGAATTGCCCTGAAATAACCCTGGAATTGCCCTGAATGCTCCTGGAATGAAAGCGCCTGGAATTTCGCTGGAACTGCCCTGGAACTGCCCTGGAATTGTCCTGGAATTACCCAGGAATGACCCTGAAATGACCCTTGAATAACCCTAGAGCTGCCCTGGAATGACCCAGGAATGACCCAGGAATTGTCTTGGAATAACCCTGGAATTGCCCTGAATGCTCCTGGAATGAAAGCCCCTGGGATTTCGCTGGAACTGCCCTGGAATTGTCCTGGAATTACCCAGAAATGACCCTGAAATGACCCTTGAATAACCCTAGAGCTGCCCTGGAATGGCCCAGGAATGACATAGGAATTGTCTTGGAATGACCCTGAAATGACCCA
The DNA here is from genome assembly GCF_963513975.1 of Fringilla coelebs. Taxonomy (NCBI): domain Eukaryota; kingdom Metazoa; phylum Chordata; class Aves; order Passeriformes; family Fringillidae; genus Fringilla; species Fringilla coelebs. Next base: position 1,347,756 of record NC_140033.1, on the reverse strand, counting down.
GGAATGACCCGGGAATGACCCGGGAGCTGCCCTGGAATAGCCCAGGAATGGCCCGGGAGCTGCCCTGGAATTCTCCAGGAATGACCCGGGAGCTGCCCTGGAACGACCCTGGAATTCTCCAGGAATGACCCGGGAGCTGCCCTGGAACGACCCTGGAATTCTCCAGGAATGACCCGGGAGCTGCCCTGGAATGACCCTGGAATGACCCTGGAATGACCATGGAATGACCATGGAATAACCCAGGATTTCTCCAGGAATGACCCGGGAGTTGCCCTGGAATAACCCAGGAATTCTCCTGGAATGGCCTGGGAGCTGCCTTGGAATGACCCAGGAATTCTCCAGGAATGACCCGGGAGCTGCCCTGGAATAACCCAGGAATTCTCCAGGAATGACCCGGGAGCTGCTCTGGAACAACCCAGGAATTCTCCAGGAATAACCTGGGAGCTGCCCTCGAATAACCCAGGAATTCTCCTGGAATGGCCCAGGAGCTGCCCTGGAATAACCCAGGAATTCTCCAGGAATGCCCTGGGAGCTGCCCTGGAATAACCCTGGAATTCTCCAGGAATGACCCGGGAGCTGCCCTGGAATGACCCTGGAATTCTCCAGGAATGCCCCGGGAGCTGCCCTGGAATGACCCAAGAATTCTCCAGGAATGACCCGGGAGCTGCCCTGGAAGGACCCTGGAATTCTCCAGGAATGACCCGGGAGCTGCCCTGGAAGGACCCTGGAATTCTCCAGGAATGACCCAGGAGCTGCCCTGGAATAACCCAGGAATTCTCCAGGAATGACCCGGGAGCTGCCCTCGAATAACCCAGGAATTCTCCTGGAATGACCCGGGAGCTGCCCTGGAATGACCCAGGAATTCTCCAGGAATGCCCCGGGAGCTGCCCTGGAACAACCCAGGAATTCTCCAGGAATGCCCTGGGAGCTGCCCTGGAACAACCCAGGAATTCTCCAGGAATGCCCTGGGAGCTGCCCTGGAACAACCCAGGAATTCTCCAGGAATGCCCGGGAGCGCCGCGGGCAGCGGGCCCAGGGCGGGTTCCGTGGGGTTACCGTTCATGCAGGCCTCGTGCAGCGGCGAGGCGGTGTAGAGCGGCGGGTTGACCTTGGCGCCGTGCGACAGCAGCACGCGCACGCACTCGATGCTGCCCGAGGCGCAGGCGTCGCACAGCGGCGTGCTGCCGTCGATGTTCCGCGCGTCCACCTGCCAACACGGCCCGGAACGGGGGAACAACGGGGGAAACGGGGGGAAAATGGGAGAAATGGGGGAATGGGGGGAAATGGGGGGAATGGGGGAACGGGGGAACGGGGGGAACAGGGAAAAACAGGGGGAATGGGGGAAAGGGGGGAAAGGGGGAAACAGGGGGAACAGGGGGAAAGGGGGGAACAGGGGAAAACAGGGGAAAATGGGGGGAACGGGGGGAACGGGGGAAATGGGGGGAACGGGGGAAACAGGAGAAACAGGGGGAAATAGGGAAAAGAGGAAACGGGGGAAAACAGGGAAAAGCAGGGGAAAATGGGGGGAACGGGGGGAAACGAGGGGAAACAGGGGGAACGGGGGGAACGGGGGGAAAGGGGGAAAAGAGGGGGAACAGGGGAAAAAGGGGGGAAATGGGGAAAACAGGGGAAAAGGGGGGAAAAGAGGGGAAAAGGGAGGAAACGGGGAAAAGGGGAAAAAAGGGGGAAATAGGGAAAAGAGGAAACGGGGGAAACCAGGGAAAACCAGGTTAAAAACAGGGGAAAACCAGGTAAAAAACAGGGGAAAACCAGGTAAAAAACAGGGGGAAACAGGGGATATACAGGGGAAAACAGGGGATATACAAGGGAAAATGGGATAAACAGGGGAAAATGGGATAAACAGGTTAAAAACAGGAAAATGGGATAAACAGGGAAAAAAGGGGGGGAAAAGGGGGAAAACAGGGAAAACCAGGTTAAAAACAGGAGAAAACGGGGAAAAACAGGTTCAAAACAGGAAAATGGGAAAAAGCAGGGGAAACAGGGAAAAAAGGGGGAAAACGGGGAAAAACAGGAGAAAACAAGTTAAAAACAGGGGAAAACAGGTTAAAAACAGGTCATAAAAGGGGGAAAAGCAGGTTAAAAATGGGGGAAACCAGGTTAAAAAAAATAGGGGAAAACAGAGAAAATGCAAGAAAAACAGGTTAAAAGCAGGGAAAAAAAGGTTAAAAGCAGGGGAAAGCAGGTTAAAAGCAGGTTAAAAGTAGAGAAAAGCAGGGAAAAGCAGGTTAAAAGAAGGAAAAAGCAGGTTAAAAGGAGGTTAAAAGTAGGGAATAGGAGGTTAAAAACAGGTTAAAAGCAAGGAAAAGCAAGTTATAAGAAGGGGAAAGCAGGTTAAAAGCAGGGGAAAGCAGGTTAAAAGCAGGGGAAAGCAGGGAAAAGTGGTAAAGCAGGTTAAAAGTAGGGAACAGCAGGGGAAAATCAGGTTAAAAGCAGGGAAAAGGAGGTTACAGGTAGGGAAAAGAAGGTCAAAAGCAGGTTAAAAGCAGAAAAAAGCAGGGGAAAGTAGGGAAGAGTAGGGAAAGGTAGGTTAAAAGTGGGGAAAATCAGGTTTAAAAACAAGTTAAAAGGAGGGAAAAGCAGGTTTAAAGCAGGGCTGTCCCCTCCTGGCAGGGACTTGTGCAGAGCCACAAGGGCCCCCTGAGCCTCCTTTGCTCCAGGCTCAGCCCCTTCCCAGCCCCCTCAGCCTCTCCAGAGCCTTCCCAGCTCCATTCCCTGGACACCCTCCAGAACCTTCTAGGACTGAATCCCCACAACCAGGCTGAGTCCATGCAGAGCCTCCCCCCATCTCCCCCCTAGATCTGACGGGGTGACTGTCACCAACATGTTTAATGGAAAATTCTTTCCTTGGGATTTTTCCTCCTGAGAAGCTGAGAGGCCTCAGGAACAAAATGCAAACAAGGATTGTCTGCTGCTGTGGGATGCAACAGGTGGAGCTGGGATTGATCTCATGTAATTATTTCTAATTCATGGCCAATCACAGTCTGGCTGTCTCAGACTCTCTGGTCAGTCACAAGATTTTATGATCATTCTTCCTATTCCTTTCAAGCCTTCTGATGAAATCCTTTCTTCTGTTCTTTTAGTACAATTTTAACATAATTTCTATCATAAAATAATAGATCAGCCTTGTGAACAGGGAGTCAGATTCTCATCTCTTCCCTCATCCTGGGACCCCTGGGAACACCAGCACAATTTCCTCATGGAAAAAGGTGGTAAATAGAGAGATCAGGAGGAATTTCCTGTCACAGACACATTTTATGAAAAATCCTTTGGCCAGGATCTTTTCTCCTGAGAAGCTGAGAGGCCTCAGGAACAAAATGTGAACAATGATTGTGGGATGCAACAGGTGGAGCTGGGATTGGGCTCATGGGGTTGTTTCTAATCAATGGCCAAGCACAGTCCAGCTGTCCGGACTGTCTCAGAGACAAACCTTTGTTATTCTTCTTTTTCTATTCTCAGCTGCCTTCTGATGAAATCCTTCCTTCTGTTCTTTTAGCATAGTTTTAATATAATATATATCATAAAATAATAAACCAGCCTTCTGAACATGGAGTCAACTTTCTCCTCTCCTCCCTCACCCTGGACCCCTGCGATCACAGTCACAAACGGTGACCCCGAGGAAAGGCCTGACCCGGGTGAGCCCCCCAAGCTCCCAGCCCCGTGCAGGCGCGTTCCCAGCAGGATCAGGGCGGGGTGCACACCTGGGCCCCCGCATCCAGCAGCAGTTTGACGCACTGAGCCTGTCCCCTGAGGCTGGCCTCGTGCAGGGGCGTGATGGAGTCGTAGGTGACGGCGTTGACGCAGGCGCCGCTCTCGATCAGCTGCTGCAGCTGCTGCGTCTCCCCTCTGCGGGCGGCCTCGTGCACCGGCGTGCGGTCCGCCCAGAAACCTGGGAAACAAGGGGGGGAGTTTAGCAAATCCCTTTTTTTTTGTGGGGGGAAAAAATGTAAAATTGTATTTTTGGTCATTTCTATTCTGCAGTGAGTTCACTTCGTAATGTAAAAATCCGCCCTGGTCTTGGTCTCTGCGGGGATGGAAAAATCCATGTTGTTCTCCTGGGAATGACCAGTTTGGGAGGAAATGGCAATTTGGGAGAAAATACCAACTTGGGAGGAAATGGCCATTTGGGAGAAAATGGCAATTTGGGAGAAAATATCCCTTTGGGAGAAAATACCAATTTGGGAGGAAATGGCAATTCGGGAGGAAATGGCAATTCGGGAGGCAATGGCAATTCGGGAGGAAATGGCAATTCGGGAGGCAATGGCAATTCGGGAGGAAATGGCAATTCGGGAGGCAATGGCAATTCGGGAGGAAACACCAATTTGGGAGAATATATCCATTTGGGGAGAAAATATCCATTTGGGAGAAAATACCAGTTTGGGAGAAAATTCCAATTTTGGAGAAAATATCCACTTGGGAGGAAATAGCAATTTGGGAGAAAATTCCAATTTGGGAGAATATAGCAATTTGGGAGAAAACAGCAATTTGGGAGAATATATCCACTTGGGAGAAAATATCCATTGGGGAAAAAATACCAATTTGGGAGAATATATCCATTAAGGAGAAAATTCCAGTTTGGGAGAAAATAGCAATCTGGGAGAAAAAATCCATTTGGGAGAAAATTCCAATTTGGGAGAATATATCCATTTTGGGAGAATATATCCATTTTGGGAGAAAACACCAATTTTGGAGAAGCCCAATTTTGCCCCTGCAGGAGGATGAAATTCCATAAATCCATTCTGGTTTGAATGATGGAGCTGGAAAATCCCATGGCAATAATTCCATTAAAACTACAATTGTTCCATCCTGCCAAGGGAGAATTAGAGGATTTTTCATATATGGATTTTTCATATATGTTTTTCTCCTGAAAATACCAATTTGGGAGAAAATATTCATTTTGGGGACAGTACCAATTTGGGAGAAAATACCAATGTTGCCCCTGCAGGAGGATGAAATTCCATAAATCCAGTGGGAAACTTCTGGTTTGATATGATGGAGCTGGAAAATCCATGGCAATAATTCCATAAAATTGACATTAATTTCATAATAACTACATAAAAACATGGGGAAGTTTGTCAGTAAGATTGTAGATGTGGGGAAAAATGGCATCCCACAGGCAGGAATTTCTGGCTGGGAGGGAAGGGAGGAGCTGGGATGGAATTCCCAGAGAAGATGTGGTTCTTCCATCCTTGGAATTGTCCCAGGTCGGGCTGGAGAAGGCTTGGAGCAGCCTGGGATGGTGCAAGGTGTTGGAACAAGGTGGATTTCCAACCCCTCCAGCCCAAATTGCTCCATGGAGATCTGGATTCCTGGAGGAGCATGGAAAAAGCTGGGATCAAGGAAAATCTCAGCCCAACTCTGGACTCCTGCAGGAACATGGGCTGGATGGAAGGAGAGCTGGGACCAAGGGAAAACTCAGCCCAACTCAAAAAATCCCTTCCCAAACTCCAGATTCCTGCAGGAACAATGGAAAAAGAGCTGGAATCAAGGAAAAACTCAGCCCAACTCAAAAATCCTTTCCCAAACTCTGAATTCCTGCAGGAACATGAGCTGGGATTAAGGAAAAACTCAGCCCACCTCAAAAAATCCCTTCCCAAACTCTGAATTCCTGCAGGAACATGGGCTGGATGGAAGGAGAGCTAGGAACAAGGAAAAACTCAGCCTAACTCAAAAACCCCTCTGGATTATTGCAGGAATGTGGGCTGGCTGGAAGGAGACAGTGCTGGGATCAAAGAAAATCTCAGCCTAACTTAAAAATCTCTTCCCAAACTCTGGATTCCTGGAGAAGCATGGAAAAAGAGCTGGGATCAAGCTAAAACTCAGCCCATCTCAAAAAATCCCTTCCCAAATTCTGGATTCCTGCAGGAACATGGAAAAAGAGCTGGGATCAAGGAGAAACTCAGCCTAACTCAAAAATCCCTTCCCAAACTCTGGATTCCTGCAGGAACATGGAAAAAGAGCTGGGATCAAGCTAAAACTCAGCCCATCTCAAAAAATCCCTTCCCAAATTCTGGATTCCTGCAGGAACATGGGCTAGATGGAAGGAGAGCTGGGACCAAGGAAAAACTCAGCCCAACTCAAAAATCCCTTCCCAAACTCAGGACTCCTGAAGGAACATGAAAAAAAGCTGGGATCAATGAAAAAAGCCCAACTCAAAAAGTCCCTCTGGGTTCCTGCAGGAACATGGGCTGGCTGGAAGGAGAGCTGGGATCAAGGAGAAGCTCAGCTTAACTCAAAAATCCCTTCCCAAACTCTGGATTCCTGCAGGAACAAGGAGAGCTGGCATCAAGGAAAAACTCAGCCCAACTGAAAAATCCCTCTGGGTTCCTGCAGGAATGGAAGGAGAAAGAGCTGGGATCAAGGAAAACTCAGCCCAACTCAAAACATCCCATCCCAAAAAGTCCATGGAGCTGGAAAAAGAAGTTGCAACCTCCAGCACCTTTGCTCGGCACCCAGCACGGGGCAGTTCTGGCTCATTGGCACTGTGAGGTGACAATGTCACCTCCTCTCAGGTGGGCACTGCTTTGGAGGTGGCCCTGAGTAAAAACAGTTCCCTGTGTTATTGTAGGTGCCCCATTAAAAAAAAAAAAAAGGAATTCTGAGTCCCAACATTTTCCCAGGGATTTTTTCCCTTGATTTGGGAGAGCCTCATTCCTTTGCCAATATCCCTGGGTAGGGTGGTTTTCCTTGCCTGGAGCTCCTTGTGGTTTTTTGTCAGGAGAAGCAAATCCAAATGAGGATGGAGAGCTGCAGAGGGGCTGGGGACAAGGCCTGCAGGGACAGCACCCAGGGAATGGCTCCCACTGCCAGAGGGCAGGCATGGATGGGATCTTGGCAATGAGGAATTCCTGGCTGGGCTGGGATTGCCAGAGCAGCTGGGGCTGCCCCTGCATCCCTGCAGTGTCCCAGGCCAGGCTGGGCACTGGGGCTGGAGCAGCCTGGGACAGGGGGAGGCGTCCCTGCCCCGGGAATCGGGACACGAGCCCCGGGGGTGACCCGGGAGCAGCCGCTGGCCCGGCTCCAAGGTGGGAACATCCCGATCCCACAGCCCCACAACACCGCACGAGGGGAATTGTTGAGGAGCACGGATCGTTCCCGGGAATTAGGGAGGAGCAAGGATCGTTCCCCGGGAATTAGGGAGGAGCAAGGATCGTTCCCGTGTCCTGACGCCGTCCCGAGAGCATCCTCTTCTCCCTTTCCTTGTGAGAGGCCACTCGCTCCCCAAACCGTCCTGCAACCCCCAGAACCCATCCTTTAACCCCCAAACCCCTCTCTAACACCCAAAATCACACTCTAAACCCCAGCACCGTTCTGCAGCCCCCAAAACCGTCCCGCAATCCCTCAAACCCATCCTTAAACCCGCAAAGCACCCTTCAACACCCAAAATCACACTCTAACCACCAAACCCACCGTGCGAGCCCCAAACCACCCTGCGAGCCCCAGAGCCCATCCCGCAACCCCCAAACCCGCCGCTCCGCGCAGCTCCCGTCTATCCCCGGCGCGGCTCCGTTCCCAGCTCCTTCCCCAGCCGTTCCCCGAGGTGTGCCCAGCCCGGCCCGGTGCCCACGCACTGATGTCGCCCCGCAGGGAGCCGCTGCTGCCGGGGCTCTCCATGGCCCGGCCCCGCGGAGCCGCCGCTGCGGCCTCGTCCCGTGTGGGGCCTCCCGGGCTGGCCGGGCCGCCGCGGAGCACGCCGGGAGTTGTAGTGCGGGGACTACGGGGCCGCACTGGGGACAGCGGGATGGGGAACGGGGGACTGGGGGCACTGGGATGGGGAACAGCGGGCACTGGGATGGGGAATGGGGTACTGGGGGCACTGGGATGGGGAACAGCGGGCACTGGGATGGGGAATGGGGTTCTGGGGGCACTGGGATGGGGAATGGGGTACTGGGATGGGGAATGGGGTACTGGGATGGGGAATGGGGTACTGGGGGCACTGGGATGGGGAATGGGGCACTGGGATGGGGAACGGGGTAATAGGGGGCACTGGGATGGGGAACAGGGTACTGGGATGGGGAATGGGGTACTGGGATGGGGAATGGGGTACTGGGGGCACTGGGATGGGGAATGGGGTACTGGGATGGGGAACGGGGCACTAGGATGGGGAACAGGGGGCACTGGGATGGGGGGACAGGGGCACTGGGATGGGGAATGGGGTACTGGGGGGACTGCGATGGGGAATAGGGGGCACTGGGATGGGGAAACGGGGGAACTGGGATGGGGGGATTGGGTACTGGGGGTACTGGGATAGAGGAATGGGGGGACTGGGGTGCGGAAAGGGGTACTGGGGGCACTGGGATGGGGAACAGGGGGTACTGGGATGGGGAACAGGGTACTGGGGGCACTGGGATGAGGGACAGGGGGACTGGGATGGGGAACAGGGTACTGGGGGCACTGGGCTGGGGGGATGGGATAGAAGAACAGGGTACTGGGAGGACTGGGATAGGGGACAGGGTGTACTGGACATACTGGGATAGGGAACAGGGGGACTGGGATGGGGAACAGGGGGCACTGGACGTACTGGGATGGGGAACAGGGGGACTGGGATGGGGAAGCGGGGGTACCGGATGTACTGGGATGGGGAAAGGGGCACTGGTTTGAAATGATGGCGCTGGAAAGTTTATGGCAATAATTCCATAAAAACTACAATTGCTTCATCCTGACAAGTGAGAACTGGAGGGGTTTTTCATATATGTTTTTCTCCTGAAAATTCCAATTTGGGAGAAAATACCAATGTTGCCCTGCAGGATGAATTTCCATAAATTCATTGTTGTTTGAAACAATGGAGCTGGAAATTCCATGGCAATAATTCCATAAAAATTACAATTCTCCCATCCTGCCAAGGGAAAATTGGAGGATTTTTCCAGGCTGGCATCTCTCCGAACAAAGAGATTTTTCCAAGGAAATTGTGGCTGCTCCATGCCTGGAATTGTTGGATGGTGCTTGGGGAAATCTGGGATAGTGGAAGTGTCCCTGCCCCTGGAATTGGAGGAGTTTTAGGTCCCTTCCCACCCAAACCATTCCATGATTCCAAGATTTTTGCCAGGATCGAACCTTTTGGAAAGAGCTCATCTCTGCTGGCTCCAGCTGGACCTGGTAAAGAGCAATAATCAATGTCAATAATTCATATTTCAACTCAATATTCAGAAATCTTCAGGTTTATATTGCAAAATTTTCAGCTAAGCAGCAGCAGGAATTATCTTTTTTAAGAATTAAAAAGTGAAATTGAGAATTTTTGTGAAAAATAAGGGGGGGGCGAATGGCAGAGACTTGAAGAAAATGAGAATTTTCTGCCTTCCTTGTCACCTTTGAGTCATTTCCTGAGGATTCTCTGTGGTTTTACAGTTACACCACTAAATTCAAATAAGCTGGGTTTAGTTCAAGCCTCTTTTCAGGGCTGGTTTAACTTTAGGCCTGACTTAAAACTATTTGAAATGTTTGGCATCACCACTCGAGCAGCACCATGGGGTTCTAAAGGTGCAAGATGTCAAAGTTGCTAAGAAAGAAAACCAAAACCAGGAATAAATCAAAGCAAAAAGCAAAAACCTGAACTGGGTTGTGAGCGCTGCATGAAGACCCCATGAAAAAGCACCAAAAATTCTCTTTCACGGGGTATTTTTGATGATTTTCACAAATTTTTGGACAGAAGTAAGAAAATAAAAGGGGAAATAAAATAAAATGCTCTTTCATGGAGTATTTTTAATGATTTTCACCATTTTTTGACAGGTGTGACAAAAATTAAAGGGGAAATAAAATAAAATTGGGCCTAAAATTAAATAAATGAATAAATAAATAAAATAAAAATGTAATAAAGTCGAATAAAATAAAAAAATAAAAATTAAATAATAAAATAAAATAAAATAAAATATAAAATTTGCTGTGAGGTCTTAGAGATCAAAGGAGTTTTTCTTGAGTGAGTGAAGAATGGGGTAAGGGTTGACACCCACCTTGGCAGTGGAGTGGAATAAAGTAAAAATTTGGGTTAAAAGGTCCAGATTTTGCATTTTATGCCTTTTTTTGTTTTGGTTTGACACCTCTTTAGAGAAAACAGAAATGGGGGAGCAAATTTCTGCCCTCCTGAGCTGATGAGCAGAAACCCACGGATTTTGGAGAAAATTGGAGAAATCGCTGCCTTGTTGTCAAAATTGCCTTCAAAAATTGATGGAAGAGACAGAAACGATCCCAAACTTTAGGAAATCAAGGGAAGCCAACCCAAATGGTGACGTCCCAAATGAGCTGGGAGGGGGGTGAGGCCTTGGAATGGAATTCCCAGAGAAGCTGTGGCTGCCTCATCCCTGGAAGAGTCCGGGGTGAGGCTGGAAAAACCTGGGATGGTGGAAGGTGCCCATGGAAGAACTCCTGGAGTGTGGAATCAGGAGATGTTTAAGGTCCCTTCCCACCCAAACCATCCCATGAGCATGAGGAAATAGAGAAATCAGCATTGCCATGGTAAGAAATAAGAGAAAAGCAGAGAAATTCAGCTTTTCCATGAATTTCTGGGATTAGGGCAGGGCAGGAGAAGGATCCTCTGCGGTGTTTGCAGGTTGTGCTCTCACCCTGGGCTCCTGGCACTGCCCCACACAGTCAATAATTAATAAATTGATTTGCTCTACCCTGATGTCATCAGGAACTCCCACCTGAGTCATTCCACTGCAACTCTTTTCCTTCACGAAGTAACCCGTGGAATAATTCTCTTTTTCTTCTGAATGAAAGAGGGAAATAAAACTCCAAATGACTTCTTAAAATTCACATTTAAGTACGCCAGAGCCTTATGAGTCAAGGTTTCAAAGAAGTCAAAATAAAGCCTTGCCAGGAACCAGGTCCCCACCACGGTGACATCATGAGCTTGGCTTGTCACCACCCAAAAAAGTCATGAGGCACCAAAAAGGGACAGAAACACCACTTTAAAATGGGCTCTGACCTCCAGAGGCTCCAGTTCCTCTCCTCAGCAAAATGAACAAAAGAATTGTAATTAAAATAATTGGAAAAGATTTTTTAGGATGATCCAGTCTGAGCCATCAGAAGTGCTGATGATGAAGTTCCTTTGAATTCTTTGTTTTTCTAAGCACGAAAAAGGAGCTGTAATTCTACATTTCCTCACCAGAAGCAGCTCCCAGCACTAAAATACTTGGATTTCATTGGGACACTGACTGGATGATCCCACTGCAGGTGGACACTTGGATGTTCTGACTGCAGACCTGCCCTCGAGACCCCCCAAAATCACAGAGACCTCCTCACACCTCTTAGGCCAAGCCTGTGGATTTTTCCCCCTTTAAGGGCAACCAGGAACATATTTCAGTCTCAGCAAGAATTCCAGGTTTTTATCTGCCAGCAGGAGCGAGAAAAACCCATGGATCTGGCAAATTTGCTGTGAAAAATGCTATAAATAAAAAATAATAAATAAATTAAAAATTAAATAATAAACAAATAAAAATTAAGAAATAATAATAAATAAATGATGCTATAAAAACTGCTATAAATGGTGCCCTGCTCCTTCCTCCCCCCAAAAAATGACTTTTTCTCCCTCCTGACTTCATTTTTTTCACTGGGCAGCAGCACTTTGCACTCTGCTGCTGCTGTGGCCAATTCTTAGGGTGGGTGAAATATCTGTAAGGGCACGTTCCTGACTTATTTGGCTAATAAGTGACTCATAAATGAGTTGGCCCATTGTTGTTCCTTCTGTTTGAATTTGTGTGCCAATCTTTCCTGCAAAGATCAGCAGAGCTGAAGCAGAGCCTGGGCACTGAGCATGGAGACAGCTCAGCAAGGATCAGGGATCAGCCCCTCTGTGAATTTATTATGGACTCAGCACCACGGAGCTCCTTGCCAAAAGGGATGCCAAGTGGAATCCCCTCCAAGACTCCTTGCTCAGCCAAACACAACCTTTGCCCCAGCGTTCAGGACAGGGTGTTCCTAAACCCTCTTGTGTAAGAGGTTGGGCAAGTCCAGCTCTCCCTGTTCCCTCTCCAAAGTCAATTGCAACATTCGCTGTTGGTTTTGGTGTTTCTGCCAAGCCTGGTGAAACCTAAAAATGATCCCCGGCTTCTTCTGTTCCCTGTAGGGTTCAACACTGGAGTGAGGAAACTCAGAACCATCAGAAGGGACATTAATGAGCTCCTTCCTTGATACCCTCACCTCCTTCCCTCAGAGCCCTTCCCCATCATTTTTTATCTGTTCTGGCCCAGGGTTTTTCCTCAGTTTCTCATTTTGGATCTTCCTTCAGTCCCCTTCCTCTCATTCCTTGTTTCTCATTCCTTGTCTCTTGTTCTTTCCCTCACCACTCACATCATTCCTTAAACCCCTTCCCTCACCTCAGTCCTTTCCCCTCAGAGCCTTCCCTCAATGCCCCCAAAATCCTTCCCTGATCCCCTCAGCCCCTCATTTTGGCTCTTTCTTCAAAGCCTTTCCCCATTATTTTTCATCTGTTCTGGCCCAGTGTTTTTCCTCAGTTTCTCATTTTGGATCTTCCCTCAGACCTTCCTCTTGTTCCTTGTTTTCCTCACCCCTCACATCATTCCTTAAACACCTTCCTTCACCTCTGTCCTTGCCCCTCAGAGCCATCCCTCAACCTCCCCCAAACCCCTTCCCTGATCCCCTCAGTCCCTTCCCTCAGGGCCTCTCTCCCCTATTTCTTTATCCATTCCGTCCCCTTCCCTCACCTCTTCTCCCCCCTTCTGTGTCACTCCCCCTCATCCCCTCAGTTTTCTTCCCTCACCTCAGTGCCTTCCTCAGATCTTTGTTTTGGATCTTTCCTCTTTCCCTCACATCATTCCTTAAACCCCTCCCTTCACCTCAGTCCTCGCCCCTCAGTGTTTTTCCTCAGCCCCTCATTTTGGCTCTTCCCTCAGGGCCTTTCCCCATCATTTCTTATCTGTTCTGGCCCTCAGTTTCTCATGTTGGATCTTCTTTCACCTCAGTCCTTCCCTCTCAGAGCCTTCCCTCAATTTCCCTAAAATCCCCCCCCCTCAGTCCCCTTCCTGATCACCTCAGCCCCTTCCCCCCATATTTCATTATCCCTTCTGTCCCTTTTCCCTCACATCATTCCTTAAACCCTTCCTCCACCTCAGTCCTTCCCCCTCAGAGCCTTCCCTCAATTTCCCTAAAATCCCTCCCCTCAGTCCCCTTCCTGATCCCCTCAGCCCCTTCCCTCAGGGCCTTCCCCCCATATTTCATTATCCCTCCTGTCCCTTTTCCCTCACAGCATTCCTTAAACCCTTCTTTCACCTCAGTCTTTCCCCCTCAGTGTCTTCCCTCAATCTCCTCAAAACCCCTTCCCCGATCCCCTCAGGACCTTCTCTCCATATTTCTTTATCCCTTCTGTCCCCTTTCCTCATCTCCTCACCCCATTATTGTGTCCCTCACCTCAGTGCTTCCCTCAGCCCCATCCCTGTCACCGATGTCTCCTTGTCCCCCATGGATTGGGATACCCCCGAAGTACCTCACAGGGTGGCTCCAGGCCACACACACGGATGTCTAAGCAGAAAAACAAGATAAACCATTCATTTTTCTGCACCACCTGGAATCTGCCCAGATCAGCCCAGCAAGGAGAGAGTTTGTCCTTGAGTAGTTGTGGAAAGAGCTGAGGTCAGGTGTGGAGGGGCTGAGGGGATCGGGAAGGGGACTGAGGTAAAATACTGAGGGAGAAGGACTGAGGGGAGGGAGGGGGCTCTGGCCATGAGGCGAAGTGTGAAGGATTAAGGAAAGAAATTTTGGGACTGAGGAAAGGCCCAAAACAAGGAACACAATGGGAAAATACTGAGGGGGAAAGACTGAGTCGAGACAAAGAGCTCTGACCATGATGTGAGGGGACAAGGGAAGAAGTTTGGGGACTAAGGGCAGATCCAAAACATGGCTCTGGGGAAGGCACTGGGCTGAGAGCTCAAAGCAGAAGAATGAGGGAAGGGACAGTGGAAGAGCTGAACAAACATTGAATTGGTCAGGAAGGGAACTGGGGGAAACTGAGGGAAGACCCAAAAAAGGGAAAACACTGATGGGGAAGGACTGAGGAGGAGAAAAGGGTCTCTCCCCATGCTGTGAGGGGACGAGGGAAGGGGCAGCGGGAAGAGCTGAAGTCAGGCATGGAGGGGCTGAGGTGATCGAGGAGGAGCAGAGGGCAAGACTGGGACAAGATCCCCACCACGGCAAACACCGATGGCCGAGCCAGGAGCTGACAACGAGGGAGCAGCAATGAGGGACGGAAGAAGACAGGCCAGCTACGGGCAGCCAAGGGCCGGTGACCGCGGGAAGAGGAAAACCCGCGGGCGGCCCCTCGCTGTCTTTCCGGTTCAGTTTTCACTTTCTGTTTTTTTCCCCGCCGCTCCCGCCCCACGTCCCCTCCTTCCTTCCCTCCCTCTCTCCCTCCCTCTCTCTCTCCCTCCTCCCCCGCCCGCTCCATCCTTCCACTTCCTGGGGCCGGCGGATGGCGGCGGCCGCCCCGCGCTGCCTCATGCCGCCGGCCCGGTAGCGGCGCCGTGCCGGGGGCCGGGCGGGGCGGCCATGAGGGCGGCCTGAGGGACGGCCCCGAGCGAGCCCCGGCCATGGGCGAGAGGCGGCGCCGGGAGAGCGGCGAGCCGGGCACGGGTAAGCGGGGCCAGGGGCTGAGGGCGGGCGGCTCCATCGCGCCCTTCCCTGCGAGTTGGGCGGTGGTTACCGGTTCCATGCCGCTCTTCCTTGAGGGAGGGAAAGGCGACCGGCTCCATCCCGCTCTTCCCTGGGAGAAGGGAAAGCGAGCGGCTTCACCTCTTCCCTAGGAGGGGGGGAGTTACTGGCTCCATGCCGCTCTTCCCTTGGAGAGGGGAAGGCGACCGGCTCCATCGTGCGCTTCCTTAAGGAGAGAAGGGTTCCCGGCTCCATCGTGCCCTTCCTTAAGGAGAAGAGGGTTCCCGGCTCCATCCCGTCCTTCCTTAAGGAAAAGAAGGGTTCCCGGCTCCATCCCGCCCTTCCTTAAGGAGAGGAGGATTTCCGGCTCCATCCCGCCCTGCACTGGGAGAAGTGTGCCTGTGTGTGGGGAGGATTGCTGGCTCCATCCCGCCCTTCTCTGGGAAGCAAAGGGTTACCTCTCCATCGCACTTTTCCCCGGGGAAGAGACGATTTACCGGCTCCATCCCGCTCTTCGGCGGGGAGCAGAGCCTTTCCCGGCTCCATCCCGCCCTTCCCTGGGGGAGCAGAGCAGCGCCCACACCGCCTTTGCCCCCCTCCCGTGCCCGTTGCTGCCGGGGGAGGTCGGGGAGGCCCCGACCCCGAGCTCCTGGAAGCCTCGGACACGTAGGAACCAGATGGTTTTGAAATTCTCTGGCTCACCAGCGACACGTTGGCTTTTCCAAGTGGTTGATCCCAAGGCCTGAGCAGCTGGGAAAGTCACGGTGCTTTTTTGGACGCACGTGCTGGGTGATGTGGGTGCCCTTCGGGAGTGGGATTTGGGAATAAAAACAGCGTGAATGGGTGCTGATCCTCTCCTGGAGGGGCTGCAGGCCTCTCGGTCCCCCTTTGGAGCAGCTGCAGGGCTGAAATTTGGTCTTATAAGGGGAGAAAAATACGTTTGTGCTCGGGTCTTGCACAATTCTAATCCCAGATTGTCCTCAAATTATCCCACAGAGGTTTGGGTTGCAGCAGAGCTTGCCCGGCTCTAGGTCTGCACTCCTAAAGGGAGGATAATCTGGGCTAGATGAAACAAGCAGGAGGTTGGATGGCACAAAAAGGATTGTAAATCATACTCCTAGCTCCATGGGAACCAAGGTTTTTTCCTAAAAAACGTGCGTTCTGTGATGATCCAGAATGATCCAGAATGGTGCAGGAGGTGCTCTGCTTTTTTTGGGCTACTCAAGTCAGAACATAAAATCAATGGATTTACCCCAAGTCTTTGATAAAAATGGATATTTCTTAGTGCAGCTCCAAACTCATCTTGATTTTTAGAAAACATTTTATTTTTTATAAAAGGTGGGGTTTTGCTTTGGTTGAGTCTGGAAATTACTGCTCTGCTCTAGAAGGAATTTTTATATAAGTTCTGTTGTTACTGAATGTCTGATTTCACAGAAGTTGCTGTTTTCCAGCCAAAAAAAATCGTTATCAGAGCATTTCAGAAACTCTTATCTCTCTGGTAAGAATTGTGATTAATTGCAGTTAATTGCCTTGCACCACAGACTGTTAGGTGCCTTTGAAATCGGTTTTATGCATAATTTGCTTTATTTCTTTTTAGTGTTCCCCTTAAACCTGCAGTTTTTGGCAGCAGCAGAGCCAGCTTGAATATTCCCCCTTCCCAGATCTTCACCCTCAGTATTCCATAGAATCCCACCTTGGGATTTTCTTCCCCAAAGTCACCAATTCCTTGTTCTTAGCATCCCTTTGAGACCAGAAAGTGAAATGTTGATTTTTTGGGGGGGGGATAAATTCAGTTTTTTGCCAAATCCGGATTATTTTTTTGGTGGTGAGACCCCACTAATTCTGAGGGAATCTTTGGATTTGAGTGCTTGCCTTTGGTTGTTTTTATTGGGAATTTTCAGGGTGTGATTTCCCCAGCCAGAGGATCCATAGGGAATGTGGTTGGAGGATTTGTTTTGATTTTTTCCCTTTTCCCAAAGGGAATTTCTCTGCCTCAGGGAGATTGTTCCTGACACGGCTGTTTTCTCAGCTCCCTGGAAAATCACTGAACTGGCTGATTTTGCAAACAAAATGTTGGTTTTTTGTTGTCCAAGTGCCAGAATTCCTGTGCTGGTGACTTGGGAAAAGTCAGGTGTCACCTGAGTGAAGCCACACCCCTGGGTGAGGTGACAAAATTGGAGTTTTGGGATAAAAACTCCTGATCTTTATCAATTAATGTGTAACATGTGTAAAAACCACATTTTGGATTTCCTGAGCAGCTGAAAGGAGCAGGCGGGAGGCTGCAAAATCCAAGAAATGGCTGGTGGAAGGATGGGGGCTGGAGGATTCCTACCCTGAGGAGTTTTTTCATCTCAGTGGGGTGGATGTGGCTTTGCCCAGCCACCAGTGGGGACCTGTCCTTTTCCAGGGGGAAAATTCCAACTTCTCATCCAGCCTGAACCTCCCAAGGAGGTTTTTCTTTCCCCTCTTAATTTTTCCATCTGCTGGTGCAGCAGGAGAGGCTCCATCATTTCTCCACCAGGCTGGATTTTTCCAGCTTTTACCTCCTGGATGAAACATTTCCTTTGGAATTCTTTTGTTGGAGCCAGACAGAAGAACAGAAGGAACAAAATTCTGGGTGGGAATTTGGAAACACACAGATTTGCTGATAACACAAAGAGGGTTTTTTTTGTTGTTTGTATGTTTGTTTGTTTTTTAAAACATAATCCTTTCCCATGAGGAAACTGCTAAAATTCCCAGCCCATCCAATGGGATTTGGGTTTTGTTGTGAGATCAAATCCCAGTTTGAGTGCAGCTCTCTGAAGGTTGCAGAGTGCCCTGAAAAGATGCCAGGAATTCCCTGCAGCACCTAAAACCCATCCAAATAAATCCTGTCAGGCCCTAAAAGACATCTGCAGCCTCCACATCCTCATTCCTTTTCCATGGAGAAATTTTCCCTGAAAGCCAATCCAAACCTGCCCTAGCACAGCTGGAGTCCAAAAACAGGATCAGAAATGGGATCAGGGAATGCTGAGCTGCTCCAGAGCATGGAATTCCCAGCTGGAATCAGCCCTGAGTGATTGGGAAAAAGTATGGGAAAAAAAATTGCAAAAAAACCAATTGGAAATCCAGTCCAGCCCCTGGGTTTGCTTAGGAACAAGCACCTTAGCTCACTGAGTTAAAAACAGCCAAAGAAATGATCCCACCCCAAACCAGCATCTAATTGCCGAGTTTGGGGCCAAGGACAATTAATTTAGGAACGTGGAGCTGCATCCTGCAAACTCATGGAAGCCCCATTTCCTGAGGAAAAGGTGGAATCTCTGCATTTGTGGGTTGTTTTTTATTCCTTACCTGCAGCATCCTGGGGCAAGACCTCCAGGAAACACAGGGACACCTCAGGCCAGTTTGTTCCAGAGGTTTTGCTCTGATCCCAAGCCATCCCCTTCCCAACATCTGCCTGGAAAATTGGGGTGAGGTCACATCTGTTATCCCATGGCAGCACCAGCCCATCCAGGGTTAAATAATTCCCTGTGTCCAGGGGTGGGCAAAAGCTGGGAAAGTGGAATTCCAGAGTTGGAAAAACCCTCAGAGATCCAGCCCAGCCATTCCCAAGCCTGCCAAGGCCACCAATGATGTCCCCAAGTGTCACTTCCAGCTTTTAAATCCCTCTAGTGCCCTGGGCAACCCCTTCCCATGCTTTTTAGGAGGGAAATTTTCCCTAATATCCAGTTTGTCCTGAAATTTCTGTTGTTCCCAGCCCCCTCAGGAAGTTGTTCCCACTCCCAGGAGTGGGATCAGTTGGAGAAGGAAATCTCTGGATCAGCCAGGGAGAGACTCTGGTTTTCCTGGGAAATCCCCCACAAGGAAACAAGGAAATTGGTATGGGAGGAGTTAAACTCCAGAAGAATTTGGGGAAAGATGATCCCAAGGAACCTCTGGAAGAACACAAACTGGTTTTTGGGAGAATTTATGTCATGATAAAAAGCTCCTGGATTTATCCCAAATTTTGGTGTAGATCCACAGTGGAATGTGGTGGTGCCAGAGCTGATCCTGCTGGTGATTCCCAATCTTCCAGCTCATTCCAGCCCTGGGATCAAGCCAGGAAAATTTCTGGATCGTGGAATTTTGAGGATTTGAAGCATCCAAGTGTCTGCAGTGAACGCTGCTCAAATTTTAAGGTTAAAAAAATGTAAAAAAAGAGGAAATTCTGCACTTCCAAAGCCTGGAGTTTTCCTCCTGGGTTGGGAAAACTCCCTTGGAAGTTACTGAGTGCTGAGGCCATCCAGAGATGCCAGGAAAAGAGAGGAGCCAGAGGCAAATCCTGGATTTTGGAAGTCCACGGGCTCAGCTGAGCTGGAGGAGGCTTGGATTGGATTTTAGGGACCATTTTTCCATGGAAAAGGCTGTCAGGCATTGGAGCTGCCCAGGGCAGGGGTCAGTCCCCATCCTGCAGGGGTTTAAAGCCCTGTGCATGTGGCACCTGGGACATGGGTGGCCCTGGCAATGCTGGGAATGGTTGGATTCCATCCTAGAGATCTTTCCCAAGCCCAAGGATTCCCTGGCTCCAGCAATCCCATCCCAGCAGGGCAGGAGCTGGATAAACCATCCCCAGTGGGGCTGGTGTGGGAGGCTGAGCCAGGCTCAGGGGTGCCCAGAGCTGATTCCAGCTGGGAATTCCATGCTCTGGAGCAGCTCAGCATTCCCTGATCCCATTTCTGATCCTGTTTTTGGGCTCAAGCTGTGCCAGGAGAGGCTTGGATTGGATTTTGGGGACCGTTTCTCCATGGAAAGGGTGGTCAGGCATTGGAGCTGCCCAGGGCAGGGGTCAGTCCCCATCCCTGCAGGGGTTTAGAGCCCTGTGCATGTGGCACCTGGGACATGGGTGGCCCTGGCAATGCTGGGAATGGTTGGATTCCATCCTAGAGATCTTTCCCAAGCCCAAGGATTCCCTGGCTCTGCTCGTGCTGCCCAGGAGAAGGAGCAGCAGGCCAGCAGAATTCCAAGGAATTCCATCCTTCCTTGGAGGATGGATTGTGCACAGTAGGGAGGGGAAGCTCAGCATTCCTTGGATTGGAGCTGATTTGGGGAGCTGCAGGAGTGCCTGCCTGAGTTCTGTGCTGAAGGGTGGGAATTCACCAGGGCCAGCTGGGAATTCCCAAGGGTTTCAGGGCAGGGATCCTCCATCCCCTCTGGATCTTCCAGTGCTGTGCCATCCCTGCTGTCTGATCCCATTCCCGGAGTTTGCCCCATGGATCCAGTGCCATTCCCAAGTTTCTCCTTCCCTCAATACCATTCCCAAGTTTCTTGTTTCCTCAGTTTTTCCCAAGGGATCCAGTGCCATTCCCAGAGTTTGCTCCATGGATCCAGTGCCATTCCCAAGTTTCCCTTTGCCAAGTTTCCCCCCTGTGGATCCAGTGCCATTCCCAAGTTTCTCATTCCCAAGTTTCTCATTCCCAAATTTCTCATTCCCAAGTTTCTCTCCATGGATCCCGTGCCATTCCCAAGTTTCTCATTCCCAGGTTTCCTCCCCATGGATCCAGTGCCATTCCTGAGTTTCTCATTCCCAACTTTACCCCCGTGGATCCGCTGCCATTCCCATTTCTCACTTTCACTTTCCCTTTCCCTTCTGCCGTGGCCACTTTCACTTTCACCTTCTGCTCCTGCCCTGGGATTTGCAGGATTTGGGATTTTTCCCTGGGAATTTTTTTCCTTAGGGTTGGGACACATTTCCCCAAAATCCAGGAGGGAATTGAGGGGTGCAGCCACTTGGGCTCAGTTTCTTCTCATTAATTTATTTATTAATTTATTAATTATTTTTAAAATTATTTTCCCCCCTTTCTGGATTTTCATTTTGAAGCTACATTTAGGAAAAAATATTGGAGTGATCACCTGCAAAATTCCCAGACTTTTTGTTGTATTCCCAAGAATTTTCCATACTTTTTTTTTACCTTTATCCCTGAAAATCCCTGATATTTTACATAAAATGTTGAAGTGCTCCAGCAGAAGAAAAAAGAGGGAGCTTGTGTTGGATCCCTTGAGCTAAGCTGGGATTTAAAATCCATGAAATCTTAAATATCAAATGTAATATTTTAATTTTTTTTAGATTTTCAGTTTGTTGAATGCTTCCTTAATGATGCAGGAAACACGGGAAAATATGCAGGAAAAATGAGCAAAATGAACTTTTGTCATTTTGTGCTGCTGAACAAAACCTGGACAATCCCTTTATTTCCCATTTTTCTGCTTTTTTCCCTCATTCCAAAGAATGCAGAGGCAGCACCTAAAGCAGGAAGAGTAAAAAGTGAATCTAGAAAGGCACAAAAGACCAAAAAAGGTTTAAAGCAGAAAAATCTTCTTTAAAGACTTCCCTCCAAATTTCCATCCTCTCCTGCTGTGTTTCTCTAGGATCATTTGGGATTCCAGGATCATTTGGGGATTCCAGGATCATTTTTAGATCCCTCTACATTTTTGTCTCATCTGGATTTTTTCCCTGCCCTTGCCCTTGCCCCTTCCCTTCCCCCTATTCCTGAAATTATTCCTCTTTTTTTTTTTCCTCCTGGAATAATTGGAGAGAAATAAAAATGGACACAAGGAATGATTTGATCTTAATTTTTTTAAAATTGAAAAGACAGAAAATATTCAAACTTGCCCTTAAAAATAGGGATCAAACACTGAGTTTGGAATCTCATGATTGGAGCTAAATGATAGTCATAAATTAATTTCTATTAAATTAATGTATAATTAATTTAAATTATTCATAATTACTTATAAGATATAATTTTCCTTCTGGCAATTACTGCAGATTTTTGGGGGGATTAGCCAGGAGCTCAGATCCCTTTTTCCAAAGGCTGTTTTAACTCCCAGAAATTTGGGATTTGGACAGCAGTCAGGCACAGCCTTGCACCACCCCATCCCAAATCCAGATCTGGCAGTTCCCAGCTGGAATATTCCCCTTTTCCCCAGGATTTCCCCTGGATCCCGAGGAGCTGAGCTGGCCATTCCCAACTGGAATGCTTCCCATTTTTCCATCCTGAATTCCCACATTGATCTGGCAGCATCCAGCTGGAATATTCCCCTTTTCCCCAGGATTTCCCATGGATCTCAAGGAGCCACTCTGGCAATTCCCTGCTGGAATATTCCCTGGTTTCTATCCTGAACCCATCCCCACATTGATCTGGCAATTCCCAGCTGGAATATTCCCTGGTTTCTATCCTGAATCCATCCCCACATTGACCTGGGAATTCCCTGCTGGAATGTTCCCTGTTTTCCTCCCAGGATCTGCTCTGGATCCCAGGGAGCCAATTTGGCAATTCCCTGCTGGAATATTCCCTGTTTTCCCCCCAGGATTTCCCCTGGATCCCGAGGAGCAGGGCTGCTCCCTGCTGCAGCCATTCCCAGCTGGAATGTTCCCTGTTTTCCCCCCAGGATCTCCCCTGGATCCCGAGGAGCCGGGCTGCTCCCTGCTGCAGCCATTCCCAGCTGGAATGCTCCCTGTTTTCCCAGGATCATCCCTGGATCCCGAGGAGCAGGGCTGCTCCCTGCTGCAGCGGGCCGTGGCGGTGCTGCAGAGCTCCTCCCTGCACTCCAGCTCCCAGCAAGGCTTCCAGTACAGCAGAGCCATCCTGGTGGAAAATGAGTTTTTCCTGAGTGAGGTAAGCCTGCCATCCCAGGGAAAACGGGGTTTTCTGGGAGCTCACACCTCTGGGAATGCTGATTTATTCCCAGCTCTGTTTCCTTTCCCTCTTGAAATTCCCAACTTTTTTTTTCTCCCTTCCTTGCACTTCCATCCCCATTGGGAATAAACAATCAGCCAATCAATAAACAATGCAGCCAATGGTGCTCAAAAGTGCTGGAACCTTGGGAATCCTAAAATTCCTTTGGAATTGGGGGAACTCCCTTCCCTGGGTTGCTTTCTGTTGAGTGACCTCAAGGCAGATTTTTGGGATGTCTCCGTCTTCACCTTTCTTTTCCTTTTAACTTCTTTTTTCCAGCTGGCTGGACTTTTCAAAATCCCTTCATCCCCACTTTTCAAATCCCTTCATCCCATCCCCACTTTTCAAATCCCTTCATCCCATCCCCACTTTCAAAAACCCTTCATTCCCACTTTTGTAATCCCTTCATTCCCACTTTTAAAGTCCACACATTCCCACTTTTAAAATCCCCATTCCCACTGTCAAAATCCCTTCATTCCCACTTTTCAAATCCCTTCATCCCATTGCCACTTTTTGAATCCCTTCATTCCCGCTTTCAAAATTCCCACATTCCCACTTTTTGAATCCCTTCATTCCCATTTTCAAAATCCCTTCATCCCTACATTCCCACTTTTCAAAATCCCTTCATTCCCATTTTTCAAATCCCTTCATCCCATTCCCACTTTTCAAATCCCTTCATTCCCATTTTCAAAATCCCTTCCTTCCCACATTCCCACTTTGAAAATCCCTTCATTCCCATTCCCACTTTTCAAATCCCTTCATTCCCATTTTCTAAATCCCTTCCTTCCCGCATTCCCACTTTTCAAATCCTCTCATTCCCACTTCTGAAATCTCTTCATCCCTTCATTCCTACTTTTCCAATTCCCTTCATTCCCACGTTTCAAATCCCCACATTCCCATTTCCTGATCCCTCCATCCCATTCCCACTGCTGATTTTTCCTGTTGCTCTTGTGTTTCATTTTCCTCACACCTCAATTTTTTGGGATTTTAAGACTCAGGAATTAAACCACATCCAGGTGTTTTTCCAGATTACTTTTTTCCCTTAATCCTGAAAAAAAAAAGTGGGAAAAGGATTTTTTTTTTCTGGGATCAGCATCACCTGAGACCAAAATGTTGGGATTTCTTTTCCAGCTCCGAGCTTTTGCCCGAGCCAAGGCAGCTGCAGGATACAGCCAGGAGGAGCTGCAGGAGACCTTTGCATTCCTGCTCTTTGACAAGGAGGAGGAGGTGACCTGCACTGGGATCTCCAGGGAAATCTGGGATCCAATCCCTGATTTTATCCCATCACACCCAGGAGATATGCTGGGAAAAGCTCTGGGAGCAGCTCCTGGGGGCTTTGGAATGGCTCTGATGGGAGAAAAGGGAATTTTCCTTGGTGCCAGGGGGATTAGTTGGGATTCTTTAGAATTATTTGGGGTTCTTTGGAATTCTTATTGGAATTACTTGGAATTATTTGGGGTTCTTTGGGGTTCTTTGGCCCCTGGGGGGTTTTAGGGATGGATCTGATTGGAGAAAAAGGAATTTTCCTTGGTGCCAGGGGAATTATTCAGAATTATTTGGAATTACTTGGAATTCCTCATTTCCTGGGAATATTAACACCCTTTATCACCCAGTAACCCATTTCCTGGGAATATTCCTGGAATTTCCTGGAAATTAATCCTGGAAAAAAGGTGGGAAAAGAGGAATTTCCCTGTTCCCTGCAGGCCCAGCAGGTGTGTCAGAGCGGGCTCCGTGTCAACAGCAGCAACATCTCCACCCTGGGGGACCCTGCCAAAGGTAAAACCCACCTGGAAAGGGAATTCCTGCTCTGGGAATGGAACTCCTTCAAATTCCTTCCAAATTCCCACTCTGGGAATGGAACTCCTTCAGAATCCTTCAAATTCCCTCTCTGGGAATGGAACTCCTTCAAATTCCTTCCAAATTCCCACTCTGGGAATGGAACTCCTTCAGACTCCTTCAAATTCCCTCTCTGGGAATGGAACTCCTTCAAATTCCCACTCTGGGAATGAAATTCCTTCCAAATTCCTTCAAATTCCCTCTCTGGGAATGGAACTCCTTCAGACTCCTTCAAATTCCCACTCTGGGAATGAAACTCCTTCAAACTCCTTCCAAATTTCCACTTTGGGAATGGAACTCCTTCCAAATTCCCACTCTGGGAATGGAACTCCTTCAAAAAACTCCTTCAAATTTTCACTCTGGGAATGAAACTCCTTCAAATTCCTTCCCAATTCCTTTCAAATTCCCACTCTGGGAAAGAAATTCCTTCAAATTTGCATTTTGGGAATAAAACTCTTTCAAAAACTCCTTCAAATTCCTACTCTGGGAATGAAACTATTTCCATTTCCTTCCAAATTCCCATTCTGGGAATGCAATTCCTTCAAATTCCCTTTTTTCTGGGAATAAAACTCCTTCAGAACTCCTTAAAATTTGCATTATGGGAATAAAACTCCTTTGAAACGCCTTCCAAATTCTCACTCTGGGAATGAAACTCTTTCAAATTCCTTCCAAATTTCCATTATGGGACTAAAACTCCTTCAAATTCCCACTCTGGGACTAAAACTCCTTCAAATTCCTTCCAAATTCCCACTCTGGGAATGAAACTCCTTTAAAATTTTCATTTTGGGAATAAACTCCTTCCAAAGCCAAGGCAAAGGTTGAAATTCCTGGGGTTTGCTGCAAAAATCTTTGCAAAATTCCCTTTTTCCTGCTCTTCCAGCCAGGTGAGAATGGGGTTTTTCCCAGGGAATGGCAGCATTCCTCCAGCTCCTCATTTTCTGGGAATATGAGCAGCCTTTGTCAGCCGAGAATTGATTTTCTGGCAAGATTTCTCTTTTTTTTTGGGAAGATTTCTCATTTTTGTGTGAATATGAACACCCTTTGTCATGCACAAAAACTCATTTCCTGGGAATATTTCACATTTTCTGGGCATGTTTCTCATTTTCTGAGATTATTTCTCATGTTTTTGGAGGATTTTTAATTTTCTTGGAATATTTCTCATTTTCTGGGAGTATTTCTCATTTTCCTGGGAATATTTCTCATTTTCTTGGAATATTTTCTCATTTCCTGAGAATATTTCTCATTTTCTCGTAATGAAGATCCAAAAAAGGCAATGGAAAGAGCCAGAATTCCACCTTTTTCTGGCTATATTCAGGATTTTTTGGGAATAACTTTCCCTGCTGACAGATAATTCCCTTTTTTTTTTGTTTTCCAGGGGTTTATATTTCCAGATATTCCGACTGCCTCCATCCCAGCCCTTGGCACCAAGGGAAATCAGGATTTATTGTCATCTGTAAACTCATCAAGGTAAAACCCAAATCTTTATTGCCTAGAAATCAAACTCCAGAATCCAATTTTTCCTTGGAATTTTGGGAAGTTTAAGGATTTTTTTTTTCCCTTCCATCTCTCTGGAGCTGATTCCAAACCCAAACTCTTCACACTGGAAATTTCTCTTTTTATTCCTTTTTCTCTTTTATTTTTATACTGCCTATAATTCTGGTGGGATGGAAAATCAAACTCCAGTTTTTCCTTGGAATTTCAGGATTTTTGGGAAATTTGAGCTTTTTTTTCCCCCTTCCTGCTGTCTGGAGCTGATTCCAAACCCAAAGTCTGACACTGAAAATTCCTCTTTGAAATTTGAGCTTTTTACATTTTGCTGCCCATAATTTTCATGGGATGGCAAATTGAACTCCAGGCTCCAATTCTTCCTTGGATTTTTAGGAGTTTTGGGAAGTTTGAGGATTTTTTTTTCCCTTCTTTGTGGAGCTGATTCCAAACCCAAACCCCTGAGACTGGAAATTTCTCTGTGAAGGAGATTTCGCTGCCCACAGTTCTGGTGAGATGGAAACTCAAATTCCAATTTTTCTTTGGATTCTCAGGAATTTTGGGAGGTTTAATTTTTTTTCCTCATTCCTCCTGTCTGGATTCCACCCCCCACTCCTGGCACTGGCTCTTCCCACCCCAAACCCACCAGGATTTTTGGAACACCACAGCCGCACCGCCCTCACCCCGCTCTTCCAACGTGGGGAACAGAGCCACACTCTTGGGAATATTTCCTTGGATTCCCGTCCTTTGGATGGATTTTCAAGATGGATTCCATGAATTTCCAGGCTTGGGATGTGTTTTTGCTGCAGGGCAAGGTCAGAGCCATCCCTGAGAGCTCCCCCAGCAGCTCCACCTGTCCCTCGCCTGGCTACGACTGCCACGTGTCCAGCGGGAGCAGCCAGGTACTCCGGGATTGCCCTTGGCCAGGGGTTCCAGGGATTGCCCTTCTCTCACTCCCACATTCCAGGGATTGCCCTTTCTCCCAGTCCCTGATTCCATGATTTCCCTATTTTTCCCATTCCATGGATTTCCCTTTTTCCCATGGATTTCCCTTTTCCAAGTCTCACATTCCATGGATTGCCCTTTTCCCCGTGGATTTCCATTTTCCCACTCCCACATTCCATGGATTTCCCTTTTCCCAGTCCCCCATTCCATGGATTTCCCTTTCTCCCGTGGTTTTCCTTTTTTCCCAGTGCCCCATTCCGTGATTTCCCTGTTTTTCCCATCCCCATTCCACGATTCCCTGTTTTTCCCTCATTCCACAATTCCCTGGTTTTTCCCAGTTTCCCATGGATTATTTCTCTGTGTTTCCTGTGGATTATTCCATTTCCCATGGATGAATTCCCTGTGTTTCCCATTAATTCCCAGTTCCCCATAGATGATTCCCAGTATCCCATGCATGAATTCCCAGTATCCTGTGGATGATTCCCCGTTTCCCATGGATTATCCCCATTTCCCATGGATTATCCCCATTCCCCATGGATTATCCCCGTTCCCCATGGATTATCCCCATTTCCTGTGGGTTATTCCCCATTTCCCGTGGGTTATTCCCCATTTCCCGTGGGTTATTCCCCATTTCCCATGGATGTTTCCCAGTATCCCAAGGATATTTCCCTGTCTTTGCCCAGTATGCATGTACAAGGTGAGCGGGGTGAATTCCCATTCCCCATGGATGAATTCCAGTTCCCCATGGATTATTCCCAGTTCCCCATGGATTATTCCCATTCCCCATGGATTATTCCATATCTTTCCCCAGTACTACGTGTACGAGGTGAGCGGGGTGAATTCCCCGTTCCCCATGGGTTATCCCCATTTCCCATGGGTTATCCCCGTTCCCCATGGGTTATTCCCATTCCCCATGGGTTATCCCCAGTATCCCATGGCACTTTCCCATCTCTCTGCAGTACTATGTGTACGAGGTGAGCGGGGTGAATTCCCTGTTTCCCATGGGTGATTCCCATTTCCCATGGGTTATCCCCGGTCCCCGTGGGTTATCCCCAGTCCCCGTGGGTTATCCCCAGTCCCCATGGGTTATCCCCAGTCCCCATGGGTTATCCCCGTTCCCCATGGGTTATCCCCAGTATCCCACGGCTCTTTCCCCAACTCTCTGCAGTACTACGTGTACGAGGTGAGCGGGGTGAATTCCCCGTTCCCCGTGGGTTATCCCCGTTCCCCATGGGTTATCCCCGTTCCCCATGGGTTATCCCCAGTACCCCATGGGTTATCCCCAGTATCCCACGGCTCTTTCCCCCTCTCTCCGCAGTACTACGTGTACGAGGTGAGCGGGGTGAATTCCCCGTTCCCCATGGGTTATCCCCAGTTCCCATGGATTATCCCTGTTCCCCGTGGGTTATCCCCAGTCCCCATGGGTTATCCCCGTCCCCCATGGGTTATCCCCAGTATCCCACGGCTCTTTCCCCATCTCTCCGCAGTACTACGTGTACGAGGTGAGCGGGGTGAATTCCCCGTTCCCCATGGGTTATCCCCGTTCCCCATGGGTTATCCCCAGTACCCCATGGGTTATCCCCAGTATCCCATGGCTGTCTCCCCCTCTCTCCGCAGTACTACGTGTACGAGGTGAGCGGGGCGGGTGCGGCCGAGCGGCCCCGCCAGGTGTGTCCCTACGTGCTGCTGGCCTGCCAGTACCGCCCGCCCCGGGAGATGCCCGCGCCGGCCCCGCAGCGCCCGTAAGAGCCCGCAGAGCCCTGTGCTCCCCCTGCCCAGCCCTGAAACTCCTTCTGCTCCTTTTCCCCATCTAATATTCCTTTTTATCCGTTTTCCATCTCTAATATTCCCTTTATTCTTTTTCCATCTCTAATATTCCTTTTATTCTTTTTTCATCTCTAAAATTCCTTTTATTCCTTTTCCCATTGCTGCAATTCCTTTTACTCTTTTTCCCATGTCTGAATATTTTCCTTTTCTTCCCTCTTTTCCATCTCTAAAATTCCTTTTTTTCCTTTTTCCATCTCTAAATATTCCTTTTCTTCCTTTTACAATCTCTAAATATTTATTTTTTTTATTTTCCCATTTCTGAATCAATTTTCCTTTTATTTCTTTTTCCATGTCTAATATTCCTTTTATCCTTTTCCCATCACTAATATTCCTTTTATCCTTTTCTCATATCTAAATATTCCCTTTTATGCTTTTCCCATCTCTAAAATTCCTTTTAGTCTCTCTTTTCCCATCTCTGAATATTCCTTTTATTCCTTTTCCCATCCCGAATATTCTTTTTCCATCTCTAAAATTCCTTTTCCTGTCTCTAAAATTCCCTTTTATGCTTTTCCCATCTCTAATACTCCTTTTATTCCCTCTTTTCCCATCTCTGAATATTTTCCTTTTATTCCTTTTCCCGTATCTAAATATTCCCTTTTATTCCTTTACCCATCTCTGAATGTTTTCTTTTTTTATTGATCTCTCTCTCCAGAGCAGAGCAGAACCACCAAGGTAAGAACTGCTTGGGGTTTGTGGGTTTGAGGTTTTTGGGGTTCTGGGTTTGAGGTGTGGGATTTCTGGGGTCGTGGTTTTTGAGTTTGTGGTTGGGGTTGTGATTTTTGGGGTTGGGTTTGAGGATTTGGGGTTTCTGGTTTTTGGGGTTGTGATTTTTGGGGTTGGGTTTGAGGATTTGGGGTTTGCGGTTTTTTGGCTTGGGGTTTTTGGGGTTGTGGTTGTGGTTTTTTTAGGTTGGGGTTTTGAGGGTTGGAGTTTGGGGTTTTTTGGGTTTGAGGCTTTAGTGTTTGGGCTTATGGTTTTTGGGGTTGGGGTTTGGGGTTTTTGAGTTTGTGGTTGTGGGTTTTGGGTTTGGGCTTGGGCTTGTGGTTTTTTGGATTGAGTTTGTGGTTTGTGGGTTTTGGGTTTTTGGGATTGTGGTTTTTGGGTTTGGGGTTGTGGGTTTGGGGTTTTTGGGTTTGAGGTTGTGGGGTTTGGGTTTGGATTTTGGCTTTGTGTTTGTGGTTTTTGGGTTTCCCCATGGACTGCTCTCTCCTCTCCCTGGATCCCTGCGCAGAGCCGCGGTCGCCGCCGGCAGCGCCGTGCCCGTGGCGGGGCCAGCTGTGCATCGGGGGGCGGCGCCTCTGCACCATCGGCCTGAGGAGCCGGCACAGCGCGGGCAGCGTGCCCGCCCAGCTGTGAGTGGGGCTGGGCTTAGCACCGTGAGCCGGGCTTAGCACAGCGCGGCCAGCGTGCCCGCCCAGCTGTGAGTGGGGCTGGGCTGGGCTTAGCACCCTGAGCCAGGCTTAGCACAGCGCGGCCAGCGTGCCCGCCCAGCTGTGAGTGGGGCTGGGCTTAGCACCGTGAGCCGGGCTTAGCACCCTGAGCCGGGCTTAGCACAGCGCGGCCAGCGTGCCCGCCCGGCTGTGAGTGGGGCTTGGCTTAGCCAACTGAGCCGGGCTTAGCACAGCGCGGCCAGCGTGCCCGCCCAGCTGTGAGTGGGGCTGGGCTTAGCACCGTGAGCCGGGCTTAGCACAGCGCGGCCAGCGTGCCCGCCCAGCTGTGAGTGGGGCTGGGCTGGGCTTAGCGCCCTGAGCTGGGCTTAGCACAGCGCGGGCAGCATGCCCGCCCAGCTGTGAGTGGGGCTGGGCTTAGCAAACTGAGCTGGGCTTAGCACTGCCCAGCTGTGAGTGGGGCTGCGCTGGGCTTAGCACACTGAGTCTGGGGTTACACTCTGAGCCTGGCTTCTCAAACTGAACTTGATTCCTTAACCCAAATCTGGTTCCTCAAACTGAACCTGGTTTCTCAAACTGAACTTGGTTTCTCAAACTAAACCTGATTTTTTAACCCAAACTTGATTTCCCGTTTAACTAAACCTGGTTTTTTAACCTAAACCTGGTTTCTCAAGCTAAGCCAATTTTTGTCTTTTTCTGCCCGTTGCCTTTGCTGCTGGAATGTTGGGGCAGTCAGGAATGTGGTGTTGGGTCACAGCTGGGTGAGGAGGTAAAAATGCTTTAAAATAATTCGGTTCTGACACCTCCCACTAAATCAGACCACTCCAAACCTGGCTTTAAACACCGCAGGATCTGTGATTTGAGGATTTCAGGATTTGCACACAGCATCCTGAGCAAGCTGCACCTTTCCCAGAGCTTTTTTTGGCTCCACAGATCTCCCAGCTCTCCTTTACCCTGAAATTCCTGTGCTTTATCCCCACAGACCTCCCAGCCTGGACATCAAACACGTCATGGGATTGTCTGACTTGAAGAAAAAACTGCCAGAAGCTGCATTTGGGAAAAAAAATTACACGAGGAATGAAGGTGGGTGTGAGACATCCCAGCTCCCAGCAATCCCCCTGCATCCTGCTGGGACACAATCCGTGACAAATCACCAGCCCCAGCCCAAATCTTTTCTTTTCCCCCCAGTCTGCTTTCAGGGTGTTTACTCCAGTCTCTATGAGGTGGAAATATCCAACAAGGATCAATCCAAAATGGATCAGCTGGTAGAAAACCTGAAGGAGAAGGACTTGGTGAGTATTTATCTGTTTTCAAAGTGGCCTTTAAATGACATTTTTGCTGTCATTATGCACAACTAATGCAGAATGGAATGAATTTCCCTGCTTTAAATGTCATTTTCCTACTCTGTTGCTCTCAAACATTGATTTTTTTTTGTCTTTATCACCTGAAGATTAACACCATGAGCTAGGAATTATTCTGGAGGTTTTTCCTTGGGATATATTTTTATATTCTATTTTTTCCAGCACACTTGAGTCTGATGTCCCCAGGATAAACCCACAGCTGTCCCCTCCCTCTGGGACTGGGCTTGGGCTTTGCTCTTCCTGCAAACCCAGGGCTGGGCTCATCCATCCTCCCCTGGCTCTGAGCTGGAATCTGGGCTGGAATCTTCATTTGCAGGCCAGCAGCAGGCAGGTCCTGGCCTGGCAGCCCCAGGAATCCCCTGAGAGAGGTCCCAGCCATCCATGCAGGATGGCCCAGCCATGGAAACAGGGAGGGATGGTCAGAGAGGAAGGGATTTGGGAACTGCAGGGTTTGGGCTGGAGGCAGGAGGTGTCTGAGGGGGTCCAGGCTCACAAATCCCCACAGGAAACTTTGGTTTTGCAGTTGTGCACAGGAGCTGGAGAGAAACTCCTGCAGCTCCAAGTGCAGCTCCTGAACTTTGTCCCTTGGTCCCTCAGCTGGGGAAATGCAGCTCCAGCTCCAGGAGAAGGAACTTCCCTGATCCCATTCCATGCACTCAGGGTTGCATTGGTGCCCATTCCTCCAGCAAAACACAACAATTTGGGAATTCTGGGCACTCCCAGGGAAACATTCAGGGTTCAGCAGAGCAGCCTCTCCTCTGGGTGCCTCAGGGCAGAGAGGAGAAGGGGGAAGAGGCAGGAATTCCAAAGGAATCACAGGATGGCTTTAGGGAGATGAGGAGGGAGCGAAGCCCTGACATCACTCAGCACCCAGGGCAGCCAAAGCCACACTTGCATTTTATTCCATTTTATTCCATTTTATTCCATTTTATTCCATTTTATTCCATTTTATTCCCTTGGAGTTCTAAATACTAAAAATTTTCAACTTCTTGTACAAACAAACTCTAACTCCCAAGAGAACACTGCACATAACCTAAAGCCATAAAAAAAACCTTCCCAAATTAATTAATAACACTAAAATTACAAGTGTGCAGCTGGTTAAAAGTGCATGATATCACAAAGTAAAAAACTTCAGAGTTTTGAGTTTTAAAATATAGTAATATATAAAAAACAAAATAAAGATTTTAAGACAAAACCAAATTGTTCTTCTTTACCTTCCTCTTCATAAGTTGAAGTAATATTTTAGAATTAAACAGAAAAGTTTGCAGTGTGGGCTTCAAGAAATTCATTATTAAGTTAAAAATAGTTTAAGTATCACTTCTTAATTAAATAATTTAACCTTAAAAAACCTTACAAGAGAAAATATAACCATTATATATATATAAATATATATATAATGTAATATTTTTTAATATATATAATGGTTTTATAGATATTTATATGTTGTGTTTTCCCAGGCTGCTGGAATTTGGTGCTTTTCCTGCATGCTGGAATTCTGTCTTTTCCCAGGATTCTGGAATGTTGTGTTTCCCAGGATGCTGGGAAAAACCTTCCCCTGTGGGCTGCAGTTCCTGGCAGGGTTGGATTATTAATCCTCATTAATTCCAGCCAGCTTGATAAGGAGATTTCTTTATTTTAAGGAATTTTATGCCTGAACAAGGAATATTTTGATCCCAGCTGGCACAGCTGGCAAGGAAGGAACAGAATTTGATATTTTTTTCTGTTTGTTGCAGGCAATCATCAAATATTTACAGGACCAAGGAGTTCTCATCCTGCTCACGTCCTCAGCCTTGGCACGGGAGGACGGTAAGGCCGGGCTGGGGCTGGGCTTAATTCCTGCTGGGTTTGGGAGCCTTAGGAACCTAAACTGAGCCTGGTTTCTTAAACTGAGCCTGGTTTCTGAATCCAAACCTGGTTTCTTAAACTGAACCTGGTTTCTCAAACTAAACCTGATTTTTTAAACTAAAACTGATTTCTCAAACTAAACCTGGTTCCTTAACCAAAACTTGGTTTCTCAAACTGAACGTGGTTTCTTAACCAAATCCTGGTTTCTTATTTAAAACCTGGTTTCTCAATCTAAACCTGGTTTCTCAATCTAAACCTGGTTTCTCAATCTAAACCTGGTTTCTTAAGCTAAACCTGGTTTCTCAAACTGAACCTGTTCTTTTAAACTAAACCTGGTTTCTGAACCCAAGCCTTTCTCAACAAAAGTTAAGTTTCTGAAACTAAACCTGGTTTCTCAGACTATACGTGGTTTCTAAACCCAAGCCTGGTTTCTCAGACTAAGCCTGGTTTCTCACACTAAGCCTGGTTTCCCAGACTAAGCCTGGTTTTTGCAGGCCTGGAGCCCAAGGAGCCTGTCAGCCTGCTGGCCCTGTTCCTGTTCAGCTCGCCCCGGGCCCTGAGCCCCCAAGGTAGGAGCCTCCCTGTGCTGCCCCAGGCTCAGCTCTAGGCTGCAGTCCTGGCCCAAAGGGCCCATTGCCCTGCAAAAGCTGCGTTTGCTGCTCCAAGGTTGGGGTGTTAGGAGGGATCCCCCTGGAGCAGGTTTGGGGTGTTTGGTGGGATCCATCAGGAGCAGGTTTGGGATGTTTGGTGGGATCCATCAGGAGCAGGTTTGGGATGTTTGGGATGTTTGGTGGGATCCATGTGGAGCAGGTTTGGGATGTTTGGTGGGATCCATCAGGAGCAGGTTTGGGGTGTTTGGTGGGATCCATCAGGAGCAGGTTTGGGGTGTTTGGTGGGATCCATCAGGAGTAGGTTTGGGGTGTTTGGTGAGATCCATCAGGAGTAGGTTTGGGATGTTTGGTGGGATCCATGTGGAGCAGGTTTGGGATGTTTGGTGGGATCCATCAGGAGCAGGTTTGGGGTGTTTGGTGGGATCCATCAGGAGTAGGTTTGGGATGTTTGGTGGGATCCATGTGGAGCAGGTTTGGGATGTTTGGTGGGATCCCCCTGGAGCAGGTTTGGGATGTTTGGTGGGATCCCCCTGGAGCAGGTTTGGGGTGTTAGGTGGGATCCCCCTGGAGCAGGTTTGGGATGTTTGGTGGGATCCCCCTGGAGCAGGTTTGGGATGTTTGGTGGGATCCCCCTGGAGCAGGTTTGGGGTGTTTGGTGGGATCCATCAGGAGCAGGTTTGGGGTGTTTGGTGGGATCCATCAGGAGCAGGTTTGGGATGTTTGTGGGATCCATCAGGAGCAGGTTTGGGATGTTTGTGGGATCCATCAAGAGCAGGTTTGGGGTGTTTGGTGGGATCCATCAGGAGCAGGTTTGGGGTGTTTGGTGGGATCCCCCTGGAGCAGGTTTGAGATGTTTGGTGGGATCCCCCTGGAGTAGGTTTGGGGTGTTTGGTGAGATCCATGTGGTGTTTGGTGGGATCCATGGGTTTGGGGTGTTTGGTGGAATCCTCCTGGAGTAGGTTTGGGATGTTTGGTGGGATCCATGTGGTGTTTGGTGGGATCCATGGGGTGTTTGGTGGGATCCATGGGTTTGGGGTGTTTGGTGGAATCCTCCTGGAGTAGGTTTGGGATGTTTGGTGGGATCCATGTGGTGTTTTGTGGGATCCATGTCTTTGGTGGGATCCATGGGGTGTTTGTTGGGATCCATGGGTTTGGGATGTTTGGTGGGGTCCATCCAAAGCATTTGGACATTTCCCCAGGGCTGAGCTTTTTGCAGGCTGATTTTTGGAGCTTTTTACTTCAGTGTTTCCTTTTTTTCCTTACCCTTTTCCCCCTTTCTCCTTTCCCTTCTTCCCCTTCCCTCCAGTGTTTCCGTGCACCAGGGAAATGCTTCAGTGAATGCACCCCTGTGCTAACTGGGCTGAAATCCACTTTGCTTTTCCTTTCCCAGTGGAAAAGCAGGACCCCAAGGGCAGCAAGGAGGGCGGTGCCAGCAGTGCCATCTCCCTGAAGATCGCCTCCGTCCTGCCGGGACTGCGCTACGCCCTGCGGAAAGCGGCCGGCTCCTCCTGGAGCGCCACGGACAGCCCCCGCATCCAGGAGCACCTCCAGGAATATGCAAAGCTCCAGGAAAGCTCTCAGGCCAGCCCTGGGCAGAGCAGTGACGTTCCCAGTGCCTCTGTCCCCTCCCCAGGCCAGGAGGGGGAGGCTCCCCCTGGCCAGAAGCTCTCGGAGCGATCCCTGGCCCAGCTGCGCCGTTACCTCTCCGACCCCGGCAGCTTCACCCTGGGAATCTCAGCAGCCTTGCAGTGTCTCAGTGGGGCTGGCAGGAATGTGGCAGCTGAGCCTGGGAATTCCTCCCCCTCCTCAGTGCCCCCAAATCCTGCTCCTTCCACCAGAGCAACGGGAATAATGCAGGATCAGAGAGATCTTCCCAGTCCCGCTCCAGAGAGATTCCTTAAAAGCGTCACCTCTCCCACCAAGCCCTGGGGCCGGGAGATCAGGAAATCCAGCAGGATCCTGGGGAAGAACATGCCACCTTTCAAGGCACAAACACATCCTGGGGAGAACAACAGCAGGAGCAAGGAGGCAGCCAAGAAAAAAAGCAGTGTCGCTTCCTCTTGTCCCAAAAAATCGGGATCCAC
Source organism: Fringilla coelebs (assembly GCF_963513975.1). Lineage (NCBI taxonomy): Eukaryota > Metazoa > Chordata > Aves > Passeriformes > Fringillidae > Fringilla > Fringilla coelebs. The sequence goes on along the minus strand of NC_140033.1, from coordinate 1,312,070 downwards.
GGGCAGTTCCAACGAGCCCATGCTGAAATTGGCCAATCTGCAGTTGCCACATGGAAGGAAAAGAGGTGAGTGCTGGAAAAATGGGATTGGTTTCCTCCTTCCATCCAGCTGGGATGCTCAGAGTTCACTGGGAACCATCCAGGAAATTTGCAAGTGCCCGGAGCATCCAAATAAATCTCAGGAATTATCCCCAGGAAGCTACCTGAAATTCCAGGCCCCTTCCTTTGCTTCCAGGTCAGATCTTACTTCTCATTATCCTGATTTGTTTGGGAATATAATTAATTTATTCCCAATTAAATCAGCATAATGAGAAGTAAAATCACCAAAACCCCTCTTCCCCATCCCTCCCTTTTCCCAATGAATTTTTAACCCAAAGAATTCCCAAATTCAAATCAACCCCTCTTTTTCCCTGTCCCAGGTGCAGAGGTCCTGGCTGCAGAAATTGTCCACAAACCCCAGGGTGAAAGTGCTGAGAAGGAAAGCTCAGTTGCCAATGGTCCTGCTGTGGAGGCAAAGAGGCCAAAAACTCTGGAAAACCTGGACTCAAAGAAGGTTTCTGTCACTGAGAGTGGCACAAAGCCAGGGAAAAGCAAAATGCAGAAAAACGTGGAAAACAGAGCAGCAAAACCTCCGGAGAATCAGCAGGAAGGGAGTGGTGAGAAAAAATTCCCTGGGGAAAAAATTCCTTTTAAAGCCAAGCCATCCAATGGCAGGGATGAAGTAAATGGCTTTGGATTTAAATGGGAAAAATGGCAAATACTTGGGGGAAATTCTGGGATGGAATTCCCAGAGAATCCTCCTGAATCCCTGGAAGTGTCCAAGGCCGCTGGGATAATGGGATGAGCCATGGGGTTGGAATGGGATGATCCTTAAATTCCCTGCCAGCATTCCATGATCCAGCATTGATTGTTGCCTTTGGAGCACCTAGAGTGCATCCAGCATCTCCTATGGGATGGCTCCTGCTAAACCCCAAAAAATCCCCCAAAAAAGCCAATTTGGCTGTAAAAAAACCCCAATCCAAAAATGGATTTTTTCCCTTTTTACACTGACTTTTCCCTTTCTGAATGGATTTTTCCTTTTCTGAATGGATTTTTCCCTGTTTCCCCCAGAGCGGAAGGAGCTGCTCTCGGAGCTCCCCAGCGAAGCCTCGTCCCAACCCCCCGCAGCAGAAATCCCAAGGAATGTTCATCCCATGGCAATTCCCAGCGTTGCCTTTGCCCTGCCCGGGGACAACAGTGACTCCCACGCCCTGAACCTGCTGGCTGACCTGGCCCTGGGCTCCTGCGTTCCTGCCCTGATTCCCAAGGATTCTGGGACGGTCCCCGTGGAATCCGGGGATTCCTGGGAGCAGCAGAGCCCTTCCGAGCCCGAATCCCTGCGCGTGGCCTCCGAACACAAATACCACAGGGCAGACAAGCAGGGCAAAAAATCCACCTCCAGCAAGGTGTCCCTGACCCAGCCACTTCCTGAGCAAATGGATTCCAGCCAGCTGGCATCTCCTCCCAGGGAAAAAACCTCTGGAATTTTCAGCAGGAGCAGCGGGATTCCCATCCCCTCCATATTCCAGGTGTTCCCTCCCCGCCCAGCCCCGCAAGCCTGCGAGGTGAGCACGCACTCCATCATCTCGGCCGAGCACTCCTACGCCTCCCCCATGCCCGAGGATCCCAGAGCACCCCCAGATCCCAAAGGGAATGCCAGGAGCGCTCCTGCAGCTCCCTTGGTTGGGAAGGTGCTGCCCTTCCGGCACCAGCAGAGCCGCGCCGCCGAGCCCGCCCGCTGTGCCAGGAAGAAGGAGGAATTCTGCAAGAGGCACACGGTGAATCTCTGCGGCAGCTCCATGAAGGTGACGTGCCGCTGGGAAGAGGAGTACCTCTTCCACCTGGACAGCAGGTACACCAACGATTCCCTGGAGAAAACCGTCATCCGGGCCCTGCATGGGTAAGTCGGCCTGGGGGTGGCTGGAGGAGGTTGGGAATGGGGTTTCTGTGCTTTCAGCCCTTTCTTTTCCCTAACTGGGGGGTTTGTTCCCTGGGTTGCTGTGGTTTTCTTGGAAAAGAGGGTTTGGGGGTGCTGGTGAGGGGCAGAGTGGATGTGACCCAGCCTCGTGTGCTGGACCCAAAATTCCACCCTGTCCTGGGGTGATCCATGGTGTGGGCAGCAGGAAAAGGGGGAATTGGGGAATTCTGGCCCTCCCAGGTGAGAGCCCTCCTGCAGAGCTGCCCCAGCCCTGGGGACACAGCAGCAGCACCTGGAGCTGCTGGAGGGAGCCCAGAGGAATCCATGGAGCTGCTCCAGGGCTGGAGCCAGCCTGGGAGAGCTGGGAATGCTCACCTGGAGAGGAGAAGGATCCAGGGAGAGCTTCCAGCACATTCCAGGGCCTGCAGGGGCTCCAGGAGAGCTGCAGAGGGACTGAGGACAAGGCCTGCAGGAACAGCACCCAGGGAATGGCTCCCACTGCCAGAGGGCAGGCATGGATGGGATCTTGGCAATGAGGAATTCCTGCCTGGGCTGGGATTGCCAGAGCAGCTGGGGCTGCCCCTGCATCCCTGCAGTGTCCCAGGCCAGGCTGGACACTGGGGCTGGAGCAGCCTGGGACAGGGGGAGGTGGCCCTGCCAGGGCAGGGGTGGCACTGGGTGACCTTTAAGATCCCTTCCCACCCAACCCACTCCATGATTCTGCAGTTCCCATGGCTCTGCAGCCAGAATTGGTCCCTCAAGCCACGAGCCCATCCCTCCTTTGGAGCTCAGATTTCCTCTAGTTTTATTTCTTCCTACAAAAAGCTGCAATCTGCATCAAGCAGTGTGTGCCCCTCTGCCTTGGGGCTGAGCCCTGCAGGGATGAGCTCCAGGGATGAATTTTAGGGATGAACTCTAGGAATGAACTTAAGGGATGAATTCTCAGGGATGAACTCCAGGGCTGAACTCTAGGAATGAGCTCCAGGGATGAATTTTAGGGATGAACTCCAGGGATGAACTCAGGGATGAGCTCCCTGGAGCTGAACAGGGGAGGATGAGGATGGTTCAGACTCTCTTTGCTTCCCTTCCCAGGCCCTGGGATCCCAATCTTCCCGACGATGTGGAAGGGATGAAGCTGATCCTGCACATGTGGGTGGCTCTGTTCTACAGGAAGCCCAGCAAGCTCCTGAGCAGCTCCAGGAAGGTGGTGGAGCACAGCAATCCCAGGAAATTCGTCTCCATCAACAGCTCCGGTGGCTTCCTGGAGCTCAGCGACGACAGCCAGGACTGCTTCGGCTTCGAGACGTGTCCTGCGGACTCGGGCTCGGATCCTGACCAGACTCCCAGCAGCTCCCTGGATCCCAGCCCCCCTGCCCAGGGCGCTGCCCAGCCCCAGCAGAGCCCCGCGGACTCGCAGACGGACGCGGACGGAGCTGCCGGAGCCGTGGACAGCACGGTGTCCTCCTCCTCGGGGGAGCTGCCCTGCAGGGAGGAGGAGGAGGAGCCTTCCTCCACCAGCTGTCCAGAGGGATCATTCCTGCAGGATCATCCCAGGGAAAAGCTGGATGTGGCAGGCGGGGAGCCCGAGGGCGTTCCCGAGGAGAGCACGCGCCGCGTCTCGAGCGTCACCGCGGTGAGTGTGGCCTTGGCGGGGGCCAAGGAGTGTTCTCCTCTTAGAACAGCAGGATGTTCCTTTTAAAAGAGAAAGATTTTCCTCTTAAAAGAGCAGGATTTTCCTCTTGGAAGAGCAGAATTTCCTCTTTAAAAGAGCAGGATTTTCCTCTTAAAAGTACAGGATGTTCCTTCTAAAAGAGCAGGATTTTCCTCCTAAAATAAAAGGATTTTCCTCTAAAAGGAGCAGGATTTTCCTCCTAAAGGAGCAGGAGTTTCCTCTCAGGGAAGCAGAATTTTCCTTTTAGGGTAGAAGGATTTTCCTCTTAGAGGAGCAGAATTTTCCTCCTATAAGAGCAGGATTTTCCTCTTAGAGGAGCAGGACTTTCCTTTTAGAGGAGCAGGGGTTTCCTTTTAAAAGAGCAGGATTTTCCTCTAGAAGAGCAGAATTTTCCTCCTGTAAGAGCAGGAATTTCCTCCTGTAAGAGCAGGATTTTCCTCTCAGAGGAGTAGGATTTTCATCTCTTAAAAGAGCAGGAATTTCCCTCTAGAGGAGCAGCATTTTCCTCTTAAAAGAGCAGGAGTTTTCTTCTCAGAGAAGCAGGATTTTCCAGAAGAATGGAGTTGTGCTTGTGGGCTATCCAGGGAAGCAGGGATGCTCTCCAAGGGGGAGGAATCCCAAATTAAAGTAATTTAAGGGTTGAGCTCAGCGCCTGTTCCTGATTTAAATTCTGAGTTTGTGTGTCCTCAGCTGAGGGATCAGGGGAGCCCCCAGCATCCCAGAGCAGAATTCCAAATCCAGCACAGCCATTCCCACGTGGATTTGGAAAGCTGGGATTTGTTGGCTCAGGAGATTTTCCCCCACACAGGTGCCAGTGCAGTGCTTTGCATCATTTCCCTCATCCCTCCGGTGAAATCCGTGAGAATTCCATTCTGGATAAAACTTGAAATGAATTTTTACACTTTCTCCAGTCTGCATATGGTCAGGAGTGGAGGTCCTTGGGGTAAACATAAAACTCGGGGGTCTGCTGAGATATTTCCCAGCCTGAATTCTCGAATTAAAATAATTCCTTTAAAATTTGGACAGAGGAGCAGCTTCCATAGGGCTGGAATTGTTTTGCACGAAGGAAAAAAATATTCCAGTGGGTTTTTTCCCCTGCATTTTCCTATGAGGAATGGTTTTTTTCTTGTTAAATTGTGGATTGTGTTCCAGGAGGAGCCAGCCAAGGAGGACCTGCTGGATGCCAGGATCACCCCCAGCCCTCCCCAGGAGCTCGGCTGTCCCAGCAAATCCCTGGATGCTGCGGGCACGGAAAACCCCGGGAGCCAAACCCCAAACTCCAGCACAGCTCCATGGACAGACCCCCCCAGTGCCCCTCAGGACAACGGGGAGCAGCAGCAGGAAAAGCAGCAGGAAGCAGGCTCAGGGAGTGGCCCCGGCCCTCCCGAGGATGAGGAGGGAGTGGGAGGTTCTGGGCATTCCCTGGCAGTGGAGGATGGTGCTGGTCTGCAGCCTGCCTGTGATTCCGTGCCCTTGGAGGCAACTCCTGGAAGTGCAGAGCCTGGGGGAGCCATTGAGGAAGGGGAGGAATGCCAGGAGCCCTCGGAGCACTCAGAAAAGGAGGAGAGGGAGGTGGAGGAGGAGAAGAAAGAGGACGAGGAGTTGGAGGATGAAAGCTCCTTCGTGGGCCCTGTGGATTTGGTGCTGTCTGAGAGCAGCGATGCCGAGATGGAATGCGAGCACGACGAGCAGAATCCAGGGAATTCGGCGTCTCCAGAGGAGTTTGGTGTTCCTGAAGAGGACCCCGTGCCCAGCCCCACCTCTCTGGCACCGCCCTGCCCTGACAGATCCTCCCCAGCGCCCTCAGATGGGGCTGGGACTGACCCTGGAGGCTTTCCTGAGGAGATGTCACCAAACCAGGAGGAGCTCCAGGATCCCTGGGACGCTCCGGGCACGCCGGAGTCAGCGACAAACGGGGTTGGAGTGGCCAGTCTGGCGGAGCTGGGGTCACCCCACAGTGACAGTGGGGAGCTGCCAGTGCCCCCTGAGCCCAGCCCTGTCCGTGGGGCACAGCCCGACAGCGTTACAGACAGTCCGGGACCTGCTGGAGCCATGCTGGGGAACTGCTCCGAGCACGAAAACCGGGATCAGGCGCCCTCTGGAGAACGGTGGGAGCCTGCTGGGAGCACGGGGTCCCCCTGCAGAGCGGGAATGAGCCTGGCCCTGTCCCCCGACACCAGCTCTGTCTGCCTGACCTCTCCCACTGGGTCTGTGGATCCCTGGGCTGCTCCAGAGGATCAGCCCATGGAGAGCGTGCAGTCCCCGTCCCAGAGCGACCTGGGGCAGAGCAGCTGCTTCTCCCAGCGCTGGGGGGATGACGCCGATCCCGACCCCGATTCCCTGGATGCTGAGGAGTCACACCGAGGTGGGAACGGGGTTTTGGTGGAAGAACAGCTGGGGAGCCCCTCTGCCAAGGGCATGGAGGAGCTGGATGATCCCATGGGAGCAGGAGATGGCCAGGACTCCCCCTTTGAGTACACAGACGTAGGAGATGACTGCAGAGCTGAGGAGAGCGAGGATGTGTTCCCTGGGACAGAGAATTCCCCTGGGAATGACACCACGAACACGGAGACGGCAGAGATCCCTCTCCACCATCACCTCCTGGAATCAGAGCCCTCCTCCTCCATCACGGAGGGCATCTCAGCCATACAGGAGCTCCCCAGGCAGCAGCAGAGCTTCCCAAACATCCACGGGGACTCGGCTCCTGCTTCTCCTGGCTCCGGAGACTCCAATCCCGGCATTCCCGGCGTGCCGGGCCGGCGGGAGTCGGTGCTGTGCCGCCTCTGGAAGCCGTGCTGGGAAGGAGGAGCCACGCAGGTGAGCGTGGCTGCCTGGAGCCTGGATGGCTCCTTCCATCCCAGCTGTTCCCAAGAGCTGGTAGCATCCCCAGCTCCCTGCTCTCCTCTGGAAGCGTCAGCGGAGCCGGGATCTGCTCCTCCTTCTCCGTGTGACCCATGGGACGAGCCGGAGCCTGCGGAACCAGGCTCGCCACTCCCTGAGCTGCTCCCCGGGATGCTCCCTCCCACTCCAGACAGTGCCCGGTGGGCTGGGAGCCCTGGGAACAGCCCCAGGAGCCATGGCAGCCCCGGGAGCCATGGCAGCCCCGGGATCCATGGTAGCCCCAGAAGCTATGGTAGCCATGGTAGCCCCAGGATCCATGGTAGCCCCAGGAGCTGTGACAGCCCCAGCATCCATGGCAGCCTCAGGAGCTGTGACAGCCCCAGGATCCATGGCAGCCCCAGGATCCTTGGTAGCCCCAGGAGCTATGTTAGCCATGGTAGCCCCAGGAGCTGTGACAGCCCCAGGAGCTATGGTAGCCATGGTAGCCCCAGGATCCATGGTAGCCCCAGGATCCATGGTAGCCCCAGGATCCATGGTAGCCCCAGGATCCTTGGTAGCCCCAGGAGCTATGACAGCCCCAGGAGCTATGGTAGCCAGGGTAGCCCCAGGAGCCAGGGTAGCCCCAGGAGCCATGGTAGCCCCAGAAGCTGTGGTAGCCATGGTAGCCCCCGGAGCCAGGCAGGGGATGGCGGAGGGAGCCCCGGGGAGGAGCCCTTCCTGCCAGAGGAGCTGGAAGGAGGCAGCATTCCCAGTCCTGTGCCTTTGCCAGCCTGGGAGTGTCCCCTGTGCGAGCCCTGGGATGTGTGTGAGCACAGCCCTGAGGGATCCCAGGCGTTCCCGGATCCCGACTGTGCCGGCACTGAGGCGGGACAGGGAGAAATTCCCGCTTCTCCCGTGCCCTGGGACGAGCCCAGGGATCTCTCTGGAGAACCCCTGGAGTTCAGTGATGCCAAGGATATTTCGGATCTGCTCCCAGGGGAAGAGCAGCTCCCAAGCCAAGACACACGTGAGGGCTTGGCCTTTGAAGATCCATTGGAGAATTCCTTTGGTGACTCAGACCAGGAATATTTTGAGGGGAATTCTCGCTCCCCTCTTCCAAGCAGGAGTTCCTGCATCATGAGGTCCATGAATGCTGCAGGAACAAGGACTACCTGGGACAGCTCTTCCGGGAGCTCCGTGCACACAGAGGAGCCCGGGGAGGCCTGGGACTGGGACATCCCCAGGGATTACGGGAGCCTGGTGGTCACCAGGCAATGCCAGGACAGGATGGAACCTTTGCAGCCTCCCAGGGGGCGCAGCCGCCGTGCCCGGGAGTCTCACCTGGCCCGCTCCCTGCTGGGGACCTGGAGGGGCTTCGAGGAAATCACCCAGAACACTTTGGACATGGAGTGTCTCCGCTTCCATTATAAGCTAAAAGAAATCCTAAGGAATGGCAGACCTCCCTTTTCTACCTCCAAAAGCATCTTCCCAACGGACTTGTCTCCCCGCCACGCCGCCGTCCCGCTGTCCCCGCGCAGCAGGAGCCCCCTGCAGGTGACGATTCCCCGCTCGGACACATGGCCGGGCGGGCTCCGCTCCCGCGGGGACCCTCGGGCCGCCCGGAGATGCCGCTCCCGGGCGCGGAGCCGGGATCCCGGGGCCGCCCTGCGCCTGGCCCGGCTGCGGCACCAGCCCGCCCCGGCCGAGCCGCGCGGGGACGTGGCCGGCATCCTGCACGAGTTCTCCGAGTTCCAGAGGGTGCTGCTGGCCGGGGCCGGGGCCGAGGGCGCTGCCCCGGCGCGGGGCGAGGCCGGGAGCGGCCGGGCGGGGCTGGCCCGGCCCCGCGGCACGGCGGCGTTCCGGGGAATGGTGGCCGAGCTGTGCGGGGCCCTGCGCTGCCACCTGCGCCGCGTGGCCGCCTGCGGGCAGCCCGGAATGTTCTACGTGCTGGAGACGGGCACGGAGCCCTTCTTCGACAGGGTGGAGGTGGGAGCTGTTCGTGGAGGGGGGGAGGGAATGGATGGGGGTGGATTGGGGTGGATGGGGAGAGATTGGGATGGACTGGGATGGATTGGGAGGGATTGGGATGGATGGGTATGGATTGGGATGGGTGACTGGGGGAGAGCTGAGGGTGGCAGGAGCAGGGAAGCTTGGGCAACCTGACAGGGATGGTTTGGGAGCCAGGAGCCACCTTGGCTCTCAATGCCAGGAGTTGGATTGACAGGCACAGGAGCCTTGGGATTGAGTCATCAGAGAGTCATGGAATGGTTTGGGTGGCAAGGACCTTAAGGATTATCCAATTCCAACCCCACGGCAGGGACACCTTCCACCATCCCAGGGTGCTGTGCCTGGCCTTGGACACTTACAGGGATGCAGGGGCAGCCACAGCTGCTCTGGCAATTCCAGCCCAGCCAGGAATTCCTTCCCAATATCCCATCTAAAACTACTCTGGTTTAGTCTGAAGTCCAACCATCCCCCAGCACTGACGAGGCCACCACTGCCCATGTCCCCAAGTGCCACATCCATGTGCCTTTTACATCCCTGCAGGGCTGGGGACTCCCCCTTCCCCTGGGCAGCTCATTTCCCTTCCTCTCTCCGTGTTCCCAGGGAAACATTCCCCATCCAAGGCTCCCCTGTCTGTGTTGCAGGCCCTGCTGAAGGCAGAGGGGTTTGTGAGGATGGAGCCCCTGGACTTCTGCAGAGCCCAGCACCGGGACAGTGAGCGGCTGCTGGTCATCATCAGGAACGAGGACATCGCCTCCCACATCCACACTGTGAGCCTGAGTGCCCCTTCTCCTCCTCCCAGCCCTGGGCTTTCATCCCAGGATCCAGTAAAAGAGCTGGAGCAGAGCAGTGAGGTTGGGCTTCCCTGGTCCAGCCTCGCCCTCACTCACCTGTTCCAGGGAATGTTTCATCTCTGCGTGCAGCGCTGGGTGGGATGTGGGGACAGGAATGTTGGGATGCTGCAGGGCTGGGCTGGGCTGGGCTGGGCTGGGCTGGGCTGGGCTGGGCTGGGCTGGGCTGGGCTGGGCTGTTCCCAGAGCCCTGTTCCTGGAGCAGGTGCCGTGCCTGCTGGAGCTGAAGCGCTGTCCCAGCGTGGTGTTCGCCGGCGTGGACGATCCCGAGGAGGTGACAGGTGACACATTCCAGGAGCTCTTCCAGGCTGGAGGATTCGTGGTGTCCGACGAGGAGCTGCTGGAAAAGGTGACCCTGGGTGAGTGTCGGTGACACATTCCCAACCTTCCCCTTGCCTCTGTTTCCAGGGGAGTTCTCGCCCTCTCTCTGGCATTTGGATCCCGTTGGGATGGAGTGCCCAGCTCGGGGGTCCCCAGGACAGGGCAGGGTTGTTTTTGTTTGGCCTGGAAACTCATGGAATGCTTTATGTTGGAAGAGGCCTTAAGGATTATCCAATTCCATGGCAGGGACACCTCCCACTGTCCCAGGCTGCTCCAACCTGGCCTTGGACACTGACAGGGATCCAGGAGCAGCCCGAGCTGCTCTGGCAATTCCAGCCCAGCCAGGAATTCCTTCCCAATATCCAGTGGAAAAATGAGGAGAACTTGCTGCTGCCTTCAGCTCCTTAGTGGGAAGTGGCAGAGAAAAGAGAGCCACCTCTTCTGGGAGATGCTCAGTGAGGTGACAGAGAAGGCTGCACGTGTCCTTAGAGATATTAGGGAAAAAAATCACACCAGGACACGATCCCAGTTCCCCATCCTGTGCAGTTTGAGTCTCCATCCTTGCAGAGACTCAAAGCTCCCCTGGACAAAGTCCTGAGCACCCCCAGGTGGCCCCACTTGGAGCAGGGCTGGGCCCAGAGATCCCCAGGTCCCCCTGCCCACCCACCCTGAGCTCTGGTGTCCCCTCAGGCCAACTGAAGGAGGTGGTGAAGGTGCTGGAGAAGCTGAACAGGAGCGGGAGGTGGAAGTGGCTCCTGCACCACAGGGAGAGCAAGAAGCTCAGAGGAGACCTCAGGTAACGGCTCTGCCTGGAAATGGGGGATTTTTGGGATGGAGCAGCAGGGCTTGGGACCTGGAGAGCATCAGATGGCCTGGAACGTTGTCCTGGATGTGATCCTGGATGAGGCAGAGCTCTGGCAGCTCTCCTTGCTCCCTGCTGGGCTTCCATAAGGCTCTTCCCTGGCTCCTTGGCAGAGATGCCTTCAGGGAGTGTTGCAGGCTCCTGCAGAGGCACAGATTTCCCTTGAGGAGCTGCACATTGCCAAAACTCCCAAAGCAAACTTCCCTCCCTTCCCAGCAGCTCATCCCAGCTCCTGACACACCCCTGGAGCTCAGGGCACCTTCCTGGGGCTCTGCCCCCTCTGGTCCTTTTCCTGCCCCATCACATCTGGGATTTGGGGAGGGATGGGGGCCCTGAGCTGGGGGTGCAGAGAGGGAATTGCTTCTCCAGTTCCCACCAGGAATGGTTGAAGATGGAGCTGCTCTGGCATGGGTTCATCCATGGATGGGTGAAGTAAGAAAACTCCTGGGTTGGGATAAATCATTTAGCAGGTTAAGGGAAAGCTGGGAAAAACCAAGGAATTCATCCCCATTTCCCATCACAGGCCATCCCCAGGAAAGCCAGGCTCCATCACCACCTCTCCTAACATCCCCTCTTCCTTCTCCTCCTCCCAGCTTTATATCCTGAGCCCGATTCCAGGCTCTGGAATACCCCTTGGGACAGTGGCACTCACCTGTCCTGGCCTTGTGTCCCCCAGGCCTATGGGGTGAGTGAGGAGCAGCCTTGGCTTTCCAAACCCTCCCTGACCTACCCACAGCTCCCAGCACAAACCCCAAAAGCAGCTCCTGAGATGAAAAGGAGCGAACCCCAGGCAAAACCAGCACAGGCAGCCCTGGAGCAGGGGGGAATTTTCCACTTTGGATCAGAACATCACCCGTGGGGCTGGAAAATCCACCAGGAAAGGCAGATCCCACCCTCCCTGCTCGTTCCCTGGGAAGGGACGGAGAGGGAGCGAGCCCCTGAGCCCTGCCCGTGCCCCTCTCAGCAGGGATGATGGCGGTGCCCAGAAGAAGCAGCTGCTGCTGAGGTGGTGCCAGGGGGCAGAGCTGCTGGAGCTGCTGCCCTTCCACGGCTGCGACTCCGCGCCCGAGCCCCGGCGCGCCCAGTGCCTGCTGGAGCTGCAGGTGCAGCACGTCCGCGCCAGGTTCGCCGTGTTCCTCACAGGTGAGGGGATCCCACACCCTGCAGGTCTGAGAGGGCCCTGGGGAGGGATGGGGGAGGGATAAAACATCCCTGTTCTACTGCAGGAATCGCTTCTTCGAGGTGCAGGTCAGGTGTGAGTGGTGAAAAGGAGTTTTGGAGGTTGATGAATTCCAGCGTTTTTTGGAGCCTGTGGGTGGCTGAGGCTGTTGGCAAAGCGCCAGAGCAGCCACGGTGGGGTTTGGGGATAGTTCCCACAGGTTTAGGAACGACCTCCTCTGTTGGAATTAACGGAGCTGCTGCTTCTGCCCTTGCAGAAAATCCCAGCTGCAGGGAGGTCCTGGAAAGCAAAGGAATTCTTGTGGCTGACATCACCACCTTCCTCGAGACGGTGCAGAAAGTGGCTGCTCCCTTTAGAAGAAGCTACTGGTAAGTGGGGAAAGCTTGGGATTGATCCCAAAAAGCTGGGAACAGCTCAGGGCTGTGTGTGGGGTGCTCAGCAGGGAGCTGGGATCCTGCAGCAGGGCAGGGACCATCCCAGAGTGCTGGATGTGGCATCTGCCAGTCAGCACTGGATCTGTGAGAGCCACGCCTGGCACTGCTGGAAAACGGGAAAAACTCCAGGCCTGGCCCTGGAGAGGCTCTGCAGGAGGGTGGCACTGCCCACAGGGTGCCAGGCACTGACCTGGGCCACTTCTCTGTGTTGCAGGTGACAAAGTGAAGCCACCAGGACACGGCTCTTCCGCAGGCCCTGTGGCACCAATTTGGGCATCCCGGTCCTGTGGGGGACATCGCCTCCATCCCAGTGGATCCCAACCAGCCCAGTGGATCCCCACCAACCCTCCCAGTCAATCCCATTAATCCCAGTGCGCCCCAGTGATTCCACTGGATCCCCACCTTCCATCCCATCAATCCCAATGATCCCAGTGGATTCCCACCATCCATCCCAATCAATCCCACTGGATCCCAGTGATCCCAGTGGATCCCCACCATCCATCCCAATCAATCCCACTGGATCCCAGTGATCCCAGTGGATCCCCACCATCCATCCCAGTGGATCCCAGCAGCTGCTGGAGGTGGGGGAAAGTCGGGTTTAGCTCTGTACATAAATCTTATTTAAAGGTAGGAAATGCAAATCCTCAGGGGGTTCATTCCCTGCCATGCAGGCTCACGTAGGAAAGGTTCTTTTTACGGTACAGCTAAATTATTGAAATGGTTTCAAGTATTTTCGTGCAGCTGCCGTTGGAGCAGGCAGATGAATTTCCCAAAGTCTACTTGAAGATGAGGAATGAGAACAAATCCCTTTTCCACGTGGTTGTTGCTGTTCAGGCCCACACTACATTTCAGCTCACCCCCGTTGCCTCCTGGTACCGGTTCCCTGCTGGGACTCGTGGAATCCCAGCACTGGAATCCTTGTAAATAGCGGGAAGCCGGGCTGCAGGAACAGAATAAGCTTTTATTTATGGGGGAGCAGCACGGCTGAGCCCCGTTCCTGACCCGGCTCCGCGGGGCAGGGGCGTCCTTCAGCTCGATTTTCAATCCAGGCCGTTCTGTACAGGATGACTTTGTAAAGTTTGATTAATAAAACCTCCAAAATAATGGATTTGTCACACAGCTCTGCTTTCTGGAGAGGGGATCCCGCTCAGCATCCAGCCTTTCCAGCAGGGGAACAGAGGGCAGGGGATTTTCCAGCTGGGACAGAGGCTGGGAAGCAGCAAGGAGTGAGCAAGACCATGGTGGGCTCCTGGATGATGGATCCCATTGTGCTTCCCTGCAGGAAGGATGGAATAACCAGAGGAATGAGCAGGTTGCAGCAGGTAGGGATAATGGGATCATCCAAGGATTTCTTTTCCACCTGGCTTGTGGGCATGGCCCAGAGGGAACTTCCCCACCCCACTCCCAGCAGCTGAGGGTGGGAAGGGTTCCTGCAAGTGGCACCTCAGGATTGTTCCTGCAAGTGGCACCTCGGAATTGCTGCTGCCAGTGGCACCTCAGGAAGTGTTCCTTTAAGTGGCACCTCGGGATTGCTCCTGCCAGTGGCACCTGGGGAGGAGGAAGTGCCAGAAGCCCTGGCTGGGAGGAGAAAGGAAGGCCCAGGTGGGCTCAGCTCAGCTTTGGGACCGCCATAGGATCAGACCCCAGTTCCTGTGTGGGAATGGTGCCAGGGGAAGCCACTGAGGCACCCTGGAGAGCTGCTCCAAGGCTTTTCCTGGGTTCTCCTGGCACTTGGCACAGCTGTGCCAGCCAGGGAATGGGGAAGGATCGCTCAGGATTGAACAGCTCGTGTTGAGGATGGAGAGCAGCCCAACAGGAATTCTTTATTGCTGCTGCTGTTTCCAGCTGTGGCACTGGGGTGGCTGCAGGGAATGGAGACTGTGCCAGCACAGCCTGAGCCACACCTGCCCCACCAAAGGCAGCCAGAGCAGCACAGCCTGGAAAGAACGACGGAACCAAGAAAGGCTTTCCTGCAGGAAACGCTCCCGTCTCACCCCTGGCAGGCAGAGATGCTGCAGGATCTCAGCCTGGAGCTGCTGCTCCCGGAACTGAAGTGAATCAGACCAGAGGCCAGGACTGGTTTCCAGAATTTGGCTTTACTTCGCAGTACAGAAATCATTTGGAGCCTTCAGGAGACACGAGAAGCACAGGCTCTGTCATGCCGATACCGCAGCGCCGTTTGGTCCATCCGAGAAGCCACCAGGGGACAGAAAATACTTCCACATCTTGCCTGCTCTGTAATTTGTTCTCTCAATTTTATTAAGATTAAAACACAAAGGAGCCTGAGGCACAGCTGTGTCCCAACCGATGTAAACGGGTTTAGAAGCTTAAGTGGAGGTTAAGTTCTGTGCCCAGAACGAAGCCAACATTTGCTGCTACAATAGGTGTGGGCTTTGTCCATGATACAACTTTGCCACAGAGTTAAGATTGATGGGAGAGACTTTTAGGGATGCTGTCCACAATAATGGAGTGCTCAGTTTCTATTTTCCTTGATATCAGGTTTGAGTGACATCAGCGTCACATCTACGAGCTCACCAGAAGCACAGGATTGTGAAGGATGTTTTACAAATGATTAAAAAGACAAGGTAAGACACAGCTGTCAATGAGTTATCTCAAATCTGCACCCACGTCTACGTCTGCAAAAATAATAACAGTAAGTTCAGTCTGCCTTTCGCTTACGAGGTTAGTCAGGAATATCAGTCAGGAATTTGCCAGATTCTGGACAGCAGCCCTACTAGAATGAAATAATTAACACATGATATCCAAAAAGGGAACATTACCAGTGCAGTACTCTTCAATCTCTCAGAGATGGGATTACAAAAGCAGGCCTTACAATATTGAATTTCGTACAGTGTTCATTAAGTTCCTTATATATTCATATTAGCCGATTTAAACTTCTCCTAATTAGAGACTCTCATTACTGCTGCTCCTCCTCCCCGTAGATGTCGTTCTTCTTGCGTTTCATCTCCTCGAAGTCGAACTCTGATCCCATCATCCTCTTATAAATATCTTTGATGTCGTCGCACGTCGTCTCGAAGTGGGTGGTGGCGTCGTAGGTGCGCGAGATGAAGATCTGGAAGCAGAAGCAGCGTTGGAGCCCCGAGCTGGAGCCCGTCCCCTCCCAGCCCGGCTCAGCCCTCACTCACCTGGCTCTCGGTTCCTGGGTCGGTCGGTGCAAACAGGTCACTGATGCTCACAAACCTGGAGAAGGGAGAAAGAGCCTTGGTTTGGTTTGGTTTGGAAAAAGGATGGGCTCAGAGCAGGAGTTCGATGCAAGGGCAGCGCTCAGGGTGCTGAGCAAACGCAGCCTGAACAGCCCTGGGCAGGTTCCTGATGTGCCAGCAGAGAGGGACAGGGGCTGCCTGAGGACTCACTTCTGCTCAATGGGCTCCAAGAGGTCCAGGGCTGGCTTGATCTCCTTCTCCGGGTCCGCGGTCTCCACGGTGGTGCTGGCGATGGCGATGTACTTGCCCTGCGCCGCCACGTTGTGAGCAGAGGAGATCATGCACACGTAGATATCTGAGGGGACAGGGCACAGCTGCAGCCCAAAACCTCCTGCAGCCTCATCCCAAAACCTCCTCAGCCTCATCCCAAAACCTTCTCCAACCTCATCCCAAAACCTCCTCAGCCTCATCCCAAAACCTTCTCCAACCTCATCCCAAAACCTCCTCAGCCTCATCCCAAAACCTCCTGCAGCCTCATCCCAAAACCTCCTGCAGCCTCATCCCAAAAACCTCCTCAGCCTCATCCCAAAACCTCCTGTATCCTCGTCCCAAAACCTCCTCAGCCTCATCCCAAAACCTCCTCAGTCTCATCCCAAAACACTGCCCCCATGTCTTCCCACTGCCCTGACACTTGGCACCCCCTGGATAGTTTAGAGAACCTGCAGTGAGTCCCATCCTTGCCCTACATGCTCTCATCTCCTGGCTGAGCAGCCTGGACATGGGAGATCCCCAAAATTCAGTTTCCCATGATGGCTCCCAAAATCTGGTGGGATTCCCAGTGGGGATTCCCAGTGCTCTGTTCCAGGTCAAACAGCCCCTCCCCGCAGCCCTCCCCCCACCTCTCCCAGTCTGGGGCCCTTCCTGCTGCAGGTTCCTCACAAGGTTTTCCGACCACAGACTCCTCCCCTGAGTGCAGCTCAGCCTTGCTGGGCCCTAGCAGCCCCTGGAGCAGGGCACGAGGTGTCCCTGTCCCTGAGGGATCCCCAGCTCACCCCAGGCCGGCCGGGGAGCGCCGCCCTGCCTCGCCCCGCTGCTGAGCCCTGCACGCACCTGATTTCCGGTTGACCTGGTTCTGTGGAATGATGATCTGGCACGAGTTGGCATCGTTTGTGTTCTTGATGGGGTGGCTCAGGATGCAGATGACCCGGATCACCTGGCCCACCTTCGTCACACGGTCCGACACGTAGCTGGGGTCGCAGATGAGCTGTTTGCAGCGAGCCACCTGAGCGCCAACGTGGAAACATCACCCAGCTCACATCAGAAATGGTTTCTCCAGTAATAATTTACAATTTATCAATCTGAAGCCTCCAGGTTGCGCACACTTTGGTCTCTGGCATGGATTGTCACCTTTGTTCCTGGCCAGGACATGTCATTCCCACCCCAAGGGACACATTATCCCACCAGCAAGTGCTCAACTGTCCCATCAGTGCCCACTCAGAGCTCCCAAGCTGGCAGCATTCCCAGTTCTATCCAGCCAGGTGGTGGAGAAGCTGCAGGAAAGCCACGTGCCAGCTGTCAGAGCAGCTGAGAATGCCAAGGGCAGAGCTGGATCCGAGCTGGACACAAGGAGCAGCTCCCTTCCTGAATTATTCACTGCCAGCCCATGAGACTTCATCCCAATCCTGGAGCAGGGATGCTGAGCACTCTGGCCATCAGGACATTGTGCCTTCAGCGAGCTGGCACAGGGACAACAGCCCCAACCCAGCACACCTGGCCCTTGGGCTTAAAAAATGGTTTTCTGTGTGTTAGTTGTGATCAAACCCAAAAGATGTGAGTTCTGAGGGGCAGATGTGGGGAGGGGAGCAGGGAAGGTGGGAAGGGTCCGTACCTCCCCCTCAGACTTGACCCCGACCACTTTGCCGTTCTCTATGACGATCTCCTCGATGGGCTTGTTGAGCATGTAGGTGCCTCCATAGATTGCACTGAGCCTGCAACAGGAAAATCCCTTCAGCACCTCCAGGGCTGGACCTGAACTGCCCTTCCAGTCCCCGGGGTAGATAAACCCCTCCTCAGACTTAAACCTCCTCAAAATCCTTTGCTTAAACACAAGGGATAAATACTCTACCAACAGCATCTCTCAGCAAATCCAGAGGTGAACAAGCCCACAAAGAAAGAATCTCATGTGGAGGAACCATCTATTAAGTGAAAGAACCATTAAGGACCACAGCATTTTGTGCAGCATCACATTCTGGAAGCTCAAGCAGTGACTCCACACAGCCAACTCCACTGCACACCCCACTGGAGGAAACCCGGAGTGAAAGCCAAGTGCTCACCTTGCAAATCCCTGGGGCAGCTCTCCAAGGCCATAGAGGGGGTACAGGTAGGGGCTCTTCCCGTATCGAGCCAGTGACTCGCTGTACAGCTTAATCCTGTTGATTGTTTCTTGGCAGGGTTGATCTAGATAGCTGGGAAGGACAGTTACATCATTTGGGATGCTTCCCCAACCAGCACTTCCAGCAGAATACACCCAGAGAGCAAAACACTGACTTCCCATGAGGTTTGCTTCCCCGCCCCCAGCTGCTCCTGGCAGTGCTTCCCTGGCAGTTCCCTTCTAGGAGCGCTCGGTGGCACAAGTTTTGCTCAGGAACCCTCCGAGTTTAAAATAAACGATCAATCCCATCATAACCCCAAATCCTGGGATTTGGGGGAGCAACTGATCACCCCCACTTACTCATCAGTCCTGTAGAGAGCGAGGGCATGGCCTGTGAAGTCAATGACATCTTGGCCCAGGTCAAACTTCTTGTACACATCCCTCATGGTGGTTTTCTTGGGATCCACGCCCTCGAAGGTCCGCGGGTCGTTCTCGTCAAAGTTGGCCACGTACACCAGGAACTTCCTGAAGCGGCGCTTCTCAAACAAACCCATTAAACCTAAAACCAGGGGTGTGAGAATTCAGAACCAGGGTTGTGAGAATTCAGCAGAACCAGGGTCTGTGAGAATTCAGAACCAGGGCTTGAGAGAATCCTGAACCAGGGTTTGTGAGAATTCAGAACCAGGGCTTGAGAGAATGCTGAACCAGGGTTTGTGAGAATTCAGAACCAGGGTTTGTGAGAATTCAGAACCAGGGTTTGTGAGAATTCAGAACCAGGATTTGTGAGAATTCAGAACCAGGATTTGTGAGAGTTCAGCAGAACCAGGCGTTTGGCACAACTCAGATCCTCAGTGACTTTTGTGGCTTTTCCATTATCAGCAGTGAGTAAAGAACTCCTGAGTGTTCAAACAATGAATGGTGTGGGTTGGAAGGGACCTTCAAGGGCCTTAGTTCCACCCCTATGGCAGGGACACCAGGGGTGCTCCAAGCCCCAGTGTCCAGCCTGGCCTTGGATGCTGCCAAGGATCCATCCAGGGCCAGCCACAGCTGCTCTGGCAATTCCATTCCAGCCCCTCCCCACCCTCCCAGCCAGGAATTCCTTCCCCAGATCCTGTCTAACCCTGCCCTCCTTCAGCCTAAGGCCATTCCCCTTTGTCCTGTCCCTCAACCCCAAACATGAGGCTGGACAAGACACCATTTCTGCACTTGAATTCTCCACAAATTGCAGAAGCAAGACTGAAACTGTGAGGGCAGAGGCAGCACCTCCACTCCTGCCAGGATGAGTGTCTTGGAGAGCACACAGGAGACATGGCCAGAGTGAAGGAATTCCTGATCCCTTCAGCACACAGGAACATCTGCCATGAGGAAGGCTCAGACCTACAGATCTGGGGCCTTAACTGCAGGAGTCACTTTATCAGAAGGTTTTTCAGAGGTGCTCCTGAACACATCCCACGTCTGGAGCTCATGGAATGCCCTCTAAATCCTAATGGATTTCACCACACTGTTATTAGCTTTATTTGAGGAGTGAAATCTAACTAGGCAACAATTAAGGTTTGAGGTGCCACAGGTCGGAATTAGTCATTCCAATTTGCCTGCAATGTTTTTCCCACACACAATTCCAACAAGGACATGACATCAAATATTTATGGCAGAGCTGGGAGCATGAGCCCCAGATGGAACCTCCTGAGGAAGGAAAACACTGCCAGGTTCTCAGCAGAATCTCACTGAACAGGCAGCTTGGGAGCTCCAAGAAAACAGGGCTCAGCAAACCCAAGGCTCACAGCAAGGGGTGTTTGAAGACAAAGAGGTGCAGGAGAACCCTGAGGATGCTCCTTAACACACGAGGAGCATCAAGAATACCCCAAGGGATGGGTTTGCCTCTATTTAGGGGATTCAGAGGGAACAGGTAAGGTGCAGCTACTCACTGGAGGCCAAAGCTTCTGCCTCAGTGGAAGGAACTTTGTAGATCTTTCCTCCCTTGTAGACGAAGCTGCCCTCGATCACCTTGAAGTCCAAGTAACGAGTGACTTCTGTGTAGAGCAGCATCTTTACCAACTGACCTGCAAGGGGTTTGGCACAGTCAAACACAGACACAGCAGCTCCCAAGGCAACAAACCCTTCCCCACGCTCAATTCCCACTGCAGGCTGAAGACAGGCTGGGACTAAAGCATCCGAGCCTTGGCTGGGATCGATCAGCTCTTCCATTGCAGCAGCCCTGAGCCAGACACTGCCCCATCCATCCATCCATCCATCCATCCATCCATCCATCCATCCATCCATCCATCCATCCATCCATCCGTCATCCATCCATCCATCCGTCATCCATCCATCCATCCGTCATTCATCCATCCATCCATCCATCCATCCATCCATCCATCCATCCATCCATCCATCCATCCATCCATCCCCTGGTGCTCCAGGATGAGATTCCAGCAGCCAGGGGCTGTTTTAGGCAAAGGGAGCTGGCCCTGCACTGGGAACCACTTCACTGATAGGGGGTTTGCTCTAGAGCACTCCAGTACTGGAGCACACAGATTCAAGGATAAGGATTACAAGGACTGACAGTGCCTGTCCAATTCCAGCACCCAGCAGCAGCCCAAGGAATATCTGGGAGCTCAGGGTCACTCACCATTAGCCATAAGGAATTTTGGAATGAGGTCCACGTTCCAGTCTCTTCCCCGCCCCATAGATTCTGGTGGAGTTCCCGGGAGATTAAACCTTTTGTAGAGCTTTGCAGAGAGAATACAGAACTTATTATAGCCCAGGAAATCTGTCTGGGTGTCATTTCTCCCACACATGGACACACTTTCCACCCCCACAGCTCCAGGCTGAACACAAGCTCTTCAGAGCCAGCTTCTGGCTGCAGTTTTAGCTCCAATCTGAGTTTGGAACACACAAACACATCCAGTGAATTATTACAGTAAGAAGTAGGCAGTGTAATTCTGCTCATCCAGGCTTTGGGAATATGTGAACCTGATGAATTGTTTAGCATGACATTTCTTAGTCCAATTTACAATTTAGCTGAAGAGTTTTAACACCCAGCTGTAACACCTCTGGAATGCTCCATGCTCAGATTTGCTCAGATTCCAACTGGGAATTACAGCAAACAAGCACAACCCACCAACTCCAATCACCCCACACTGGCATCTTCCTCACTGTTACCTGCTGAGGAAGTGCCATAAAACTTCCTCACTCAAAGGAAACCCTTAGAGTCATTAATGTGAAGCCAGCCCAAGGCTAAGTGGGAATAAAGCCCTTTGTGTACCCAGGAAGGACACAAGGATGGATGGCTGTCTCTCCACACTTACATCTTCCAGGGGTGTAATGGAAGCACTTTCCCCTCCATAGTAAGAGTTCCGATCCATGTGAAGGACTTTCTTTCCATTCACTGACATAATCCCGGAGAGGATGCATTCCTGCAGGAAGGAAAGGATGCAAGGGACAGGTCAGCTGCACTGGAGCCTCCTCCTTCCCATTTTTCCTAAGAGCATGTTCAGACAGCTCCGTTGCAGCTGCACAGCAGCTGCCTCATTCCAGAATTCAGGAACCTCTTGGAGGCAGATTAACCTCTTAATAAATTTTATGTCTGCTCTGGGCAAGATAAGCAAGAGGTCAGAGATTGTGTGTAGGCTGGATCCCTGCACAACCACCACCTATCAGGGCTTCCTAGAGGATTTTTTTTTTGAATTTCATGTATTTGAGCCAAAGGAAAATTTGTCATCTAAGGCACCAGCCATCAGTTTAAGGATGTCCACAGAGAGGCAGCAGGAGAATGAAATCATACCTGGACTTCAATCAGTCTCCTCAGAACTTCAATTATTAATATTTGCCACACTGGGACACTCAGGATAATCAACAGCTTCTCTCAGAGAGCAGCATAAAGAATAAATGAAGGCATTTGGGTGCTTTAGCAGCTCAGCTCTGCTTTCCTTGCTCTGTGCACACTGAGGTTCCTGGAGCAGCAGATCAGCTGCTGTGTGTGACTGCAGCACCACACAGAGCACACACAGTCTGCAGAACCAGCTCAGGCCTTGCACAGCTAAATCCCCATTAAAACACGACTTTGCACCGGTGCTGGCATTCCCCAGCCAAAGAGCTTAACAAAAACTTCAATGTTTGTGTGCTTAGGACAGCTTAGCTTGGAGGTTTTACTGATCTTGCTCTGCCTCAGCTCCCTCCAGCAGCAGAATTCTGGCTGCAGCTGAGCTCCCATTCCTCACCACCATCTCTCTGGTAGGTCCTGGCCACATCTCACGTGATGGGTGGGGCTTCTTGGAGGGGACTTGGAGCAACCTGGTCCAGCGAAGGTGTCCCAACTGTGGCAGGATGGTATTTAAGGTCCTCTCCACCCAAACCACTGCAAACCTTTCATTCAGTTTGAAACCCTCACCCAGCTGCTGAGAGATGCCACCACTGCACATCTGACAGGATTGCTGCAGGCAGGCTGGCCCTCCTGCAGAGATGTGTCTCCAGGAGATCTTTCCTGTTTACTCCACAAGCACCTCAGGCAGGAGTCTCCCCCTGGGTCACTTCCCCCTCCTGCGGAGCGCAGGAGGTTCATTTCCAGCTCCAGACTGACCAGTGCAGGTGTCAGGCAGGAAAACCACAAACACCAGGAGTTTCCCACTGCGGATTGTTTGTGTAAATCCTGACTCCAGTCAATCCTTGCTGTAAAGGAAGCTGTAAAATCAACTTCCCAGCCACAGCAGCTCTCAGGGGTTGTTTTGTTCTAAGGTCAGACATCTGCAGGTGCAGGGATCGCTGGCTGAGAATTTGCTGTGCTGGTGCTTCCAGGTGGCAATGGAAAAACCTTCTCTCTTGGGACAGCAGGGCACTGCTGGCCAGTCTGTCACCCACCAGGATGTCACCAAAATCCAGCCAAGGACCCGAGGAGCAAAGCTGGAGCTGCCTCACGCACAGCAAGGACGCTCAGAATTCAGTCCCTGAAGTCATGGAAGATTTCCAGCACGATGCCCACAAGGCTTCACGATCACCACGTGGACTGTGAGTAGTGAGCCACAGTGCTTCCCACAAAAGCTCTCCATGATCCATTGGCTGCTCCTTCCACTGTACCATCCTTCCAAGGTCCCTCCTTTTTTCCCCACAGGCTGGAGCAAGCAGAGATCCTCCCAGCAGATACAGCTGCACCAAACCCCATGTGAAGTCACTACTCAAAGCCTACAATGCTGAGTAACCACAGGAGTAAAAGTGGCTACAGCATTAATGATGAACCACACCCCAGGCAGGACTGTCACACCAAGGGCCTCATCACCAAGCAGTTACACTCACAGAGCTCTGTGGTTGGACTTCTTGCTCTGCCCTGTGATTTATGCCCCTGGAACATCTCCCAAAACCCTGGCTCACCAGCTCGGCCAGATGGTGGCACAGGACTGCAAGTGTCCATGCTGGAGCTGAGCCACAAGGAAGCCAACCAGGGTTTCACGACTAAGTAAGTTCCAAAAGGAGGGATGGAAAAAAAGCTGCACAAGCCACATCCATTGATCTGGATGTCAGCTGATTTCAGTCACCAACTTAACCTCAAAGCACTTCTTGGTCTGTCTTTCCAGAAGAGGGAGTGTGCATCCCTTGGAGTGAATTTGGGCACCAGCAGAAGACACAAAAGGCCTTAAGCTCCTGTCCACTCTTCGTTTGCACCCATTGAACGCTGCTGTGGGGACGGAGGTGGAGCTATCACACAGCTGTTTAAGCCAAGCTCACTGAGCACTCTGAAATCCTGCCCAGCCCTTTCAGGCCACTTCCCTCTGCAGCCATGATGGCCATGCAGCACCCGGGCTGCACAATGGATTTATCCTCCCAGCTCAGCAATTCCTTTGGATGCAGTGCTGGCCGGGGGACCAGGAACCGCTTGAAGTGTGACGCTGTCATTTGGGTCAGGGAGCGAGGAAAACAAACGGCCTGTGCTGATAAGGGGAGGGCTGGGGAGAGTTTAGAGCGCAAATAAAAAGGGGAAGTGTCACAGTTCAAATCTGTGCGTTTTTTGCTGTTTTATAAACGTCGCCACCACCAAACAAGAACAGGGGGCAGCTGCTGACAGCAGCACCAGGACACAGCAGGGATCGCTCCGGGTATCCAGATCCAACAGAATCCATGCAAACTGCAGTCACGCTGCTACTACAATGCACTGCCTGAGCCAGTTCAGGTTACGAGCTCCCAGGAGCTCATTGTGCTGCTGAATGAACAATCTGAGCACCGTCGATGTCGTCTGCTGCAAATGGCCAGGGAACCAGGGAGAAACCAGCACTGGGAATGTGGGGACAGCACATCCACTGGGAGTCCGTGGAAATAAAAGTAAGGAGTAACTTGGAGGTGTTTCCATGCTTGCTTAAGACCATCAGCCCCTCCCTGGAGAGCAAGAGCTGGTCATGACCAGACCTTGTGCATGCAGAGGCCTTGAGGAATGGAGGGAAGCAAGGAGGTTTCTGTGGATTTTCTCCAAGTAGGGCGGCAGTTCAGAAAGGCTCAGACAGCCCGATGGAAACTCGAGCCAGCGCAGCTCCTGTAACGGCGCCGAGGGGAGGATTGGGCACTGAGCAACAAGCAAAATCCCTTCAGCTTCGGGAACGGGCTCTGGCACTGCCAGACTCTTTCTTCGAAAGGCAGGGCTTGCTGTGGCCAGAGAGTCACACAGAGAGAGTGGCTGGGCTTGGAAGAGACCTCTGGAGATCCTTGCTCCAACCTAGGCAGGGTCACCTGGATCAGTGACACGGGCAATTCCACCCCTCACCACCGGACCCAAAGCTCTGCTCATGCTACAACTGCCAAAACAACTCCTCACTGCACTGCAACAATCCCCTCTGCAACCAGGGCGTGATGCAAAGGACAGACTCCAGCTTTCCCTATCAAAGGGAAGAAGCTCTTCCTCCTAAGCCATTCCTCCACCTCAAAGGAAGAGCCTTGAAAGGAATGAAAACAACTAGGAAAGTTGGGTGTCTCCTACAGCAGACGCTCCCACATGGTACTCACAGTCACTCTGAGGCTCTTCAGGCCACACAGCCTGGGCCTGTGTGAATAAATATATCCTGAACCAACGACTTTGGCTCCTCTGCTCCTGCAGAAAGTGAATCTGTATCTTTGTGATGGATTTGAATAGCTTTAACATGGGGAGGCAGCTGGCAGGTAAGAAGCTTAGTTCAGCCTGCAGAGAGTGAAACCTCAGCAGGAACAGAGCATTCACCTACTGGGGCTCAACTGGAGCGTTCAATTATCCCCAAAATTCATGGAAAATAACTTTGTAGAAGCAGGGAGGGCAGATAACAGAGCCTGTCACCAGGCACAACATCCCACTCTGAAATAACCCAGCAAGGAAGTACCCAGCCGCTCCCACAGCAGAGAGGTGGAAATTAGGGTGAGCTGGGAAATTCCCTGAACTGAAAAGAGAGGTGTGAAAATACAGCCATGAGGAGCTCTCCAGTCTGTGACCACTGCACCAGATTAAAAACGAGTGTGTGCAGTAGGGCTGCAGGAAGATGATCCCTAATCTGCCACACATGATGCACACAGAAAGCCTAAGACAAGGACCTTAAAGCTATTAAAGCTCCAGCAGCCTGGAAAAGTCATTCCCACCAGGAATGAGGCAGCTGGAAGATCTACCAGCTCTCGTGCAGATCTCTAACTTCACACTGATCCAGGCAGGAGGGAGCAGGAGGAGCCATGGAGTTCCCTACAGCTGGTGGATGTCTGAGGACTTGTATCAGCAGTAATTCAGGATTATTTTTCCCCACAGGGCTAAAACACCTCTTGGAGCTGGCACTGCAATGGGGTCTCTGACTAGCACACAGAAGGGAAAAGCTGAAATAGTTTGAGTGCCAGTAATCCCAGTCCTAAAGCTGCCTTTAGTCCTTCATTACTGTAGAGGAAGAGATTAACACCTGAAATATTCATGTTGCACTTCCAGATCCATCCCAGTGGAATTTACACGTGCACTCGATGGCCCCACAGACCCAACCAGAATGACCACTACAATGGATGTATTTGTGCTCTTCTACAAAGCCTCCAACAACTCATTCTTCCTCTTTAAACCAACAACTGAACTTTCCCTTTGGAAAAAGAAAAAAAACCTCCAGATCAGCAGCAGAGACACAACCTCAGAGTTGGAACAGGGGCCTGATGGGGCTCCAGCAGCAGAATCCAGGACCAGCTTGACCACTTCTGTGACAGCTCCTTTGGAAAAGGAAAGGAACAACTGGATGTGTTTCCAGCTCCTTCTCCTCAGGTACCACAGGTACCAGATCCTTTTCCACTGCTACCACAGCTGGAGGAGCAACCTTCAAGCTTCACCTGAGAGCAGGGGAGTCCTTCAGCCCAGCCTGATCCAGCTCTGCTCTGAACCACTCACCAGCCACAATGGTTGAGCCAAGCCCAGGAATTCTGGGATGGCTGCACCAGCACCTCTGGTTTCCATTCTTTTCCACATGAGCTGCTCAAGACAAGACGAAGTCCACCCTAATTGGTATTTCGGAGGCAAAGCCAGCACACCAGAAGCAAAATCCGAACTCCTGGATATTCCCAGGCTCTGGAGTTTGGTCAGCACACCTTAAAATACGGCCCTAATTTATTCCTTTTAACTCAACCGCTGCTCATTAGCAGGAGCTTGTCTTAAAAGTGATTTCACAAGAGGCCTTTTGTCAAATTTACACTGGCATTTGTCAGTTTGAGATTAAGCCCTGCGTTCACCAACTTGATACCCCGCTCACACTAAAGCATAAATTAACATTTTAATGGGGCTCGGATCTATTGGAGGCCCCTTCACTACAAGCTCATTATATTTCACCTCCCCAAAAGTCCCTTTCCCTGCCTTGCTGAGCTGGGGCAGGCTTTAGGACAGACTCCAGCTTTCCCTATCAAAGGGAAGAAGCTTTTTCCTCCTAAGCCATTCCTCCACCTCAAAGAAGAGCCTTGAAAGGAATGAAAGCAACTGGGAAAGTTGGGTGTCCCCACAGCAGACACTCACACACCTTCCACCTTTCCTTTGTGCCACGTTCCAGGTGTGCTACCCTTCTCCCCCAACCCAAAAGAGGGGGATGATAATCCAGCCGTGCCTTCGGTGGGGTCCTGTGCCAGCAGCCCCATCAATCACAGCACCAAAACCACGGGAGGAAACGCCTAGATTTCAATTCAACCTCCATCCCCAGGGGAAGTGGGAGAAATCCCTCTGGGACCAAGCCCAGAGATCCCTTTGTCCAGCCACCTTTCCCCACCAACAGGAAGGAACAAAAGCAGGAAAGGACAGTTCCACAAGGAGGAAAACCTTTCCACCATATTGGATTTTCTTCCTCCTTTCTCCAAACAATGCCTCGCATTTGTAACCTGCAATCTGCCCTCCCGTGGCATCTCCTGGCCTCCAGGGATGCAGGAACCGGGAGAAATCCTCCTGCAAACCTCCCGGGCAGCGGCACTGCCATGTTTTTTTTCCCCAGGGCTGTCTGCGGCGCGGGCTGCATCCTCCACAATAGGACAAAGCCCCACTAGGGCTCATCCCCTTCCCTCCGCCGCACCCCCATCAGCTGTCAGCTCTCCTTAGGGATCACCGGGATGCAGCCACATCGCAGGAAAGGGGTTTTTTTTTGGAGGGGGGAATAAGGGAAATTTGACAGGCTCGCCAGCCTCCCATCCCCCTCCTGCTGCAGTCAGGGCTGGATGGAGCCGAAGGCTGCAAAGGCGGAGCGGGAATGGGGATGGAGAGGGGGGGGATAACCACGGCTGCCTCCACCCTGCACGGACCTGCAGCCACGTTAGGTTTGTGGTACGGGGGGGGCGTGGGGAGAGATGCGTGAATGGAAAAAAATAAGGTAATAATTTAAAAAATAAATAAAAGGCAATAAATGCCCGTCGGCGTTTTATTGTCCGAGTCTCCCCACGCCCTCCCTCTGCAAAACAACCGCATTTCCTGGGGCCCCCTGGGAACGGCGGGGATCGGGAACGGGGGTATATCCAAACACGAAGAGCTGTTGTAAAATATAACTATAAATCATACAAAAACCCCACCCGGGGGTCCAGTTAGGGATGGCGAGAAGGATCCAGGGTGGGGACGGCACTGGAGCTGCGGGGTGCTGTGAGAATTAACGATGGGGAAATGAGCCAGGGGTCCCCCGGGGGGGTCACACGCACCAGACCCCCGGGGTAATGTTGAGGGGCGGAGGGGAAGGATCCCAGGCTGGGCTGGAGATGAATGGGAAAGGATCCAGGGTGGGGGTGGGACTGAAGCCGAGGGGGTGCTGTGATAATTAATGATAGGGGAAAGCACCCAGGGGTCCCCCAGCGTGTCACATACACCAGACCCCCGGTAATTCTGGGGATGGGGACAGGGGGAAGAATCCAGATAGAGGCGGGGGGGCTACGATGGACAGGTGACAGCTGAAGAAAACGACATGAATGAGGCGAGTGGGGTGATAATCAGGTGAGAGACTGGGGAGGGGACCGCACACCCTGGGGGAGGGGATAAAGACCCGAGCGCCCCAGGCGGGGGGGGCTCAAACCCAGGCTGAGGGGGGGGATGATCAGGTGATAGACGGGCAAAGGACAGCGGCGCCGGGGCGGGTGAGAGATGGGGAAGGGGGTCAGCCGCAGGAGCCGGGGGATGGCGGAGGGGGGGCGGCGGGGCGGGGCAGGGCGGCGGCCGCCCGCAGCAGGCCCGAGGCGCGAGCGAACGGCGGCGGCTCCTCACCGTGAGGCCGGTGCCCAGCACGATCACGTCGTACTCCTCATTCATGGCGGCGCGCGGTGTCTCGGGGGTCTCTCGGCCGGGGCTGAGGCGAACCGAGCGCTACGCGGGGGCCGCGGGAGCGCGAGAAAATGGAGCCGCCGCCGTGAGGGGACCGCGCCGGGAGGGGCGGGGCCGGGCCACCTGCGCCCCGCCCACGCGCCTGCCAATCACGGCCAGACATGCCACGCCATTGGCCGGCGGCGCCGTCACTCAAGGGGCGGGAGCGATGCGCGCGCGAGCGGCGCTGCCACCGTGGTGGGGGCGCGGCGCGCATGCGCAGTTCAATGGCCGCCCCACGAGCTCGGTGTGTGCAGAGGGGGAACCTTTAGGGGGGGGGGGGGGCCCTAAATTTGGGGGTGCTCCTTAATTTATGGGGTTCCCAATTTGGGAGGGACTTCACTTTGGGGGGTTCTTAATTTGGGAGAGTCCCCAGTTTGGGGGAGTCCTTTATTTGGGGTGGTCTCAGTTTAGGGGGCCCCTTCAATCGGGGGGGGGTCCTCAGGTTTCATGGATCCTCAGTTTGGGGGATTTCTCAGTTTAGGGAATTTCCTCCACTTGGAGAGGGGCCCTGGATTTATGGGGGGTTCTTTCTTGGGGGACAGACCTAGGTTTGGGGGCCCTCAGTTTTGGTGGGCTCCTGAACCTGGGGGGTTCCTCTATTTAGGGTATTCTTCCTCTATTTAGGTTTGGGGGAGTTTTCAGTCTGGGGGGGGAATCCTCCATTTAGGGGGTCCCCAATTTGGGGGGCATTTCCTCAATTTAGGGGAGGATCCTCTATTTGGAGGTGGATCTTAATTTTGGGGGACCTCGCATTAGTGAGGGATACAACTGAAGGGGATTCTTTTTGGGGGGAGTCCCCTATTTGGGGGATCCTTAATTTCAAGGAGATCCTCACTTTGGGGATGTTCCTTAATATTGGGGAGGTCCTCAGTTTAGGGAGTTCTCTGGGGAGCATCCTCAATCGAGGGAGGTTCTTAAATTAGGGGGGGTTGTCAGTTTAGTGGGGTCTTTAAATGAGGGGTTCCTCAGTTTGGGGGTTCCTCAGTTGAGGGGGGTTTAACTGGACCCCCCCAATCCCTCCACATCTGATGCTTTTCCATCCCATCCCAGGCATCCCATGAACCACTTCTGATGGGAAATTTGCCAACTATCCCAACAAACACCCCTAAATCAGGCTGCATCCCTACTTCCTAAAACCCTGTTTGGGAAAAAAAAAAACAGGAAGGAAAAGCTTTTGGAAAAAAACAGAATTCCCTGGAGGAATTTTGCTGTCATAAAGCTGAATCCACGTTCCTTTTCCAACCCTCAAAATGATGCACATTCCCCTTTGTGTTTTGAAGGTGTTCCCATGTTTTTAAGGAGTTTTCCCTTGGTGTTTCCATGGATATTTGGGAACATTCCCACTGTTTTTTTCTCATCAGCAATATTGGGAGGACACAGCTATTCCACAGCTTATTAAAATGATAAAAATGGGAATGAAGCAGCCCCTTGCACTTCCTGCTGTAGGGAGGCCAGAGCTGGATTTATGGATTTAAGGATCCATAGATCCTTAAATTTTAAATTTAAGGATTTAACTTAAATTTAATCCTTTAAATTTTTTTTATTCGTTTTGGAGGAATAAAATAATTTCCTCACCCACCCAGGGGCTGATTCAAAATTCCTGTTCCAGGGATAGCAAGGTGGGAATTTCCCTCTCAAACCCAGCCATGAGCACCACGGCTCATGGTGCACACCTCAACTCACTCCCTTCCTGATTTTTAACATCTGCCACCCTCAAAAAAGCAGAATTTCATCAGTTTTTAGCTCCTGGCATCACAAACAGACAAGGACACATCAGTTTTTGATGGAATTTATAATTCCAGCTGCACAAAGCCATCAGCTGCAGCTGCTCTTACCTTGCTGGGTATTCCAGGCTGCCAAGAGCAGATTATTGAGATTTAAAGTTCATCAGTGCTGGGAACTGCCCAGCATTCCAGTCTGGGATAAAACACCTCCTTATTCCAGTCTGATCCAGAGATCCCTGATGTCCTCACTGGGCTGAGGTCCCGCTACAGATTCCTGCAGGTTTTGGGATCAGCTGTGGACTACAAACAGGATTCAAAAGGCTGATGCAGCTTCAAGAGTCTCTGTCCTACCCTAAGAGGTCACATAAAAAATTAAATTGCAAATGAAAGCAATTTAAGGGATTAGTGGAGAGCAGGTCCGTGAAGAACTAGAAAATCCATGATCCAGGTGGATCTTCTCCATGAGGATGTCCAGGGTGGGGAAATTCCCAGGAAAAGCCACGAGGATCCCTGGAAGTGGCAATTCCCTTGGATGGTTCTGTTTCAGTGAGCTGCACAGGAAGAGGTGAAAGAAGAAAATAAATTTATAACCATGGATCAGAACAGGAATGTGGAAATTTGGGCAGGAAGGGACCTTAAAGATCATCTCATTCCAATGGGCAGGGACACCTTCCACCATCCCAGGTTGCTCCAACCTGGCCTTGGACACTTCCAGGGATGGAGCAGCCACAACTTTTTGGGGAAACCTGTGCCAGGGCCTCCCCACCCTCCCAAGGAAGAGTCCAGACTCATCACCTCCATTATCTTTTGAGATAAACCTATTTAAAACATTTCTCCTCAATCTACTCCCAAATGCCAAGCTTGGCTCCTCTGCTCAATTTTGGGTAAAAATCCTTGGTTTATAGGGGTCCTTTATTTAGAGACAGACCTGTTTGGGGGGATCCTCTATTTAGGGTATTCATCAATTTGAGGAGTTTTCAGGTTGGGGGGGAGAGTAATCCTCCATTTAGTGGGGCCTCAATTAGGGGGGGGTTTCCTCAATTTATGGGGGGCTTCCTCAATTTATGGGGGAGGATCCTCTGTTTGGGGAGATTCTTCATTTTGGGAGTCCTCTTGTTGGTGGAAGATACAATTGAAGGGGGTTCTCGTTTTGGGGCAGGTCCCCTGTTTGGGGGATCCTTAATTTAAAGAGATTCCTCACTTCGGGGATCAGTTTGGGGGTGTTAATCAGCTGTTTCCCTAAATCCAGGAAGGAATAACCACTGTACCATGTGGAAAAGGAGCAGGTTCCTCTTCTTCAGGTGCTGCCTGGTGTTCCCTGGAAGAGCTGGATGACATCAGGGCTCCTGGCCAGCTGCTGGGCCAGCGCTCCCGTGGCATCAGGAGCGTCCCGGAGGCCGGCCCGCAGCAGGACCCCCGCGGCCCCCGCGCGCTGCCCGGCGCTGGCCACGTGCAGGGCTGGGGACACAAGGACACAACACCCCTGGGCTCACCTCCTGCCCTTGCCTCCTCCTGCTTTGCAGGAAAACAGCATTCCCGTGGGGAGTAAACAGGTGGAGGGTGAAAAATGAGATTTTTGCCGCTGTGGGATTATGGAGTGGTTTGGGTTTTTGGGTTGGGATAGAATCGCAGGATTAATTTGGGGATCATTGAGTCTGATCTTAAAGATCATCCAGTTCCACCTTCCACCATCCCAGGGTGCTCCAAGCCCAGTGTCCAGCCTGGCCTTGGGCACTGCCAGGGATCCAGGGGCAGCCACAGCTGCTCTGGGAATTCTGTGCTAGCCCCTCCCCACCCTCACTGTAAAAAATCTTCCTTCCATCTAATCCAAGGGAGGCATCCTGATCCCTCTGGGTAATCCTGATGTGGTTGAGAAGCCTCCCAAGGACGCAGTGACCCAAACCCAGCCAAGGAGGAGCCACAGGAAAAAACATCCCAGGGTTGGATGAGCTCAGCAGAGCTCGGATTTAGTCACTGAGGGGGCGGAGGGAGAGAGGGCACTGCTAAAACATGGCTTTAACCAAACCCCAGGGTTGGGGAATTTGCCAATTTTGGCAATGGCAGAAACAAATTTGTCTTTTTTTAATTTTTAATTTTTTTGGGGGGGAGATGCTGATGCAAGAGCTGCCTGAGCTTTTCCCGCTGGGAATGCCGACACTCCGGCATCGCTATAGCAACTCCATTTCCGTGCCAGCTCTCTGGTATTATTTGCTCATCAGCCATTTCCAGGCTGTTTGCTGAGGAATTGAGGCTGGAGAGCTCAATCCTTGTGTTTGTCCATCCAACCTGCTTCCAGCAGGATCATTCCAGCCAAATTTGATGGGGAAGAGGCAGCATCAGAGCTCCTCAGGTGAAAAATAAGCAGAATTTCCCAATTTGGGCCTCCAAGGGAAAAGTCCCAGCAGAAATGCCAGAAAATTGAAAGCCAGGGAATGCAAAATGCCCAAAAAAACCCTGGGCTGATCCCTCACACTGCTCCCAGAGCAAATGTATCCATGGATTTGGCATCTCCCTGCATGCTGAGGTTGGGACGTGTTTATGGAAGCTCTTGGTGTCACATAAAGCTTGGAAAAGCAGCTTGGAATTCTCACCAGAACGGCCCTTCCCATCCTTGGCCTGGAGATCAGCACCGAGGGACAGCAGGGTCTGGATGGTGTGTCCGTGTCCTTCCTGCAGAGTGGGAAATCTGGGATCAGCTCTGTGCTTGGATCCATCCCTCACCTTGGACTGCACAGATCTGCCCTGTCCTGGTCAGGTCTGGGGGCACCAGGAGCTCCAGAGGATCTTGGAGCAGGTGGAAATCAGGCTCAGCTGCCTTCACATCAGATCCACGAGGCAGCAATTGTTATCCCATGGGAATCATGTCATCCCATGGGAATTGGCCAGAAGGTGCCACCAGGCAGCTTCCTAAGATCCCAGCATGGTTTGGGTTGGAAAAAATCCTTAAAGATCATCAAATTCCAACCCCAGCCATGGGCAGGGACACCTTCCCTATCCCAGGCTGCTCCAGCCTGGCCTGGGACACTGCAGGGATGCAGGGGCAGCCCCAGCTGCTCTGGGAATCCCAGCCCAGGCAGGAATTCCTCATTCCCCAGATCCCATCCATGCCTGCCCTCTGGCAGTGGGAGCCATTCCCTGGGTGCTGTCCTTCCATCCCTTATCCCAGGTATCTCTCCTGGAGCCCCTTAGTCCCTGGCAGGGGCTCTGAGGTCTCTCCAACGTTGAGTTTCAAATTCCTCCAATTCTCAGGGGATCTGGAGTTGATGTTTCCAAGGTTATTCCAGAACCTGTTGCTAATCTGGGCTGTTGCTCATCTGCCTCCCTCAGGCCCTTGCATTTCCCAAAGGATTCCTCCAGGATTTGTGAGCGCCTGGGAGAAGACCCAGCCAGCCACAATCCACTGTGTCCTCCCTCCTTCCTCTGCCAGGAGCCAATTTCAAACTCCACAGGGAAAAACCCAGCACAGCCCCCACCTCCTTCTACCCTACACAGGCTTTTCTAGGAATAAATCCTTTCTCCCTAAATAACACGCCTGATTTGGGAATTACATCCTCAATGCCATGAATTAGTCTTTGTCCTGCAGCCCAGGAATGGAAAGCTCGTATTTTTATCCACCCCCTCCCCTCTCTTTTTCCCCATTCCCAGAGGATTCCACAGCATCTTTCCTGATCCCAAGGCTCCCATTTCCCTGCAAACCCAATTCCATGGCAAAGCCACCGAGCCAGGAACTGCTGCAGCTGCCACAGCCCTGGCAGCAAATTGAATTTAAAAAAGAATTTGATTTTCATATGTTTATAAATGCAAAAGAATAAGAAAAGAGGGATATAAAAACACAACCCACCAGGCAAACAAGTGGTGCTGTAAATACAAAGTGACACCAAGCCTGGGGAAGGGAGAGAATCCCATCCAATCATTCCCAAATCAGCCAGGAGCTGGGATTTTCTCCAAGGCACATTATATTCTCCCCGGAGCCTTGCTGTTGAACGTACCCTTGGCAACCAGAAGGGCTTTGAACGTGGTTTCTGGGAGCAGGAGGCCAGGGAAGTGGGAGAAAGGGCTCCTTTGTGGCATGGCTGGATGGTGCCAGCATTCCCAGGGAGTGGCACGGATGGTTTTGTAGGAGCAGGGCGCTGGGATGAGGTTTAATTCCCACTACAAGGCTCAGAGTGCTGTTAAAATCCTGGCTTTAACATCCCTGGATCTAAGCAGGGACATTCCAGCTGTGCTGACAGCTGGATCCTGGGAGGGATCCTGGTCAGCAGGGAAGTTTTGGGATCTGCTCTGCATTCCCAGGGAATGCTGCAGGATCCACAGCTCTGCTCCCCACACGGGCTGGGAGGAGGAGAAAGCTCCAATGGTTCTGGAATTCAAAACAACTCTGGTGTGAAGGACACTGATAACATTCTGGGAGCTCCCCCCGTCTTCCCAGCTCTCCTTTCCCACTTCTGGACATGTCCTATCCTTCCTCTGCAGGCAGCTGGACACAAACATGGAATTCCAGGGGTGGGAAGGACCTCAAAGCCCCTCCGGTGCCACCCCTGCCATGGCAGGGACACCTCCCCCTGTCCCAGGCTGCTCCAGCCCCAGTGCCCAGCCTGGCCTGGGACACTGCAGGGATGCAGGGGCAGCCCCAGCCCAGCCAGGAATTCCTCATTGCCAAGATCCCATCCATGCCTGCCCTCTGGCAGTGGGAGCCATTCCCTGGCTGCTGTCCCTGCAGGCCTTGTCCCCAGTCCCTCTGCAGCTCTCCTGGAGCCCCTTCAGGCCCTGGAATGTGCTGGAAGCTCTCCCTGGATCCTTCCCCTCTCCAGGTGAGCACCCCCAGCTCTCCCAGCCTGGCTCCAGCCCTGGAGCAGCTCCATGGATTCCTCTGGACACTCTCCAGCAGCTCCAGGTGCTGCTGTTGTTGGCCCCAGGGCTGGGATCTGGTGCCAGGCGGGATCTCACCAGAGCAGAGCAGAGGAGGAGAATCCCACCCTCACCCTGCTGCCCACATTTTGTTTGATGCCTAGGAAACAGGGAATGGGACTGGTCAGGAGCAGATGGACTGTGGCAGAGAATGAGCCAGCAAGGCAAATCCTCCATGGTGGCCAACCCCTGATCCAGCCTGGTTAAGGTGCCTGGCACAGGCTTTTCCAAGGGAATTTGGGAGCAGGGACAAACCTTGGCTGCGTAGTGCAGGGCTGGCAGCTGCAGGGACGTCGCTCTGCCGTTGACATCCACGCCCAGCTCGGACACCAGGAACTGGATGGAGCCATCCTGGGCTGTCACAGCTGCCCTGTGCAGGGCCTGAGCACCCAGGGCATCCACAGCTGTGGGACAGGCCTGCAATTACGGAATATCATGGAAATAACACAAAGTGCTCTCATCCCAAATGAGATCAGCACCCTCTGGAGGCACTGGCACCACCAGGAATCCTCCACGAGGTCGCGCACCTCTCCCACCCTCAGTGACTGGAATGTGAGGTTAAAACCACAACAAACTTCCCAAACTTCCCAATCCTTTCCTTTTACTTAGGAAATCCAAGATCTGACCATCACATCTGGGAGAATCAGCCATGAGGGCGCCCCAACCAGCTGGGAGCAACCAGCAATCAATCAATCATCAATAAATTATGCAGTGGTCTGGTTCCTGCTGTGCACAATTGGTTTTAATGGCATTCCCTGGAGGAAATCAGGGATTTTTGGGAGCCAGCACAGGAGCAGGAGCTGCCAGGAGAGAGGGAGTGCAGGGAGGAGCTCTGGATAACTCATGGATGGACATTTCCACGTTATCCACAGCCACTGGAGCCTCCACGCCGAGTCCTGGCATTCCAAGAGCTGCTTTTGGCTCTGCCACAGCTGCCCCTGGAGCACTGGGAATGTCCTGCCCCTCCTGCCACTGCCTGGTGTCACCAACCCACTCCACCAGCTCTGGGGACACATTTACCACAAAAGCTGTGGCCACCCCTGGGTCCCTGGGAAGTATCCAAAGCCAGCTGGAGCCACCTGGGATAGTGGAAGATGTCCCTGCCCATGGCAGGGGGGGAATGAGATGGTCTTTAAGGTCCTTCCAACCCAAACCATTCCATGATTCCTGCCCCAGGAGCTGATTTCTGACAACCTCACTCAGCCAAATCCTTCTCATCTCCAGGGGGAATTTGCCTTTGTACACAATTTCTCTCTTTACCATTTGGGAATTTGCTCCCTTATGCTCCAGTCAGGATGAACACGTGGCTCACCTGTCCTGGCAGCCCTGGCTCAGCTCCTGGAGGAGGCAGAGAGGCATTCTGGCACCCACCTGGTGTTTCTCCAGGAGCAGCCGGGCGATGCCAACGTGCCCGTTCTGGAGAGCATCCATGAAGGGAGTGACCCCACAGCTGTCCCTGCTGTCAGGTTTGTACTGGCACCTGGAAGTGAGAGGAGAAAAAACCAGCACAGAGCTGGGGGCAGCACCAAAATCCTTATGGAAGGAGACTCAGCAGCTGGGATTGAAAATGGAATACATGAAGCTCATCCACAGACCATGGATAAACCTGTCCTGGTGTTTTAGGGCCTGGGGAATGATGTGTGGGGGTTTTTGGGGATCAGAGACCAGGTTCAGCTCATTTGGGCTCTACAGATCATTTATAATTCCCTTTTTCCTGACCAGAGGGTTTACAGAAGGGACAAGGTGTGCACTGGAAGCAGGAAATTACCAGATCCTCATGGAATGACATACAAAATCACAGGCCACCAATTTCATTCAGGTTAAACTCCAGTGAAATGAGAGAAAACTGAATTAAAGCCTGGCTTAGATCACAGAGCTGTTTATGCTAGGCCGAGCATGGACAGGTTGGGATGAGCTGCCATTCCAGGGAATGCTGCTCCAATTCTGGGAAGGGAAGGGAGAACAATGAAAGGGAACAGAGCTGCTTTAAAGCCACTTCCCAGAAATTTCCCAGGAAAATAAGGATAAACCCAGCCTAGGGAAGCTGCTTTGGTTGTTGTCACACTGGGAATGAATCAGCAGGGAAAACAAAGCCAGGGCTGAGTTACATAACTGGGATTTGTGTCACAACCAAGAGGGAGCCCATCCCCAGGGAATCCTTGTCTCTTTCCCAGCTGGGAAAAACCTGGAGCACGAGGAGCCAGCCTCGGGATGGAGGGCAGGGCAGCTGTGCTGTGCTTCCCCACTGGAGCAGCACAAGCATCCTTTGTGTCCAAACCCTGGCAGGGAATGGGAGCCGGGGGAGAAAAAGCTGGAGAAGCTGGAAGGAGCCTGCTTACCGTTCCAGGAGCAGCTCCACAACCTGGGAACAGCCGTGCATCGCTGGGAAAAGATGGGAAAAAACAGGAAAAACAAGGATTTATTGTGGGTTTGTGGCCTTGTGCTCCTACAGTGAGGCATGCTTGGGTTGCTGATCCTTTTGGGATGAGGGAAGCGGCTCCAAGGGGCTTTATTCCCATCAATTTTGTGGTGGGATTAAAAAAAAAAGGCTTCCCTTTCTCTGGTCCCATTGGGAAATGTGAGGTAAAGCAGGGAAAAGGGATGGAATGGGCAGTGCCTGGCTCCATCTGCCACAGAATTCAGCTGGAACAAAGAGGGTTTCTCCCAATTATTTGTTTATTCCCAAACTGGGATCTGGGAGAAGCAAAAGGAACACAGAGCAGGGAGCTGGGGAAATGCTGGATAACACTCCCAGCCCTCCTCAGCCACTCCCATCTCATCATCCTCACCCATCTCAGAGGGAAAACAACAACAGAGGGGAAGGATTTGAACCCGAGGCACTGAAATATTTCAGTTTTTCTTGATTTTTTTAAACATTTCACTTCACACAGCTTTGATCCAGCTTTTTTTTTTTTTCCCTGCAAGTCATTTAGCAAAACAAATGGAACACATTCAAGAGAAAAATAATATCAAACCAAGGCTGGAGCTGCTCCATCAGGTGATGGAAAAAGGGCTCCTGGGAAATGTGTTCTCCCAGGAACAACTTTCAGCTGGAATCCCAGTGAGGGATTCACAGATTTTGCCTCTTGGCTCCTGCTCCCTGCCTGTTCTTCACCTGAGCTGATGGAAAACCCAAGTCCTGGGAAGAAAAATTCCTCACAATCCCATCTTTTATCAGGAACAGAGACTCGGGACAGCTGGGATCCACTGCTGCATCCCACATCCTCTAATTACCTCTTCCCAGCTTTCTTCCCTCGGGACAGAAGAAGCAACAAAGCTGAAGGAATCAACCCTTATTAATATAAAGAATAATTGCAGGAGGGAGAAAATGACCCTTCAGGAAGGCAGCTGGCCCAGTCACGGGTTAATGTGCTCAAATCCACACCCCTGGGGGGGAAATCCGTGGAAACCCATGGAAAAGGCAGTTGGTCCTGACATGATTTCCCCCAGCAGCTCCAACACCGTCTCCAGCCCCCCACCCCTGCTCCTGCCCTGGGAACTGGGAATATCCCCTGGGATAAGTGTGGGGATATCAGGGAGCAGCAGTTTGGGATCAAATTGCACTGGGGGCACTGGGGGGTTAAGTCCTAATTCCCTAATTCCAGCCCTTCCCCATTCCCAGTCACTCCCACTCCAGCTGCTGCTCCAGGGTCTGGCTGGATCAGGAAATTCCAGGAACCCACCCAAATTGTGGATTGGTGGCTCTGCCAAAGAAAACACAGGTGGAGACACTCTAGGAAGCAGAATCCAGGTGCTGGATCCCAATTGTATTCCCATATCCCAAGGCAGGGAGATGACTTTGGCCCAAGGCCAGAATTCCCCCCTTCCCACAGGATAATTCCAAATCCCAGAGCTCACCTTGCTCCTGACCCTGTCCCAGCCCCTCAGCTCCCAGATCCCAACCCAACATCCACCTCCTGCTGGGAGAGGAGCTGCCAGCTCCATGGAAACAACACCCAGAACTGGGCAGGGATGGGAGAACATAAAAAAATCGAGAGCAGCCACTTCAGGCAACCTGCTGTGATCCCACCAACAACTCATTCCCTGTTTTTTTCATTCCCAGGTCAAGCACAAGGACTCAGCAGTGCCCAAGGGCTGGAATTGTCACTGCTGATGAGCCAGGAGTGACAGAGCAAGGGCTGGAAAAGCCACGGGAGTGACAGCCCAGCAGGGGCTCCTCCCAGCACCTCAGGTTTTTCCAGGGAGTCAATCCCAATTAAATTCTTTGGGAAAGGGCTCATCTCTGCTGCTGAGACCTGGAATACACAGCCTGATTCCCACTCTGGATGTGGTCTGAGCCCTCTTCTGCTTCCCAACAATCCCGAGGATGGCTGGGATTCCTAAACCTGCCCATCCCCTTTAAATCTCCCTTAAAAGCAAGGAAAAGGCCAGGGAAAGGGAACTGTGGACATGGTGGGCTCCAACAACAGCTCCTGTGTATTCCCAGCAGGGATTGCCCCTCCCCTTCACTGAAAGGCCCTCTGGAATCTCACCATGGCATGAGAGCAAGGGGACTCCAAAATTTGGAGTTTATTATTGGAATCAGGGAGTCCTTCTGGTTGGGAAAGTGCTTGAGCCCAACCATTCCCAGCACGCCCAAAGCCACCACTGCCCCATGTCCCCACGTGCCACATCCACATGGATTTTAAATCCTTCCAGGAATGGGGACTCAACCCTTGCCCTGGGCAGCGCATCCCAATGCTTACAACCCTTTCCAGGAAGGAATTTCCCCAATATCCCACCTGAACCTCCCCAGGCCCAGCTTGAGGCTGTGATAAAGAAATCCATCCCCAGGCAGATCCCAAAAAGTTCCCCTGAGCAGCTCTGCTGCTTCCAGGAA
Organism: Fringilla coelebs; assembly: GCF_963513975.1. Taxonomy (NCBI): domain Eukaryota; kingdom Metazoa; phylum Chordata; class Aves; order Passeriformes; family Fringillidae; genus Fringilla; species Fringilla coelebs. The sequence continues at coordinate 1,272,180 of NC_140033.1, read as the reverse complement.
TTTCAAATGCCAGGATGTGCTTGGAGCTGGGGAGCTTTTCACACCAGGAAGAAAAATCATATCCATATTCCAAGCCAAGGGAGCTCAGATCCATCTGTTCCAGGGAGAGATGAACTTGATCCAAGGATCCCAAGAATTCCAAGAGGCCGGATTTGTGGATTTCCTGAGGGAAAGATTCCCATTTTTCTGGAAGTAGACACCAGGCCCTGCTTTTTCTGAGGGAGAACTTCCTTCCTGCTTATCCCAACACCCCAAACCAACCACAATATCCTCCAAAATCTCATCCTTTTTGCCTCTTTCCCCTCAGGCCCGGCTCCATGGCGGAGATGGAGAGGCCTTGGTGACTCCTGAGGCTGGTCCAGGAGGGAAGCCTGGATGTGCTGTGGGATTTGTGGATTTCCTGAGGGAAAGATTCCCATTTTTCTGGAAGTAGACAGCAGCCTTTCCTTCTCCTGTGGGAAAACCTCATTCCTGCTTATCTCAACCCCCCTAACCAACCACAATAGCCCCCAAAATCCTGATTTTTTGGCCATTTTCCCCCAGGCCTGGCTCCATCACAGAGCACAAGAGGCCATGGAAGCTCCTGAGGCTGGTCCAGGAGGGAAACTTGCATGTGGTGTGGGATTTGTGGATTTCCTGAGGGAAAAATTCCCATTTTTCTGCAAGTAGACAGCAGCCTCTCCTTCTCCCGAGGGAAAACTTCATTCCTGCTTATCCCAACCCCCCAGTCCAACCAAAAATCCTGATTTTTTGGCCCTTTTCCCCTCAGGCCTAGCTCCACGGCAGAGCAGAGAGGCTGTGGCAGTTCCTGAGGCTGGTCCAGGAGGGAAACCTGGCTCTCCTATGGAATGAGCTGAGGCTGGATGAGATTCCAGAGGTTTCTCTGGATCCACCCCTGGTGTACCTGCTGTGTGCAGAGGAGTTCTCCCCGTGGTGCTCTCCGTGTCCCAGCAGCTTGGGGACACATCCAGGAGGTAGCGGAGCACCTCGGGATGCCCTTCCCTGCTGGCAATGTGGAAGCAATTCCAGCCATCCTTGTTCCTCAACAACGGGTTGGCTCCGTGCTCCACCAGAGCTTTGATCACTTCCAAGTTTTTCCTGGTGCAAGCCATCATCAGGGGAGTCCTGGAAGAAGATCCAGGGAAATAAAATAACCTGGCACAACAAATCTGATTCAGGTGCTTTGCCTGAGGATCCAGGAGATTTTACAGCACTGTTGTTCCAGGTTGGGAATATTCCAGCACCTTTTCCATGCAGTCACTCAGAGCATTCTGTATTTTTAAGGCAAATGAGACTTGTTCCAAAGGTTTGGCTATGCCTTAGGAAGCACAGAGCTCCCTGTTGTTAATCCATGGGTGGAAAAGCACGGCCACACAAATCCAGGCACATGGAATCTTGGCCTCAGCTCCAGGCTGGCACAGCCCCAATTCCCAGCTCTGGAATGCTGCCTTTGGACTTGTGGCAATTCAGCTGCAAAGGACCATCCCAGGCTTTCATCTGGGAGCAGGAGAGAATCCTTCTTTTCTTTTTTCAGAACTCCCCATGCCTAAGGGAAGAGTGGAGCACTAACTTACAACTCTTAGGAGAAACAGGGGGAAAGCAGGGATAGGGCTGGAATTTCTCCCAAAAATCCAACTGGATCCACAGTGTGGGCAGCAGGGGAAGGGAATTCTGCCCTCCCTCCTCCACTCAGGTGATCTCACATGGGGTCCAACTCTGGGATCCCAATATAAGGACCTGGAGCTGCTGGAGCAAACCCAGAGGAAACCATGGAGCTGCTCCAGGGCTGGAGCCCCTCTGCTCTGGAGAGGCTGGGAGAGCTGGGAATGCTCCCCTGGAGAGGAGAAGGATCCAGGGAGAGCTTCCAGCATATTCCAGGGGCTCCAGGAGAGCTGCAGAGGGACTGGGGACAAGGCCTGCAGGGACAGCAGCCAGGGAATGGCTCCCACTGTCAGAGGGCAGGCATGGATGGGATCTTGGCAATGAGGAATTCCTGGCTGGGCTGGAACTGCCAGAGCAGCTGGGGCTGCCCCTGCATCCCTGCAGTGTCCCAGGCCAGGCTGGGCACTGGGGCTGGAGCAGCCTGGGACAGGGGGAGGTGTCCCAGATGGCCCTGGATGATCCTTAAGCTCCTTCCCACCCATTCTAGGATCCCAAACACCACCTCCAGCAGCCACATTCCCACCTTCCCCACCAATCCCAAATCCCATCACCTACCAGTCAGCCTTTTTCAAGCAGTCCACGCTCGCCCCTCTCTCCAGGAGGAAGGACACACATTCCTGGTGTCCCATGGAAGCAGCCTCATGGAGGGGTCTCTTGTAGTCCCCATTGGCCACCTCCATGTCCATCCCGATCTCCTGGACCAGGAATTCCAGCACATCCCGGTGTCCCAGGCGAGCTGCGTGGTGCAGCAGGGAATCTCCCAAACGGCCCCAGCGCCAGCTGGGAGCCTCTGGAACCTCATCCAGCCTCAGTTCATCCCGCAGGAGAGCCAGGTTTCCCTCCTGGACCAGCCTCAGGAGCCGCCGCATCCTCTCCTGCTCTGTCATGGAGCCAGGCCTGAGGGGAAAGAGGTAAAAAAATCAGGATTTTGGGGGATATCCTAGTTGGTTTGGGGTGTTGGGAAGAATGAGGTTTTCCCCTCAGAAGAAGCAGAAATCTGTGTCTACTACCAGAAAATCATTATTTTTTCCCTCAGGAAATCCACAAATCCCACAGCACATCCAGATTTCCCTCCTTGGCCAGCCTCAGGAGCTGCTGTGGCCTCTTCCACTCTGCCATGGAGCCGTGCCTGAGTAGAAAGAAGCCAAAAAATTGGGATTTTGCAGGATATCCTGGTTGGTTTGGGGGGTTAGAATACGTAGGAATGAGGCTTTCCCTCAGGAGAAGCAGAGGCTGCTGTGGACTGCCAGAAAAATGGGAATTTTTCCCTCAGGAAATCCATGAATCCCACAGCACATCCAGGTTTCCCTCCTGGACCAGCCTCGGGAGCTGCTGCAGCCTCTCCAGCTCCACCATGGAGCTGGGCCTGAGGGGAAAGAGGTAAAAAATCTGGGATTTTGGAGGATATTGTGGTTGGTTTGGGGGGTTGGGATAAGCAGGAATGAGGTTCTCCCTGAGGAGAAGTAAGGCCTGGTGGCTACTTCCAGAAAAACGGGAATTTTTCCCTCAGGAAATCCACAAATCCCACAGCACATCCAGGCTTCCCTCCTCGATCAGCCTCAGGAGCTGCCGCGGCCTCTTCCGCTCTGCCACAGAGCCGGGCCTGAGGGGAAAGAGGTAAAAAAACCAGGATTTTGGGGAATATCCTGGTTGGTTTGGGGTGTTGGGATAAGCAGGAATGAGGCTTTCCCTCAGGAGAAGCAGAGGCTGCTGTTGACTGCCAGAAAAACGGGAATTTTTCCCTCAGGACATCCACAAATCTCACAGCACATCCAGGTTTCTCTCCTGGACCAGCCTCGGGAGCTGCCGCGGCCTCTCCAGCTCCACCATGGAGCTGGGCCTGAGGGGAAAGAGGTAAAAAATCTGGGATTTTGGAGGATATTGTGGTTGGTTTGGGGGGTTGGGATAAGCAGGAATGAGGTTCCCCCTCAGGAGAAGCAAGGCCTGGTGGCTACTTCCAGACAAACGGGAATTTTTCCCTCAGGAAATCCACAAATTCTTCGGTTTTCCCCCAGAAGAAGCAAAGTCTGTTGTCTACTTGCAGAAAAACGGGATTTTTTCCCTCAGGAAATCCACAAATCCCAAAGCACATCCGGGCTTCCCTTCTGGAGCCTCAGGAGTCACCACGGCCTCTCCATCTCCGCCATGGAGCCAGGCCTGAGGGGAAAGAGACCAAAAACTCAGGATTTTGGAGGATATTGTGGTTGGTTTGGGGTGTTGGGATAAGCAGGAAGAAGTTCTCCCTCGGAAAAAGCAGGACCTGGTGTCTACTTGCAGAAAAATGGGAATTTTTCCCTCAGGAAATCCACAAGCCCGCCTCTCCCTCAGGATGAGCAGGAATTCCCTTCTCCCTCAGGATTATTAAAAACTGCCCTTCAGAAAACCGGGACCTGGCCTCTCCTTCAGGAAAAGCAGGAATTTTCCTCTCCCTCTGAAATTCAGGAAGCAGTCACCCCTCAGGAAAAGCAGGAATTCCATTTTTCCCTTGGGAAAATTAGGATCTGGTCTCTCGCTCCAGTAAATAGGATTTTCTTTTCCTTAGGAAATGCAGGATCTGACCTTTCCCTTAGGAAAAACAGAAATTCAGTCTCCCTCTGGAAAGTCAGAAATCAGCCTTTCCCTCAGGAAAACAGGAAAGCAGCATCTCCTTTAGGCAAGAAGAAATTCCTTTTTTTCCTTAAGAAAAACAGAAACCAGAGTCTCCCTCAGCAAATCCTGAAATTCCCTTTTTCCTCGGGAAAAAATCGAGAACTTCTTTTTACTCAGGAAAACCGGGACCCCACCTCTTCCTCTAGAAAACCTGAAATTCCCTCTTCCTTTAGGAAAACCAGGAACTTCCTTTTTCCTTGAGAAAACAAGGAATTAGCCAGTCGATCAGGAAAAACAGAGTTTTGCTTTTTCATATGGAAAACCAGGAATGGGTTTCTCCCTCAGGAAAAATAGGAATTTCCATTTTCAGTCGGGAAATTAGAAAGCAGCCTCTCCCTGTGGTAACACAGAAATTCCCATTCCCTCTGGGAAAACTCGAAAATTCCCGTCCCTCTTAGGAAAGCCAGAAACCAGCTGGAAATACACACATTTTCTTTTTCACTCAGGAAAGCCTGAAATTCCCTTTTTCCTCAGGAAAACGAACCATTTCCTTTTCCCTGCAGACAGTCAGACACCAACCCCTCCTCCAGGAAAAGCAGCAATTCCCTTTTCCCTCCCAAACGAACGGGAAAATCGCTTTTTCCTCAGGGAAAAAAACCCCAAAAATTCCTTTTTCCTCAGGAAAAAACCCCGAAATTTCCGTTCCCTTCGGGGCTCCCGGGAAGGGGCCGCTCCCGCAGGCGGGGATCCCTCCCCATTCCCTCCCAGCTCATCCCAGGCCGCGCAATTCCCGCGGGAAAATTCCCGGTTTTTCCAACCCACCCGCGCGCCGCGGAGCGCTCGTGACGTCACACACGGAGAGACTGACGTCACCGCAAGGGGAAAAGCAAATAAACCCCGCCCAACCCGGAAGTGCTGCGCAATTGGACAGTGCTCGGCGCTGATCTGGCTGCTGATTGGACAGCGGGGAGGGGCGGGGCCGGCAGAGCGCGCGGGGCCGTGAGCGCCGGGAGCGGGTGAGGCCGGGGAAAGAGGGCGCGACCATTTCTGGGCAACGTGGGGGGGTCGGGAGGGGGTTTCCTTGGAAATGGGGTTTCTTTGGGAATGCGGAGCCCTTGGGAATGAGGGAATCCTTGGAACTGAGGGATTGGCACTGAGGGGACGCTTGGCAAAGGCGGGGGATTGATACTGAAAGGGCTTTTGTCACTGCGGGTGGCCTTTGGCTTTGAGGGGACCTTGGGAATGGAGGCACCGTTGGAAATGGGGGGATTCTTGGAATTGAGGGGTTTGGGAATGAGGGCACCCTTGGAAATGAGGGGGAGCTTGGTATTGAAGGGGTTTTTGGCACTGCGGAGGTGCTTGGATATTGAGGGGACCTTGAGAATGGGGGCTCCTTCGGCGTGAGGGGACCCTTGGAAAAGGGGAAATCCTTGGAATTGAGGGATTGGAAATGAGGGGTAGCAAGGTGGGGGACTGAAAACAGGGGGGCTCTTGGCCGAGAAGGGGTTAAAAGGGAATTCCTTGGGAATGAGGGAATCCTTGGAACTGGGGGGTTGGCACTGAGGGCACCCTTGGCATTGAGGGGTCCCTTGGGAACGAGGGAATCCTTGGGATCTGAGGGTTTGCCAAAGGGGTAACTCTTGGTAATAGGGTGGAGGAGTGAACAGGGGGACTCTTGGCCGAGAAGGGGTTAAAAGGGAATTCCTTGGGAATGAGGGAATCCTTGGAACTGGGGGGATTGGCACTGAGGGCCTTTTGGGAATAGGGGGGCTTGGAAATGAGGGGACCCTCTGGACGAGGTCGGTGCATCCAAGTGGGAAAAGGGTTTGGAAAGGACGTTCTGGGGGGAAAACAGGGAGCAGCTCCAACTTCCAAATGTTTCTCATCCCTCTGGAGCTTCCTCCTCCATCCTCTGACCCTTTGACTTCCCAGCTGGAATGTCGTGTCCTGGTTGATACTGAGAGCCACACGGGAGATAGGGAAAAAACAGGGATGCAAGTGAAGCCTGAGAAATTCCGTTTTTGAGTAGAATCCTGGGATGATTTTGGTTGGAAAAGATCATCAAATCCAGCCCCAAATTCGCTCAGCACGTTCCTAAAAGCCTCGGGAGTGTCTTGAATTGGGGTTTTCCCCCTTTTATTTGCCTCATTTCCCATATTTTGAGGAAATTGGGATGTTGGGAACCAGCCTCCCCAGGGAGCTGAGTGGTTTTAACTCTGCTGAGCTGAAAAGGAGGGAGCAGCACATCCATAAAATCATTCAGGTTGGGAAAAAACCCTAAAATTATCCCCAAGGAATAACGAGGCTGACCCTTGGATCCTGCCCTGAAAGGGAAACAGAGCATTTCTGGGGCTGCTGCAGCCGTGTTAAAGAGAAATAAATAAATTAAAGGAAGCAAAAGTGAAACTGCCTGTGCTGGCAGGAGGGGAGCTCATCCTGTGACAGCCATTCCTGCCGGGTTTGGGTTCTTTTGTGGAAAAAAATCCATTTTGTGGGGTTTGTTTGGTGGCCAGAAGAGAGGGGTTTGTGCCTATTCCAAGTAAGGTTTGGTCATTTTATGGGAATAATTCCAAGGAGGATTTTTGTAACTGCAAATGGGTTAAATTTCCTCTGCCAAGGAATGATCCCAGCTTGGAAAGGCCCCGATTGGGTGGGTGAATGTTGGACCCAGGGTGTGAGGAACGAGGCTGGTTCTTTTAATTATTAAAAGTTTAATAGGGGATATTTAATTATTAAAAGTTTCATAAGGGATAAAAGGATCCCATAAATTCCATGAAAAAGAGTTTTCTTAACCAATTTCCTCTCTGGGAAAGTGAGTTCGTGATTTCGTTTCATTTCATTTTTAAATTTTTTTTAAATTATTATTTTATTTTGTCTCTTCTATATATATCTAGTGTAAAATGCCAAAAGCGCACCATTAGCTTAAAATAATTTTCTTCTATATTTTTATTACATTGGTTAAATGCATATTTATGAGGATTCTATAGATTTCAATATGAAATATATTATTTTTAATATATTATTTATATGTGTTATATATATATTTGTGATTTTATATGTTATGGGAATTCATTTTTTTGGTTTTGACCTCTGACTTGTCTGATTATATTACGTTATATTATATTACGTTATATTATATTATGTTACATTATATTTATAATAAGGAGCAGCCACAGCTTCTCTAGGAATTCCTGGCTGGGATGGAATTCCAAACTAAATCTTCTCCTAAATATCCGAACTAAAGCTCTCAGGCTTAGTTACCTCAGCTATCGCTCCACACAAACTTGCTGAAGCCCCGAGGCCTCTCAGAGTCCCAGGGGAAATGGGAGATGCAGTTGAGGTTTTTCCCTCCCTCCCGCAGGGATGCGGCGCTCCCGCAGGAGGCAGCTCTCAGCCCCCGAGTGCGCCGCCCTGGCCCGGAGCCCCGAGGGCTCGGCCCCCCTGCGGCTGCCCCTGAGCCTGCCCCGAGGAGGAGGAGGGGCACATCGGGGCCTTCATCCCATCCACGGCACTCGGAGACATCCCAGAGGTACTGCTGGGAATGCTGGGCTGGGATGGGACAGCTGGGAATGCTCCCCTGGAGGAGGGAAGGATCCAGGGAGAGCTTCCAGCACATTCCAGGGCCTGCAGGGGCTCCAGGAGAGCTGCAGAGGGACTGGGGACAAGGCCTGCAGGGACAGCACCCAGGGAATGGCTCCCACTGCCAGAGGGCAGGCATGGATGGGATCCTGGCAATGAGGAATTCCTGGCTGGGCTGGGATTGCCAGAGCAGCTGGGGCTGCCCCTGCATCCCTGGCAGTGAACGTTCCCTGCCCGGCTGGGATGTGCCACCAAAACCCCAAATTCTTCCTGGTTCCCTGATTTCCATGGCATTCATTCCCTCTTCTCCCCTTTGTGCAGCACCAGGCCAGCAGAGGAAACTCTCGGATTTCTTCGGGATCCTGAAGGCCCCACAAGTGGGAACTGCTGGGATGTCGAGCCGTGGGATCAAGGAAGAGCCACTGGATCCCTTTTCCCCTGGACCCCCTGATTCCTTCAGCAACCCCTCGCTTTCCCTGCATGCCCAGGACTTGGTGCCACCTCCCAGGGGACATTCCAGGAAAAGAGGAATTCCCAACCCAGAGCAGGATCTCTGGGAGGAACCTGAGGAGAAAGTTCCAGTGCTCAGTGGGATCAAGCAGGAATGGGAGGAGCAGGAGGTGGAACCCCTGCCCGATTCCCACTATGGGCTCCTGGGCACTCGGAGCTGGCAAGTTCCTCAGGGATCCATGGATGATCTTCCTCCTGAAGTCCTCAGGATTATTTTTGCTTTCCTGCCAGTGCTGGATCTGTACCAGAACCTGAGCCTGGTGTGTCGCTGCTGGAGGGAGATAATCCAGGATCCACGGGTAAGGAACGCTCTGGGATTACCCCATGGGTCATCCACGTCTCCCTTTGTTCCTTTAAATCCTATCATTCTTCCCACAATCCAGGAATTTTTAGATCTCCTGCCCTTTTTCTTTGGTCTTCTGGACCAAAAGATCCAAGATCCATGGGTAGGGAACACTCTGAGACAATCCCACGGGATCATCCATGCTTCCCTTTGTTCCTGTAAATCCCATTATTCTTCCCCAAATCCATGAATTTTTTAGATTTCCTGCCATTTTTTTTGGACCAAAAGTTGCTGCCCTATATCCAAAATCTGGAATCCATAGGTAAAGAACGCTCTGGGATTATCCCATGGGATTATCTGTGCCTCTCTTTGATCCTTTAAATCCCATGATTCTTCCCATGGGATCATCCATGCTCCTCCTACCTCTGTTTGTTCTTTTAAATCCCATCATTCTTCCCACAATCCATCAATTTTTAGATTTCTTGTCTTTTTTTTTTTGGTCTCTGGACCAAAAGTTGCAGCCCTATATCCAAAATCTGGGATCCACAGGTAAGGAACGCTCTGGGATTATCCCATGGGATCATCCATGCCTTGCTTTGTTCCTGTAAATCCCATCATTATTCCCATGCTCCATGAATTTTTAGATATCCTGCCTTTTTTTTTTTTGGTCTTCTGGACCAAAAGTTGTAGCCCTGTATCAAAAATCCACGTTGGAACAACATTCCTTCTCATCCATGGAAAAAAAAACCTGGAATGTTCCATAAAATCCCCCTTGCACAGTTTTCCCTGCAGCCTTTTATCCTGACAGGAATTATCCAGGGAATTCCTGCAGTGTCCCCAAACCTCTGGGTGTGTCTGTGGTATTTCTTGTCACCAAATGGATTTGGAGGAAAACCCTGGAGCTCTGTTTTGATGGGTTTTGGTTCCTCTGGAATCAAGGCAAACATCTGGAAGGAATGATCCCTAAATCCCACAAAAAGTGACTTGGGAACAGGCAGCACCTCTCCAGTCACTCACCATCCCCAAAAATCCAGCCCTAGTTGCAGGCTCTGAGTATTTCCCCTCTTTCTTCTTTCTTTCTTTTCCCCCCCTTTCTTCTTTCTTTCTTTTCCCCCCCTTTCTTCTTTCTTTCTTTTCCCCCCCTTTCTTCTTTCTTTCTTTTCCCCCCCTTTCTTCTTTCTTTCTTTTCCCCCCCTTTCTTCTTTCTTTCTTTCCCCCCCCTTTCTTCTTTCTTTCTTTTCCCCCCCTTTCTTCTTTCTTTCTTTTCCCCCCCTTTCTTCTTTCTTTCTTTTCCCCCCCTTTCTTCTTTCTTTCTTTCCCCCCCTTTCTTCTTTCTTTCTTTTCCCCCCTTTCTTCTTTCTTTCTTTTCCCCCCTTTCTTCTTTCTTTCTTTCCCCCCCTTTCTTCTTTCTTTCTTTCCCCCCCCTTTCTTCTTTCTTTCTTTCTTTCCCCCCCCTTTCTTCTTTCTTTCTTTCTTTCCCCCCCCTTTCTTCTTTCTTTCTTTTCCCCCCTTTCTTCTTTCTTTCTTTTCCCCCCTTTCTTCTTTCTTTCTTTTCCCCCCTTTCTTCTATTTTTTCTGCTCCCTTTTTTCTCCTTTTTCCTTTTTTTCTCTATTTTTCCCCCCTCCTTTTTTTCCTCTCTTTTCCCCTCTTTTTTTCCTCCTCTCTTTCCCTCTCCCCTCTTTTTTTCCCCCTCTCTATTTTTCCCCCCTCTCTATTTTTCCCCCCTCTCTATTTTTTCCCCCTCTATATTTTTCCCCCTCTCTTTTCCCCTTTCCCCCCTTTCCTTCCCCATTTCCCTTTCCCTTCCAGCTCCTTTTTGAACCCCAAGATTTTGGGAGTCCCTGACTTCTCTCTTTCCCCCTGGAAGCCCCCTTTGGAATGCTGTGAGGTGAAACCTGCTGCTTTGTGCTTCCCGTTCCAGTTTATCCCTTGGAAAAAGCTCTACCACCAGTACCTGAAGAGGGAGGGCTCAGCCCTGCAGAGGGTGGAGCAGATCCTGCAGGAGTTCTCCATCACCAAGGAGCAGCAGGGATGTGTGCTGGGGCTGGTCAGGTGAGTCCAGGTTGCACCTGCAGATCCTCAGATTTTCCTGGCTTTGGGATTTCTTCCTTTGGATCCTGGGAATTTCCAGATTTGTCTTCTAAACAGGTGGGAGATGTGCAGGAAAATGGGGAGGGAAAAGTGATTTCAATAGGAAACAAACACTAAAAAGAGGTACAAACCTTTCATTTTCTTTTCATTATCCTGTTTGGACACGAGATCCTGGAATCATGGAATTCTTTAGGTTGGAAAAGGCCTCTAAGACACGGAGTCCAAACCATTCCCAGCACTTCCAAGGCCACCCATGTCCCCAAGTGCCACATCCAGAGGTGCTGGAACCTGAAATGCAAAGAACTCCCAGGACTTTGGGGCTGTAAGCCAAAGCTTAAATTAAACACGAGATTTGATCTGAGACCTTAGAATAAACTTCCAAACTTAAGTGCTAAAAGCGAGAATGTGGGTTTATAGTTTAGAGCAAAGACACGTTAAAATAAGTAAAGGAAAGTTTTAGAGTTTAAGATATAGAAAAAATAAAGTAGCTACAAAAGTAAAAAAATGGGATACAATACTGTATTTGTGTATCATAACATGATTGGCTAAAAAACTTACACTATAACATAAGTCCATAGGATGAAATATTTAAGGATTGTGTCAAAAACATAAATATCCTTGTTAGCAGTGTTTCATTAGTCAATAACTCCATAAAATATCTTAATAACTGTCTTGTGACCTTCTAAGCCATACTGTAACAATGTGAGCTGAATTCACCCTTCCTGCCTCTACAGAAAATAAGAAAAATCAATTGCATCATAAAAAATAATCAAAAATCTCATCTCAAATTCCATCCAAAATTCTCCACAAATAAATTATCTCATGCAGGGCTCTGAAATCCCCCCAGGGATGGGGACTCCACCCCTGCCCTGGGCAGCTCATTCCGATGCCTGACCACCCTTTCCATGGAGGAATTGTCCCAAAATCCCCCCAGCCCCTGCCCTGGCCCAGCCTGAGGCCGTTCCCTCTCCTCCTGTCCCAGTTCCCTGGAGCACAGCCCGACCCCCCCGGCTGTCCCCTCCTGGCAGGGACTTGTGCAGAGCCACAAGGGCCCCCTGAGCCTCCTTTGCTCCAGGCTCAGCCCCTGCCCAGCTCCCTCAGCCCCTCCTGGTTCCCCAGCCCCTTCCCAGCTCCCCCAGCCCCTCCTGGTTCCCCAGACCCTTCCCAGCTCCCTCAGCCCCTCCTGGTTCCCCAGACCCTTCCCAGCTCCCTCAGCCCCTCCTGGTTCTCCAGACCCTTCCCAGCTCCCTCAGCCCCTCCTGGTTCCCCAGACCCTTCCCAGCTCCCCCAGCCCCTCCTGGTTCTCCAGACCCTTCCCAGCTCCATTCCCAGGCCCCAAACTGATCCCATGAATCATATTCCCATGATTTCCTCCCAGGAGGAAATCTGTGGAGGTGGAAAGGGGCTGGAATTCCTGTCCTGCCCTGCCTGATGAGAAGCTGTAGAGACCATGATTCCATGATTCTGTTTCCAATGGATTTTCCTCTTTTCCCATTGCTGGCAAGCAGATTTCCTGGATCTGCACTGATTTATCCCCCACAGCTCCCAACAAACCCAATCCCAAGACAAATCCTTGACAACCACGAGTGCTTTGCTCTCATCCCTGTAACTGAGAGGGGAATTCTGTGTGCTGAATTGGGTTTGGAGCAAGGTGGATCCAACTTCTGGAATCATGGAATGGTTTGGATTGGAAAGAACCTTAAAATCATCCAGTTCCACCCCCTGGGCATGGAATTCCACTAAAGGAGATGTGGAGACAGCCAGAACTTCCAGGCTAAGAGCTGGATGCAGGAATTTATTCCAGCTCTTCTGGGTCACAAAACTGGGAATTCTTGTCCAAGTGGTTCCTGGCACAGGAATGGGCTGGAAATGCAAATTCCAGCTGCTCAAATTCCATGGAAAACACAGCAGGGATTAATGGGAGCTTCTGCAGCCACCCTGGGGATGCTTTGGAGGTAAATTCCTCCCAGGAAAAGGAGGAATGGTGTATAGCTCCTGTTAATGTGGGTGTGTTCAGGTGGAGAGCAGATTGAAGATTAATTATTACTGAGACATCAGTGTGTTCAGGTGGAGAGCAGATTTAAGAATAATGTAGAATTATTATTCATATGGGTGTGTTCAGGTGCAGAGGATTCAAGAAGAATTATTATTGAGGCATCAGTGTGTTCAGGTGAAGAGCAAATTTAAGAAGAATTATGATTGAGACATCAGTGTGTTCAGGTGAAGAGCAAATTTAAGAGTAATTATAATTGAGACATCAGTGTGTTCAGGTGAAGATGTAGGCAATACATGCATGGTTTGGTTACTAGACACAAGCACTCTTTTCTTTCCTGCCTTTTTCCACAAAATATAGACTCACAGGAAGGTTTGTATTGGAAGAAACCTTAAAGATCCTTCAGTCCCAACTCCCCTGCGTGAGCAGGGACACCTCCCTCTAGAGCAGGCTGCTCAGCACGGCCTGAGGCAGAGATCTCAGATTCCCACCTCCTGCTCCAGTCTGGAATAGTGAGGTGTCACCAAACACCCAAAATCCTGACCAGCAGTTAAGGCTCAGCTCTTTGCACTCAGCAGTGTTTGAGTTTCTGGAGCTTTTTCCAGCTCTGGATTTGTTCATGGACTCTGTCAGTGTCACTTTATCCAGCGTGGTCTGGCAACAAACAAACCCCAAACCCAGACCTGGAGAGGTACCAAGAAGGTGGGAAAACCTCTGTCTATTGATGGCCTCAGAGTTGAGGATGTGGGGCATTGTTTGGTTTTACTTTTTGGGGTACACTCAATGAAGCAAAAGCCTGTAAATAACTTCAGCAAGTGTAGTGGTTTGGGTTTGTTAATTTAAGTTTTTTTTCAATTTTAAGCTTTTTTTGTTAATGTATTAAAGGGTGTGGTGGCTTTTGGTGTTGGTTAATTATTAATGGGGTTTTTTTTGTTGTTGTTGTGAGATAGGATTAGGAGAAAGGTAAAATAGGTTTAAAACTTTATAAAGAAAATTTTATTAATAGTTTCCAGGTTTCTTTTCTCTGTGTATTTCTCACAGAGGTGTGTGCAGTTTTTTAATGGTTGGAAGCTTTGTATCACTTTTTTTAATGTCTCTCATGTAAAACTGTGACAGCAGGTATGATTGATTGAGTGCAGAAGACAAAACTGTGCTTGAAAAAGTATCTACAGACACATGAATATTTGTAAATTGTCTAGAAGCTGGGTATTTGGTCATTTAGCCATGTACAAAGTCAGGTAAACACTAATTTGTGTGCAGTGCTCTTTGTCCAGAGGCAATCCCTTCTGACAATTAGCAGCATTATTTCTGATGAGTTCAGTGACTCTCAAAGGCTCCATGCTGCATGGATAATGAATGGGCTGTGGGCATGAGCAGGATGTGCTTTGGAGGAGCCACACATTCCTGGGATAGTAAACCCCTCCTTATTCCTCCTGCACAGGTTGGTGGCATCCACGGGACCCAAGGTGGATCCCAGCAGGCTTCTCCAGGTTTTGGGAAGTCATCCCCTCTTCCCAAAGGCTCAATTCTGTGTCCTCAGCAAATTCCCAGATTTACAGTGCAAGCCTGGGGTAAGTTTCACTCTTATTTCTGTTTTTTTTAACAAATTCCTGCAGTGTCCCCAAGCCTCTGGGTGTGTCTGTGGTATTTCTTGTCACCAAATGGATTTGGAGGAAAACCCTGGAGCTCTGTTTTAATGGGTTTTGGTTCCTCTGGAATCAAGGCAAACAGCTGGAAGGAACGATCCCTAAATCCCACAAAAAGTGGCTTGGGAAAAGGCAGCACCTCTCCAGTCACTCACCATCCCCTGGGAACTGACCTCAGCCCACATCTTTGGGGAGATCCAGGTTTTCCTTCATGCCATTCCCATAAATTTGGATGGCTAAAGCTGGACAGGATGCAAATATGGGATGTGCTCCTCCCTTTTTAACCCATCCTAAAACTTGTTTGAGGTCACTCTGCCCTCCTGTACCCCAAACTCCTCCCTCTGTGGTGTTAGTTGGGACAATGATGCCTCAGGGTTTGGCTTTTCTATTTTTCAGTTCTGTGCTGATTTGGTGTGTGGGTCTGGGCTTCATATTATGGGATGGTGAGCTCTGTGCACAGAGCAGGGAGACAAAACAATTCCTGCTCCAGCTGGGCACCAAGGACAAATGAGCCAAATCTCAGCCAGGAGCACAAACCCCGTGGGCTGCAGAGAGAAAAACAAGCAGGGTGGGACTGCAGGGGCTGAAGCTGGGATGGGACAATGAACTGCAAGGTGCAAATGGAGCAGAGCTGATCCCAGGGAGAGACCCCGGCAGCGCTCGGGGATTTTGGGGCCATTTTGGTTCATCTTGGGTGCAGCCCTGGCTGGGCTCTGGTGCTGCCCCAGGTGCATCCGTGCAGGAGATCCTTTCCATGAATCCCTGCTCTATTCTGGGACTCTGCCCAGCCTCTGCCCCAGCTCAGACTTCTCAAGGCATCAATTTAGGATTTACCAGCTCCTCACAGAATTTTTCCACCTCCTAGTGAGATTCTCCTGGCAGCTCCAAGCTTATTGATGTGTTTCCTTGTCCTTTCCCAGGCAGAGAAGACGTGGGCAATCTTTGCTGTCATGGTGCTGTTCTCTGACAGTGTTGGTGACATCCAGAGGCTGCTGGAATGTTTCCGGAGCCCCCGCTCGGAGCTGGCCCTGCTGGAGGTCACCGAGGTGCTGCACTGCATGGCCACGCTGCTCTTGGCCATGAGGAACAAGAGCATTCCCATCTCCAACAGGTCAGGAGCTTCCCATCCCAGCCCTGGGCACTTCCCACCAGCTCCAGGCTGCTCCAATCCAGCCTTGGATGTTCCAGGGCTGAGGCAGCTGCAGCTGCTCTGGGAATTCCTTCCCAATATCCCATCCCAAAGCTCCCCTTCTTTCCAATCTGAAGCCATTCCCTGGGTGCTGTCCCTGCAGGCCTTGTCCCCAGTCCCTCTGCAGCTCTCCTGGAGCCCCTTCAGGCCCTGCAAGGGGCTCTGAGATCTCTCCAAGTTTAAGTTTTAGATCCCTCCAATTCCCAGTAGGACAGGAGCATTCCCATCTCCAGCAGGTCAGGAGCTTCCCATTCCAGCCCTGCACGCTTCCCACCATCCCACTTTGCTCCAGTCTGGCTTTGGATGTTCCAGGGATGAGGCAGCTAACGTTTCTCTGGGAATTCCAGCTCAGCCCAAGAATTCCTTCCCAATATCCCATCCCAAATCTCCCCTTTTTTCCAATCTAAAGCCATTCCTTGTGTCCTGTCCATCCTTTAGCCCAAAGTCTCTCTCCTGGAGCCCCTTCAGGCCCTGGCAGAGGCTCTGAGCTCTCTCTGACTTTGAATTTCAAATCCCTCCAGTTCCCAGGGGATCTGGATCTCCAGCTTGGCCTTGGACACTTCCAGGGATGAGGCAGCTACAGCTCCTCTAGGAATTTCCCATCCCTCTGGCATTCCCCCTTATCCTGTCACTCCTTTCAGGATACAATATTCAAAAAACTCCAAATTTTCCCAAAATAAAAGCAGGATTTAAAGACTTTTCCTGCTCAGCTACAACAATTTAATGTTTTTATTACCTCCCCAAAATGGATTTATTTTACTTCATTCCAAGTCCTAGGAGCTCCTTCCCTCATGATCCTTTTGTTCTCGCCCCCCAAAAAAAGGGATCTGAGCAGAGATTCCTCGAGATTCCTTCAGGATTGCAGTGGGGAAAAGGATGAAGGACACAGGGAAATCCTTCTTGGGAGAAAATTGGGAAGGAACTGGAGTGGAAAATGAAAATAGCCGGGAATGAGATGGCTCTGGAAGCTGGGAGTTGTAAGGGACTGCAGGACAGGGAAAGGCTCATCCTGAGGGAAACTGGGATCTTTGTTTGGAGTGTTAGTGATTGATTAATTGCTGGATAAAGGCATTAACCTGCAGGAAATGTGGCAGGTCAAAATCCAGGGATTTAGAATTTCCATCTCCCTGGAGAAGCCAGACCAGAAAAAGTGGGAATTCCTCCTGGGAATAAGGAGGAAATGTGTCCTGGAGGAATTGCCTGATTGCT
Source organism: Fringilla coelebs (assembly GCF_963513975.1). Taxonomy (NCBI): domain Eukaryota; kingdom Metazoa; phylum Chordata; class Aves; order Passeriformes; family Fringillidae; genus Fringilla; species Fringilla coelebs. Next base: position 1,255,428 of record NC_140033.1, on the reverse strand, counting down.
GTTTGCAGTAATTAATGAGTCTGAGGGTCCAAATCTTGATGAGAGACACAAAACCTGTCCTGGAGGGCTGGAAGAAAGGACTCAAACTGCCCTAAAAGAGGGAAAACCACAGTGGGAAAGCCCTGCTGGAGAATCCAGGTTAATTTTCAACCAGTTGTTGTCAACACAGTTAAAACCAAAGAATCTCTTTTCCCTCTGCAGTGAAAAACCAGCAAGAATTATTATCAGAGTTAAAAACCTCCCCTAAAACCATTCTAACCCAAAAACTGCTTCCCTCTAAAAGCCCAAAGCAGCCCCAAATTCCCTGTGAGGTCCTCCAGCCCCAGCTCTGTTGTTAGTTGTGGCTCAGGAGAGCAGAATTATCCCCTGGACTCTGATCCCAGGTCATGTTGGCATGGAAGACTCTGGAATACAAACCTGGCAGGGCTGAGGGAGAGGCCACACTCAGAGCTGACCCCACAGTTCCTTTGCTGTCACTTCCCAAGGCAGAATTATTTAAATAACATTTTCAATTATTCATCATTTCCTGCAGCTCTTGAGGCTTTTTTTTTAATTATCCAAGATATTGGTGGTGTTTTAAGTGGCTGCAGAGGTTTAATTAGTTATTAATTATTTCTCAGTGCTAATTCCTGTTTTATCCCTTTTTTTCCAGGCTTCACTACAATATTTTCTACTGTTTGTATCTGATGGAAAATGCCTCTGGAATTGTGCAGCCTCTGCAAGAGGGCAGAATGGATTTGTGTCCCAGGTGATCCAAGCAGTGCATGCTGAGCATTCCATGGAGTGAGGAGCAAATATTCCAAATATTCCACAGCAGGAAAAGGTGGAGGTGGATCAGTGCCACAGCTGGTGCTGCTGCTCACCACCTTCCCATGAATTCTCAGGGGAAATCAGGATTGGGCCTTAGATCTGTAAAATTGGAATTGCTGGGTTTAAATTCAGTGCTGGGTCTGTCCTGGGATCGTGGCAGGGTTTGGAATCAGCCAGTGATTCCAAAAGGGAGCAGTTCCTGGGAATTCCAGCCCAGCCAGGAATTCCTTATTCCCAAAACATCACCCCAGTCTCCCTCTCCCAGGGAATTCATTCCCAGCTCTCCCAGCCTGGCATTGGATCCATCCCCACCCTGACTGCTCTAGGAAGGAATTTTGGGATCTGGGGCTTCACTGGCAATCTCAGCACTCCAGGAAGGGTCTCCCTTCCCTTTTCCATCCCCAACTTCCATAAAAATCCCTGGGGATGGATTCTGAGCCTCCTTGATCCCAGGATGGTTTGGGTGGGAAGGGACCTTCAATCCCATCCTGTTCCAATCCCACCATCCCAGCCTGGCCTGGGACACTGCAGGGATGCAGGGGCAGCCCCAGCTGCTCTGGCAATCCCAGCCCAGCCAGGAATTCCTCATTGCCAAGATCCCATCCATGCCTGCCCTCTGGCAGTGGGAGCCATTCCCTGGGTGCTGTCCCTGCAGGCCTTGTCCCCATCCCTCTGCAGCTCTCCTGGAGCCCCTGCAGGCCCTGGAATGTTCTGGAAGCTCTCCCTGGAGCCTTCTCTCCTCTCCAGGGCAACATTCCTGTTGATTTTTGGGGTTTTCTTTTTTGTCTTTTTAAAGGTTGGGATTGAAGTGTTAGAGATGGTATTTTGTGTCTAGATTTAGATATTTATAATTTTTTATTTATATTATAAGTTGTGAGTTTTACAGAATTTTACTAATAAGATATAAAATCTTAAAAAATACTTAACTGTGTTTTTATATAAGTTTTTTAATATTAAACTATTTAATTAAGAAATGATACTCTAATTATTTTTACTTTTAAAATAATAACTATTTGACATTTGTAATGTGGACTTTTTTGTCCAATTACAAAACATTATTTAAACTCATGAAGAAGAAGATAAAGAAAAAGGATTAGTTACTGTCTTAAAACTTTTATTTTAGTTTTATATATATGACTCTATTTTAAAACCCTACTCTCTTAAGTTTTCTATTTAGTGACATTACACACCTCTAATTAAACTCCCCACTTGTAATCCCGGTGTAATTAATTTTGGAAGTCTTCTCCACACCTTAGGTCAAGTGTAGTGCTCTCTTGGGAGTCAGAGGCTGTCATTGCAGCAAGTCTAAAATTCTCAGCATCCAGAGCTCCAACCCTTTCCCAGCTCTCCCAATAAATCAGGAGTGAAACACCTCCCTGGCCTGTGGAGATCCAAGCTGGGTTCTTTTTCTGCTGCTGGATTGGGTCATTTCATTCCTTATCCTCACCTGGAGAAAGGGAATGGGATAAATTCATCCATCCCCGAGGTCTAACAGAGATAAAACTGGTTTTAGTGAGCTTGAGGTGCCAAATTCATTCCTAAAGCACACCTTGGTCCCTCAAAAGTATTTTTTCCTTTGTTGGTGTGTGATGTTTTCCTGTATTCCCTAAGAAATCTTTCCCAATATTTTTTATCTTCAGTATTTTCTTATTCCACGCTTTTCTCCTTTTCCCATTAACCAAGCTGGGATGGGATCAATCAATCCCTGATTTCCCTGTTCATTTCTTTTAACTGGGATGGTTTATTTTAGGAATTTTTAAAGGATTAATTCCTTTCCCACTTGTTGATTGGAATTTTTTCCCTGTTTTTAGTGGATGGGCTGATGTCAGACTGACCCATGAACAGCAGAGGATTTTGAGTCACAAAATTGAGCCTGGCCAAACAGTGAAAATAATGGCATTTGCAGGTAAGAGCCCAAAAGGCTGGGAAAATGCTTGGACAACTCCCAGTCTGCTCCTTCCCTCCCTGATCCCTCTGTCTGAGGGATTGTGAGATCCCAAGGGGATCAATTTGTGCCTCTGGGATAACAAATTTAAGGTAAAATCTGCCAAAAATGGAGGCAGAATAAAAACAGGGGAAAGAGGAGTGGGAAAATGTGGAACAGCCCTACAGATCCTGAGTTTGGGAAAGGAGGAAGAGGAGATGCTCCACGTGCTGGAGTAGAGATTTCGCTCGAATCCCTGGAGGAGCAGTTCCTGAACTATTGACTCCATGGAAAGGGAGCAGTTCCTGAAGGATTGACTCCATGGAAAGGGAGCAGTTCCTGAAGGACTGAGCACATGGAAAGGAATCCACACTGGAGCAGTTCCTGGAGGACTGACCTATAAGGAATCCTCACTGGAGCAGTTCCTGAAGCACTGACCCCATAAGGAATCCACACTGGAGCAGTTCCTGGAGGACTGACCCCATAAGGAATCCACACTGGAGCAGTTCCTGGAGGACTGACCTATAAGGAATCCTCACTGGAGCAGTTCCTGAAGGACTGACCCCATAAGGAATCCACACTGGAGCAGTTCCTGGAGGACTGACCCCATAAGGAATCCACACTGGAGCAGTTCCTGGTGGACTGACCCCATAAGGAATCCACACTGGAGCAGTTCCTGGAGGACTGACCCCATAAGGAATCCACACTGGAGCAGTTCCTGGAGGACTGACCCCATAAGGAATCCACACTGGAGCAGTTCCTGGTGGACTGACCCCATAAGGAATCCACACTGGAGCAGTTCCTGGAGGACTGAGCCCATGGAAAGGGACTGGAGTGGACAGCTCCTGAGGCTGTGCCAGGGAAGGTTTAGGTTGGATATTGGGACAATTCCTCCATGCAAAGGTTTATCCAGCCCTGGCTCAGCTGCCCAGGCAGGGCTGGACTCCCCATTCCTGGAGGGATTTCAAAGCCCTGTGGATGTGGCACTTGGGGACGTGGATGACCTTGGAAGTGCTGGGAATGGTTGGGCTTGACCTTAAAGGACTTTGCCAACCTGAATAATTCCCTGTTTCCCTGAAATCTGGAGTGAAGTGCAATACTGGAGTTGGGACAGCAGGAGAAGGAGGCGTAAAAAAAATTCAATATATATGGAATCATTAATTCCTGACTGTGGATATTTTATTCCTTTTTTTTTATTTTATTCCTTCTTTTCCTCTCCTCTCCAGGCACAGGGAAAACCTCGACCTTGGTGAAGTACGCAGAGAAATTCTCAGAGCTGAAATTCCTTTACCTGAGTTTCAACAAAGCTGTGGCAGAGAAGGGGAAACAGGTTTTTCCAGGGAATGTCACCTGCAAGACCTTCCACTCCTTGGCTTTTGGAAGCATTGGGAGACAGTGAGTGGGGAATTCCAATTCCCTTGTGGGAGCAGAGAAAGGACTGGGAAGGGGAAGTGGTTTTGAGGGAAACCTCCAGGATTTGGGGCAGCACAAATAACGGGGGGAGATTTGTCATTTGTGGTTTCCAGATGGATGCAGTGGGATGCTCCAGGGATTTTCACACCTCAAAGCCAAGGAGCTCCTTGCAGGGAGGTGGAAATCCACTGGGACTGAGGTTTTCCCACCTCCCATTCCCACTGGAATGCTACAACTGCTCCAAGTGCTGCTTTTCCTGAGCACAGGATCAATGTCCTCATCCTGTTCTCATGATCCAGTTTCTGTCCAATTCTGGCACATTTAAGCTGGACATAGGAAGGAAAATGAGCCATAACCTAGAAAAAGAGGGAAATCCCATTCCCTGCCTCTGCAAACACTCTGGAATTCCAGGGATGAGCTCAATTTTCCATCTCTAAAATGTATAAAATAACAAATTTGTGCTTCCACCAGGACACATCTGTGCAGCTTTAAAGATATTCCATTACTAGAATGAATTGGGACATAAAGCTGAGCTTTTTCCAGGGATAGTGCACCAAAAAAAAAAAGGGGGATTTCTGTGTTTTTAAACATTTCCCCCTCTCTTTTTTTTCCCCCTCTCTTTTTTTTCCCCCTCTCTTTTTTTTCCCCCTCTCTTTTTTTTCCCCCTCTCTTTTTTTTTACTCTCTCTTTATTCCTGTCTTTTTTTCCTCTCTTTTTTCCTGTCTTTTTTTGTCTTTGTTTGGTTTTTTTTGTCTCTCTGGCCCAGGTACAAAGAGAAAGGCAAGCTGAACTTCTCCAAGATGTCAGTGTACTCCATCAGCTTCCTCCTGCAGAACAGGGAGGGCCAATCCCTGTTTGTCAGAGGGAAAACGGTGTCCCAAACCTTGGAAAACTTCTTCTCCTCCTCAGATGAGGAGATCTGTGAGGAGCACGTGCCCCTGTGGTTCAAAAACACTCATGGGCAGATGCAGCAAGTGAGCCCTCAGGAAAAGAGAGTGAGTTCTTGGGATGGAGCCTCTGGAATTTTCTGAGGTTGGATGGAGAAGTCTGGGACAGTAGGAGATGTGCCTGCTCGTGGGTGGGGTGGCACTGGATGGGCTTTGAGGTCTCTTCCAACCCAAAGCATTCCATGATTCTATAAAATAATTCATGTTCACCCCCCTTCCCAAAATGTTGAGAGGGAGGGATCTTCCCGTGTTCAGCTGAAATTTGGGATTGGTGAAATTTGGGATTGGGAATCCTTCAGTCAGAGAAGGGGTTGGGGTAAATCCTGAGCTTTGGAAGAAATCAGAGGCTGGTGCAACTTTGCAAAGGAATTGGGATGAAAATCAGAAGGTTGGGATAAAAACACAAAGGTTGGGAGGAGAAAGAACCCAAAGGTTGGGATGAAAATCAAAAGACTGGGATGAAAATCAAGACGGGAGGAGGAAAACCCAAAAGGTGGGAGGAGGAATCAAAGACTGGGAGGAGGAACCAAAAGACTGGGAGGAAGATGATGTTTGGGAAAAAAGGGATAATCCCTGTTTTCCCTAAAAAATACTTCCAGCCAATCTCCTCACCAAATCCTTGTGGATCTGAGGAGCTGCTTGGGATGGAAAAAAAGGGATCTGGGGCTTTTTGGGCATGGCTCCCACTGCCAGAGGGCAGGCATGGATGGGATCTTGGAATTCCTGCCTGGGCTGGGATTGCCAGAGCAGCTGGGGCTGCCCCTGCATCCCTGCAGTGTCCCAGGAAGGATTGGAGCACCCTGGGACAGAAGGAAATGTCCCTGTCCATGGGTGGGGTGGGACTGGATGGGCTTTGAGGCCCTTTCCAGCCCAAACCATTCCATAATTTTATTTTTATCCCAATCCTTCTGTTTTCCCATTTTAGATCAACGTGGAAGAGGCCAAAGAGATTTGGCACAACATGAAGAAGCTGGATGGAGACCCAGAGAAGAAATACAAGATGACTTGTGATGGTAAAAGAGATGGAAAATCCCTTGGGAAAAAGGGATTTAATGATGGAAAAATCAATGGGTTTATTATTCCTGCTTCTGGCTGAGCATCCAGGAGGAGAAAGAAAATCCCTTTTTTCCTGACACTGGCTCACCAGGGAATATCCCTCTGGCTCAATTTTTCATTTTACATGTATTTATAAAATACATAAAATGAATTTCTGCTCCCACTAGGATAACAATGTGCAGATTTTAAGGATATTCACATTTTTTAATGGGTAAAAATCAAGGCAAAAATTTGGAAGTCACTTCCAGAACATCCTTTCCTCTGGATAGTGCTGTTGATAACTGGGAAAAACGTTTTTCTTGAAAGTTTTGGTGGGCATTAAGAAGCTTGAAATCGTCAAATTTGGTCTGCTAAGGGAGACAGATTTTTTGCAACCCTTTCAAATGTGGAAATTCCAAACAGGAAGTGAAGAAGTGAAGCCAGAAATGTCAAAAAACAACCAAAAAAAAAAGGAAAAAATGGATTTGTTTTAAAGATCCCGGTGGATCTTCCCTATCCTTGAAATTCCTGATTTTTTCCCTCAGGATATTTGAAACTTTGGCAGCTCAGCAAGCCCCAGCTCTCGGGATATGATGCCATTTTTGTGGATGAAGCCCAGGACTGCACTCCAGGTGAGTTATTCCAGGAGCTGCAGCTCCCAGAGGGGATTCCCATGTGCTCAGCAATGTGCTGGAAGTGTCTCAGCCTAAACACTTGGAATTGAAACAAATTTTCCCCTCAGGTTTGATGTTTAAACTGAGCTTTTCCTTGGATTTGGACCCTCCTGATCCAAACTGAGCTTTCCCTTGGGTTTGGATTGGAGCAGGTTCTTTCCTCATGATCCAAACTGAGCTTTTCCTTGAGTTTGGATTGGAGCAGGTTCTTCCCTCAATGGTCCAAACTGAGCTTTTCCTTGGATTTGGATCCTCATGATCCATACTGAGCTTTCCCTTGGGTTTGGAGCAGGTTCTTCCCTCATGATCCCAACTGAGCTTTCCCTTGGGTTTGGATTGGAGCAGGTTCTTCCCTCATGATCCCAACTGAGCTCTCCCTTGGCTTTGGAGCAGGTTCTTCCCTCATGATCCAATTTTTTTTTCCTTCACAGCCATTGTGGATATTGTGCAATCCCAAAAATGTGGGAAAATTCTGGTGGGAGACCCTCACCAGTAGAAGTCCTTCCCTCATGATCCAAATGGAGCTTTTCCTTGGGTTTGGACCTCCAAGATCCATGCTGAGCTTTTCCTCAGGTTTAGAGCAGGTTCTCCCTTCATGATCCCACCTGAGCTTTTCTTTGGATTTGGATTGGAGCAGGTTCTTCCCTCATGCTCCCAATGGGGCTTTCCCTTGGATTTGGACCCTCATGATCCCAACTGAGCTTTTCCTTGGCTTTGGAGCAGGTTCTTCCCTCATGATCCAATTTTTTTTTCCCTCCCAGCCATCGTGGATATCGTGCAATCCCAAATGTGTGGGAAGATCCTGGTGGGAGACCCCCACCAGCAGATCTACACCTTCCGAGGGGCCGTCAACACCCTGTACCTGGTGCCTCACACCCACGTGTACTACCTGACCCAGGTAAGGGCAGCCTTTATCCTGGATGAATCCCACATCCAGGGAAAATGTGGCACCGTGGAGGGTTTGCTTTTCCCTGGATTCCTGGGAATCTGGCAGCTGTGGGGCTTTAGTGGAGGGATCCCATCCTGCTGGTGGAAAAGTGGGAGTTGGATTGAGGCCTTGTTTCAGGGAGATTCCTCTTTTTTGAGCGGATCACATCTGGAATGCTGGATCCAGCTGACTTGGGGCTGCTGGGAGAGCTGGGAATGTTTCCCTGGAGAAGGGAAGGCTCCAGGGAGAGCTTCCAGCACATTCCAGGGGCTCCAGGAGAGCTGCAGAGGGACTGGGGACAAGGCCTGCAGGGACAGCACCCAGGGAATGGCTCCCACTGCCAGAGGGCAGCCATGGATGGGATCTTGGCAATGAGGAATTCCTGCCTGGGCTGGGATTGCCAGAGCAGCTGGGGCTGCCCCTGCACCCCAGGCTGGACACTGGGGCTGGAGCAGCCTGGGACAGGGGGAGGTGTCCCTGCCTGGGGCCAGGATTTCCAGGAATATTTTGGGGATTTTGGTGCCTTTTCCAGGAAAAAAAATTATCCAGGAGGTTGGTGGCAATGGCATCACTTGGATTTAAGAATGACCAGGATTTCTAGGAATATTTTAGAGGGATTTTGATGCTTTTTCCAAGATGGAAGTTCTCTGGAAGGTCTTAAGAATAACCAGGATTCCCAGGAACGTTTTGGAGGGATTTTGATGCTTTTTCCATGGAAAACACAGTCCAGAATATTGCTGGGAATCCCATAATTCCATACAGATAGTATTTTAGAGACTCCAAGAATTGCTCTCCTGCTGATGCCGGGCCTTTTCCAGAGTTTCAGGTTCGGCCCCGAGATCGCCTACGTGGGAGCCACGATCCTGGATGTGTGCAAGGGCATCCGCAGCAGGACCCTGCTGGGGGGCAGGCAGCGCGGTGAGCCGGCTGGGGGAGCCCCAGGGAGCCCCCGGATTCAACGGGAACCAGTCATTCCTTAATGCCAGAAAATGAGGATAGGCATTCCTTTGATCTGCAATTAATATGATATGATATGATATAATATGATATAATATGATATGATATACTGTACTGTGATATATTATGATATACTATGAAATAATGTAATATACTATACTATAATATAATATGAATTAATATACTATGAAATAATGTAATATACTATACTATAATATACTATAATATACAATAATATACTATGAAATAATATACTATAATATACTATAATGTAATATAATGTACTATAATGTAATATAATGTACTATAATGTAATATAATATAATATAATTATTATATGATATGATATGATATAATAGATATAATATGATATAATATACTATGATAGAATATTATATTATATTATATTATATTATATTATATTATATTATATTATATTATATTATATTATATTATATTATATTATATTATATTATATTATATTATATTATATTATATTATATTATATTATATTATATTATATTATATTATATTATATTATATTATATTATATTATATTATATTATATTATATTATATTATATTATATTATATTATATTATATTATATTATATTATATTATATTATATTATGGTATAGTATGGTATAGTATGGTATAGTATGGTATAGTATGGTATAGTATGGTATAGTATAGTATAGTATAGTATATTATAGTATAGTATATTATAGTATAGTATATTATAGTATAGTATATTATAGTATAGTATAGTATAGTATATTACATTATAATACATCATATTATGTCATATTATGTCATATTATGTCTAATATAATATAATATAACCTATGAAATAATATCATACAATATGAAATAATACAATATTAAATAATACAGTACAAATTAATTATAATATAGTATAGTATAGTATGTTTTAATAGTATATTTAATATAATAAAATTAATAAAATTAAATTATGTAATATATTCATATTATATTATATATTATTATTCTATTATTAGTATAGTGTATTATAGTATATATAATAATGCAACAAAGAGTAAAGTAATATTTAATATTAATATAATATTGAATAGCATTATTATAATAAATAATAATATTTTATTATTATTAAATAATGAATAATATTACTGAATTGTATTAAATAGTCTTATATTAAATAATATAATATATAATACATATAATGAAATTATCAATTTAATTTTTAAGGTTAATTATAAATTAGAAATATATTTATTACATTGGGAAATAATTAATTACTATTAACAAGAAATATTAAATGATGAAGTTGATGCAATTTATTCTAAAATTTGAAAATGTGTGCTAGGAAATAAATATTTAATTAATTTCCTGAAAATAAAGATTTAATTAATTTCCTAAAATAAAGATTTTGTTAATTTCATAAAATTCAATTAATAATGGAAAATATTCAATTAATAATAACAGGTAAATATTGACTATTAAGAGAATAAAAATATTATATTAAGTAGTAGCAGATAAAATAATGAAATGTAAATATTTAATGAATAATAAATGTAAGTATTAAATTATGCATAAAATATAAAACTAAATTAATATTAAATATAAATAATTAATTTACTAAATTAATTATAAAATATATAATGCATTAATAGTAACAGATAAATATTAAAATAATAAGAACATATAAATATTAATAATAACAGATAAAATAATGAAATAGAAATATTTAATACAAAATATAAACTTAAAATAATAATAAAAGATAAATTTAGGAATAAAATACAATAAATCAATTAAATTATTAATGAAATACAAATAATAATAATAATTACCAATAAACAGGGAATTCCAGCTGGGAATGGCCTGTGGGTGACTGGGAATGGCTGTGGGTAACTGGGAATGGCTGTGGGTAACTGGGAATTCCAGCTGGGAATGGCTGTGGGCAACTGGGAATTCCAGCTGGGAATGGCTGTGGGTAACTGGGAATTCCAGCTGGGAATGGCTATGGGCAACTGGGAATGGCTGTGGGTAACTGGGAATGGCTGTGGGTAACTGGGAATGGCTGTGGGTTACTGGGAATTCCAGCAGGAATGGCTGTGTTTAACTGGGAATTCCAGCTGGGAATGCTGTGTTTAACTGGAAATGCTGTGTTTGACTGGGAATGCTGTGTTTGACTGGGAATGTTTGACTGGGAATGCTGTGTTTAACTGGGAATTCCAGCTGGGAATGCTGTGTTTGACTGGGAATGCTGTGTTTGACTGGGAATGTTTGGCTGGGAATGCTGTGTTTGACTGGGAATGTTTAACTGGGAATGCTGTGTTTGACTGGGAATGTTTGGCTGGGAATGCTGTGTTTGACTGGGAATGCTGTGTTTGACTGGGAATGTTTGATTGGGAATGCTGTGTTTAACTGGGAATGTTTGGCTGGGAATGCTGTGTTTAACTGGGAATGCTGTGTTTAACTGGGAATGTTTGACTGGGAATGCTGTGTTTGACTGGGAATGTTTGACTGGGAATGTTTGGCTGGGAATGCTGTGTTTAACTGGGAATGCTGTGTTTAACTGGGAATGTTTGACTGGGAATGCTGTGTTTGACTGGGAATGTTTGACTGGGAATGTTTGGCTGGGAATGCTGTGTTTAACTTGGAATGCTGTGTTTAACTGGGAATGCTGTGTTTGGCTGGGAATTCCAGCTGGGAATGCTGTGTTTGACTGGGAATGTTTGGCTAGGAATGCTGTGTTTGACTGGGAATTCAGGCTGGGAATGCTGTGTTTGACTGGGAACGTTTGGCTGGGAATGCTGTGTTTAACTGGGAATTCCAGCTGGCATGCTGTGTTTGGCTGGGAATGCTGTGTTTGGCTGGGAATGCTGTGTTTAACTGGGAATGCTGTGTTTGCCTGGGAATGTTTGACTGGGAATGCTGTGTTTGGCTGGGAATGTTTGACTGGGAATGTTTAACTGGGAATGTTTGACTGGGAATCCCTCCCGCAGGGGACGTGCGGGGCGGCCGGCGGGGGACGCCGGCGCTGCTGTCCCGCAGCAACTGGACCGTGTTTGAGGACGCCGTGGAATTCTCTGGGAGAGACCCCCCGGCCAAAATCCACGTCATCGGGGTGAGGGGCATTGCACCCAGTCAGATTCCAAGGAATTTAAAGGATATTCCAGGAAAAAGCAGGAATTTTTTGTGCCCGGGGTGCCGTTATTCTCCAGCCCTTGCAGGCCTCATCCCGTTTTGAGGCTTCTTCTTCGTGCAGGCCTCAATCCATTTTTAGGAGAACTTCTCCCATTTTTGTGAGGGATGCAGCAGGGAAAGAGGGATGGACAGCTGGAATACAGAATTCCAAGGTTTTAAATAAATATTCCAGGAAAAATCACGAGTTTTTTGTGGCCAGGGATGTTATTTGAAGCTGTTCCTCTCCAGCCCTTCCAGGCCTTGTCCCATTTTGAGGGTTCTTTGTGCAGGCCTCAATCCATTTTTAGGAGAACTTCTCCCATTTTTATGAGGGATGTAGCAGGGAAAGAGGGATAGACACTTGGAACAAGTTATTCCAAGGTTTTAAATTAATATTCCAGGAAAAACCAGGAATTCTCAAAAAAAAAAGCAGAATTTTTTTGTGGCCAGGGATGATACTCAGAGCTGTTATTCTGCACCCCTTGCAGGCCTCATCCCTATTTTAGGATCATTTTTCCCATTTTTATCAGGGATGGGGCAAGGAAAGAGGGATGGACAGCTGAAATACAGAATTCCTGGGTTTTCAATGAACATTCCAGGAAAAATCAGGATGTTTTTGTGGCCAGGGATGTTATTTGAAGCTGTTCCTCTCCAGCCCTTGCAGGCCTTGTCCCATTTTGAGGCTCCTTTGTGTAGGCCTCAGTCCATTTTTAGGATAATTTCTCCCATTTTTATCAGGGATGGGGCAGGGAAAGAGGGATGGACAGCAGGAACTGCAAAGATTTAAATGAATATTCCAGCAAAAAACGGGAATTTTCAGGAAAAAGCAGGAATATTTTGTGGCCAGGGATGTTACTCAGAGCTGTTATTCCCCAAGCCTTGCAGGCCTCATCCCATTTTTGGGATAATTTCTCCCATTTTTATCAGGGATGGGGCAGGAAAAAAGGGATGGTCAGTTGGAACTAGTTGTTCTGAGGTTTTAAAGAAATATTCCAGGAAAAAGCAGGAATTTCTTGTAGCCAGGGTTGATACTCAGAGCTGTTACTCTCCAAACCTTGCAGACCTCATCTCTCTTTTAGGATTATTTTTTTCCATTTTTATCAGGGATGGGGCAGGAAAACAACAAAATTGGTGGAATTTGAGAGGTTTGGAGCCTGATTTTTGGGAATTTTAACAGGTTGGGGATCTGATCCTTGGGAATTTTAGGCTGGTATTTCAAATTTTCCATCTTTTTTCCACCCAAATTCTAGTTCAAGGAGGGGTTGAAGTGCTCAGGATTAAAATCTTCTGCAGTCGAATTTATAAATACAATAAACTTCTAATTCTTATTTGGGGTTATGTTAGTTTATTTTATGTTATTTTATGTTATTCTATTTTATTTTAAAATATTTTCTGTATTTTATAAATAATTTTTATTTTGTAAATAAAATACATAAATAAAGAGATAAAATAATAAAAATAAAAATTGATATAAAAATAATACATAAATAAAATTTGGTTTATAAATACATTTTATTTCTGTGTTTTATAAATATATTTTTCTTCCTTTTAGGGATTGGAGAGATTTGGCCTGAGCAAAATTTATGACATTTGGAAGCTCAGTCTGCCTGAAGATGTCAGGAAAAACTGTGAGTGCTCCCTTATCCTGCTTTTTTCCAGGATTTTTTTAGGTTTTGCTGGAAATCAAAACCCTTTTGATTATATAATATATAATAATAATTACAATAATAATAAAAATAACAACAGCAATAATTTAATACCTAATAATCACATATCATCTCTATATTATATATTATTTTTATATGATACATTATAGATATTTATATATTATCATTTAATAATTAACCCTGGTTAATTTTATATTTCCTAATTAATTTTCTGGTTGAAATCTCATTTTTTAATGATTTTATCAGGGGTTGGGCTGTTTAATTCCAGAAATCCCAAAATTTGGGAATTTTTGTCAGGCATCTTTTCCCAGCTTTCCATGGTGATTCCTTATTTTCAGTGTAAGTAAACCCAGAATTTGGGATATTTTCCCCAAAATTGTTCAAATTTTCAATTGTTTTAAATTTATTTTCAGTGTTCCCTGGATTGTTTTGGGTGTAAAACTCCGTTTTTAAAATTTCCTTTAAAAGGTGGAATAAAATGCAGATGAAATTCAGGATTTCCTTTAAAACATGGAATAAAATTCAGGATAAAAATTTGGGATTTCCTTTAAAGTCAGGATTTTCCTTTAAAGTATGGAGTAAAAATTCAGGATTTACTTTAAAATTCAGGATAAAATTCAGGATTTCCTTTATAGTATGGAATAAAATTCAGGATAAAAATCTGGGATTTCCTTTAAATACAGAATAAAATTCAGTTTATAAACTAAGAATTTCCTTTAAAATTCAGGAATTTCTATTTAAAGTATGGAGTAAAATTCAGGATAAGACTCAAGATTTCCTTTAAAATATGGAGGAAAATTCAAGATTTCTTTTAAAATATGGAGTAAAATTCAGGATTTCCTTTAAAACGTGGAATAAAATTCAGGATAAAAAATTTGAGGTTTCCTTTGAATTCAGAATAAAATTCAGGCTAAAAATTAAGGATTTCCTTTAAAATTCAGGATTTTCCTCTAAAGTATGGAATAAAATTCAGGCTAAAATTCAGGCTTTCCTTTATAGTATGGAATAAAATTCAAGATAAAAATTTGAGATTTCCTTTAAATTCAGAATAAAATTCAGTTTAAAAACTAAGGATTTCCTTTAAAATTCAGGATTTTCCTTTGAAGTATGGAGTAAAATTCAGGCTAAAATTCAGGCTTTCCTTTATTTGAGACTTCCTTTAGATTCAGAATAAAATTCAGTTTAAAAACTAAGGATTTCCTTTAAAATTCAGGATTTTCCTTTAAAATATGGAATAAAATTCAGGAAAAATTTCAGGATGAGATTCAGGATTTCCTTTAAAATATGGAATAAAATTCAGGAAAAATTTCAGGATAAGATTCAGGATTTCCTTTAAAATACGGAATAAAATTCAGGAAAAATTTCAGGATGAGATTCAGGATTTCCTTTAAAATATGGAGTAAAATTCAGGAAAAATTTCAGGATAAGATTCAGGATTTCCTTTAAAATACGGAATAAAATTCAGGAAAAATTTCAGGATGAGATTCAGGATTTCCTTTAAAATATGGAATAAAATTCAGAAAAAATTTCAGGATGAGATTCAGGATTTCCTTTAAAATATGGAGCAAAATTCAGGAAAAATTTCAGGATAAGATTCAGGATTTCCTTTAAAATATGGAATAAAATTCAGGAAAAATTTCAGGATAAGATTCAGGATTTCCTTTAAAATATGGAATAAAATTCAGGAAAAATTTCAGGATGAGATTCAGGATTTCCTTTAAAATATGGAGTAAAATTCAGGAAAAATTTCAGGCTAAAAACCATCCCTTTAAAATCTAGGAACAGCAGGTGAGTTTTTTATGGAGACAACAATGAGACTCCCCAATTCTCCACAAACATTTGATCACATAAACATCATCCCCGCTTTTGTGCGAGGCGAACTGCCTGGAAAATTCCTGAAAAACGAGGGAAACCAATACAGGATGGAAAAATCTTAATGAAACCCGGGATGGAAATGAAAATAATGGGATGAATGAATTAATAAATGGAATAAATGGAGCGGCTCCCCGGTGCCTGGCAGCACACCTGGCGGTGGAGGACGCGTTCCTCCGGCGCTGGGAGGAGCGCGAGGGCCTGGCGGGGCTGCGCGAGTACGCGGCGCGCGTGGACGACAGGGACCTGCAGGTGAAGATTGCCATCGTGGAGAAGCACAGGGACAGCATCCCCGGGCTGCTCGCCAGGATCAGGGACTGCCACGTGGCCCAGCAGTCCCTGGCAGGTGAGTCCACGGGCCAGGAGGGAATTGGGGTGGTTTTCCATGCTGGGAAAAGGTTGGGGTGGAACGGGAGGTTTTGGGGTTGGAATGGTTCTGCTCTGCAGGCAGGGGGGAGAGCTGGGAGTGTTCTCCTGGAGAAGGATCCAGGGAGAGCTTCCAGCACATTCCAGGGGCTCCAGGAGAGCTGCAGAGGGACTGGGGACAAGGCCTGCAGGGACAGCACCCAGGGAATGGCTCCCACTGCCAGAGGGCAGGCATGGATGGGATCTTGGCAATGAGGAATTCCTGGCTGGGCTGGGATTGCCAGAGCAGCTGGGGCTGCCCCTGCATCCCTGCAGTGTCCCAGGCCAGGCTGGGATGGTGGGATTGGAACGGGATGGGATTGAAGGTCCCTTCCCACCCAAACCATCCTGGGATCAAGGAGGCTCAGAATCCATCCCCAGGGATTTTTATGGAAGGTGGGGATGGAAAAGGGAAGGGAGACCCTTCCTGGAGACCTGAGATTGCCAGTGAAGCCCCCGGATCCCAAAATTCCTTCCTAGAGCAGAGTCAGGGTGGGGATGGATCCAATCCCAGGCTGGGAGAGCTGGGAATGGAGGGAATTCCCTGGAAAGGGAGACTGGGAAGGGATTGCCAGAGCAGCTGGGGCTCTCCCTGCATCCCTGGAGTGTCCCAGGCCAGGCTGGACACTGGGATAGTGGAAAGTGGAGCCCTTCCCATTTGGGATTCCTGCTGGAATATAGGGAAGGGGAATTCCTCAGATATTGAGCATTCCTGTTTGGGAATGTGGCTGGAGCTTGGGATGCCAATCTGGAATCTGCCTTGGTACAAAGTTCCCTTCATCTATTCTGATTCCCCACAGAGGAGCTTTGCTCTCTCTGGGAGAAGGAGAGTGGATGCAGAATGAAATGGAACAAAAATTATCATTATTGCTGCCAAGACTGACCCTTGTTCCTTGTTTTTCCCAGACTTTCTCATCGGGACCGTGCACCAAGCCAAGGGCCTGGAGTTCGACACCGTTTGTGTTGCAGATGATTTTGTACAAATCCCTTCTGTCAGTGGGGCCTTCCTGAGGAGAATGAACATTGCTCTTGGTGAGGGAACACCTCCCTGGGGACACTTGAGAGTGGGAAAGAAAAGTGTGGTGGGGGGCTGGAGAGTGGGAAGGGAGCTGGGAAGGGTCTGGAGAGCCAGGAGGGGCTGAGGGAGCTGGGAAGGGTCTGGAGAGCCAGGAGGGGCCGAGGGAGCTGGGAAGGGTCTGGGGAACCAGGAGGGGCTGAGGGAGCTGGGAAGGGTCTGGGGAACCAGGAGGGGCTGAGGGAGCTGGGAAGGGTCTGGGGAACCAGGAGGGGCTGGGGGAGCTGGGCAGGGGCTGAGCCTGGAGCAAAGGAGGCTCAGGGGGCCCTTGTGGCTCTGCACAAGTCCCTGCCAGGAGGGGACAGCCAGGGGGGTCGGGCTGTGCTCCAGGGAACAGGGACAGGAGCAGAGGGAACGGCCTCAGGCTGGGCCAGGGGAGGGGCTGGGGGGATTTTGGGACAATTCCTCCATGGAAGGTTTGTCCAGTCCTGGCACAGCTGCCCAGGGCAGGGGTCAGTCCCCATCCCTGCAGGGGTTTAAAGCCCTGTGGATGTGGCACCTGGGGACATGGGTGGCCTGGCAGTGCTGGGAATGGTTGGATTCCATGTTTTAGAGGCCTTTCCCAACCTAAATAATTCCATGATTCCCTGATTCCACGATCTTGTGTCCAAACAGAACAAGGAAAAGAAAAGTCAAGTCCCTATTTTTTTCTGTACCTATTTTTAGGGCCCTCCCAGTGATTTTTCTCATTAAAACAACTTCCTCATTCTCCTGCACACCTTTTCCAACCCTATGGATTCTCCTTGTCCATAAATATTCCCACAGCCAAGCTTGGAGCTGTGTAGCAGCAAAGCCCAATCCAGCCTTGGGAAAGCCACTGCTTCCCTGGGGCTCGTGTTCTGGAGTTCTCCCTTCCCAGTGAATTCCCAGAGGGAATCCCAGGACTGGGAAGCTCCTCCAGAGCCAAGCCTGGGCTCCAAACAGAGAAACAGGAATCTGGGGGTGGCTTCTCCAGGCATGCAGAGTGGAGGTAGAAATGTGGGATGAGGCAGGAGCTGCAAACACAGGGGCTGCAAATTCCTGCTTTCCCAGAGAAACCCCCTCTGTCCCTCCAGAACTGGGTCCTGGAATGGTTTGGCTTGGAAGGGACCTTGGAGCCCATCCAATTCCATGGGCAGTGACACCTTCCACTATCCCAGGGTGCTCCAAGCCTCATCCTGGTTGAAGCACTCTTTTCCAGCCTCAATAATTTGGGAATTTTGTGTTCATACCTCCATGAGAATGCCCAGTGCATCCAGGTTATCCAGGAAATGAGCCCCAGGAAAAGAGGGAACAGCCTCAGCCTGAGCCAGGGGAGGTTTGGATTGGATTTTTGGGAATTTCTCCATGGAAAGGAGCCTCCAGCCATCCCAAATCCCTCCAGGCTTTGTTTTCCTCCTCCTCCTGTCAGGACAACCAGGAGTGGGAATGTCCCAGGTCTCCTCCCAGCTTTCCAGGGAGACAGAGCCTGAAATCCTCAGTAGGAAGAAAATCAGGATCAGATTCCCACCCAAAGCAGGTCCAGCAGCACAAAATGCCAGAGATTCATCCCAAATGGAATCCTGGAATGGGTTGGGTGGGAAGGAACCTCAGAGCTCATTCTGGGGACACTGGTTGAAGCACTGGAAGGACCACAGAGAGCTGCTCATCCCTGTTCCCTAAATCCATGGATTGTCTCTCCCCCCTCCTAGACAGGACCCCTGAGGATGAGTGGAACCTGCTCTACGTGGCTGTGACCAGAGCCAAGAAGTGCCTGCTGATGTCCCAGTCCCTGGAAAACCTTCTATCTCTGGCTGGAGTAAGTGAAACCTTACAGGGCAAGGGAATCCTGCTGTGGGATGATTCAAGGCCCCAAAGGATTATCCTAAGATCCATCCTGATCCTAGGGTTCATGCCATGGACTGCTCCTTGTGCTGGCATGCACCAGAATAGAAGGAATCACTTTTATTCCTGCCTTTTGCTGCTCCATCAGAGGTTCCAGTAGGAGGACACAGGACTGCAGGGGGCCTTTTTCCATAGTTCTTGCATTTGGATGTTGTTTTCCACAGATCCTGGGGTTTTATCACCATGGAAGTGTGGAGGTTCCCTTTTGCCTGCCTGCAGTGCCTTCCAGCCCTTCCTTTTCCCCCCCCCTTTCCTTCCCCCCCCCTTTCCTTCCTGCCATTGGCTTCTGCTGGAGCTTTTTCACCACCAGGAATTTGGGGTTTTGTTCCTTCTTTAAGTCCCATCGTGTTCCAAGTCTCTTCCTTAGGGGCTAAAAAAATTCTGGAGCAACGTTCAGCTTCCCTCATCTGCCTCTGGAGGGTGAATTTCCCTTTTTTCCATCTTTCCTAGGAGCGTTTCCTCCGGGTGGAGCTGCTGAGTGAGGCTGGGAAGGACAAGGATGGAGCTCCTGTTACTTGTTGTATGTCAGGATGTACCAAATCCCTGGAAGTCAGCTCCGGGCTGGTGGTGAAGAAGCTCCCGTTGACTCATGTACATATCTTCCTTGGGATCTGGGATTTGGGGTTTGGGAGCCTTCCTGAGCCATTCCAGTCCCTGTTCTGAGCAGGGATCTCGGCTCCCCATCCATTTCCTTGTGCTCATAACCAGGGCTGAATTCCAAGGGTAATTCCAGGTCGGGTTGCACTTCCCACAAATCCACTCCATCCCAAAGATCCCATCTGAGACCTCAGGTGGATTCCAGCCTGGGGTTGTGCTGTCTCACCCCCAGGTGTGGCTCTGGCAGTCCCTGGAATGCCCAGCTGGGGCTGGCCCAGCTCCCCTGGCCCAGGGACGATCCAGCTCCAGGGCCAGGCTGGCTCTGGTCCCACCTGGGCCCTGCCAGAGGTGCTGGGGAGGCCGAGCCCCGTGGGGAGCACGAGGTCACTCTGGGAGCTCCATGGCCAGGACGAGGGACAGGACAGGAGGGAACAGCCTCAGCTGGCCCAGGGCAGGTCTGGGGGACACTGGGGACAATTCCCCCATGGAAAGGGTTCCAGGGATGGGAGTGGGCTGCCCAAGGCAGGGGGGATTCCCATTCCTGCAGGGATTTCAGACCCCGTGCAGGTGGCACTTGGGCACCTGGCTGCCATGCCTCAGGGTCTGGCTTTTCTATTTTTCAGTTCTGTGTTGCTTTGGTGTGGGGGTCTGGGCTTCATATTATGGGATGGTGAGCTCTGTGCACAGAGCAGGGAGACAAAACAATTCCTGCTCCAGCTGGGCACCAAGGACAAATGAGCCAAATCTCAGCCAGGAGCACAAACCCCGTGGGCTGCAGAGAGAAAAACAAGCAGGGTGGGACTGCAGGGGCTGAAGCTGGGATGGGACAATGAACTGCAAGGTGCAAATGGAGCAGAGCTGATCCCAGGGAGAGACCCCGGCAGCGCTCGGGGATTTTGGGGCCATTTTGGTTCATCTTGGGTGCAGCCCTGGCTGGGCTCTGGTGCTGCCCCAGGTGCATCCATGCAGGAGATCCTTTCCATGAATCCCTGCTTTATTCTGGGACTCTGCCCAGCCCCTGCTCTAGGGCAGCCTGCACAGGGCATCAGTTCTGCTTGGAATAGTTGGACTCGATATCCTTAAAGATCTTTTCCAACCATTCCCCGATTCTGTGTGGGATTTCCTTGCTTTGAGCCCAGTATGGGCCCACAATCCTTCCCTGGGTTGTGGCAGAGCTGGTAAGCCAAGGTTGTGTTCCTGCAGCTTCCTCTTCCCTGAAATCTCCTCTTTTCCTCCCACAGAGCGACGGCAGCCAGGATCCAGGGGGATTCCTTTGCCAGGCTTGCACCTGGCAGTTCTTTGGCTCCCTGACTTCACTCACCTCTTTCCCAACGATCCAGTAGGAGCCCATCCAGCTCTGACAAAGCCCTCCAGCTTCCCAGAGCTATCCTGGATGTAGGACAAATCCTCTTGGTTCATCCCAGCTCCAAAATGAAGTGGATATTGGAGCAGGATTTCAGCCCAGCTCCAAATTGCAGGTGGATGTTGGACAGGATTTCAGCCCAGCTCCAAAATCAGGTGGATATTGGAGCAGGATTTCAGCCCAGTTCCAAATTCCAGGTGGATGTTGGACAGGATTTCAGCCTAGCTCCAAATTCAGGCAGATGTTGGAGCGGGATGTTCCCTGCTCCAGAGGGACTTCCAGGCTCCCTGGGGACGATGTGATGCCTTTCCTCCAGCCCTGCCTCATCCCCCAGGAGCTGGGAATGGGATATCCAGAGGAATCTGCACTTTAAGGGTGGATCAGACAGAGCAGGGTTCATTTTGGAACTGTCTTCCCCCTGTCACCAGTGTCCAAACTTGAATATCTCATCATTCCTGGAAATCCCTCTGACCTACTGGAAAAAGAGGAAGCACAACACTGGAAAGTATCCAAAGAAAGTTAATTACTTGAAAATGAACTGTTCCTGTCCAGCCGGGGGAGGAAATCATAAATATCTCCCAGTGAATTAATTTTCCACCCTTGCAGCCGAGGCGTTTTCCTGAATTTCTTTCCCTTCTCCCTGTAGCCAACCAGGAAGGAAGAAATGAGGCAGCAGCAGAAAAATTGCTTTGGTTTGGTTCCAGCCAAACTCAGGGACAAACTGGAGAGGGATTTCCAATCCTAAAATGAAATGTGTAGCCAAAAAAAGCCTTAACACTTCTTTGTGTCTCTTGCCTGCTCCTGAATACCCTTTATTTCCCAGGAATGCTCAGGTGGATCACGCTCTCTGTGCCTTGTGCTGCAATTCCAGAGCCTGTGCCACGGGAAATCAAAACTGAAAGTGGTTTCAGGAATCTGCCCTTGGACAGGGCCCTGCTGCAGGAATCTCAGACATCCTGGTTTTCTCCAATCATGGAGCTGCTTCCCTCCCTCTCCTTTCACTTTCACAGCTGACTCCAGGGATGCATTCCCAAACCCTTGGATGTGGCTGGAAGCACAAAGCCGGGAGCGGGCGTTGGATCAGGCACCTGCAGTGCTCCCTGCCAGCCCCTCCTCCCGAGCATGCCCTTGGGAACAGGGATGTGCCCAGAGCCTGTCACACATCCCAGATCAGAGGCACAAACACAGAGCAGCCAGGAAAAGCCATGGAATTTCAGCTGTTGGATCCCTGCAGCTTCCCAAGCTTTTTGGGATCTGGCAGCTTCAGAGGATGGGATTGGACCCTTCATTTCCATGGTGTCCGATGGGAATCTCCTTGGTGCTGTGGGGATGGATTCATCCCAATGCAGTCCTTCCCATCCAGTTAAAGAAACCACTGCTCTGTTATTTTTTATATAAAATATATTTATCTATACATAAAAAATAAAGAGCTGCCTTTTACAGAATGTAAGGAAACAAGTGGATAAAACCTGGCTAAGGAAACAAGTGGATAAAAACTGCTGAGGGATAAAGGGGAAACACACAATATTAGGAAACACAAAATATTCCCTAAATTGTGTTATTGGTGCTTGATGGTGTCTGTAGAGAGACTGCTCCAGCTTGGATTCCCCGTGAGCCGGTGGGGATCGGGATCCAGAACTTCCAAAGGATCCCTGAGCTCTGTGGGGGTGGCATGGTCCCAACACCTTTGGCTCTGGCTCAGGGCCTGGAAGAGAGCAGCAAAGGGATGAGGTTGTAGGGAAATGCTTGGCTGGGTGCTCTCCATCTGATTTCTGGGATTTGGGACAAAGCAGGGAAGGAATGAGGATGTGGGGAAACGCTTGGTTGGTTCTCTCTCACTCTTAACTCCTGGGATTTGGGGACAAAGCTGGGAAAAGGACGAGGATGTGGGGAAACGCTTGGCTGGGTCCTTCTCCATTCATTTTCTGGGATTTGGGGCAAAGGCAGGACAAGGATGAGGATGTGGGGAAATGCTCGGCTGGGTGCTCTCTCACTCTAATTCCTGGGATTTGGGGACAAAGCTGGGAAATGGATGAGGATGTCAGGAAATGCTTGGCTGGGTCCTTTTCCATTCATTTTCTTGATTTGGGGACAAAGCCAGGAAATGGATGAGGATGTCGGGAAATGCTTGACTGGGGCCCTCTCCATCCATTTTCTGGGATTTGGGGACAAAGATGAGAAAGGGATGGGACAGATCCCCAGCTAATCTAACTATCCATGCTCCTGGAAGGGAATGGGAATTACCTGGGGCAGGGCAGCTCAGCTTCATCCCAAACCCCATCCCAGCATCCCAACCCTTTCTCTTACCCACCACCAGCATCCCCAGGGCCAATTCCCCCAAATCCCAGCTCCTGGTGCGGGACACCCACCCACCTTAGGGATCGTCCATGGGAATCATCCGTGTTCAGGCCGGGAAGAGCTGCTGCGTGTGCTCTGCCACCCCTCAGGGAAGCATCCAGAATTCCATCCTCCGGCAGCCCTCGGCAGGGTGGGTGCGCCCAGTGTCCCCAGGGTGGGTGCTCAGCCCGTGGGGACAATGACAGGAGGTGCCACCTCCTCATTCCCAGAGGGAATTCCCTCCATGGGGATGTCCCTCTCTGTCACCGTGTAGCCCTGCCTGGTGCATCTAGGGGGGGAAGAGGAATGTCAGCATTCCAAGGCTTTTCTCTGGAAAACTCATTGGAGTTTTGGAAAACTCATTGGAGCCTTGGAAAACTCATTCCTGGGGTTTGGCACTTACTTCCTCCTCCTCCTCCTCCAGCAGCAGACGGCCGCAGTTCCGATGGCCAGCAGCACCAGGAGTCCTGTGGGAGGGACACTCGGGGTGAGGAGCATCTCCCAACCCATGGCTGATGAATTCCACCAAAATAGCTCCATAAGGAGCCAGAACCACTCCAGGCACCATCACAAGATCCCTCTCCACCCCCAGAAGGAGGGAATTGGGAATTCTTCTTGCCAGGAGGAAATTTGGGTGTTGAATTCTTCCCCCCCTCAGTGGCATTCCCATTGGCCATGGAATAAAGTTCCCACAGCCCCCAAAAGGGATTTTAAGCTTAAAAAAATTGAAATAACCCCTCTTTCCCAAAGAAGTTTTTTTTCCCCCAGCTTACCAACAGAAGAGGCCACGGACCGGACGGAAACTGGAAAAGAGGAGAGAAAAGGAAATTTTGAGCTGCAAAGGTAGGAAAGGGGTGGATGCTGGGAGGAGCCTCACTAAAAAGGAGGTTAAAGAGAAGGAAAAGTTCCACTGGAAAAGCAAGAGCTCTTTTGTGGATGAAACAGGCCCCAGGGGAGGTTGGATTCCCTCGGGAATCAGCCCAACCTGCGGCATAATCCGTGGGCTGGATGGGCAGCTGGGTTGGCCCCTCTCCCAGCGTGGATGTGTCCGGTGTTGAAATCATTTCTGGTGGCCTGGATGCTTCTGGTGATGGCCCATCAGGTGCTGGTGGCACAGGTGACTGACTGGAAGCTGGAGAGGGGCTGGAATTTGGGCTGGCACTGGTGGTTCCTGCTGGGAAAACGGTGGGAAATGTTTAAATTCCCCCAATCAAAAAGCGGCGCCGTTATTTCTGTGCCGTCATCCAGCAGCTGCAGAATGCTGGGATTTCACCCCCATGGGGTGGATCTGATCCCAGCACAGGAATGTTGTGGTTTCCACACCCTGGGAGCCGTGGCTTTGCCATGGCCATGGCAGCTCCAAACCCAATCCCAATCCCGTTCCTCACCCCTCTGGGTCGTGCTCGCCGGGCCGGGGGTTTCCCTGGAAAGAGCTGGATCTCCTTTGGGAAAACACAACAGGGAGACACCATCAGCTGGGAAAGGAACTCTCCAAGTGGTTTGGTAATTTAGAGAGTCAAAATTATTTTATCCAACATTGAGGTCTGGGGGAAACTCCACAAATTCCAAAAAATGGATATTCGTTGTCAAATTTTAACAATTTTTATATTTTAGCAAAACAAGGAATTAATGCTCACTGACTTCAAGTTATTAATTACCATTCTATCTTCAACTGGTTAATAATTTGTCCCTGTTTAATTATACTAATTAATCCATATTTTTAATTATGTTTTCCCAGATTGGGCACCTCTGGTTTATGCAGGGTCTCTTTCTGGTTTATAAATTCCATGTTCCTGGCGTTCCATCCTCAACAATAAATTCCTCTCCCAGGTTTTAACTTCCTCCCCCAGCTCTGGGAGCACTGAAGGATGTGAGGCCCTAAACTTTTGTTTTCCCAAGCCATGTTTCCGTTGGGAATCCCACGGATTCAATCCCTCTCCATAATTCC
The DNA here is from genome assembly GCF_963513975.1 of Fringilla coelebs. NCBI lineage: Eukaryota > Metazoa > Chordata > Aves > Passeriformes > Fringillidae > Fringilla > Fringilla coelebs. Next base: position 1,230,442 of record NC_140033.1, on the reverse strand, counting down.
CCCATTTCTGATTCTTTCGGAAGAAGCAGAGCTTGGCTGGCGCTCGCCTTTCTCCCCGTCCTCCTGTGCGGAGGTGTCCCAGCTTCCCCCGAGGACTCACGGATGCACTGGAGGGTGGGGTCGGTCCAGCGGGGCTCGGAGCCGTTCCACAGGATGCACTGGATGAGGCTGGAGGTCCCGGCTTTCCGTTTGTAGCCGCGGTTGCAGGAGTAGCGCAGGCGGGAATTCAGCTCCGAGCGGTTGCCGGCGTCGATGTGAGCGTTGGCCACGGCCTTGGGGTGGCTGCAGTGCACTGGGGTGGGAAAAAACCATGGAATCACAACAGGGGGATCAGAAACCTCTGGCTGTGCTGGGAATTCCCCACTCCTCATCCCAAGGCTGGGTTGGACGGGGCTTGGAGCAGCCTGGGATAGAGGAAGGTTCCCTGCCCATGGTAGAACTTGGAATGAGGTGATCCCTAAATTCCCTTCCAACCCAAACCTTTCCATGATGCTATAAAATCCTGCCTAGAGGTGGATATAGGGTTTTATCCATCCTGCAAAAATAAAGGGACCCTGTGCCTGACACGGGGAATGGAGAAAGGGAAAATATTCCCAGCATTTTTGGGATCACTTGTAGCAGCTGCTCCAGAGGCTGGAGAAAGGGAAAACTCCACTTGGGGCATGTTTGTGGTCACTCATAGCAGCTCCTCCAGCCAGCAAGGAATTTTTATGGAATCCCATCCCCTTGCAGTGACTGTCCCAGGCCAGAAGCCCCAGCTGACTCCAGCTGCTGAATTCCAGCTGTGGTCACTGCCCCCATCCTTCTCCACTCATTTCACAGCTGGAAATGAAAAATTCCAGCTGCTGGTGAGTCTTCTGGCCACTTCCCAGGAGACTTTCCCCTCTGGAAAGTGGCAGCTGAAATACAAATATCCCAGACAGAGGGACAACAGTGGATTTTGAGCTGTGGCTTTGCTTTTCCCCAAACGAGCTCCTGCTTCCCTTTCAGCCTCAGGATGAGCTCGGTTCCGTACCAGAGGGATGAAATTTCCCAACTCTTCTGGTGCAAGGGGCAGAATTCCCTGGCTGCTCCAAAACTGTGCCAGCATCTGGATGCCAGCGGTGGTGTGGGAACAGCTCATCCATGATCCTGGCTGCTGGAAGCTCCCCTATCCCAGTGGGGGCCAGCACGGAGAGATGGAGAGAGGTACAATGGGAATAACACAAAATGCAGCTGGGATGGAGCCACGGAGGGCCAGAGTGGGATGGGAGGGATGGTGGATATCTGGGATGGGAGGGATGAGCAGGAGGGAGTGGTGGATATCTGGGATGGGAGGGATGAGCAGGAGGGAGTGGTGGATATCTGGGATGGGATGGATAACCTGGGGGCAGCAATGGATGTGCAGGGCTGGGATGTGAAGTATGGAGCAATGGGAAGTATGGATAGGATGGAGCAGTGGATATCTGGGATGGGAAACAGGGACAGGATGGAATGATGGACATCTGGGAAATAGGGACAGGATGGAATGATGGACATCTGGGATGGGAAGGAGGGATGGGATGGAATGAGGCATGGACAGGCTGGATGGATGAATTGGTGCCTGCCATGGATGGAATGATGTCCAGCTGGGATGGAGCAGTGTCCAGCCAGGAGGAACACACAGCTGGGCCGGGATCATTATGGAATAGAGAATGAAGAACAGTGGGAATGGGAATGCCATGGCAGGGAGGACAGGAGCACACAGGGATGGGAACGTGCTGGTGACAAGGACAGGAGTGTGATGGCAGTGGGGATGGGAGCAGGATGGGAATGGATCAGTGGGGATGGGAGCAGGATGGGAATAGGAGCACAATGAGGATAGAAATGGTAGGAATGAGAACATGGGGTTGGAAGCACAGTGGGCATGGGAACATGATAGAAACAGAGGGGATGGGAACAGGGTGGGGAACTGGAAACAGTGGGGATGGGAACAGGGTGGGGAACTGGAAACAGTGGGGATGGGAACAGGATGGGGAACTGGAAACAGTGGGGATGGGAACAGGATGGGGAACTGGAAACAGTGGGGATGGGAACAGGATGGGGAACTGGAAACAGTGGGGATGGGAACAGAATGGGGAACTGGAAACAGTGGACATGGGAACAGGGTGTGGAACTGGAAACAGTGGGGATGGGAACGGAATGGGGAACTGGAAACAGTGGGGATGGGAACAGGATGGGGAACTGGAAACAGTGGGGATGGGAGCAGGATGGGAAGGGGACAGTGGCACAGCAGCAGTAGGGACAGGAACACAATGTGCACCTGCAGCACACAAAACATCCAGAGGTAAAAATCTCCATCCTGAAGAACTCCTGCCCCAATTTGTGGTGCATCCCCAGAACATCCCAGGAGGAATCTGCTCCGTTTGAGTGCCCAGGTGGATCTGGTGTGGTCCTGGCTGGTGTGGCCAGAGGACACGAGTGCCGTGGGGACATACATGTGCTGAGCACAGCAGCTCTTGGTCTCCTCAAGATGTGGGTGAAATTCCTGGAATCGGCAGCTCTTGGAACCAGGATTTGAGGAAGTGCCTGCCTGGGGATGTTTCACAACAGTGTCACAGCTCACCAGACCTGGCACTGTGCCTTTGGTCACTGAAAAACCCTCCCGGTGCCAATTGCAGCTGTGCCTTTGAAGGAAGCACAGCAGGAAATGCAGCCAGAAACACCAAACATGTCCAGGAAAATCCGGGATCTGCGAGCTGTTTTTGCCTTCCAGCTTTGAAACCTGCTCTCCTCGTCCCAATCCCTCCAAAGAGGGGTTTTTTTTTTACAGTTGGTTGGAATCACCTCTTCTAAAAATTGCCCAGGTTGTTCCAGCGAGATCCCAGCAGCGCCACTCTCCGGGATCACCATCCGCTGTTTCACACCATCCGTGGATTTCAGCTTGCTTGATGAGACAAAACACATTCCAAGGGGGGAAAGAGGAGGAAGCAGCTGGAGCTGCAGGATTTAGGCTTTAATCACTCAGGAATGAGTTGTAATTTCCTGTGGATGGGTCATCCCAGGTGCTCAAAGACTCATCCCATGCTTGGCCAACCTCCCAAAGGCGCTGCAGTGCCAGGAGCCCACCAGCCCAGGAAAACACCTCCAGCTGCTTTATTTCCATCTGGATTCCCTGCATCCTGCTGGGATTAAATATCCAGGTTGAAACGTGCCTGCTATCCATGGATTTTGCATTTCCATGGGTTTTTTTCTTTGCTTTTTCTTGTCTTTCCCCACCAGTGCCCTCGAACGATGCCGGTTGTGGAGGATGAGCTCATTCCAGCACGTGGGGAAGCAGAACAGGGAATACAGCCAGGATGATCCCAGGCATGAAGATGCTGCCATGTGATGTCATCCCATATCCAAATACAGCTTCCCAAGGATGCACAACCATGGGTGGACACTGGAGAATCCACACCAGGAAAAACTTGGCTGTTCTCCTTAAAAAATTATCAGGAAAAGGCCCAGAGAGGTGGGGTTTTCCTGCTCAAAATTTTGAGTGGAAAAAAAAACAAAAGTGGAGGAAAGAGGAATTTCACAAATCTGGGTGCAAGAAAAATCTATGAGAAATGCCAAAATCACAGAAATAAACAAAACTTTCACGTTTTAACTCAAAAATATTTCCAATTGAGCAGGAGAGGACAGGATGCCCAGTGGGAGCAGCGTGGGATGCAACAGCACATCCCAAATTGTCCATCACGTGAACTAGAAGAAATAAATATTATTTATTTTCTTTAACACCCCCTAAACCCACGGTTTTTTGCCCCGAAGAACAATCCTGGTGGCAGCACTGCTGCCTGGAATGTTGTCAGGATGTCTGGGATCCGTGGTCAGTGAGGAATGACTTTGGGAGGGAGGAGGGCTATTTTTAGGTTGTTCCTGAGGCTCAGGGCTCATGTTTTCCCAGTGCGTGGCACTCTTCTGGCTTATTTTTGTCACCCAAGACTTTTCCACTCCTGGCCATTTCTATCATTCGGTTATAAATAGGGATAAATTCATTTTGCAAGGTTTCAGGAGCCCGCAGGAGCTTGGAGACAGTGAGCACTGAAGCTGTCCCAAAGCTCTGCATTCCCTTCCAGCCTTATTTCACAGAATCCTTCACAGCTGCCACATCATCAGCAAATTAAATATTTCCTAATGGTCTTGCTGCTTCCAGCAGCTCCTGGGAGGATGAACCAAGGCGTAGTTCCAAGGCCCAAGCTGTGATGAGATTTTTCCCAAAGCTCCAAGAACAGAGCTGGAGAAGGGTGTGGAGAACCAGGAAAAGCTGAGGGAGCTGGGAAGGGGCTGAGCCTGGAGCAAAGGAGGCTCAGGGGGCCCTTGTGGCTCTGCACAAGTCCCTGCCAGGAGGGGACAGCCGGGGGGGTCAGGCTGTGCTCCAGGGAACAGGGACAGGAGGAGAGGGAACGGCCTCAGGCTGGGCCAGGGGAGCTCAGGGTGGATTTTGGGGAAATTCCTTCCTGGAAAGGGCTGGGCAGCATTGGAATGGGCTGCCCAGGGCAGGGGGGCAGTCCCCATCCCTGAGGGGTTTAAAGCCCCGTGGATGGGGCCTTGGGGACAGGGTCAGCGGTGGGGCCTTGGCACGGCTGGGTTAATTGTTACACTCAGTGACCTTGAAGGTGTCTTTCAGCCGTCATGATCCAGTGATTCCAGGATTTTGGACTTTTGGAGAGGCACGACAATGATGTGACATTCCAGGCTCAGCAGCCACGGACAACTCCCAGTGCGGTGGAAAACCCAGAGAGCACAGCCAGGCTGAAATGCAGCTCCCGTGGGTCCATGGCACAGAGCCTGGAAAGCGCCCCCAGCCTCCCTGGACGCCGTGGAGGTGGTGTGGGAATGCCAGGTGAGCACCCAGGGAGCACAGGGCTGCGGTCTGGGGGGCCAGGAGGCACCCAGGGAGAGGGTTGGGAATGCAGGGAGCAGCATGGGCACCCCGAGGAGCAGCATGGACATCCCGAGGAGCAGCATGGAGACCCCAGGGAGCAGCATGGGCACCCCAGGGAGCAGCATGGGCACCCTAGGGAGCAGCATGGACACCACAAGGAGCAGCATGGGCACCCCAGGGAGCAGCATGGACACCACAAGGAGCAGCATGGACACCCCGAGGAGCAGCATGGGCACCCCAGGGATGGCATGGAGACCCCAAGGAGCAGCATGGACACCCCAAGGAGCAGCATGGACACCCCAGGGACAGCATGGACACCCTGAGCACCTCAAGTGAGGGCTTGTACCCCAGGGAGTAGCATGGGCACCCCAGGGAGCAGAGCAAGCATCCCAGGAAGCAGAGAATGCATCTTAGGGATGGCATGGCCACCCCAGGGACAGTGTGGGCACCCGCAGGAGCAGCGTGGCCACCCCAAATGGGAGTGTGGGTACCCCAGGGAATAGCGTGGGCAGCCTGGGAAGGGTAGTGGGTATCCCGGGGATTGGCACCGGCCTCCCGGGGAGCAGAGCGGGCATCCCAGGGAGCGGCGCAGGCCTGCCGGTGACTGGCACTGTCATCCCAGGGAGCGGCACGGGCAACTTGGGGATTAGCGCGGGCATCCCGGGAAAGCGGAGCGAGCACCTTGGGGACGGGAGCGAGCACCTTCGGGATGGCACGGACACCCAGGGAGAGTGTGGGCACCTCCGTGGGAGCTTGGAAACCCCCGGGAGTGGCGCGATCCCCTCCGGAAGTCGGGCAGGCTCACCTGGGAGCGGAGCTGGCTCGCCAGGGAGCGGAGCGGGGATCCCGGGGAGTACCGCGGGCATCCCGGGGAGCGGAGCGAGCACCCTCGGGACCGAGTGGGCACCCGGGGAAGGCGCAGGGAGCCCGGAAAGGGTGTGGGCACCCCGGGGAAGGCGTAGAGATCCCGGGGAGAGTGTGGACGTCCCGGACAGGGCTCGGAGAAGCCGGCGGCGAGCCGGGGAGCGCGGGGCAGTCCCGCTTACCGGTGTCGGCGGCGGCGCGGAGCAGCAGGAGAGCGGCGGTCCCGCAGAGCAGCGGCAGCAGCGGCGGTGCCATGGCACCGGCCCGGGGGCAGCTCCGGGCTCCAGCGGGAGCTCCGTGGCTCTTCCCTGCCGCTGTCGCCGTCCCGGTGTGGCCCGAGCGGTTTCGCTTTCGCTTTCGAGTCGGGCCACCGGGGGGGACGCGCCGCCCTGAGGGGTTGGGCAGCCAGGGGCAGGGAGGGGATGCGGCGTCCGGGAGGGGCGAGTGGGGGTGGCAGTGCCGGGGGGAATTCGGTACCCGAGGGGAATTCGGTGCCCGGGGACGCAGTACCCACAAAGGGACGAAATACAGGGATGCAGCAGCCAGCGGGTGTGAGATGCCCTGGGAAGAAAATGATGAATTATTTGTGTTCGTGACCCGGGGGTGCCGTACCTGGGTGCAGTACCAGGGTGCAGTTTCCAGGGAGGAAAATAATGAATTATTTGTGTTTGTGACCCGGGGGTGCCGTACCTGGGTGCAGTACCAGGGAGGAAAATAATGAATTATTTGTGTTCGTGAGCCGGGGGTGCAGTACCTGGGGGGGGGGGAGAGGGGATGGGCTAGCCCTGGAGAAAGCAGTGCCTGGGGGAATGCAATGTGCGGGTCACTGCAGTACCCAGGAGCGCCGTGGTTCTCTTGGGAGGCAACACCTTGGGGAGGGATGCAATCCCGGCAGGAGATGAGGCAGCACTCCCTGCCCGGGGGAATGTGGTGTCCAAGGGAATCGCGGTGTCCTGGGAGGACGCAGCTCCTCCTCCTGTGCCTGGCCGTGGATCTGGGGAGATTCCATGAATCCCAGTCCTGGAGATAAAACATGCTGGTCCCCACACAAATCTCAGAACTGGAAAACGAGCTGTGATCCAGCCCTGAAGTTCTGCAGAGCTCCTGCAGCCAGGCTCCAGCCCACAGCATTCCCAGGACTCAGATCCCACAGCTCCTGCTCACAACAAATCCTCCTCAGCTCAGCTCCTTGCTCGTGGCCTCTTTATTCTCACTTGGTTTTTGGATTTTTATTTTATCAGCGACCATCAGCAAATAGCCCCACATGTCTAGAAAAGGGAAAGCAAAGGGTAACTTGGAAAATATTTCATGGCCAAATCTTCATGACAGGGGAATAAATTCTCCCTCTGCCACTAAGGAAAGAGAATAAACCTCAATGAACCCTCCCTGAAGCAGAAGAGAGGCTGTACCCGTGGCAAGGCTCTGCACCCTGCCACGTGTGTTTTAGAGAGAGCATTGTGAGCCTGGAGAACCGGCAGGAGATGCCTGAGGGTGCTGCTTTGGAACATTCCAGATGAAAACACTGCAGGAGTTCTGTTGGAGCCCTGGCTGCTGGGAATCTGGGACTGTCTGTGCTGCCAGGCTGTGACCCCAAGAGAACACTGCACTGACCTGAGGCCCTGGAGAAGCTTCCAGAATGGAATGATGGAGCTGGGGTTGTGGGTGTGCAGTTTGAACAGAAGTGTGTGATACCGCAGGCTGGGAAACCTAGAGTTTAAAGTTTAAGAATATAGTAATATATATATTTATATATATGTATATAAAAAACAAGATAGAGATTTTAGGGTGGTGACTAGTCCTTCTTCTTCACCTTCTTCTCCAGGGGTTTGGGTGGTGCTGTGTAATTGGATAAAAAAGTCCACATTGCAGGCCACAGGTAGTTAGTCATTAAGTTAAAAGTAAAAATAATTGAAGTATCATTTCTTAATTAAACAGCTTATCCTTAGAAAAGCTTTCTAAAGAAAGAGATACAACTCTATTTTTAGTTAATTTGAGTGAAATACTGTAAAACTCACAATTTGTGAGACTGTAATATAAATAAGAGCTACTAAACATCTAAATCCAAACAAGAAATACCAGCTCACATTCACACATTTAATCCTGACCCTAACAAAAAAAAAAAAAAAGCAACCAAAATAACTTATCATACTTAACATTAGGATGTTGAGGGAAGAAGGAGCAAAGGATCCACGTTGCTGCACTCCAGCTGAGGGCTATCCCAGGTCCCCAGGGCTGGCTGGTGACGCCTGTGGCTGTACTCTGGACGGGCTGGGATCCCACAGGATGAGAGCTATGGAAAACAGTCAGCAGGGCAGGGTTCACAGCGCTTTGTACAAGAGCTGAGCACGGTCATCTCGTGTTGTGGAAAAGAAAATTCAGTCTGCAGGGGAAGACTTTGCCTTTCTGCTCAAGAATTCCTCCAAAGGATGTGAAAAATCCAATTGCATCTGAAATTTCCAGGTGAGGGTTTTGGTGCTGCCGATGCAAACAAGTTCTGTGGCTGCTAATCTTCCAGAAGATAAGCACAACTGGGTGAGAGTTTGCACTGGAGGATTGTGATCCCTGGGAAGGGCACTTTTTGCAATACCTTTCCATGAAAATCCTCGAACCTTTCCATGAAAAATCAGGGCTAGGGAAGGATTGGCTGTTCAGGAATGCACTCTGTGCTCGTGACAGGTCAAGCTCTGGGTGGCGACAAACGGACATGAGCTGGGGACAGAAGGACATGAGCTGGGGACGAGAGGACATGAGCTGGGGACAAGAGAACATGAGCTGGGGACAAGAGGACATGAGCTGGGGACAAATGGACATGAGCTGGGGACAAACGGACATGAGCTGGGGACAAGAGGACGTGAGCTGGGGACAAGAGGACAGAGCTGGGGACAAGAGGACGTGAGCTGGGGACAAATGGACATGAGCTGGGGACAAACGGACATGAGCTGGGGACAAGAGGACGTGAGCTGGGGACAAGAGGACAGAGCTGGGGACAAGAGGACGTGAGCTGGGGACAAGAGGACAGAGCTGGGGACAAGAGGACGTGAGCTGGGGACAAGAGGACAGAGCTGGGGACAAGAGGACATGAGCTGGGGACAAGAGGACATGAGCTGGCACTGACCAGCAAAGGGACAGGGACCTGTGGTCCAGCCAAGTGACCTGACACTCGGAGCCACAGCAGGAGCTGAGGAATCCAGAATTTTCCATGCTTGGACTGTGAGGGTGTGCAAAGCCAGGGTGTCCTTTGCCTCCTGAGAGGCACCAGTTTGAGCTGTTGTTTTATTATTTAATTATTGCACTGAGATTAAATTATTTAAGGATTGAGACATCTGAGGCTCTGCCATGACAAACGTGGAGAGAGTGGTCTGACCCTGGGAGTGTGGGGAGGAGCTGGGAAAGAATTCCCAGCTCAGGAATTGTGAGTTCCAGAGCAGCTCTGGAGTGGTTAGACAGGGAATTTTCCCTGACAGGCTGATTTGTAGGATCATCCCACCAAGCCTTGCCAGGTCCCTGTCTCAGGGAGCCCTTTGTGCAGCATCAAAGGATCCTTCCCATCCAGCACCAGGACAAGGATGTGATCCCAAAGCATCCCTCCCTTGGGGCAGGGAGAGCACCAAGGGCTGGACACAGCATCTGGGTCTCCAAAGGGATGCACCACCCCACACCCAAGCTTGTGCTTTTGGGGTTGTCTGTTTTCAAGTGCTTTGAACATCTGAGAAGCAATTTTTGGTCTGGCTTGTCACCACAGTCTCGTCACCACCACCGTCAGTGGTATTGGCAAAACCAATACTGGTTTTAATTTAAATTTCATAGAATTATGGAAGGGTTTGGGTTGGAATCTTTAAATCATCATTTTCCATCCCTCTGCCATGGCAGGGCCACCTCCCCCTGTCCCAGGCTGCTCCAGCCCCAGTGTCCAGCCTGGCCTGGGACACTGCAGGGATGCAGGGGCAGCCCCAGCTGCTCTGGCAATCCCAGCCCAGGCAGGAATTCCTCATTGCCAAGATCCCATCCATGCCTGCCCTCTGGCAGTGGGAGCCATTCCCTGGGTGCTGTCCCTGCAGGCCTTGTCCCCAGTCCCTCTGCAGCTCTCCTGGACACTGGGGCTGGAGCAGCTGGGACAGTGGGAGGTGTCCCTGCCATGGCAGGGGGGGCACTGGATGATCCTTAGGATCCTTTCCAAGCCATTCTATGATTCCATGATTTCCCACAAGTCATCAGGAAGTTTCCACCCTGAGCACAGCCCATGCTGGGAATTGCTAAAGGATTTTTTTTTTTCAAACCTTTACTAACAATGGAACATTTCCACTTGGGATGGTTCCAGGCTGTGATATTCCAAGGCCTTCAGGGAATAAGGGATGATCCCTTGTTCCTCACCTTGCTCAGGCAGCTGGGGCTCCTGACATGGACAATTCTCCCACCTTTTCTGTGCACAAGTTCCTGGTGTGGTCAAGGGATGCTTCCCTGTCTGGCAGGTTTGGTGGAGGGACACTTCACCATCCAGGTGGGAGTTCCTGAGGTCCCCCAGCAGCTCCAAGGAAGGGGAAGCTGGGGGGATGCAGCAGCACAGGTGGAAGTGCTTGAGGAGTACCAGGTTTCTCCTTGGATGCAGCTCATGGAAGGGTTGTGTTCTTGGATGTGACTCTTGAACTGGAGATTCCTGGGTAAAAAAAGCTGGATTTTAAGTCAGGACTAGAGATTAGTCCGGTGTCCAAAGGGAGACAAACTCCTTGTTTTGAAGCACCAGGGATGAGGATCCATCTCCTTCCAGGACAAAAAGATTCCTTGGCATTGTTATTCCAGAAACAGAAACCAAAACTCTGCCTCAAGGAGCAGAATGGTCCGAAGTCCAGTGATTAATCAGCTTTTGTTTTCCTAGGAGGATTTAAGCAGGATTTACTAATTTCTTATCAGCTTTCACAGGTTCCTGCACTGAGTACATAAAACACGCTCAGGATGTGAGTTCATCCTTCCAGGAACATTTGGGACTGTGATTCATCCTGATACTTCCATGTGCTCAGGGAAAATGATCCCAAGAAATGGTCTGTATTTGATAGCCTGGGATGGTTTCCCATCAGGTTAATTACTTTCATTTTAATTACCTACTATTCATCCAGCAAGAAGCAGTTGCTGGGCCCAGATTCTGTCCCAAGGCAGCGCTGCCCATTTTGATCGGAGACACCTGGAAAAGTCAAAATATTGCCCTGGAAATGAAGAGGGATGGAGAAAGAAAAAGATTCCAGTGGTAACATTTTGTGTTATGGGAATTATGGATTTATTTTTAATGAGAGAAGGAGGAGAAGGAGAAGAAGGAGAAGGATAAGGAAGAGAAGGAGAAAAGGAAGAAGAAGAAGGAGAAAAAGAAGAAGAAAGAGGAGGAGAAGGAGAAGAGAAGGAGAAGAGAAGGAGAAGGAGAAGAGAAGGAGGAGGAGAAGGAGAAGAGAAAGCGAAGGAGAAGGAGAAGAGAAGGAGAAGAGAAGGAGAAGAGAAAGCGAAGAAGGAGAAGAGAAGGAGGCGAAAGAGAAGGAGAAGAGAAAGCGAAGGAGAAGGGAAGGAGAAGAGAAGGAGAAGGAGAAGAGAAGGTGAAGGAGAAGGAGAAGGGAAGGAGAAGAGAAGGCAGAGGAGAAGGAGAAGAAGGGAAGGAGATCCATTGCTAAGCATTCCAAGTCATTCTCTCATAAAAGCTAAAATACAACACCTGTAACACTTGCTGCAGTTTTACAAACAAACATTTCCTGGTTTGGCTGGCATTTGGCAGAACTGGTAAAAACGAGCTGTCTTTGCTGCATTTCTGACCCCAGGCTAGAGAGAGTCCAGCCTTTCCAGAGCTTCCCGAGGGAAATCTCTGCCCTGCCTCAGTGTCAGGAGTGTGGCGCTCCGGGGATGCAGCGGGAGCCGCAGGAGCAGCGGGCTGGGCTGTGCTGGGCTCAGGGGATCCCCGGTGGGAGTTTTTGGAACTTCAGCTCCTTTTCCGTGGGAGGGGAAAGCACCCGTGAAACCAGCCGGGGGATTTTGCCCACGGGGTTGCTTTAGGTCTCAGCTTCTGATTTGGGGACTTTCAGTTCTCAGATGTGAGGCTGCTTTTGAGAATCAGCCTTTTCCCAAAGAGAATGAGCAGGTTTTGGTCCCAAGTTTTATTTAATCCAATTCAATTATTTGATGCTGCTCTAGGAGAGAAGAGCACTGACAAAACATGAGGTTGTGAAAATTCCAGCTGGAGGCTTGGACACATCCCCTTTTCCCTGCAAATAACATTCCCAGAGGGTTTCTCCTGAAACAAAATGAATTCACACATTTTTCTGTTCTCTGAGGGTGAGAAGGAAGAGAGAAGATTTGTGTGGACCTTTCCACCCTCACTTTCTAGGAATAAACATTCATCATGTGGGGTTTGTTTCCTTTTCCCCTTCTATATTTACTTCCAATCAGGTGGGAAAAGCCTTTCCTTTTTAAAGTTTATCTTAAAAGTCAATAATTATCAAATTCCACTTGGCTCTGCTATCAACAGCTGTGAATTATGACAGCTTGGGAATCTTGAATGTAAGCTTGTGCTAAAATCACTGGAAAAGCTTGTAAAAAACCCAAGTATTCCCCCTGGAATTAAAGCTGGGAAGTTCTCCTCGACCTCTACAAGCACTTGAAGGAGTCGATGTGTTAAAGAGGAAGAAAAACTGCAGGAAGAACTTCTTTGTGGCATTTGTTTATAGATTTCCTTTGGAACAATTCTTCTTCCTGCAGGTGGCTGAGATTATGAAACCCCAGAGCTGGGAGCGTGGCAGCAACAGCTTTTGGCTTCTGGAGGCGGGAGGAGGGCTGGGAAGCACCCACAGCCTGTGGGATGGTTGTGTTCCCTCCTCATCCTGGGAGGATAAACCCTGGGGACAAATATCCTGGCTGTGCTGCCCACCCACGGCAGAGCCTTTCCTGAAAGCTCCTGAAAGGGGTGGGGAGCTGCTAAAAAGAGGCTGGGGCTCCAAAATTGGGGGGGTTAGGTGGCTCTGTCCCCACCATGTTTTTGGGGGTGCAGTAGAATGTGAGGAAGGAGAGAGTAAGCTCAGTGGGGAGAGTAATTAAAACAATAAAATAATAGCTTTTAATTAAAAGTTCTTCAGCAGAGGATTAAGGGGATGCTGCTGCTCCTGGAGGCCACCAGAGGTGACACCACAACCTCACCCCAGCCAGGTCAGGGTGGGACAACTTCAGCCATGAGACAAGAAGGAAATCCGAATTCCAGGAGAGTCCTGAGCAGATCCAGAGAAGCAAAAATGAGATAAAAAGTGGTCCCCAGGGTTTAATAAAAGGGTATAATGTAATATTGTATTATATAATGCAATATATAATACCTATTACATGTAATATATAACATATTTAATGTGTAACTATATACATGAAAACAATCTATAATATGCCATACCATCTATAAATTATTATATTATATTATAGCATTATATAATATTATATATTTCAATGTGTACTATATAAAATGTTGTACATAGATAATATATAACATATTTAATATATGATAGTATATAATATAATTTATAATCCATAAAACAATATAATAAACATAATATCATTTACTATATTAAATATATTTCTATATTTACTATATATTAAATGTATCTAATATAGAATACATTTTATATATTATAATCATGCATGTTATAAGTGTTATATGTAATATGTAATATATAATACAACTAATATGAACAATTATATATGATATATAATTTAGTATATTATATAAAATATAGACAATATATGTAATATAATATATAACATATAAAAGAAATTATATATTTTAGAAGATATTCTATATTATGTACTATATATTATCTTATATCTTATGTCTTATATAATATATAATTATAGAATATAGAATATAGAATATATTTCACATCTCATATTATATAACATACCGTATAACATAAAACCATTATATATTGATATATTTTTAAATAATATATGTTATAGAATATATGTTAGATATTGTATATCACAGATGTTCAGTTTGCTCTGAATTTCCCTGCCCCTGGGGTTTGGAATGCAGCAAACAGTTCCCACTTGGAAAAACCAGGGAAAAGGGGGGCAGATTTAAACAGAAGTTCCTAAATCCCTTGGGCCAGTCCATAAAATCCTGTCTGGGACCTGGCAGCACTGCCAGCCTTCTTTCCCAGCGGTTTGGGAACACTTCTCCAGGCTGGAGACCCCAAAGTGCTGAAGACAGGGAATGGGGAAGGGAAAGCAGACGTTTGAAACAATGCCCTGACATTGTTTATGTTGATTTCTTTCCTCCATTTGAGGGGGAAAGGCACTGAATGAACCCATTCACCACTCCAGCCTCTCTATCTGGAAACCATGGAGTTTATCTTCATTTATTTACTAGGGGTTTATTCAGGGAAAAAGAATTCTGTCAGGAGCAGGATATGTTCCCACTCAAGCAGGATGTCCCGGAAAGGTCACTCCACTCTTGGTGTCCTGCCCAAAATTGTTGTCTGGGCTGTTAAACCTGGCTCAACAACACAGGGAAGAACCAGAACTAAGTTTAAAAACTTGTAAATCACCCAGGAGTTTTCACAGTTCCCTGGATCGTGGATTACAAGCAAGAGAAGTCAGGAAAATGGGAGGGAATTCAGCAGTTTTTCATTGACAGTTCCTAAAATACCATGAAAAATCCACCTGAGGAAAGAAAATTTTAAATGGGCTCATGGCTTTGTGCTCCAGCCTTCCCAAGTCACTGCTGCTGGATTTAGCAGGATACAGGCTGGGACTACATTTAAAATAATATATAACATATAACATTGATAATATAATATAATATAATATAATATAATATAATATAATATAATATAATATAATATAATATAATATAATATAATATAATATAATATAATATAATATAATATAATATAATATAATATAATATAATATAATATAATATAATATAATATAATATGTGTAATATGTAATTGTTTATTTTTCTATTTTCTATTTTATATATAATATATGTTATATATCTCACATTTTATTTTAGGAAATAACCCCATCCTGCACCCTCCTTGTTTCAGAAACCCATTTGCTGTTGGTGTTTAGAAGAGTAAAACAAAATCCTTCCCTTACAACCCTCCAAGCACAAACCACTGGAATCTTTACCCACACAGGGCACAAATCCACAATTCCATGGAAACAAGGCTGATATCAGGGAATTCAGACAAATCAATTCAAATTTGCCAGTGGCAAAACCCCAGTTTGGTCTAAATTTCCCTGTCCCTGGGGTTTGGAATGCAGCAAGCAATCCCCACTTGGAAAAACCAGGGAAAAGTGGGGCAGATTTAGATGGAAGTTCCTAAATCCCTTGGGCCAGTCCATAAAATCCTGTCTGGGACCTGGCAGCACTGCCAGCCTTCTTTCCCAGTTTCCCAATGGAAAAGCTATAACATCAAATCTCCTAGAACTTTAGCATTTAAAACTCAAAAAACCCCTTTAAAAGATCACTAATGCTCTTCAAAAAAACCCAAACACATCACTATACTCCAAAAAACCCTTTTTCCTCACACCTCACACCTCACCTTGGTTTCATCACCTCAGCCACATGCAGGAAGAAGAATAGTTCCAAATAAATTTATCAAAATATATCCTTTTCTAACCCCAAAATAAAACAACTGAAAAACATTTTAAAAACTTTTATTCCATGTTCAATCTCATATAAAAAATAAAATAATGCCAATGTTAGAATTCACACCATTACAATCAGAAAAGAACTATTTCTTAAGTGCAATACATTATAAACATTTCTTAACCTATCAACTTTTACCACACCAATACTATGATAAGATAAAAGTTGTATATTATATTTACATATTATTATATTTATGTGTATTTACCACATTATGGTGTGGGAAAATTGATAGGTTAAGAAAAGTTTATAATGTATTGGTTTAATACCTTAATTAATTGGTTTTATTATTGGTTTAATACCTTAAAACCAATCTTTTAAAATTACCCCTTGTAAATCCTACTACAATACATCTTTCATAATTCTATTTCTCCAAAATACCTAATCTTATTTACAAAACCATCCTTGAAAACTTATTTCGAATTCTGTTTCTCTCTCAGCAATATCTTTTCTGTTTCATAAAATTTCTTAATTAACATTTTTTATCTCAAATTTTACATGCAAACAAATACTAGATAAACCTTCTAATAAACTTGAAAATTTCTCTACAAATTCATTTCCCACAGCTGGTCAGAGTCCCAGAATGAAGCAGGGATTCATGGAAAGGATCTCCTGCATGGATGCACCTGGGGCAGCACCAGAGCCCAGCCAGGGCTGCACCCAAGATGAACCAAAATGGCCCCAAAATCCCCGAGCGCTGCCGGGGTCTCTCCCTGGGATCAGCTCTGCTCCATTTGCACCTTGCAGTTCATTGTCCCATCCCAGCTTCAGCCCCTGCAGTCCCACCCTGCTTGTTTTTCTCTCTGCAGCCCACGGGGTTTGTGCTCCTGGCTGAGATTTGGCTCATTTCTCCTTGGTGCCCAGCTGGAGCAGGAATTGTTTTGTCTCCCTGCTCTGTGCGCAGAGCTCACCATCCCATAATATGAAGCCCAGACCCACACACCAAAGCAGCACAGAACTGAAAAATAGAAAAGCCAAACCCTGAGGCATCACTTTCCACCTTTATTTATTGTAAACATCTACTAAGAATAGGTATTTACTAACAGATAAGTATCTAACAATAGTAACCAACTATCAGTAGAAACATCACTAATAAACATCTAACAGCAGACAATCATCCAACAGTAAATAAATATCTAACCCTAGATAAATATCAAATAACAGTAAATATCCCAATTCCTCACATTTTAGGGAAAACTTAGTCACATTCCCAGCACTGCCCATGTGCCCAGATTCCCCATCCACAGGGTGTTAAACCCCTCTGGGAATGGGCACAAACTTTCCCAGGAAAGACTTTTCCCAACATCCAACCTAAACCTTCCCTGGAACAACTCTGAGCAGTGTTTTTGCTTAAGGGGCTCAAATGGTTGGTGTGTTATGAGAGTTATGTGTCAGTTACACAGGGATTACTTGGGAATTACACGGGAATTGCATGTGGGTTCCTTGCAAGTTACAGATGAGTTACATGGAAATTACATGGGAATTACATGGGAATTACATGTTGGTTCCTTGAGTGTTGCACACGAGTTACATGGAAATTATATGGGAATTACTTGGGAGATTAATGGGAGGTTTTTTTGCAATGGCCTCAAATGGTTGTTTTATGTGGAGAGTTAGGTGAGAATCGCTAGTGACTTCCTTGCAAGCTGCACATGGGAATTAATTGGGAATTACTTGGGATCTTGGGATTTACATGGGAGTTACTTGAGAGATTAATGGCAATCCCTTCTTTTGCCGAAAGCTCAAACAGTTGTTTGGTCTGGACAGTAACATGAGAGTTACTTGTGAGCTCCCTGTGAGTTACACAGAAGTTACTTGGGAGGTTAATGGCAAGCCTTTTTTTTGCCAGTGAGAACAATGGTTTTTTGCCTTGAGAGGTAACTCTGTTAACTTGTTAACACATGAGTTACATGGGAATTGATTTTTTTCTGCCAAGGGCGTGGCTTGCCACGGGAGTTAAATGTGAGTTACACAAGAGTTACACAGGAGTTACTTGTGACTTACCCCGGCTGTTGCCAAAGGCCCCGGAGGGTTGGATTGTCACGTGTATTCCACGTGAATTCGATGTCAATTCCATGTGAATTCCACATAAATTCCATGCGAACTCCACAGGAGTTGCCGTTGCTTGGCCAGGAGCGCAGGTGATTTATTTATCGATTTATTTATCTATTTATTTATCTCTCTGTCGGCCCGCGGAACCTCGCTCCCCTCACAAAATAACGACGCGGCTCCTTTAAGAAGCGCCCTCGCTCTGGCCCCGCCCCTTCAGCCCGCGGTGGGGGCGTGGCTTGGCGAGGAGAAAGGCGTCGGTGTTGATTGACAGCGCCGTTGCCCAATCAGATGTCAGAGAGCGAGACGGGGGCGGGGCTTCCGGCGGGGCGGCTGAGGCGGCGGCGCTCGGAGGGAGCGGGAGCGGGGCCGCCATGATCAAGAAGTTCGATAAAAAGGACGAGGAGTCCGGTACGGGGGGGCTGGGAGCGAGGGGAGCGGTGCTGGGGCGGCGAGGGGGCTGCGGAGACAGCGGGGGTGGAGGTGAGGGGGGCGCTGAGGTGAACGCGGGGTGGAGGTGAGGGAGCTGAGGGAGGTGCCGAGCTGAGGGAGGTGCTGAGCTGAGGGGATGCTCAGGGAGGTGCTGAGCTGAGGGAGGTGCTGAGCCGAGGGGATGCTCAGGGAGGTGCTGAGCTCAGGGAGGTGCTGAGCCGAGGGGATGCTCAGGGAGGGGCTGAGCTGAGGGGATGCTGAGGGAGGTGCTGAGCTCAGGGAAATGCTGAGGTGAAATAGAATTCCCAGAGCAGCCGTGGCTGCCCCTGGATCCCTGACGGTGTCCCAGGCCAGGCCGGAGCGAGCTGGGACAGTGGCAGGTGTCCCTGCTGGTGCCAGCCGGTGGAAGTGAGCGATCCTTAGGTCTCCTTCCAGCCCGTGCCATGCTTCTGTCATCTCTCGTCTCACAGCTCCTGGGGTATTTGTGTCTCAGCTGCAAGGACTGACTGACAAAGGATTTCTCTCCTCTGGTGACAAATCCCAAGGAGCTGGGGTCTGTTTGCTCTCCCTTTTTGGACAGCTGATTTTTAGAGAGGATTTTATCCCTGTCTGCTCAGTGCAGATGTTTCATCCCTCAAAAAAAAGAGGAGGGGGTTGATTACATGTATTTATATTTATATAATAAACCCTATATAGTGCCCTAACCCTGAATGCTGAGCTGATGCATGCAAAGAACAGAAACTTCTCTTTTTTGTCATTTAGTCACCAAGGCTGGACAGAACTTGGAACACCCTGGTCTTGGGTTTTGGGTTTTTTTCCTATTTTTGTTAAAGTTGGGATTGAAGTGTTAGAGATGGAATTTAGGTTTCGATGTTTGTTATTTTTAATTTATAATATAAGTTGTGAGTTTTATAGTATTTTATTAATAAGTTATTAAAAGGTTAATTATTTGTTGTATAATATTTTTTGTATTTCTTGTTTTTTTAAGGTTAAACTATTTAATTAAGAAATATTTAAATTATTTTTACTTTTAACTTAATAACTAATAATTTGGAGTTTGTAATGTGGACTTTTTTGTTTAATTACAAAACATTGCATAAACTTATGAAGAAGAAGGTAGAGAAGAAGGATTAGTTACTGTTCTAAAATAGTTTTTTTGTTTCATATATATTATTATATTTTAAAACTTTAAACTCTAAGTTTCTTACTTATTGATATTACATACTTCTGATTAAACTATCCACTTGTGCTCTTAGTGTTATTAATGAATTTTGGAAATTTTCTCTGTGGTTTTAGGTTAAATCTAGAGCTGTCCTGGGGGTTAGAGTTTGTGAGCACAGGAAGTTTAGAATTCTCAGTCTCTGTGACTCCAGCACCTGGGGCAGGGGGAGGTGTCCCTGGGAAGTGCCTTCCACAGGGCTGGAGGTTCAATCCAGTTTCCCACAGCAACCGATGCTGCTCTGAGCTCCAAACGAGCCCGGCTGCGCTCGAGTTGGTTTCATTTTCAATTTCCTTCTGCTTGGGCTGTGAGAACTGGGGAATAAATGACCTGGAAATGAGGAGTTCCTGCTTGGGAGGAGAGGACCAGGAGCAGAAGTGAGGCTCTGGGGGGGTTTATGTGGCTGAAAAGTGGTTTCAGTTCTGTTTCATGTCCAGGGCAGCAGCTCTGGTGTTGAAGCCTTCAGTGCTTTTGGTGCCTGAAGGAATAAAATCAGGTGGGTTAGGAAAGTGGGAAAATAAATAGTTTTATGTAAAGGCCATTTAGATATCAAAAATATCAGGTATATAAAAGGTATTAAAGGTATTTCAAATAGCAAACCATTTTCTTCTTCCTCTCCTTCTTTTTTTTATTTTATTTTTTACCTTTATTCTTTCTGTAACTCTGAATATATCACTTAAGAAAGTGGATTCAAAGCTGTGGATGGCCAACATCAGTCATTCAAAGAGAAATGTCACTGTTTTCAGATGGTTTGGTGAATTTTTGGGGCTGTTGCTGCATGCTCAGACCTGTTGAGGTGTGTGAGTAATTCATTTCCACAACTGAGAGGTCTCTTTTTCCTCAGGGAGTGGCTCCAATCCTTTCCAGCATCTGGAGAAGAGTGCTGTGCTGCAGGAGGTAGGGACAGTCACAGGATGATGCTGTGCAGTTCATGAGTTTCTCCTTCCTTGTGGGGAAATGTGGATGGCTAAATTCATAGAATTAATTGAAAACCACACAAAGTGTAAATAAACTAATTTTATCTACAGTTAATGAGGGGGTTTTTTAGGGTAATTAGGTGACACGTGGCTTCTGCCTCCCATATGGATATGTGGCATCTCAGGGTGCTCTTCTGAAGAAAAAATGTTTTATTTTGAGGCATTTTTGCCAGTTCCAGATGGCAAATTGAGTTGTTTGTGCTTTGTTCATATTGCTGCAAATGAAAGATGCAAGAACACATTCTCTGAGACTCATATTTAATACAAATAAAAATTACAAGCTGCTTGGCTGGAAACAGATTCATTGAATTTTGAGCACATTCTCTGAGACTCATATTTAATACAAATAAAAATTACAAGCTGCTCAGCTGGAAACAGATTCATTGAATTTTGATGTTGAAAGAGAAATAATTAGTGTTGGGATCTATTCAAGCAGAATTTGTTTCATTTCCAGGCACGGCTCTTCAATGAGACCCCAATAAACCCACGAAGATGCCTCCACATCCTTACCAAGATCCTGTACCTGCTGAACCAGGTAACTGGTAGGATTTTTCTTCATCCAGAATGAATTTGAATCATATTTGAGTGGGAAATATTTCATATTTTTAGTGGGAAAGAGGTTTTTCAAAGGGAAAGCTCCCTGGGAAACTTCCATCCCTGTGGAGGGCACTTAGAGTGGAGAGGATTGTGGATTCCCTGGGAAGGAAGGGATGGTTTGTTCCAGGAGAAAGTCTCCAAGGAGAGGTTCCTGGTGTGTGGGAGGGCATTAGGAAAGGAGCTGGATAATTCCTGCTTTTCCTCTCTGCCTGTTCCAGGGGGAACACTTCGGAACCACGGAAGCCACGGAAGCTTTTTTTGCCATGACCAGATTGTTTCAGTCTAACGATGTAAGGACCTGGTGCTTTGCCTCTCCTGCTCCTGCCAAACTTGGGGCTGGGGCTGTGGGGGGCCAGCCCTGCCCAGGAGGAGCTCTGCAGGCAGCTCCTGCTTTGGGAATGAAGGAGTGCATAATAACCTGTGCTTGTTCTGTGGGCTGGGCTGGGGGTGGAGGTGGGCTCTGAGTTAATTCCTGCTCTAAAAGTGGGGTAATGACAAAGCCTGAGTTTACAAATCAGCAGCACTTGGTGGGTGTTGCTTCCCCTTGCAAGTCACAATCTTGCTTAATTGCAAATAGAATTCTAAAACTGCCTGCAGATCAAAGTTCTGATCCTCAGGACGTGGATCAGCCTTGATCTCATTGAGGCAAGGGATGAGAACACCCTAAAATCCATAGAATGGTTTGGGAATTGAGTTTGGGAATTCAGCTTTGGCCTCAGCAGAGTGTAAAGTCCTTCTGTGATCTCCTCTGCAGAGTGTGAGAGCTCCTAGCAGTGTGTTTCATGGCATGGGGCTCATTCATTTTAATTAACAAGGGTTTGCTCGTTAGAGATTTGTCCAAGGAAGGTGTAGCTGTTCCAAGATGTCATGACATTTTTGGGAGTACAGTGTGTTTGAAGTGTTTCTCGTATCCACATTTAAAAAGTAAAGGGTTTTTTTAAAATATAAAGTTAATTGTTTTCAAACTTAATGTCAACACTCCACGTTTCCTTTTTTTTAACAATAACAAAGTTATTTTCAAAGCTTTTAACTGATAATTGTGAGACTTCCGAGTACAGATATGCTGCATCACTTCTTTGATAATTATAATGAGTTTTTGTGTTAGTTCTTATCATTTTACATAATGCTGATGTCTTCCTTCTCTGATTTGTTTGATATCAGGGACTTTGGCTCTTATCCAGGGATCAAATGTAGTTCTACACTTTTAACTTTGAATTGAAAACAATGTGTTTTGTTTAAAACTTTTTTTTTTTTTTTTTAATAAGCTTTTAAAAGTGAACATTTATCTTTTGAAAAGATAAATGCTCATTTATCTTTTAAAACTTCTAATTACCATAGAGTTTAATCTTTTTGTTCACATTTCCACAGCAAACCCTCAGAAGAATGTGTTACCTCACAATCAAAGAGATGGCCAATATCTCTGAGGATGTCATCATTGTCACCAGCAGGTGGGACACTCTCCAGGACCCGGGAAAAAGGGTTTTGCCCTCTGGAAAGGGGCTGCCCCTGCCTGCCTTTGGCTGAGCTGCTACAGTGTTGAGGTTTTATAAGGACACAGCAGTTCAGTGATACACAGTTTGTGCCTCCCGCTGAAATGTTATTTTGTTCCCATTCTCTGGGACAATTCAGTTTATCAAATGGTTGTTATTTTGTTTTCCTGTGCTTTAGGGTGTTGGGGGTTTTTTAATTCCGGTTTGTCAGAGCTTAGGCTGTGACTTTGCAGTCAGAGCAATTAAAAGCAGAGTAAAGCCCAGTTCATTCTGAACTGAACTCTTAATTTTTTAAGAGTGAACTCTAAATTTTTTGACTTCAAAAATAGATGTTGCAGCTGTTGCAAGAGCAAAAATTGCATCCGTTGTTGGATTGCTGAACAGCTTTAGAAATATATAAAATAAGCCAAAGTAAACTTTGCTCACTATTTCTAAATCAAAATTCCATGTGGAACAAGCAGCAGCTTGGTTCATTCTCCAAGAAAGAGAATGAGCCAAACAAAGCAGGCCATGGCACAGCAATGCAAGGGGCTGTGCATTTATAGCTCAGGTTTTGATTGATGAATTTCAAATTAAGCTGATTATGAGGAGGCTGCTCCTCAGCAGAGCTAGAGCAGCTAAGTGAGGTGAATGTCCCCCAAGCCCTGGGAATGGGGGTGTTCAGGAAATGCTCACAGGATGTTTTGGTGCTTTCAGTCTGACCAAAGACATGACAGGAAAGGAGGATGTCTATCGAGGCCCAGCCATCCGAGCTCTGTGCAGGATCACTGATGTGAGTACAGACTGGGCCACTGGGCACAGCTGAGTGGCTTGGAAATCCCAAAACTGCCCTTGCAGGGTGCATTTGACAGCAGTGCTGGAACTGCAGCTTTATGGAGGGCTCCTCAGTGCCCTGTGCAATTCTCAGCAGCTCTGGGATGCTGGAGCACTGGGAATGTGCAGCTGGAAGGGTTGGGAGCTCCAGTTTCCATCTGGGTCTGCTTTGCTTGATGCCCTGTGCACTGGCAGGAGCTCTGTGGAGCTGGAGCACTGGGAATGTGCACTTGGAAGGGTTGGGAGCTTCAGTTTCTCTCTGAGATTGGTCTTCTTGATTCCCACTGCAATTTCCAGGAGCTCTGTGACAGTGGAGCACTGGGAATGTGCTGCTGGAAGGAAGTTCCATTTTCTGTGGGAGACTGCTCTGCTTGATGTCCTGTGCCATTTCCAGGAGCTCTGCAGTTGGCAGGAACACTGGGAATGTGCAGCTGGAAGATTTCCCCAGTTTCTATCTGAGATTTGTCTTCTTGATGCCCAGTGCAATTTCCAGGAGCTCTGTGACACTGGAGCACTGGGACTGTGCAGCTGGAAGGGTTGGGAGGGAGCTCCAGTTTTTATCTGGGATTGCTCTGATCTGTGCCCTGTGCGATTTCCAAAAGAAATGTGGGGCTGGAGCACTGGGAATGTGCAGCTGCAATGTTTAGAAGCTGCAGTTTCTGATCTGGGATTGCTCTGATCTGTGCCCTGTGCAGTTTCCAGGAGCTCTGTGGGGCTGGAGCACTGGGAATGTGCAGCTGCAATGTTTAGAAGCTCCAGTTTCTATCTGAGATTGCTCTGATCTGTGTCCTGTGCAGTTTCCAGGAGCTCTGTGGGACTGGAGTGCTGTGTTTAGAAGCTCCAGTTTCTTGTCTGGGGTTGCTCTGATCTGTGCCCTGTGCAGTTTCCAGGAGCCCTGTGGGACTGGAGCACTGGGAATGTGCAGCTGCAATGTTTAGAAGCTGCAGTTTCTATCTGAGATTGCCCTGATCTGTGCCCTGTGCAGTTTCCAGGAGCTCTGTGGGACTGGAGCACTGGGAATGTGCAGCTGCAATGTTTGGAAGCTCCAGTTTCTGATCTGGGATTGCTCTGATCTGTGCCCTGTGCAGTTTCCAGGAGCTCTGGGACTGGAGCACTGTGTTTAGAAGCTGCAGTTTCTGATCTGGGGTTGCTCTGATCTGTGCCCTGTGCAGTTTCCAGGAGCTCTGTGGGACTGGAGCACTGTGTTTAGAAGCTCCAGTTTCTGATCTGGGGTTGCTCAGCCGGTGACTTTGTCCCTGACCCTTCAGGACCAAGCAGCTCAAACCCACATCTACCTTGCAGAATTAAGATTTTTGCTGAGGGTCCTTTGAATGTGGATTTTTGCTTTCTGCTGCTTTTATCCTCTTCTTCCAAAGCACCCACACTTCCCTCTTCCCTGTTTTGCCCTTGCCAGGGTACAATGCTCCAAGCCATTGAGAGGTACATGAAACAGGCCATTGTGGACAAAGTCCCTGGCGTGTCCAGCTCTGCACTGGTGTCTTCCTTGGTAAGCAAAGCAGAAGATTTTTGTAAATATGGGGTTTTGTCAAGCTGGGAAGGTGACCCTGCTGTGTCTGTTTTGGTTTTTTCTCTGAGATGTCTCTTCATCTCACTGGAAAAATAAGAAAAAACAGAGTTCCTTTCTCTCTTCTAATTCCTTTCTTAACATTTGAGTACATCAATCATAATGATTTCTAGTGCAGTCTAGTGCAAAATGCTCAGCTTTCTGCAGTCAGTGTAAAACATGAATTTATCTGGGGAGGGGCTATGAAATCACCTGCTGAAACTGCAATTCAGGTTTATTTCTGCTAATAGACACCAGGAGGGCAAGATGAAGGAATCCACCCTTATTTCCTCTCCCTTTTTGAGGAGAAAAGGCTGGGAAAGGTCTCATGAGTGAATATTTTTGTTCATGGAAGTGGAGCATGGTAATTTGAGACTGAGCTGGAGGGAAATGCACAGTTTACAGGGGTGTAGGATAAAGAGTGGCTGTGAAACTCTGTGAGCTTGTCTCCAATCTCAATTCTTTTGCAGCACATGATGAAGATCAGTTATGATGTGGTCAAAAGGTGGATCAATGAAGCTCAGGAAGCAGCTTCCAGTGACAACATCATGGTACAGGTGTGTTTGGGGTGGCTGTCCCTAAAAATGCTGGGGGAGCTTAGTGGCATTCTGAGAGTTCTGAAAAAAAACTTCAGAAAAAAATCTTTTTTCTTTTCTTTAGTCTTTTAAAAGCAAGGATTGGTATTTTTGGGAAACAACTGGACAGTTTCAAAAAATTAATGACTTTTTCCATGATGCCAGGACAAGATTGTTAATTAAGAGCTGGCTCTGGAGTTCTCTTCCCTTTTTCCTCCTAAATTTCTAGGAGCTGGAATGCTGCTGCCTGTCCCACAGTGCTTCTTGCAGAAGGGATTTGAATCTGAGTGCTCAAAAAGTGGGAAATTATCTCACTGCTTCCCAATGAGTCTCTCTTGGCCTTCAAAAAATCTGCCAGATGCAAAAGATGAACCAAATATCAGCAAGATCTCCACAAGAGTAAAATTTTTGTTCAGATATTCCAGACATTTGTGGAAATTGAATTGTTCTGAGTGTTCAGAATACGGAATTATTCTGTCTGTTATAGACTCATGATCAGAAAAATTGTGTAAAATCAGCTTTGTTCTTGCCCACTTAGCAGCTTCATTAAGCCTTGCAGTAAATCAGTTTTATGGGAGGTAAAAAACCCAAAATAACTTGGCAAGCAACTAAAAATGTCCTTTTGTGCTTCCATCAAAAAGGCCTCGAGGATTTTTGTGAGGTCAGCTGTCTTTTCAAGGCCTTGGGATATCCTGGATGTGGAGTTCATTAAAAATGCAGGAATTACTGTGCAAAGGGGAAACCTTTGAAGTTATGAGATTTAATGGGGGGCAAAAAGGAAATCAATTAACTTTGTGGCTCTTTGGATCTTCAGGAATAGTTGAGAGTGGCCAGAAAGGGCAAGGAAACGTTGCAGATCTTTGCAACTTGTCAGGAATCTCAGCTCAGTTGAGGTTAGAAGGTATTTCTGCCAGGAAAGAGCAATAATTACCCCTCTTTTGGTGTTTTAATGTGGATTTTCCAGCTGTACTCAGTGCCTGCCCCTCTGTTTCCCATCCCATAGTATCATGCTTTGGGGCTGCTCTATCACCTTAGGAAAAACGACCGCCTGGCTGTGTCCAAGATGCTGAATAAATTCACCAAATCTGGCCTGAAATCCCAGTTTGCCTACTGCATGCTGATCAGGATTGCCAGCAAACTCCTCAGGGAGTCTGAAGAGGGGTAAGTAAGAGGCAGGATTGAAACCACAGCAATTCATTAAGGTTTGGAAACAGCTGTGGCTTTTTTTTAGTGTTTGTGGAAATCTCCACAGAGACTGAACTGTAGTGCTGGGATAATGCAGGCACTTATCTTAAAGGGGTTTCCCAGCCTGAAAGATCATGGGATTGTTGTGTTTGTAGCCATGAAAGTTTTGGACTTGATCTTAAAGGGGATTTTCCAACCTAAAAGACCCTGAGATTGTTGTGTTTGTAGCCTTGAAAACCTTGGACTTGATCTTAAATGGGTTTTCCCAACCTGAAAGATCCTGGGATTGTTGTGTCTGTAGCCACAAATGTCTTGGATTCAAAGGGATTTTTCCAACCTGAAAGATCCTGGGGTTGTGTTTGTAGCCTTGAAAGCCTTGGACTTGATCTTAAGGGATTTTTCCAGCCTGAAATCTTGGGATTCTTCTTCTGTAGCCATGAAAGTTTTGGACTCAATCTTAAATGGGTTTTTCCAGCATAAAAGATCTTGGGATTGTCGTATTTGTAGCCATGAAAGGCTGGAAAAACCCTTTGAATCCAAGACTAAAAGGTCCTGGGATTGTTGTTTGTAGCCTTGAAAGCCTTGGACTTGATCTTAAGGGGGTTTTCCAGCCTGAAATCCTGGGATTCTTCTTTTGTAGCCATGAAAGTCATGGACCTGACCTTAAATGGGTTTTTCCAACTTAAAAGATCCTGGGATTGTTGTGTGTGTAGCCATAAAGGCTTGGACTCGATCTTAAAGGGATTTTTCCAGCCTAAAATCCTGGGATTCTTCTTTTGTAACCATCAAAGTTTTGGACTGAGTCTTAAATGGTTTTTTTTCAACCTAAAAGATCCTGGTATTGTTGGGTCTGTGGCCATGAAAGTTTTGGACTCAATCTTAAAGGGTTTTTCCAGCCTAAAATCCTGGGATTGTTGTGTTTGTAGGCACGAAAGTCCCCTGTTTGACTTCATTGAGAGCTGCCTGAGGAACAAGCACGAGATGGTGATTTATGAGGCTGCCTCTGCCATCATCCACCTGCCAAACTGCACTGCCAGGGAGCTGGCACCTGCTGTGTCAGGTTGGTCACAGCCCTTTGTACTCCTGAAACAGCTGAAATAAAGAAATTTAGAGAAAATCCAGCAGAATTATAACAGCCAAACCCTGATTTTCTGGTAACTTGGGGTTAAAAGCCCTTTAACCCGAAGTTCAAGGGCTTTTGGATGAGATCCCTTTTCCCTTTTCCATCCAGAGGTTTAGATAAATGGCATTAGAGGTGGCATGGGGCAATGCTTTTCTTGGTCCAGCTGCAAAATTTGGGATGGGAGGGAATCATGGAATGGTTGGGGTTGGAAGGGACCTTAAAGATCACCCAATGCCACAGCAGGGACACCTTCCCCTATCCCAGTGTGCTCCAAGCCCTGTCCAGCCTGACCTTGGTCATTTCCAGGGATGGAACAGCCACAGGTTCTCTGGGAAAACTCTCCTCCAGCTGGAATATGGAACTGGAATGTAGAGACAGCCGAGCCAGCCGCTGTTACTGGCAGTGGGATAAAAGCCAGCAGTTTATTTCTGACCTGTGCGCTAAATTATGCATGGACTGCAGGAATATTCAGCAGTGTGTAGCTGGAGATATGTTAGACTTTCTACTCTATTTCCTCTCTCTGAAAGAGGCCATATCTTTGGTTTTGGTTGGTTTTTATTTTTCCTTTTCCAGTGTTGCAGCTTTTCTGCAGTTCTCCCAAACCTGTCCTGCGCTACGCAGCCGTGCGGACCCTCAATAAAGTGAGTGCTTCAAAACCCCCAAACAAACTTCATTCTCTGAGAGCAGAGCCAGCCAGCAGGGCCTAATGATGTGTGTGTTAGCCCAAGCAGAGCAGCTGCCCATGGGATGCCTTTATTTGGAATTATTCCATGCTGGAGAACTGGCTTTTCCATGCCAGATCTCCTGGTGGCACAGAAATCTTTCCTGCATTCAGGCTGGGTTTGCTCATTTTGGGACCGTGGGGATAGAACAAGTGCAGTTTGATAATCTGTGAGCTTTCAGCTGCAATCCTGGATATTTAATGTAACAAAATCCACTTGAAGAAGATTCTGATTTCAGAGCTGCACAACACAACAGCAAAAATGTGAGACTCAAACCCATGAGCTGTAACTTTAAATCCATTAAAACACTGCCACCAAAGCCCCTGAGCTCTGCTTGCATCCAGTGCTTTGAACTGCAGGATGCTACACCTCCCACATAACTGTGGAATTGCATTCCTTGCAGGTAGCCATGAAACATCCATCTGCAGTCACTGCCTGCAACCTGGACCTGGAGAACCTCATCACAGACTCCAACAGGAGCATCGCCACGCTGGCCATCACCACGCTGCTCAAGACGGGCAGCGAGAGCAGCGTGGACAGGCTCATGAAACAGATCTCCTCCTTCGTGTCAGAAATCTCAGATGAGTTTAAGGTGTGGCATTGGAGGCCTCTGCTCTTTCCAGCTGCAGGTTTTTCTCCCATTCTTGTTTTTTTTGGGTTTTTTAATGAAACTTTTCCTGTTTGTTAATGCTTCGGTGCTTTAGTCTGGCAGGGCAAAATTCGGAATTTCCTTTCCAGCTTAATTATCTTTGTATGCCTTCCTCCCACCCCTCCAAGGAAAGAAAGATATCATTTGATGGATTCCTGGCTCCTGTGCAATATCCTGCAAATCTTGGGCTTCCTTCTGGTTGTTTTAGGGAGGAGGAAAGATTTTAAGTGAGTTTATATCACATCAGTCTTGATGCATAATTAGGAAACTGTTAATCATGAATTTAAGTTTTATTGTGACTAAGCTGGTAAGAAATTGGTGCATAGTTTGGGAACTGTTAATTATGATTTTCTATTTAATTTGTAAGTTTTATAGTGACTAAGCTGGTAAGAAATAGGTTCAGGATGGTTCATTTGTACCTGTTACATCACGAGGAGCACAGCTCTGCAAAATCAGTGTGCTTCAGCTGGTCTTCAGCCCTTGTTTTTATGAGAAAAATAAGTATCAGACAAGTTTGAAATTGCAAAGAGTTTTAATGATAGAACATGACAAATTAAAATTGGATAAGGGGGGGAAGAAGGAAGGACTTTGAGTTAACACATTCCACCCTAAATTCCAATTTTTTTAGCAGAGCCAGGCTTTGCACACCCTGGCACACACCCTAAGAATCCACCACGTGGTTTTTATCCTTGTGCATGGATTGAATCACTCAAGGTGACCAGCTGAGCCGAAAGCTGGTGTGTTTCCCAGGGAAAGGAGCCCTGACCCACATCCTTCTGTGTCCCTGCAGGTTGTGGTCGTGCAGGCCATCAGTGCCCTGTGCCAGAAGTACCCTCGGAAGCACAGCGTGATGATGACCTTCCTCTCCAACATGCTCAGGGATGATGTACGTGGGGCACTTGCTCTGGGGAGGGGCTCTGGCAGGATTTTGGCAGATTTGGACCTGCTTGGTGATGGGAAGGGTCTCTTCTGTCAGTGGGTGCACAGGGAGATGGGGCTGGGTGGTTGCAGCTCCTGGTGGGTCAGACCTGCATGAAATGCTTGGGAATTGGTGATGCCTTGGAGTGGCTCCCTAGAGCAGGGGCTGGACAGAGTTAAGGGAGTAAAATAGGGATTTGTTAAAGACCTTCAGTAGGTACAGAGGCTGCCTAGAGCAGAGGCTGGATAGTGTCAAAGTGGTAAAGTAGGGATTTATCAAAGGTCTTCACAGGACACACCTTGGGCAGTGCAAGAGCCCAGCCAGGGCTGCACCCAAGATGGATCCAAGATGGACTCTGAGTCAAGAGTTTCACACTTTTATAAGCTTTGCTCCATTTCCACACTGGGGTCCATTGTCCAATTCCAGGTCATGCAGTCCCATCCTCCCAGATTGCTCTCCTCAGTTCCCTGCTGTTTGCACTTTGTGGGCCTGAAGCTGCCCAAAACCCGAGGGGCTGGAAAAGGATTGCTCTGTCTGACTGAGCTGTGAGGAGACCTTGCTGGCACTTTATATGAAGTTCAGGGTCACACTCTAATGCAGCACAGAATCTGGAAAAGATGAAATATAAAACTTAAGGCATCACAACTTGGGCAGTCAAAAGCCTCCAAGGGGTTACACCCAGGGTGGATGATGGTCAAAAGTTTTTCAGACAATTACAAGTTTGGTTCATTTACATATGGGGATTAATCCTCCAATTACAGTTTCAGGTAATGAAGTCCTGTACCCACAGTTTGATCCCCCCCAAAGTCACTTTTATTTATACTTTTCAGGGCCTGAGGCTGTAAGGTGTCCTTGAGTTTCAGGCCTGGAGGGATTGTTTTGTTTGACCAAAATGTGAGGACAGTAACTAACACTCTGTATGGAGTTTGGAGGTATACCCTAAAGCAGTACAGGATTTGAAAAACATAAAAGCTAAAATCCTAATGCAGAGGATGCTCACAGGGCTGGGAATGCCCTGTGAGGTCATCCAGTCCATTATTTTCCCCCAGTTTGTACAAATGATTGTTTTCTCCATGGGAGGCAGTCCGTGAAGCATGAAGGAGCTGAGCATGGCTCCAGCCCAGGCCTCACTGTCCCTGATTTCCCTTTGCCAGGGTGGCTTTGAGTACAAGAGAGCCATTGTGGATTGCATCATCAGCATCATCGAGGAGAACCCCGAGAGCAAGGAGGCAGGCCTGGCTCACCTGTGCGAGTTCATCGAGGACTGCGAGCACACCGTGCTGGCCACCAAGATCCTGCACCTGCTGGGCAAGGAGGGCCCCAGGACCCCCTCCCCCTCCAAGTACATCCGCTTCATCTTCAACAGGGTGGTGCTGGAGAATGAGGCTGTCAGGGCTGGTGAGTGCAGCTCCAGGCCTGCCCTTCTGGCTCAGCCTGGAAAGGAAATTCGAGATAATGTTAGGAAGGTGTCCTGGTTTAGGGTAAATTTGGGAGAAACCCCTTTGAAAGTTTTCTCAAAAACTCCTTTGAGAGAGGGGAACCAGGCTGTGAGGGCTGGTGAGTGCAGCTCCAGGCCTGCGCTTCTGGCTCAGCCTGGAAAGGAAATTCGAGATAATGTTAGGAATGTGTCCTGGTTTAGGGTAAATTTGGGAGAAAACCTCCAAAGGGGTTTCTCAAAAACTCCTTTGAGAGAGGGGAACGAGGCTGTGAGGGCTGGTGAGTGCAGCTCCAGGCCTGCAGTTCTGCCTCCTTGCCTTTTCCTCAGCCTGGAAATGAAATTCGAGATAATTGTAGTAAGGTGTCTGGTGTTAGGGCAAATTTGGCAGAAATTCCAAAGGGATTCCTCTAGAATCTCCAAAAGGGTTTCTCTGAAAAGCAGATTCAAGCAACCCCACACCGTGCTGGGCACCAAGATCCTGCCCCTGCTGGGTAAGAGGGCCCCATAGTGGTGAATGAGGTTGTGAGAATTCCAGGCCTGCAATTCTGCCTCCTTGCCTTTTCCTCAAACTGGAAAGGAACTTGGAGATAATTGTAGTGAGGAGGTATTTTGGTTGAGGGTAAATTGGGAGAAAACCTTCAAAAGGGTTTCTCTAGAAAGCAGATTCAAGCAGCCCCACACTGTGCTGGCCAAGCAGGGCCCCAGGGTGGTGCTGGAGAAGGAGACTGTGAGGGCTGGTGAGTGCAGCTCCAGACTTGCAGTTCTGCCTCATTGCCTTTTCTCAACCTGGAAATGAAATTTGAGATAATTATAGTAAGGAGGTGTCTTGGTTTAGGGTAAATCAGGGAGAAAACCTTGAAAGGGGTTTCTCAAAAACCCTTTGAGAGAGGAGAATGAGGCTGTGAGGGCTGGTGAGTGCAGCTCCAGACCTGCAGTTCTGCCTCCTTGTGTTTTCCTCCAACTGGAAAGGAACTTCAAGATAATTGTATTAAGGTATCTTGGAAATTTGGGAGAAAACCTTCCAAGGGGTTTCTCTAAAAAGCAGATTCAAGCAGCCCCACCCTGTGCTGGCCAGCAAGATCCTGCCCCTGCTGGCCAAGCAGGGCCCCAGGGTGGTGCTGGGGAACCAGGCTGTGAGGGCTGTGAGAATTCCAGACCTGCAGTTCTGGCTCCTTGCCTTTTCCTCAGCCTGGAAATGAAACTCGAGATAATTTTAGAAAGGTGTCCTGGTTTAGGGTAAATCTGGGAGAAAACCTCCAAAGGGGTTTCTCAAAAACCCCTTTGAGAGAGGGGAACGAGGCTGTGAGGGCTGGTGAGTGCAGCTCCAGACCTGCACTTCTGCCTCCTTGCCTCTTTGTTAGAATCCCACATCCAAAGAACTCCCAGAACTTTGGGGCTGTAAGCCAAAGCTTAGAATTAAACATGAGATTTGATCTGAGACCTTAGAATAAACTTCCAAACTTAAGTGCTAAAAGTGAGAATGTGGATTATAGTTTAGAGCAGAGACATGTTAAGCTAAGTAAGCTAAGTAAAGTAGAGTTTTAAAGGTTAAGATATAGAAAAAATAAAAGTAGTTACAGAGATAAAGAGTTTAGAATGCAATACTGTAAATTTGTGTGTCATAAAACAATTAACTAAAAATACTTACACTATAACATAAATCCATAAAACAAAATATTTAAAGATTAGGTCAAAAACATAAATATCCTTATTAACAGTGTTTTATTAGTCAATAAATCCTTAAAAAGTCTTATAACTAAGAATCTTGTAGCTTTCTAAACCATACTATAACAATATAAACCAAATTTTTTCCTTCTTACCTATGTTAAAAATATACCAGATCATCAAAAACAATTCAAAAATCCCATCTCAAATTCCTTCCAAAGTAAATTATCACACCTTTTTCTCAACCTGGAAATGAAATTTGAGGTAATTGTAGTAAGGAGTTGTCCTGATTTAGGACCAATTTGGGAGAAAACCTGCAAAGGGGTTTCTCTAGAAGCAGATTGAAGCAGCCTCTCCCCCAGCTGGTTTTCAGAGCTGTTGAGTTGATCTTGATCACAGAACTGTTTCCATGTGGAAATACAGAATAGTTGAGCTTTCCATATCATTGCAAGGTTTGTGGTGTGGAAGTGAAGAGCTGTGCCAGTTGGGAATTCAGGACTGTGAGGATGTGTTTGTGCAGAACCTGGGCTGCTCTGACACCTCCCTGTTCTCTCTGCAGCTGCTGTCAGTGCTTTGGCCAAGTTTGGGGCCCAGAATGAGAATCTGCTTCCCAGCATCCTGGTGCTGCTGCAGAGGTGAGGGGCTGCCTGGCCTGGGGGGACACTGATGGCTGCAAGCAAGGTCACAGCAGCTGCCACGGGCTCTGAGGCTGGCAGTCCAGCTGGGCAGTGGGAAAATGCTCCTGCCACCTTTCCTGCCTGGCTGGGGGGAGCAGAGCACTGCTGGAGGAAGGGAGATGGAGGGAAGGATCACAAGGAAGTGAAGGATGGGATTACTCCTGGAAACATGTGATGGTAATTTGGTTGAGGGGGGTAATAAATCAGAGTCATTGACTGCTTTGGCTTGGGAGAGCTTGAAATTCATCCTGTGCCATGGCAGGGCTCCTTCCACTGTGCCAGGGTGCTCCAAGCCCCATCCAGCCTGGCCTTGGATCTTCCAGGGATCCAGGGGCAGCTGCCAAGGCCTCCCCATCCTCACAGACAGGAATTTCTTCCTTACATCCAACCTAAATCTCTTTTAGTTTGAAGTTGTTCCCCCTTGTCCTATCAATATTTGCCCATATAAAAAGTCAGCTTCCCCCTACAGAGCTTTTCTATATGTGAGCATTTTTAACAGCCCTTGAAGCAAGAAAATTCCTGTCCAGGTTACTCAGAAATAACATTTGTGTTTCCAGAGTTGGATGTTCCCTCACATTCAGGTCTCTTCTTAAGAAATGCGTTAATGATTTAATTGAAATTACACCAACTCCTCTGTTGTACAAACTGCTTTTGCACAATTTGAAAATCCCTCTGGCTGTCCCTGCAGTATCAAAGGCAGTTTTCTCAGTGCCATTTTTAGCTCAGCTCTCTGGTGGCCAGAGCTGGCTGACCCTGTCCCCTTGTCCCCAAACAGGTGCATGATGGACAGCGACGACGAAGTCAGGGACAGGGCAACGTTCTACCTGAACGTCCTGCAGCAGAGACAGCTGGCCCTGAACGCTGCCTACATCTTTAATGGTCAGTGAGAGAAAGGAACCACTCAGAGCTGTTGATTCAAGTGGTTTTTCTGGCATTAGCACTTCCCTGCCAAGTGCTTGTGCTGAGAGTGGAAGATTTAGCAATCTAAACCTGTCCAACCTGGCCTTGGGCACTTGCAGGGATCCAGGGGCAGCCCCAGCTGCTCTGGAAATCATAAATCATCTAAATCTGGGAAATGGAGCCAGGAGTATGACCTGGGCTGTCATTCCTTGGTTTTTGCTCTATCTTTTCCACTCCAAAACCAGGATGAGGGTTGGTTATAAAAGCACTTTGTGATTGAAAATTCACGTGAGCAAAGGATTTCATTAATCCATGTCAAGTTCTTGGGAATGAACTGTTTAGACTTGGCAACTTTGTGTCATCTTCAGAGCAGCTTTTTTCCTGCTTTGCCTGTTTTGTGTTTCCTGTGGCTCAGCAGAGCCTGGGGCAGTTCCAGCTCTCAGAACTGAATTTTCTGCCTTTCTTCTCTGCAGGGCTGACAGTCTCTGTTCCTGGGATGGAGAAGGCCCTGCACCAGTACACACTGGAGCCCTCAGAGAAACCCTTTGACATGAAAACAGTTCCCCTGGCCACAGCCCCCATCTTTGAGCAGAAAGCAGGTAACACCCAGACTGAGGCAAGGCTCAGGGCCTTGGGGCTGCTCATCTTGTTAGCAGGGACAAATCTGTGCAGAATCAGCATTTATTGGTTCACAGCCTTTGGCAAAGGCCATTCCAGGAGCTCTCAGTCACTTCTCTGGCTTTCTTCCATGGCCTTGCACAATTCTTGAGCATCTTCACTTAGCACAACCAACTTTGGAGGTTTTTTTTTTCCTGGCTTTTCAGGGTTAAGGTGTGGTTTATTCCTCATAACTCAGCCTTACTTTCTCTACTTTCAATTCAGTATTTCCACACCAAAAAAAAAAAAAAAAAAAAAAGATACTTCAGTGTGTGAGGAGGCAGGCTGGTTTGCAGCAGAATGTGAGAAACAAACAGGGAATGTAATAAATATAAGGAATATTTAGTGGAGATTTACTGGCATTTAAACCTCCTGCATGGTTTAGTTGAGGCAGAGCACAAAGGCTTTGCTTTTTTTTCTCCACAGAGATTGCCCTGGTGACCAGCAAACCTGAGAAAGTGGCTCCTTCACGCCAGAATATCTTTCAAGGTAGGAGAGACCTGTGGCTGTCCAGAGCTGCAGGCTGCCCCTGCATCCCTGGAATGTCCCAGGCCAGGCTGGACACTGGGGCTGGAGCAGCCTGGGACAGTGGGAGGTGTCCAGAGAGTGGAACTGAATTATCCTGTCACTTCCAACCCAAACCATTCTGGGAGTCTCTGAAGTGCTGAATGAGGGCAGGACCAGAGCCTGTCCCTGCTGATCCTCTTTTCTTCCCTGCACAGAACAACTGGCAGCCATCCCAGAGTTTAAGGGCCTGGGTCCCTTGTTCAAATCCTCAGAGCCAGTGCAGCTCACAGAAGCAGAAACAGAGTATTTTGTTTGCTGCATCAAACACGTGTTCCCAGCCCACATCGTTTTCCAGGTGAGAGAACCCAGCCCCTTCTCCCAGGGCCCAGCAGGATTTGGCAGAATTGATCAAAACAGGGAATTTGCTGCAGGCCATGGAGGATTTTAGCTGGTTTGGTGGGGAGGGAACTCTGGGTGAGGAAGTGTTTGCAAATGCCTTTCCCTGTTTGCTGCTGCAGTTTGACTGCACAAACACCTTGAATGATCAGCTCCTGGAGAGAGTGACAGTGCAGATGGAGCCATCAGATGGTTATGATGTGATCTGCTGCATCCCAGCTCCCAGCCTGGCCTACAACCAGCCTGGCATGTGCTACACCCTGGTCAGGATCCCCCAGGACGACCCCACTGCAGGTGAGAAATTGTGAGAAATTGTGCCCCACAAAGCCCTCAAATGAAGGGTTTGGGGAATGCCAGGAGTGGGGTCTGGCTCATCCTGAGCTCCTTGGATGTTTTTTTTTTTCTGTGTGTGGTGGTTTTAGTTTGAACTGGGTGGAAATACTAATTTTGTGTAGTGGCTTTGGTCTGTTAATTTGAGATTTTGTTAATTTTGAGATATTTTTGGTTAATGTATTAGGGAGTGTGGTGGGTTTGGTGTTGGCTAATTATGAATGTATTTACTTGTGAGATAGGATTAGGAGGAAGGTAAACCAGGTTTAAAATTTTAAAAGGGTGTAAAGAAAAATTTATTAACAGTAAAGAGTAAAAATAATTAGAATAAAAATTTTAGATTATTTTTTTTACATGTACAACTTCTCAGTAGTTCCACAAACTCTGTTACACAAAACCTCTTACATCACTTCCTTAGATACCTCCTGTACAAAACCATCACACTGTCTCTCAAGGGCTGCTTTTCAGCTAAATAATTGTTATAAGTCAGTTGGATGAGTAAAAATGGGATGTTAAAGAGGATTGCAGAGCACACAGGTAATGGAAGCTTGGATTTCTGCCTGGAATCGGTGAAAGGAACACCTTGAAAACCTTGGATGTTTTGTGGTGTTTAAGAACAGAACCACTAAAAGGAAAATGCAGATAGAATAAAAATATTCCTAATTGGAGGCTTTATTTAGTGGACTAATTAATTTTTTCCTCTCTTTAGAGAATCAGAAACTACTACAAAATATAGGAATGAGATTTTCTTGGACATGAAACTTCCCTTTCTTTTCTTACTCTCACTTAGACACCACTGGCTGTGCAGTTATTTAACGTGACTTATCAATGGAGGGGATTTTGAAGTTATTTTAATACCAGGGAAGATTAGAACTAATCTGAATTTGCTGAACTGTTGGTTTGGATATTCCATTTGTCAGAAACCCTCATGGAATTTTTCCTGGTGGCTGCTGCTGGATTTCATGGCAGCATTTGGAATCAGTGATTTGTTACCTCTGGAACTCTCCTGAGCTCCTCCTTTGGCCTTTATTTTAAAATCAAAGGCAAAATGATATTCAAGTGCTCTGTCCTGGCCACATCTGTATTCCTGGGGCAGAACTGATGGATCTTGCAGTGTCTGTGTGGGAGGAGAGGGCTCCAGCAGAGGGCTGTTCCCCAGCCATCCAGGATTTGTGTCTCTTCCCAGTGGCTTGCACCTTCAGCTGCACCATGAAGTTCACGGTGCGGGACTGCGACCCCAGCACGGGGGTGCCCGAGGAGGATGGCTATGAGGATGAGTATGTGGTGAGTGCAGCATTTGTTCCCTGTTCCCCATTCTCACTCAGCTGGGAGAAATGGGACTATTGGGTCAAGTTTCCTCTCAATCCTGAAACCAGTGCCTGAAACAGCAAAATATCCTAAAATGTCATTTGTAGATCCTTCCCCAAAGCTTCACTTCTGTCCAAGTTTCAGTGCCCTGTGGAGTGGAATTTGTGGGGACAGAGAAGAGGGAAGGAAGAAATAACTTCCATTGTCTGTTTGCAGAATTGTGCTGCAGTCTTTCCACCTCAGACATTTGGATTTTTGTTCATTAATAAGGATACAGTCAGATTTCAGGAAGTATTGGAGGAAATAAAGGCTCCTTCTGGAGAGAGCTGGGGGTGCTCACCTGGAGAAGGGAAGGCTGCAGGGAGAGCTTCCAGCACATTCCAGGGCCTGCAGGGGCTCCAGGAGAGCTGCAGAGGGACTGGGGACAAGGCCTGCAGGGACAGCACCCAGGGAATGGCTCCCACTGCCAGAGGGCAGCCATGGATGGGATCTTGGCAATGAGGAATTCCTGCCTGGGCTGGGATTGCCAGAGCAGCTGGGGCTGCCCCTGCATCCCTGCAGTGTCCCAGGCCAGGCTGGGCACTGGGGCTGGAGCAGCCTGGGACAGGGGGAGGTGTCCCTGCCATGACAGGGCTGGCACTGGATCATCTTCAAGACCCTTCCAACCCCAAGCATCCTGGAATTCCATGGATTTGAGGAATCTATGGAAGAAGCACAGGAGGGGCTGTAAAGGCTTTGACCCATCAAGTGATGCCCTCATTTTCTGCTCTCCTTTAGTCCCACAGATGTTTTGTGTAAAAATTGTTAAGGGTTATAGATGAATAAATCAATACTATTTATTTATTCATCATAAATACCATTTCCCCTCTTAAATCAATACTATTTCCCCATGAATAACCATAAATACTATTTCCACTCTTCTTAGAAGCTATTATTATATGGTTCTCCTGGAATTAAAACCAGGCATGGCAGAATGCTGTGGGCTCTCTTTCCCTTTCCAAGGTGAGGATCATTTCCATAACTGGCCTGAAAATTTCCTTTTTTTTTCCTCCCAGTTGGAAGACTTGGAGGTGACAGTGTCTGATCATCTCCAGAAGGTTTTAAAGCCCAACTTTGCAGCTGCCTGGGAGGAGGTGGGAGATGACTTTGAGAAAGAAGAAACCTTTGCACTCAGCTCCATCAAAACCCTGGATGGTGAGATAATCCCTCACTTATTGATCACCCACCTGCCAGGCTGGGGTTTTATTCAGTGTAATAAATAATTACCTGGAATGATTTTCTTCTTCAATCTCTGAATGCAGAGGCTGTCAATAACATCATCAAGTTCCTGGGCATGCAGCCCTGTGAGAGGTCAGATAAAGTGCCAGAAAACAAAAATTCTCACACCCTCTACTTGGCTGGTAAGTGTTCCTGCTGCTGAATTTCATGTTTCCATGTCCCCACAGATTTTTCTAAATGAAGGGAAATGGTTTAGGAGATCCTGCTGCTATTTTGTTTTTTTTTTTTTTTCTCTGTAGAAAGAGGTTTTTTTTCTCTCAAGTGACCCTGTGTGTTGAATGCAGCTGGTCCTAACTTGGAGACCTCTGTCTTGGATGTGCTCAGGCCAAGCTCTGGGAATGGGGGAGTTCCACCTGTGGGAAGGGTGGAGAATCTCTGATTTGGGAGCTTCCAGAGCAGACAGAATTGAATCCCTTAATGCCTGAGCTTATCTCAGAAGGCTGATTCTGGGAGTGTCTTGTTTTCAAGTTCCTGTAGCTAAAGACACCTCCTGAGTTGCCCTCCAGCACCCACAACTTCTCCTGGAACCATGGAATGGTTTAGGTGGGAAAAGCCCTCTGAGGTCATTGAGTCCAACCATTCCCAGCACTGCCAAGGCCACCACTGACCCTGTCCCCAAGTGCCATGTCCAGGTGGCTTTGAAATCCCTCAGGGATGAGGACTGCACCCCTGCCCTGGGCAGCTGTGCCAGTGCCTGACCACCCTTTCCATGGAGGAATTGTCCCAAAATCCCCCCAGCCCCTGCCCTGGCCCAGCCCGAGGCCGTTCCCTCTGCTCCTGTCCCTGTTCCCTGGAGCACAGCCCGACCCCCCCAGCTGTCCCCTCCTGGCAGGGACTTGTGCAGAGCCACAAGGGCCCCCTGAGCCTCCTTTGCTCCAGGCTCAGCCCCTTCCCAGCTCCCTCAGCCCCTCCTGGTTCCCCAGACCCTTCCCAGCTCCCTCAGCCCCTCCTGGTTCCCCAGCCCCTTCCCAGCTCCCTCAGCCCCTCCTGGTTCCCCAGACCCTTCCCAGCTCCCTCAGCCCCTCCTGGTTCCCCAGACCCTTCCCAGCTCCCTCAGCCCCTCCTGGTTCCCCAGACCCTTCCCAGCTCCCTCAGCCCCTTCTGGTTCCCCAGTCCCTTCCCAGCTCCCTCAGCCTCTCCAGACCCTTCCCCAGCTCTGTTCCCTTCTCTGGACACGCTCCAGCCCCTCCAGGGCTCTCCTGCCCAGAGCTGTCCCCAGGATTCCAGGGTGTCCCTCAGGGGACAGTCCCTGCCCTGTGGCTGTGCCCACACTGGGGCTGGCACAGCCCAGGTGCCATTGGCCTCTTGTGCACCTGGGGCTGTGCAGCCACTGTCACCAGCACCCCCAGAGCCTGTCCCAGCCTTCCAGCCTGGAGCATTCCATGGGCATGTGAGCCACGTGCAGACCCTGGCTGAAGACTAAACCTGCCCTGGGTCAGGACTGGGTCCCTGAGCCTGTCCCAAGTGACCTCTCTGTGTTGCTTTGTCCCAGGTGTGTACAGAGGTGGCTGTGATGTGCTGGTCAGGTCCAGGCTGGCCCTTGGGGACGGTGTGACCATGCAGGTGACAGTGAGGAGCAAGGACGAGGCGGCCGTCGATGTCATCCTGGCGTCTGTGGGCTGAGGGTGGCAGCAGTGAGGCTGGCACTGCCCCTTTGTCCTGCTCTCCTTCTGCATGGGGTTTTTATTCTCTGTTTGGCAAACCTTTTCTATGCTGTCCAGTAGTGGCTGGCTGGTACTGAGCCATCCCCACGTCCCTTCCCTCGTTGTCACACCACTCCCACCTAACTTATGGCAACTCAACCAGGGAAGAGAAAAGATGTGAGAAAACAGAATCAGATTTTTGTCAAAATTGCTTTTTATTAACAGAAAATAAACACTGGTTCAAGTGGTGGAATTCATATGAATTACTGTTAATAAAATAGAATTTTTTTGTTCTAATTCTGTCTGTTCCAGTACAGAAAAAATACCCCATAATGGCTGTTTATAAAGCAAAACCCCCTTATTCCTAAAGGGATGCTATGAAATTCCCAACATAAACAGTTAAAAACCACCCCAACCTCCAAATTTGCAGTATTTTTGTGACTGTCTCTTCTTCCACACAGAAAAATCAATGTACAGAGAGAGATTAAACTCCATCTCTTGAGGCAGATTCAATTCTCTGAGCTTTATGTCAGGTAATAACCAAACCTCAGGGCAGCCTTTTCCTGGGTGCAAACTGGGAGAAATCCCATATGGAAAACTGGGAAGGGAAGAGAGGGAACTCCTGCCTCTCCCTGCTGATGAAGTGGTTGTTTCTTCCCAAGCCAGGGTGATGAAGGAAGTAAGAAATTCTGATTTCATGTTAATTTAAACCTCTGCCTCTCTAAATATTTCGAGTTAAGCTGAGCAAGAAGGGGATGCAGGGCTGCTTTCCCCCTCATTTTTCCAGCTCTCCAAGGATTTCACTCAATTTGGCAGCCCAGGATGAGGGTGTGAGCACAGTGCTGGATTTGGGAGAGAAAATCAATGTTTTTTCCTGCCCCCAAAGCCTGACTCTAAGAAAAGAGTGAGAACTGAGCTGCAGCAGCTCAGAAGGAGTTGATGAAGTTCAGATAGGCATTCAGAAATCCCAGGGGATCCTCCAGCTGGGGATAGTGGCCGATGTGGTCATCCAGCACAGACACTGTGGACATGGGAAGCACCTTCCTGGTGGAAAAACAGAGCAAGGCTTGAGCACAGGAATTGTTGCAGACTCAACTGTGCCCATTTTTGGCATAAAAAAAGCCTGGAGCAGCTCCATCCGACCCCTTCCAAGGGCTGGATTTCCTTCAGGTCAGTTTGGAGGAGGAGACTTCCTCAGGAAACAAATCTCCCCTGTGTGGTTTTAAAATGGATCATGACTGAAAATGCAGGACCAATTTCCAAACTGCTGACTGAACCCCCTGGCTGTGCAGGTGCCTTTGGGAATGAGAAGCAGCCTCCTTGAGGATGGAATTGCAGGAATAGCCAGGTAAAACATCCCTTGGAACAAAGCCCCAGCTGCACATTCCCACTTTTGTCTTACTTGTAAAGCTGGAGGAACTCTGGGTGTGGATTCACAGGGTCCAGGGGCCCGTAGATGAGATGTACTGCAAGGGAAGTACAGACATAGCTTTAATATCCAGAAATTAATGGATTTGTTAATTAGAACATCCCCCAAGGAGACCTGCAGGAGCGTTCCCTCCTCACACAAGCCTGGGAAGCTTCCAGTGGAGCACTGAGCAAAACAGCTCTGAATGGGCTGTCCTGGGCTCAAGTCCAGCCTCCAACCCGCACATTTTTCCCTGCTTGCAACTTTTTGGGCTTGAAAAGCTCCTCAACTTTCCTGCAGCAGCACTTGGAGAAGCAGCTGTGAACCAGGGAACGTTATCTCTGCTGCAAAACTGGGTTTGAGCTCAGGAGAAGAGAGGCTGATAAGTGGAAAGGAGCCTGGAAGTGAGGGGGGCAGTTCCCCAAAATGCCAAGCAGTGAAGGATGGATTCCTACTCACGTGGGACTGAGGTAGACATCAAAGCCCCGAGCCAGCGCTCTCTGTGCTTCTTCCTCTGGTTTATGTACTGCAAAATACTGAGGGAAGGAAAAGCCCTTGTTATGCACTGGATGCTGCCCAACCTGGAATTTGCTCCTGGGGCTGTGGACACAATGAGATCCAGGTGGGATCTACATCTCCTGTGGGAATGCAGTGCCACACCATCAGCCCTGGGCTCAGGGACTCTCTTCTCCCACTGGGGGAAGGGGAGACAAGAGCTCAACTCAACCACCAGCACAAAACCTGCAAACTGGACAAAACATGTCCTTCCACAATTGCCAAGCTGAAGATTTGAGATTGGGACTTCTGGGAATGGCCCAGAAGGTTCAAATCTGGAGGTAAATCTCTCCTGGGACTATGCTGCTCAAACACCTGCCAAATAGAGATTGAGCTCTAGTCATTCCCAAAACTCCCCCAAATCCAAACCCTTGACTTCCAAAGAAAAAAAAAAATCCACATCTCAGACCCAGCTCCAACCTTCATTTCCCTGCCTTGCATCACCCTAGAGAATTTCTGCTCCAGCATCACCCCCCAGCTCTTTCTTGAGATGTAACGTTGATCTCCAACAAAAAAAAACATCTCCAATATTGATCCCCAACAAAACCCTCCAAGGGCTGTTTTCCAGCAGCAGCTGGAGTCCTGGAGAGGCTGGCTGGGCTCTGGGTGTGGCACCCAATTGATGCAGGAGTTCAGGGCAGGTACCTGTCCATGACGAGGTTCCCGTCGTTGTTCCTCACTGCTGTCCACATGTCCCAGAGCTCTGCCTGGGAGGGCTGTGTGTAGGGCCCAAAAACTGCCCTGAGCCTGGAAAACAACGGGATTTGGAGAGACACAACAGCAGCTGTGTCAGGGAACCACTCAAAAACTACTCCAGGGCAAAAAATTCCAGCACTTCCAGTTTCCACAGCAAAACTCCAAGTGCCAAGATGTCCCCCAGATAAGTTGGGTTAAGTGTTGGATGGCCTCAAAGGGCTTTTTTTGGGGAAAGAAAAGGTTTTTAGCACTGCTAAAAATACAAAAATCTGATTGTGCAGGGGCTTTGTTGCCTCTGAAATGTGTAATTCCAACAATGGTGGAGAAGAGGACTCCAGTGTCCAGGGAAAAGTTG
Organism: Fringilla coelebs; assembly: GCF_963513975.1. Taxonomy (NCBI): domain Eukaryota; kingdom Metazoa; phylum Chordata; class Aves; order Passeriformes; family Fringillidae; genus Fringilla; species Fringilla coelebs. The sequence goes on along the minus strand of NC_140033.1, from coordinate 1,186,896 downwards.
TTTGGTTTATTGTTAAACTGAAGTGCTTGGCCAGTGTGGAGAGGGGATGGTCCAGATGTCAATCCCACCTCTGCAGGGCCAGTGCCAGGGAATCCCTGATTTATGGAATCAGGGAATGGTTTGGGTTGGAAGGGAATTTAAGGATCATTCACTCCCACCCCCTGCCATGGGCAGGGACACCTCCCACTACCCCAGGCTGCTCCAACCTGGCCTTGGACACTTCCAGGCATCCAGGGACTGCCACAGGTGCTCTGGGAATTCTATTCCAGGGTCTTCCCACCCTCCCAGCCAGGAACTCCTTCTCACTCCTGCATTTCCCCTTCCCCACTTGGAAGGGAAACCTTATGGATTGTGCCCAGCACCCCCAAGACCCCACTCACCCTCCAGAGAAGAAGAAGAAGTTCATCAGCCGCAGGAGGAGGGGGGACAGCAGCCCCCCATCCTTGAGGAGCTTGGAAAGAAGGGAAAAAAAGAGGGATAAATCCTTGGAGAGCTTCTCCCATGACACCCAGCCGAGACCGTTGAGGTGTCCATGGGGTGTGACAGCAGCTCACCAAGGGGGGTTTATTTGGGATTTTGGGATTCAGTGCAACTGGAGAGGGGATCAGCTCACCAAGGGGTGTTTATTTGGGATTTTGGGATTCAGCATGGCTGGAAAGGGAAGCAGCTCACCAAGGGGGGTTTATTTGGGATTTTGGGATTCAGCATGGCTGGAAAGGGAAGCAGCTCACCAAGGGGTGTTTATTTGGGATTTTGGGATTCAGCATGGCTGGAAAGAGAAGCAGCTCACCTTCTGGATGAAGCGGGGGTAGTTCGTTTCAGGAAAAATCCCTGGAAGGACAGCAAAGAACGGAGCTGTAAGGCTGGAAGGGTTCTGTTCCACATCTCCCAGGCTGTCCCCCTTCGTGGTGCCATGAAAGTGGCCCAGGGAGCCCCAGGATTGATGCTTCTGGTTAATTACAGCACCTTGATTGCAATCCTTGGGATTTGAGTGGTGGAGATGGGAAAGCCAATCCATCCCATGGATCCCCATCCCACCCTGGACAAACCTTACCTCCGTTGGACAAACAGAGGCTGTTGATCAGAATGCTTCCAGTTCTGTTGTGCTCATACCTGGGGACAGCAGAGAAGAAGGTGAAACACAACCAAACCCTCTCCAGGCTCCAAGAAAACACCAAACAGGAGCTCAAATTGTGTTGGATCATCTCCATTTCCTTTGGGAACTGGACTGGTGGAAGCCTTGGATGTGCCCTGAGACACCTCAGGCACAAGGAAAAGGGAATTCTGCACCACGTCCTTCCACTTATCTGCTGGAAATCATCTTGGTGGAGACAGCAGAGGGCAGGAGGGGTGGCAGGGACCTGTGGAGCAGCTCCTGGGCCACCGTGTCCCCGTAATCGTGGGACAGGAGGTTGATCCGCTGGTGCCGGAGGCCGAGGTGTCGCAGCAGCCCCTCCACGATGGTGGCCTGCTCGAAGATGGAGTAGCCATGGGGCCTCTGCAAAAGTGGGAGAGGGGTCCCAGAGAGAGCCTGACCCAGCAGGAGCGCTCAGGTTCCACAAGAAATGCCCCAAGGGAGGAATGTGGAAATATGGAATATGGACAGCAGCAGCTTGTGAGCCCGGGCCCAGCAGCTGGGATGTCCTGGGATGTCCACAAGGCCATGGGAGCCCTGTCCGAGCTCCAGAGGGGTCAAGGTGCATTTTGGAGTCCCATCAAACCCATCCACCACAACCCTATCCCTTCCACTGTTGTAATGACTTATCCCTTTTCCAGAAGTAAACCCAATTTCCAGAAAAATCAATTTTTCTCCTGGATGGCAAAAACCAATTTTCCAGAGTGCTGGGCCGAAAGCAACCATGAAAATCCTCATGCCAGAGTACTCACAGGCTTGTCACTGAATCCAAATCCAAGGAAATCCAGGGCAATCACCCGGTGGAAGCGCTGGGTCAGCCCTTCCCAGATCTGGGAAGAGGAGAAATGCATTTGAAAAGCATCCAGTGGGAGCAGAGGATGGAAACATCTGCCAGGGATGAGCAGCCATGGCTGGACATGCTCCTCCCCACCACCCCAGAGAACATTCCAGCTCCAATAGCAGCAGGTCAAAATTCCCCAATGAACAGCCACACCATCCCCCAAAAAAGCCAAGGAATTGTTGTGGCTGTTTCCCTGGACTGTGGGATGTGGAAAGAGCTGGGATTTCACACTGGGAGAGGAGCGAGGTGATATCCTGGAGCACGGTGGTACCTCCAGCAGAAATCAGTTCTCCTCTGGAGCATGGCCCACCCCTGCTGTGCTGCCTGCCCATCCCAAGGAGCTGAAAATCCTGGGATTTGCTGTGAGATCCCACCCCCCTGACCTTGCTCCAGTCGTAGCTGGACGTTGGGAAGCCGTGCAGGAGCACCACGATGTCCGAGCTGCCGACGGCGCCGCTGGAGTCTGTGGGGACAACGGGACACCTCGGAGTCAGCTCCTCCCAAAATTCCTCCCTTCTAGGATGGGAACTGAGTCCATCCCACTGGGAATCCACCTCTCCCTCTGCTCCCCCAAAACCAGGGATGGGTTTGAGTCCCACCACAGCTTCCCTTCGGAAACCTCACCGGCCCCGTGATCAACCCAGGGACTGATTTCAAATCTATGAATTTTAAATTAATTGATGAAAGGATTTAATTAGCCCAAATTAACTCCAGCAGCCTCTGTGCTGCTGCAAAAAGGGTTTCCAGTGTCTTGTCCATGTTGGCATCCATTGGAGCATCTTGAGATCCTTCCCACCAAGGTACAAGAGCCAACTTTCCCCAAAGAAACGTTCTGATCCATCCCTGGCGGATCCAGGATGGCAAAAACCGGGAGGGATTTGTCACCAGCTGGCCCAGGTTTAGGAATGTCCCCATGGCCACAGGGGGATGGGTGACTCTGTCACCTCTGTAGAAGATGTTCAGGTCCTTGTAGGTGAAGAAGCTCCCGGAGGATTTCCAGGAGCGGAGTGCTGGGGAGAGCTGGGGGGGTGGGATGTGCAGGTAGACGGCGAGGAGGGGCACGCCCAGCAGCCCCACCTGCAGCCACCACTCCTTCATCCTGCGGGACACAGCAGGACACCGGGGTCACCCTGGAGCTCCGCACTCCCACGGAGCTCCCCAGGTCCCCAGGAACCACCTCCATGGCCCCAAACTCCCCCATTCCCATAACCCACCTCCATGGCCCCAAACTCCCCCATTCCCATAACCCACCTCCATGGCCCCAAACTCCCCCATTCCCATAACCCACCTCCATGGCCCCAAAACTCCCCCATTCCCATAACCCACCTCCATGGCCCCAAAACTCCCCCATTCCCATAACCCACCTCCATGGCCCCAAACATCCCCATTCCCATAACCCACCTCCATGGCCCCAAAACTCCCCCATTCCCATAACTCACCTCCATGGCCCCAAAACTTCCCCATTCCCATAACCCACCTCCATGGCCCCAAAACGCCCCCATTCCCATAACTCACCTCCATGGCCCCAAAACACCCCCATTCCCATAACCTGCATGTCCCCAAAACTCCCCCATTCCCATAACCCACCACCATGGCCCCAAACTCCCCCATCCCCATAACCCACCTCCATGGCCCCAAACATCCCCATTCCCATAACCTGCATGTCCCCAAAACTCCCCCATTCCCAGGGTGGCATGTCTCCGGGGTGGCAGATGCAGCAAATATTTGGGGTCTGAGAGGGAAGGTCGATCCCATTTGGGGTCTGAGGGGGATTGTGGGGTTTGAGGGGGAACAAAGATCCACTTTGGGGTCTGAGGGGGACTGTGAGGCCATTTGGGGTTTGAGGGGGAACATGGGGTCATTGGGAGGCTGTGGATCCAAAAGGGGTCTGAAGGGGGGCTGTGGATTCATGGGGTTTAGGGAGAGGGGGCATGACCCCACTAAGAGTCCACAAGGGCCATGGGCTGTGGGAGGCCTGCGGGGCCATGGGGGGACCAGGAGCTTGTTGGGCTCTGGGGGAGCGTGACACCACCGGGGTTCATGGAGTCAATGGCGGTCAAAGGGAGGGGACACACCCACCGAGGGGACACACCCACCGGGGGACACACCCACTGAGGGGACACACCCACCGAGGGGACACACCCGCCGAGGGGACACACCCGCTGAGGGGACACACCCGCTGAGGGGACACACCCACTGAGGGGACACACCCACTGAGGGACACACCCGCTGAGGGGACACACCCACCGAGGGGACACACCCACCGAGGGGACACACCCACCGAGGGGACACACCCGCTGAGGGGACACACCCGCTGAGGGGACACACCCACCGAGGGGACACACCCACTGAGGGGACACACCCACTGAGGGGACACACCCACTGAGGGGACACACCCCCAACAGAGCCCGCCCACCAACCCAGCCCGGGACCCCCACCCCCCCTCCCCTCAGGCCGCGCCCCCTCCCTGAGCACGGGCGGGCGGAGCCTCGGCGCGCGCTCCCGTCGGGCAGGGGCGTGGCCGCGGCCGCGCGCGCGCCGCTCTCACCTGCGCTCAGGTGCTGCTGCGGGCGCGCGCCGCCATCGCGCTCTCCCGGCGGGACGGGGCGGGGCGGGGCCGGGGAGGCGTGGCCACCGCCCCGCGCACGCGCAGCTCCTCCCCCCTTTCCCCTTCCCGGCCGCTTCCCGCCCGCCGCGTCCCTCCCGTTGCCGGGCGACGCGCGCGCTCCGCTCCGCGCGGCCTCTGATTGGCTGCGAGCGCGGCGCGCGGCCAATGGCGGCGGGCGTAGTTGGGGGGTGGGCGGGAGGCGGGAGCGCGGCCGCGCGTGAGGGACGGGCGGAGCGGAGCGGGCCGGGCCGGCGGCCGTGAGGGGAGATGTCGGCTCGGGGCGGCTTCGGCGACCCCCAGGTGCCGTGAGGGGCCTCCCCTTCTCAACAGCCTCCGGGCGGCGAGGGGCAGCACGGGGCAGGGCCGCGGGGCTGGTTCGGGCAGCCCCCGGAGCCGGGAGAGCTCCGCGCGGAGAGGAAACGGCAGAACTTCTCCTTTCGAGCCTTTAAATCAGCGGGGTTTATACCGAGATGGGGGTTCAGGAATTTCTCGCTCGTTTTTCTGTCTCGTAAACCCCTTCAAATCTCGTGTTCTGCTCATTTTTATGGGTTTTTTAATAATTATTTTTTTTTTTTTAATTTTGGCTTCTCGTCTTTTCCATTTTGAAACAGCTTCTAACCCGGCGCATCCCCTCGAATCCCAAGTACCAACATATAAAAACTCGTCTGGATACTGGTAAGTGAAATTACTGTGGGGTAAAACCATCCAAAATTGGTGTAGGATGACAGAAAAATATAATTAATGTCTTAATTACCTCTGCCCGGAGCTAATTCACCCCAACCCTGCAGAATCCTTATTGTAGTTATGATTTGTCTCACCAAATATTACAAAAATTTCCTATTTGCACTTACAAAAATTCTAAAAATTTCCTATTCACAATTTTCCTTCAAATCTGAAGTTAAAACAAGCACGAATCATACAAATTTATGTGTATTTATATTTTTTAATGTACTTATGTACAAATATCTTCACATACCACCATGCACCCCCCTGAAAATTGAGAATAAATGCTCTGTGTGTAGATGGCCACATGTTTAAAGCCTTTATTGTTCCAAAACTTGTTTATTTTTTTCTCCTCTTCTTTTTAAAAGAAGAATTTGGGGGTTAAATAGGTTTAAACTGGGTCAGGCTCTGTTGTGGTGGTTCCCATAGAAGTTACTGGGCTTGGAATTTCTGTCCATGGACTTTTCCTGTCTCTCATCAAGGGTGTGAGCCAAGATCATTATTTGGGGATATCTTTGTGGGGTTCTTTGTTGTTGTTAAAGCAGCTGAATTTTATCCAGTAACGTTATCTTGTAGCACCCTCACCAAAATGTTGGGGAAGGAACAGCAAATCCTTGGATTTTTCTGTTTAATTCTACTTTAGTTGAGAGGAAAGAGGAAAATCTTGGCATTTTTGTACCTGTTATTGCCACTGGGAAGGAGGATCTACAACAAACAGCTGTTTCCTTCAGAGCAATTAAAATTTAAGCCTCTGTGGGCCTGAAGAAAACCTCTAAGAAATAAATAATTGTAATAAATTGATTTTTTTGTTGTTGTTACAGGAAATAGTTTGTCGAAATACATGGAAAAATTGGAAGAGATCAAAAGAAGTGAGTACCTGGGGAGGAGCAGGGTGGGTTAAAAATGGGTTGGTTCAAAACTCAAAGAGCAGGAGATGAATTCCAGGAGATTTTCCTTGGAAATCCCCACAGATTTAATTTAAAAATCCAAGCAGGAATCTTCCAGATCCTTCTTTGTTATGGGATTTTGTTGTTGGAAGCTCTCTGAGCTGAGAAATCCAGGCTAGACTGATCTGGGAAGATTTATGGATCGTTTCTAAGACTTCTATTTCACTTTTAGGTCACAACTTGAGCTCTTTTATCTTTATATCATTTAAGTTCCTCTCTAAATACTCCAGAAAAGATAAAAACCAAGCTCATTCCTTGTGTTTCCATTGGTTTCACCAGCACTAGACATGGGCATTTTGAAGACTTTATGTTGTTCAGAGTAATGAAGACCTCAATTATTTTTATTTCTCTATTTTCCCACCAAACCCGGGCTTTCCAAATAATTTTTCCCCGTAAACCCAGCAATTTATGCCTTTATTCCCAGATTATTCTCACATGAGGAGCCAGGAGAGCTCTTCAGCCTCAAAGCTGCATTTATGGAGGTGAAAAAAGCCCTGAATTGAGGTGAAAGCTCCATGAATTGGGGTTTGAAGAGCTCAGGTTTAGCTCTCAGCCCCAGTGTCTGGGGGAATGTATTGGTGCAAAGCAGGCCTTTGTTTGTGCCTTGTTTGTTGGCTTTGGGTTGGTTTTTTTCCAAGCACTGCAGGTCTTTGGGGGGAAAAATGAAAAGAGGAATGACCTTGAGCTTTCCAGAAAGCTCTGTTGACTGAGATTTCAGTGCTGGACACTGCCTTGCTTTTTATTTCTGTTGAAAATCTTGTTTATTGTGCGTTCCCAATCTCACCGCGGATCTGTTCCGTGCGCTTCTTTTATTCCCTCCTCTTTTTTTGGGAGGCCAGGGAGGAACTTTCTCATTCTCTGCAGGCTGAATGGCCACCTTGTGTTCCCAGGGAGCGGAGGAAGTTCTCCCCCTTGGTTTCTCAGGGATAGATGACACCCTTTGGATGCAGATTTAAATCCCCAGCACAGGCACCTCTCTGTCCCTTATGTAACCTGAGAGATTTAAATCCACGCCATCAAAAATTCAAGAGCTGCACCCACCACCATCCATCCTTTGGAGGATTGATTGGCTTGAGGACACGCAGGAGGTCTCTTCCTTCTCTCTGCTGTTGTTTCCCTCCTCTCCAAAGCCCATTCCTGGAAAACAGAATCATTCCAAGCAAAACCATGTCAGAAAATTCCAATGGATCCACCAGGACCGGACCGGGTACGTGGGGTTGCTCTTGGGGCTGGAAGCAGCGCTCCTGAGCTCTCTGGGAGGGCATTTTGGGTGGCAAAGGCAAGATCTAGGGCAAAGAGGCTTTTCTGGGGTAAAAAGTCCTTGTTTGAGGTGGGAAGGAGCCACGCAGGAGCTGCATCGTCCGGCAGCGGTTCTGCTTCATTTCTGTCCATGCAGCACTTCCCCAGCTTTGCTGCTTTTATTTGTCCTTCTAAATGAAGTTTATTTGCTGTGACAGAAAGGCTCTGTTTTGGCCTTTGCTGGGCAATTTTAATCCTTGAGCAGATGAAATGGGAAATAATTACAGGAGATAATTGTGGCTGGGGTTTGTTGGAGTTAAAGGGAGATTTAACAACCTCAGTTGAGGTTTGAAAGCAGGTGGTTTTGCAAGAACCACAAGGGTCATTTCCCAGTTAATTGAAATCCTGAAATTCAGTTTCTGCAGCTCTTCATCCTCCAATGCAGTTTCTGCACTTCCTGTGCTTCAGTTCTGTGCTTTGGATGTGCAGTGGATATTTTGGAAGGGCTCCTTTTTTCCTAGGATGACTTGTGAGGAGCAGAGAGGTGCTTTGTATGCAAAAATCAAAATTATTTAGGGTAGGGTGTTGAATTTGGGAACTCTCAATGTGTTGGGAAAAGATCTCAGCCTCCAGCATTCCCATGGCTCTCTAAACACAACTCAGCTGGAGAATTTCCATAGGCAAATCCCACAGGAATTTTTTGTGTGGTGGCTGCAGGAATGTGCAGGGGAGCCCTTCCCCCTTCTCCTCATCCCCCCAAGCTGCTGGAGCCTTCAGCAGATGGTTTTAGGGGATTTAGAATCGTTGAACTGAGTGGATTTGCCGAAGATCCTGAGCTCCATTGTTATCCCTAGGAGCTGAACAGCTGGAGAGGGAGCAGCTCCTTCCCAGCCCCTTTTCCCAAGGGACAAAGCTCCCATTGCTTCCCAGGACAGGTTGTTCCATATCAAGATGTTCCTACTGATACCCACCCTGGCTTCTCTTTCTCCTCCTCCACCTTTTGTTTCGCTCCAGGAGGTTTTTCCCTTCCTCTGCAGGATCTGGATGGGATCAGGCTCCCACCTTGGCTCAGGGAATCTCTGCTCTGGATCTTTGCCAGCAGCCCTGCTCAGTTTTCTTCCTCCCTAAGCTGTGTCTTCAGGATTAAGATTCAATTAGGCCAGTTTCTTGTATTAATTACCCATTAAGACTCAATTAGTCCAGTTTCTTGTGTCAGTTATCCGTTCCTGAGAGATCCGTGTCAGCAAATGGAAGAAATCAGAATTTAATTGTCAGATAAAGTATAAAATCTTGGATTTTTTAAATTGTTAAGATGTAACTGCATGTTTATCTTGGTGTTTGCAAAGACACAATGCCCCATGCTCTGATGCTGCTATAATTTACACAAATTAAAAATTAAAGTAAATGAATCTTTTGGTTTAAGGAGCTTTGTGACTCCAGTGGGCTCCAAAGAACAGCAGGGAAAGGGGGAATTCCTGAACTGCTTCCTGGAAAATATAACTTCATATTTGAGTCTAAAAGCAACTAAATCTGCCCCTTCCACTTCATCATGTCTGCACAATATCTCTCTTTATAACTGGGATTAATTAAATTCTCTCTTTATCTGGGATTGGTTAAACCTTCTCTTTATAACTGGTATTAAGCAAACATTTCCTTTATAACTGGCATTTCACAAAATCTCCAGGTTTGCTGCTCTCATCCCACAGCACAAACCTGCCCTGAATTCCTGCCTGGCTGCAGAAGAGTCTCAGAGGAAAGCTGGGATTAAGCCATGACCTGGTGTCTAAAAAAACTGGGAATGGTCTGAAAACTTATCTTTGTTTTGTTTTTGTAGATTACAGGTATAAAAAGGATGAGCTGTTTAAGAGGCTGAAGGTGACAACTTTTGCTCAGTTGGTATGTACAGATCCCTCTCTGGCTTCCAAAATCTTTTAGGAGCAGCATTTTTCCTTGGAATAAAAATTCCTCTGTAATTATTTAGCTTTAGCTGTAATTACTCTGTCTTGGCTTCTTCCTGCCATTAATAAAAACAAATCATTCATTTCCACAATGGCCAAATGCCTTTAATTACAAATTAAAGTTTGTGGTGACTCCATCTTTGAAATTTAGTCCTTATTTGATTTGTCCATTAACTTAGAAGGATCTTCAAGCATCTTGCAAATGACAAAGGCTGTGTAAAACAGCACCTAAATCTGAGTTTTGTGTGTGCAGCCCTCCCTGACCCCAGGTTTAACTGCAGAAGATGGGCAGTTGGGACTTTAGGGCTGGCTGTGCGTTATTTTATTTAAAAGCACTGAATCATCATATTAAAAAAAATGTAAAATTGATCAGGAAATAAAGAGCTGGGGAGTGCTGGTTCAAGAAAACTGCTTCAAACTAGGAAAAAAACCCCAAATTGTCTTCTCAGGAGAGAAGGAAAGGGAAGGTTAAACTCAGAGATGTGAAGAGTGGGATCCTGCAGACTCGGGATTTTTTTTTTTCCCTGGATTGTTTTCCTTGAGCTGCTCCCTGCTGTGGATGTGGGGATCAGTGTGTGCTTGTTTTTGTGCCCTGCAGGTTCTCCAGGTCGCCTCTCTGTCCAATGAAACCCTAGAAGTGACAAACGAGGAGCTGCACAAGCTGCAAGGTGACAGCACTGATGGCAGGGGGTCACTGCTGGGGGGGAAGTGGCAGAGCTGGCACCGCAGCAGGGCTTCAGCAGGAGGAGAAATGGAAAAATAAAACTTCACCTGTGTCCTGGGAGCAGAAAGGCTCCTAGAAAAAGAAAGCTTTGCAAGTAGGAAAGGCCTTGTGCTGGCAGTAACATAATCTACATCAAAATTCTGCTTTATTGACTTCTTCTTCAAATGACTTCTTCTTATTATTATTTTCAATAAGGAGGCTCTGGGTAAATTCTCTTGGTTAAGAGGATGAAGATAAAGCTGTGACACTTTTCTTTCCAGGAATAGAAACTGCCCTTAAAACCTGCTTGTTTACCTCCTGCAGCTCCTTAGCCCCTGGTGCCCTGTTCTCTCCCCAGATGCTGGTGCTGCAGGTGACGAAGCAGCGGGGACAAACGGCAAAGGGAGCCCTGAGGGGACGGCCAGCCCCGTCCTGTTCCTGGACAACGCGGGAGCCGGGGAATCCCTTCGCTCCACGCTGCAGAGGTGCCTCACAATAGCATCACTTTCTTCCTGTCCTACCTGATGAATATTTGAGCCCAGCTGCTGGTGTTAAATTGCTGCTAAGGGGTTTTATGCTGTATTTCTCATTAAAGCCTGGGTTTGTAGGTGAGAGGCAGGGGATTGGCAGGATTTCCTGCTGGAATGGGTTTGGATTGAACAGCCACCCAACATTGTTGTCACCCGATGGTGGTCTGACAAGGAAATGTGTTTGTGGGATTCCATCCAGCCCCCCATGTTCCAGAATTTTGGGAATAACGCAGTGCTCTGGTCATCTTAGTCATGTGCATTCCTGTTGGTGATGGTTTTGTATGGATATGGAGGGACAGGACACAGGGAATGGCTTCAGAGTGCCACAGGGATATTAGGAAGGAATTCCTGGCTGGGATGGTAGACAGGGGCTGGAATAGAATTCCCAGTGAAGCTGGAGCTGCCCCTGGATCCCTGGCAATGTCCAGGGCTGGGCTGGACAGGGCTTGGAGCACTGGCATAGAGGGAGGTGTCCCTGCCCATGGCAGGGGTTGGAATGAGATCCTTAAAGTCCCTTCCCCCCCCAACCATTCTGGGACAATTGAGCACAATTCCAAACCCACCATGTGAAGGGATCCCAGGATGGCGCTGGAAGAGGAAGTTTTAGCCCAGCTCTTCCCCAGCCTTGGAAGCGGTGGAGAGACACAAAAGCGTTCCTCAGGCTGCCGTTCCCTTTGCAGTGTGATCAGCGGGGTTGGGGAGCTGGACGTGGAGAAGGATTCTCCCAAGAAGGAGGACAGGGACAGCCAGGCCAAGGAGAGGCCCTACCCCGACTGCCCGTTCCTGCTGCTGGACGTGCGGGACCGCGACGCCTACGAGCAGTGCCACATCGTGGGAGGTGAGCGCACGGCCCCTGGGCACGGAGCACAGCTCTGCCACAGCCCTGCTGGAGCCTGAGCCCCCCTGGACATCACTGCTGTTCTCAGCACTTACCCAGCACCTTCCTGGGAGCGGTGAGGGGCCTGGGCTGGTGTTCATCCCATCCTCAGTGAGTTCTCAAGGCTGTTGTAGCCCAGGCTGTTGGTGTTCAGCCTCTGGATGATTTTCCCTCTTTTTTTTTCTTTTTTTTTCCTTCTGCAGCTTATTCCTACCCCATTGCAACGTTGTCTAGAACCATGAATCCCTATACAAATAATATTCTGGAATATGTATCCTTTACATGGGAACGTGGGGGGGTGTTGGTGGGGGCTCCCAAAATCAATTGGAGCACATCCAAGCAAAGTTAGGGGTCTCAAAAAGGCTGGGACAGGAGGTGGAGTTACCTGGTGCAGCTCCACTGCCTCCATCAGATGCTGGAATCTCCTTCCTCAAGGTTCCTCTTGATTCTAGGGGACCTGCCTGGATTTGGCATTTCCCAGGATTTTGGCTGCTGGAAGGCCAGGCCAGACCTGGGCACTGCTCTCCTGCTGCTGATGCATCCATCAAATCCTTTGGCTTCCTGTCAGCACCTTGATGGGACTGAGGACAGACAGGATTATTAAGTGGGATTAGGCTGATCATTCCCAGGCTGTTGATTCTGAGGGGAGGTTGTGAACAAAGGGGCTGTTGCCATTCCCAATCTTCAAGCAATGCTGGATCCAGTGGGAATTAAACTGTGTCTGGCAAGCCTCAGCCACTGAGAATTCTGCAGGGGAAGTATTCCTGCTGGATGCTTGCAAGCCAAATATGGAGTCTTTCTTTCCCCAATCCTATTTGTCTCTTTTGCTTCCTAAAATGTTTCAATATCCTCTTAAGTTCAACAGTGACTCCTTAACAATGCCCATGGCAGAAAAACGCCCATGGCAAAATCATCATCGTGTACGACAACGACGAGCGCTTGGCGAGCCAGGCAGCCACCACCATGTGTGAGAGGGGCTTCGAGAACCTCTTCATGTTATCTGGGGGTAGGTGGGGCTGGGAGAGCTCCCCCAGAGCTCCTGGGGAAAGGGAGCAACTTGTGGGAGCTGGAGCTGGGAAAGATCTGGGTTGTGGAATCACAGGATGGTTTGGATTGGAAGGAAACTGAAGGATCATCCAGTCCTGTCCCTATGGGCAGGGACACCTCCCACTGTTCCAGGCTGCTCCAGCCCCAGTGCCCAGCCTGGCCTGGGACACTGCAGGGATGCAGGGGCAGCCCCAGCTGCTCTGGCAATCCCAGCCCAGCCAGGAATTCCTCATTGCCAAGATCCCATCCATGCCTGCCCTCTGGCAGTGGGAGCCATTCCCTGGGTGCTGTCCCTGCAGGCCTTGTCCCCAGTCCCTCTGCAGCTCTCCTGGAGCCCCTTCAGGCCCTGGAATGTGCTGGAAGCTCTCCCTGGAGCCTTCCCTTCTCCAGGGGAACATTCCCAGCTCTGGGAGCAGCTCCAGGGCCTCCTCTGGACTCTCTCCAGCAGCTCCACGTCCTCCTGCTGTTGTCCCCAGACTCCATGTGGGATCTCACCTGAGCAGGGCACAGGGGCAGAATTCCCTCTCTCCTGCCACCCACATTTCTCCATCCAAACTTTGGACCTCCAGCTGCATCAGTCCCTCGTGGCTGGTCCTTCCTGACCCTTCCAGCTGGGATAACAGCTGCTCTGTGTCCCTGCAGGCCTCAAGGTCCTTGCCCAGAAGATCCCAGAGGGGTTGATCACCGGCACACTCCCCGTGTCCTGCCAGGTGGCCGCTCCCACAGGAACTGCCCGGAGGAGAACGGCCCCCAGGCTGCCACCCACACCTGCAGAGAACAAGTGGAGGTTTTCTGCAGATGATCTGCAGAAGTTAAGGCATTACCTGGCTGAGGAGCAGATTCCTTCAGATGCTGCCAGTAAGAGACCATGCTGCCTTTATGGGCTTGCCTAGAAGCAGAGGCCAGGCTGGTGCCTCAGGGTTTGGCTTTTCTATTTTTCAGTTCTGTGCTGCTTTGGTGTGTGGGTCTGGGCTTCATATTATGGGATGGTGAGCTCTGTGCACAGAGCAGGGAGACAAAACAATTCCTGCTCCAGCTGGGCACCAAGGACAAATGAGCCAAATCTCAGGGCAGGAGCACAAACCCCGTGGGCTGCAGAGAGAAAAACAAGCAGGGTGGGACTGCAGGGGCTGAAGCTGGGATGGGACAATGAACTGCAAGGTGCAAATGGAGCAGAGCTGATCCCAGGGAGAGACCCCGGCAGCGCTCGGGGATTTTGGGGCCATTTTGGTTCATCTTGGGTGCAGCCCTGGCTGGGCTCTGCTGCTGCCCCAGGTGCATCCATGCAGGAGATCCTTTCCATGAATCCCTGCTTTATTCTTCAGCTCCATCTAGGTCAGCCTTCACAAGGCATCGAGGCAAAGTTAAAAGAATAAAGGGGATATATTTAATGAAAGACCTTCAGGTACATTAAGGGCAGATGAAGTTAATTAACCTTTTATGTGGAGTTTAGTCATGCACTAATGCAGTACAGGATTTGAAAAATATAAAAGGTAAAATCCTAAGGTATCTTCAGAGCATGCTTCAACCTCATCATGGAATGGTTGGGTGGGAAGCTGTAGGCACAGAGTTTGTGGTAAGTGGGAGTGGGGCTGCAGCCCAGCCTCATCCACAATGGCTCCAGCTGTGAGAAGCAGGTGAGCAGCAATGAGCCATGGAGTGCCCAGGTGTGCTGGGCAACCACAGAGGGCACACAGGTGCACTGCATGAACCTGAGGGGATAAAAGGCTGGGCTGAAGGACTAGATCAGATGCTTGCAGCCTTCTGAAGTGGAGTGGTGTTACTGTGTGTGGGGTGGAGCTTTCTGATATTGCATAGTGACACTCTGGGTATGGTGGCTGTCTCGGCTATGACATGTGCTGCAGCACTAATGCAGTACAGGATTAGAAAAATATAAAAGCTAAAATTCTGAGGTATCTCCAGAGCAGGCTTCCACCTCATCATGGAATGGTTGGGTGGGAAGGGGCCTTAAACCTCATCCATCCCACCATGGGCAGGGACACCTTCCCCTATCCCAGCTTGCTCCAAGCCCATCCAGCCTGGCTGGACACATCCAGGGATGGGGCAGCCACGACTTGTGGGACAGCCAGTTTGTGATTTGGGGTTGTTTTTCCCACAGGCCGCCTTACCCGGGGTCTTTCAGGCCACGATTCCAAGCTCTCGTCCGTGAGGAGCAGCCGCAGCCTGCGCAGCCCCGCTCGCAGCATGGCATCCCTGAGCAGCCGCTCCCACAGCAGGACCAGCGTCCAGAACAGGCCCTGGAAATAAAGGAGGATCCGGGTTTTGGGAATCCCGAGCAGGGCAGCCCGTTTGTGGTTTTAGGAATCGGCAGGGAAAAGCAGCCCTGGTGAGAACTGGCAGCTCGGGTAAGGCTGGGCAGCTGGGATGATGTTTCCTAGAAGCAGGAATGGCATCACTTGGGGTGCAGGGCAGGACAGAGGTGATAGAACTGGTTTTGTAGGGGAGGGAGAAAACTGCTAGTAAAGGCTGGCACCAGTAGAAAACTGTTCCACAAAGTTTTTAGTCCAGCTGGAGGAATTTGTGTCCGTAACATTCCCGGGCCATGCCTGGAGCTGTGAGGGTGAACAGGCCACAAGTCATCTGTGAGCACAAACTTTGGTGGTTTTAGCAGAGACAAAGACATTCAGCAACTTGCCAAAAGTGAGAGAAGATCCTGGAAGGGTTGTTTGTTTTTTTTAAATAAATTATGATAATGAACAGAAATATTTGTAATAAAGATGTTTTTTATTGCTCAGTTGGTGCTGCGACAGTCGTGGACACTTTGTGAATAGTTGTGTCTTTTTCAAGGTGACCTGAAGGAGAATAACTGGAATTTTTTCCCCAATAACTCCTTTGCCAGTGGTTTTTTAGGAGTTTCTTTAAGGTTTAGGGTGGCTGAAGGAAAAGTTGCTGCTGCTGCCTCACCAGGGTCCCTAAAACCCAGCAGGGCCCTGGAATCAGGAACTGAGCATTTGGAAAAGTGAGTAGCACAGTTTTCCTTGAATTGGTGCTTCTGCATAACCTGGAATCCTCTGATTTTCCTGAGCTGCCTATGGGACACTTTGGAAGTGATTTTGGAGGGATTCTGCTCTCCGGTTTTTCCATCTGGTATTGCTGAGCCTGGTCCCGCCTTGGTTATCGTGGTCTTGTGGGGTTTGTGTCTATTTTTGGATTCAGTGGGTTTTTTCCCCCTTTTTGAAGCAGACAATTTTCAACACATCCCAAAACTCACTGGTGATTTTGGGATAATTCTGGTGAAAGGACAAAAAGTAGGAGAAATGGCACATAATTTCCCGTTTGGGAGATTAGGACTCGGCATCCCTGAGCACATTTATCTTTTATTGTGACTGTGAGTGTGAAATCAGACAGTGCTGATTGCAGGACTGGCAGGTTCAGTCTGATAAGGTCCTGCTGCTGTGGGAGTAGATTTTTTCCAGCTCCACGAGCTCTTGGCTGTGTCATCGCATTGGCTAAAATCCTGGTTTTGCTATCCAGCTGTGGGAGACAGATCCAGAATCCCTGGCTGCTCTGTGCTGCATGAAAACCTCCTGGTGAAACTTGGATAAAACTGGCTTGAGTTGTTTGTGATCCTCCAAATCCAAGGAATCAAAGCAAGGACTGGATGTACTTTCCCACCATCTCAATGGATTTGTGTGGATTTGGACTCTTGGTGTTGTTTGGAGCAGAGTCAAACTCTGTAGAGGCTGAGAGGTTTAATTTAATAAAATGTAAACTACAGCATCTGTTTGGGTGATTTATTTGCAGCTTTGAGAGCTGTGGAGAGCCTGGAAAAGCTGGGAGTGAGCAGGGGCTCAGCTCCCCCTTCCCTAGGGGACTGCAGCAGGTGAGGAGGGGTCCCACAGTCAGAAAGGTTTGGCTGGGAAAGGACCTTAAAGCCCATCCAGTTCCAACTCCTGGACACCTTCCACTATCCCAGGTTGTTCCAAGCCCTGTCCAGCCTGGCCTGGAAAACTTCCAGGGGTGCAGGGGCAGCCCCAGCTGCTCTGGCAATCCCAGCCCAGCCAGGAATTCCTCATTGCCAAGATCCCATCCATGCCTGCCCTCTGGCAGTGGGAGCCATTCCCTGGGTGCTGTCCCTGCAGGCCTTGTCCCCAGTCCCTCTGCAGCTCTCCTGGAGCCCCTGGAATGCTGCTGACCTCGTGTCCAGAGCCCAATTCCCTTTGCATCCTCTGCCAGACCAAAGGGAAAACCACCACCTCCCTTCCTTTTTGTTCCTGCTATTTTCATGCCCTTTCAATCCATTCCTTTTCCAGGCCACTGACCCAGCACACCCTGTTTGTGCTGGCACCAACTCCAGCTCCCAAAGGGCTTTTCCACCCAATTTGGGAAAAAGGGGAAACAACCACAAGCTTTTCTCATCCTTCTTCCCATTTATTTACTGATTGCCTTCTTCCCTCTCTCCAGCTGCTGCAGCCCTGCTCCCAGCTCAGTAGGAGTTGTCCCGGGCGTGCTCCATGATGACCTTCAGTGCCAGCCAGGTCTCCTGGGCCGTGGGGACGATCTGCTTGGCGGGCAGCAGGAATCCGTAGCGCCCCGTGTCCCGCAGCTCGAAGGTGAAGGAATATTTAATCCCCTGGTTGTAGGTCCAGTCCACAGTTGAGCCACTGGCTCTGTCTGAGGGAGGAAAAAATGGGGGGGAATCAGAGCCTCGATGGTTTTGTACTGGAATCCCATGGGATGTTGGGCCTGTGTGAGGGATGGGTTTGGGATCTGGGGGTTTTGGGGCTGCCCCAGCACTTACAGATGGTGGTGATGATGCTGCCATACTTGTACTTGGTGCCATACAGGGAGGACAGAGCTGCCACGGCCTTGGCAGAAAGCTCGTGCTGGGAATACAGGGAACAGGGAAAGATGAGCCAAAGAAAGGAAAAACCAGTGGGACACAGCTTTTTTCTGGGTGCAACAAAGCTCCTCCCAGCTTCCCAAGGGATGCAGGACAGAGGTGGCTCCTCCTTGGAGCTGCAGAAGAGCTCCACCCCATCCCAGCCCCTCAAAGCACGTGGGCCTCACCAGTTCCTGCTCATCTGGTGCCGGGGTCTCGGTGTAGCCATAGGGGTAAAGCAGGAGCTGGGAATAGCTGTGGATGGAGACGAAAGCCTTGATGTTGCCATGGCTCTTCACAAAGTCCACGATGGATTTCACCTCGGGCTCCGAGTTGGGGTAGGGTCCGTGGTACGTCTCCGTGCAGGAGTTTCCGCTGGCTCCGGCATCTGTGGAGAAGAGGATGGTGAGAACACAGTGGGAATTTGGGGGCTTCCAAGCCCAAGAGGTTTTCCCACCCCTCAGCTCCTTGGTGGTGATCAAGGGATGCTCCTGGGGCTCCTCCTAGAGATTTGTGTGGTGACTTTCATTTGTCACTGGGGGACATCAAAGCCATGGTGGAGCCCAAACCCTCGCCTCTGCCACGGAGAGCAAATCCCGCCTCTTCCCCAGGGGACATCAATGGATCTTTGAGCCAGGAACAGCTTTGGAGCCTCCAGCTGGAGAGTGGAAGCGCTCCACAGGGGCGAGGGGACAGCTCTGACCTCCAAAACCTGCGTCCCAGTTGCGGTTGGGGTCCACTCCGACACAGAGGGCGCCCGCGTGCTTGGACCTGGTCTTGCGCCACATGCGGTTCTGGAAGGGCAGAGCCACCTCAGCCGGTGCCCAGGGCTGGAGCTCCACAGCTCGTGGTGGTCCCCTTCCATCCCATGGAAACGTGGGCGAGGAGGCCTTGCCCTCTCAGGGATGTGCAGCCCCCAAATCCTGCTCCCCAGCCCCATCCAGGGCAGTGGTAGGAGCCAGGGAGAGGAGCCGGGGCAGTACCTTGGTGTGGGTGTAGACAAAGCCATCGGGGTTGGTGACAATCTCCAGGAAGATGTCCATCGTCTCCAGGATGGAGGCCACGCCTTCGTTATTCGCGTGATCCTGGACAATCTAGAGAGGATGGAGGTTTGGAGCTCCCTGTCCTCCCTGTGGGATCACCCACGTGGATCCCACAGCTCCTGAGGAGCGGCTGGCCCTGTTGGGATGTGTCGGTACCTTCTTGGCAAACCAGACGCCGCTGGCCTGTGTCACCCACTCGCGGGAGTGGATCCCGGTGTCGATCCAGATGGCCGGGCGGTTCGTGCCCCCCGTGCTGAACTGGGAGAGCAGAGAGGGGGGGGTTGGCTTTGTCCCTGTCACCGCTTTCCCCCCTGGATCACAATCCCCAAATCCTCACCTTGAGCACGTAGAGGGGACGGTTCTCGGTCGAGCGGCCAATCTCCAGCTTGCTCACCAGGTTGGGGTTCTCGGCCACCAGCATGTCCATGAAATTGTAGATCTGGGAACGAGAGATGTGGGGGTCACTCCCAGCTCACCCCCCGCCCAAGAGCAAACTTTTTCCCCAAAATGCCCCAAATCTTGTGCTTTCCACCTCATCTATGGTGTGGTAGGCCTCGTAGTTGAAGGTGGTGGTGTCGAGTGACCGCTGGCGGCTGCTGCGGAGCATCTCCGTCTGCTCTTCATCCACCAGGGCCTGTGGGACACGGGGTGGGATGAGCCTCATTCCCACCGAGGGGATCCCACCTCTCCCTCCCCTCCCCAGCGGCGCTGCTGACCTGCACATCCTCAATCATGATGGAATAGGAGACCCCAGCGGCCTCCAGGTGGGCTTTGACCGCCTGCAGGCTGCGGAAGGGCACGCGGACGTCCACGGGCAGTCCGAGCCTGCGGGGAGCCAGCCAGAAATCCAGCTGGATGGGAAAGATGGACATAGGGGTGAGATCCTGCCGCGGGATGCACCCCCAGCACCAGCCTGTCTTGCTTTTCACCGCTTGGTTCCCATAATCCCACATCCAACCCCATCCTTGCTGTGCTTGGGGGGTCCCCAGAATCCACCTGCACAGGCAGTACCTGCAGATGCTCCAGCTCCTGCAGCTCCTGCACCTTCTGCAGCTCCTCATCGCTCTGGGGGATGACGCGCAGCACCTGGTGCCTGTGGGTTGGGGGGTGTGGGACGAGTTCCAGCCCCGTTAGTCCGACCTAACCCCACCCATCCATCCCCCCATTCCGAGGATTTCCCCTGAGCCTTTTGCCTGCCCCAGCCGGTGCCACCGTCCCCACCCCAGCCCCCCTACCCAAAGAAGGTCTCGGTGCAGGTGGCCACTGCCACCAGGGCAGCCAGGAGCACGGGGAGCCTCATGGTCAGCGGGGAGAGCCGGTCTCACATCCCAGCAGTGCCCTGGGGCCCCTTAAATCCCATGGGATGGCAGCCCCAGCCCAGCCCCTCCAGCTGTCCCTTTTCCCAGGGCCCTGGGAAGGCTCTGGCTGCCACCAGCCAAGGTCAGGCCCTGCTGTCCCCGTCCAGGCGCTCCCAGTCCTGGCCAAACCTGTCCCAGGAACCGGCTGGGGCCCTGCTGAGTCAGCTGCCAGCAAGGTGAGACCGGGAGGTGCCAAAATCCCACAACCTCCAGCACTGGCAGAGGGGAGGGAAAGGATCAATGTGGGTTGAGAATGCACAAAATGCAGATTTTCACTTGGGGCTTGGAGCTGGATCCCTAAACCACAGCAGTAGGGAAACTGGTTTAAAATTTGGCTGAGGAAAGTGGTGTAAGTTTGGCCCAGGACAGAGGTCAGAGCAGGTGGCAGTTGTCCCAGTAGCCAAAAATAAACAGCAAATACCCTGAGGGTACCCCATGACCCTCCTTGTAGGCCCCTGGGAAAGGATGATGGAGCAAAGCTGCTCAAAACCCCACAAATCTGGGGTTGCTTGCCCAAAAACCTCATCTCCTGCCATGCTGGCTGTTGGCTCCAAAGGATGGGGACTTTGAGCCAAAGTCACAAGGGGAAAGTCAACACCTGCAGGACTGGGAGTCCTTTTCCACCCTCTTTTTGGAGATTAGCATGAAAAAAATGAGGGTGCCTGAAACCACTGAATCTCCATGAGGATTTATTGAGGGGAGGGGATGCTGGGGGAGATGCTGGGGTCAGTATGGATGTTCCAGGACGTGGACCATGATGTCCAGGAGCGCCGGCCACGTCTCGGTGGCAGTGGGGATGATCTGGGAGCTGGGCAGGAGGAATCCGTAGCGCCCTGAGTCCCTCAGCTCCAAGGTGAAGGAATATTTCACCCCGTTGTCATAGGCCCAGTCGATGGTGGTGCCTCCTGCCATGTCTGCAGGGAGAGGAGCCCAGATGGGAGCCCATTCCCGAGGGGTTTGCTGAGGGATGAGGGAGGGGCACTCACAGATGGTGTTGGCGATGCTGCCGTAGGTGTATTTTGTCCCGAACACGGCGGCCAAGTCGCTCACGGCCTTCTTGGCCAGTTCATTCTGCAAAGAAACCACCAAAAGTGGTGGGATCTGGTGGATCAAGGGGCAGGGGAATCTAGAGCCCATCATTCCCTATCCCTTCTGCTCTAGGTTTTCCCAAAAAACCCTTAATTTTTGATGTGTGAGGTCCATCTTGCAACCACCCTCCACCAGAACCCCGGTGCAGGGGTTCAATGTTTGGGTTGCATCTAGCAAGAGGAGCAGGGAAGCTCCTGGGATGCTCTGCCTGACTTTGCCAGGTGGCCACAGCCCCGCGTTTGGGGCCATCTCACCATTTCCTGGTGGTCGGGTGCGGGCGCCCTCCTGTATCCGTAGGGGAAGAGCAGCATCTGGGAGTAGCTGTGGATGGAGATGACGGATTTGATGTTCCCGTGGGCGCGGATGAAATCCACGATGGCTCTCACTTCCCTCTCGGAGTGGGCGTGAGGGCCGTGATAGGTCTCAGAGCAGGGATTGCTGCTGGAGCCAGCGCCTGGAGTAGGGGGAGGGAGCAGATCCAGAGGGGATCCCTCAGGAAGGGTTTCCATCCCTGGGTTTCTCCACTCCAGCAGAAAGTTTTGATGTTTTGAGGCACAAACAATGGCTGAGGTCTCACCTCCAAACCCAGCATCCCAGTTTCGGTTGGGATCCACTCCGACGCAGCGGGACCCGGCGTTGAGGGACCTGGTCTTGCGCCACAGGCGGTTCTAGGAGCACACGGAGGGGACGCTGGGACAGGGATGTGAGTCCCAACCTCTGCCCAAGCATCTCCAGGGATCTCCACTCACTGCCCCACAAGAGAGGAGCATCCCTCCCCACCCAAAACCCACGGACAGCCATGGTTGGGGAAGGCGCTGGGACAAGATCCTGCCGTGCTGTCCCCACACTCACGGAGCTGTGGGTGAAGGCAAAGCCATCGGGGTTGGTGACAATCTCCAGGAAGATGTCCATGCTGTCCAGGATGGCTGTGACAGAGGGGTCCTGCCCGTATTCCTTGGCAATCTGTGCACGGAGAGGAGCAGGAGCTGCCCTGGTGCCTCTCAGATGAGGGGTGGGATGGATACAGGGTAAGAATTGGGGTCCCACATCCCAGGTGATCCCAGGGTCACCTTGTTGGCCGTCCAGAGCCCGGTGGCCTGGGTGATCCATTCCCGCGCGTGGATGCCGGTGTCCAGCCAGATGGCCGGACGGTTCGATCCCCCGGTGCTGAACTGTGCGGAACCACGGGATCACTGAGGCTGGAAAAAGCCTCCAGGATCATGGAATCCACCCTGTGCCCCAGCCCAGAGCCCTGAGTGCCACCTCCAGGAGTTCCTTGGGCACCTCCAGGGATGGGCACTCCAGAGCTCCCTGGGCAGCCCCTGGGCAGCCTGAGCACCCTTCCCACGGGGAAATTGCTGCTGATTCCACCCTGAGGCTCCCTGGCACAACCTCTCACCCTGAGGGGATTCTCAGGGCCAGTTTGCCCCAGGACCCACCTTGAGCACGTGCAGGGGCCGCTGCTCGTAGCTCTGCCCGATCTGGACCTTGCTGACGAGCTCGGGATGATCCTCCACCAGGACATCCAGCCACTCGTAGATCTGCAAGGAGGAGCTGCTGCCTCACCAGGCTCAGCCTGGCTCTCACCTTTTGCTTTTCAGGGTATCCAGCACCAGATGCCACAGGCAGAGCTTCCCTGGGGAGGATCTGGTGCTTCCCTGGGGACCTGGGGCTCCTCTGGAGAAGACCTCGTGCTTCCCTGGAGAACATGGGGTGGCTGGGGCTCTGTGTGAGCAGGGAAAGGCATGTCACAGCATTTTTGAAAAAGTAGAATGAATGGTGAGGGAAAAAGCTCTGAGACCTCCCAACACCACCACAGCCCCCAGCAGTCCCAAACTCTCCAAGCACTCCCAAAGTGAAGCTGGAAATGTCTCCCACAGGGTGGGAGATTGCAGGAGTGGCCACGCTGGATGTGGAAGGTTTCCCAGTCTCACATCTCAGCTGAAAGCTCCACCAAGGAGGAGAAACGTGTCTCAGGGAGGTCTCACCTGTCACCAAAAACTCACCACAACCTTCACCACAGGGATGTGACCCCAGCAGGACAAAGCCAATGCTCTGCAGAGAAAGGTACCTCATCTATCGTGTGGTAGGAGGCGAAATCAAACATCCTGGAGCTTCTCTTTACCCTCCTAGACCTCCTCATGCTTTCCTTTTCTGCATCCAATAATTCCTGGTTAGGATGCAAAAAAACCCAAGATCAAAAAGGCTGGAAGGAGGAGGGGGTTGGATTTTTCTTCTTGAATCCAACTTCTGGATTTCTCTCAGGGCTGAGCTGCAAGAGCTCATCCTGTTCCTGTCATAGCCATTACCTGCACATCCTCAATCATGATGCTGTAGGAAAAATTATGGGAATCCAGGAATTGTTTGACTCCTTGGAGGCTGGGGAAGGGCACCCGCAGGTCCACGGGGTGCCCAGGGCTGTTGGGGTGACGCCAGAAGTCCACCTGGGAAGAAGAAATTGAGCTGGAAGGGAGAACTCAGCCCCATCCTGCACTGGTGCTCATCCACTGAGCTCCCCAGCACCTCCAGGGTCTCACAGGAATTGCCATGAAGGATCTAAAAAGGTTTTGAACAAATTTTGGGCCACAGATGGATGTCTGCATAGGGATTTACAGAAATGTTTCAGCCCAAGTTGTAGCTCCAAAATGGGGAGGAAAAAAGATGGGAAGGCAACAGAAGGAGGAAGCCCTGGATTCACCTGGGTCTGTGACCAGGGGGGTGCTCAGGTCTCAGAGCTCACCTGCAGCTCCTCCTGCTCGCCCAGCACCCTGAGCAGAGTGATGTGCTCCTCGTTCCTGGCTGTGACACGCAGGACCTGGTCCCTGCAGGGAGGCAGAGAGGTCACAGGGAGGGGACTCTGGCCTGGGGGGAGGCTGGGGAAGCTCCACACCAGCTCAGAGGGTTGGAAAATGCATCAATTGTTGTGTTGGGAGAAAAAAATGCAGGTTCAGAGCAGCCACAATGGGAAAAGAGCAAGTGCTGGGAGCCTGAGATGATCTCCAGCCTTGTTTGGTCAGCTCCCAAGATATTGGGGCATATCTCACATGGATATGTTCTATATCTGTGGATGTATTCCCTAGCAGAGGTCCCAGTCCAGCCTGGCTGGGCTTCCCAAGGACAGGCACAGCCCCTGGAGAGGAGGAAATGTTCTGTGGGAGAGAGGTTTTCTCATCTTGGATCAATCCTCTACCTCCAACCTCTCCTGCTGGGCAGTGCTTAAAGCTGCTTCCAAAATGGCACAAAATTCCTTCAGCTTTCCCCTTTTGTACCTTTCATCCTCTTCACTCCCATTTATCAGTTTAGCCACCTCCCCAGGGTGATAACAATTTCCTTTCTGGGCCTGGAGGACTCAGGCAGGCATTAAATCCTTGTGAATTTTCCAAAATCAGGGAGCAGCCCTGACATTCCCTGGACATTCTTGGCTCACAGCTGCTCAGATCCCTCCCAGCTACCCCAAGTCTGGAGGGGAGTGATGGGATCCTGGATGGATCCCTCAACCATGGCATCGTGTCCCAGGAGGAAGGAAAGCAGGGAGGAAGGTGGGTCAGCCACATCACAGAACATCCTGAGCTGGAAGGGGCCCACAAGGATCAAATCCAACTCCAGGCTCTGCCCAGACACCCCAACAATCCCACCCTGACCTTGAGGGCATTGTCCAAACACTCCTGGGCCTCTGGCAGCCTTGGGAATGTGACCATTCCCTGGGGAGCCTGAGAAGTGCCAGCATCCTCTGGATCAGGAACCTTTCCTGATATCAACCTGAACCCCCTGGCACAGCCCCATCTGTTCTCTGGGTCACAAGAGCAGCAGCTCTGGCTCCAGTGGCAGTCCAGCTGCTGGGACATCCAGCAGCCCAGGGGCACTTTTTTATGGAAAAGTTTTCCCTACTCTGAACACAGAATTCCCACTTTCTCTACAAGTTAGTTCTCATTGCCAGTCCATTCATTCAGACCTTTCTGGAAATGGGTTGGAAGCTTTGGGAGTTTTGGGTAGTCCTGACCTCCCCCTATATTCCATGCCCCCTTCTCAGCCTCATTCCTGCACTGGTGCTGTTCTTATCTGCAGGAGCTGCAACCAGGGTGTTCCTCCTGGAAAAGTGCTGCCCTCCCTCCCCAGGGCCCCTTCTCCAGCCACATCTTGTTCTTTCCCACGGCATGTTATTCCCAGCAATCCTTGGTTATTCCCAGCAATCCTTGGCTGTTATTCCCAGCAATCCTTGGTTATTCCCAGCAATCCTTGGCTGTTATTCCCAGAAATCCTTGGTTATTCCCAGCAATCCTTGGATGGCTCCACAGCCATCGTCTTTGAGCCCTACACATGCTCCCCATATCCTCTGGGATTCCACACCCTGGCAAAGCTTGCAGCGACGTCCTCAGGCTTCAGCATTCCCCAATTTCTACCTGCTCCAAACCTCCCTCCAAAGCTGGGGTGAAAGCAAACCTTTCCCAGCTGGCAGAAACCCCTGCTGGATTTCCATCCTTTGGGATGTCACCCTTCTGGCTGACCCTGAAGGACCGTGGTGGGCACGGCCATCCCCACCCCAGCCGCGGTGTCCCACCGCCCCCCGCCCCAGCAGGACTCACCCCACGAAGAGCTGCTCAGTGCTGGTGACCCCCAGGAGGGTGAGGAAGACCAGGAGGGTCTCCATGGTGGGTGTGAGCAGGGCACAGCCCCGAGGACGGACAGAACCCCCTCGGTGCTCGGGGTCCCTCCCGGAGCTCCTCACCGGGGCCGCATCCGCCGTCCCCGCGGCGTCGGCAGCGACAAACAGAGCAGGCAGGAAGGGCTCCCGGAGCCCAAATGTTTGCTTTATTTGGCAAAGTCAACACAAGAGCAGCCAAATTAGGGAGGATCTGATAACGTCTTCCTCGGTGAGTGGGTCCTGGATGAGTGTCCCCGCTCCCAGCTCCGAGCTGCCGTGGGCACGGGCGGCTCCCAACCCACGGGCGTGGGACGGTGGGGATGGCGTGGTCACAGGAGCCCCAAAACCACAAGGAAACACCTCTTTGTTTCCATGGATTTCTTCATTACACACTGCTATGAGTAAGTCAATCATAATTATGATTAGTAATGCATGTGTAATGACAAGCTACTACAAAGTTACTTGCAGAAAAAACAAGCATTTAAACGTAGATTTATTTATGATTAATTAGTTTATGCATACATGTATATAGATATAGATATATAAAATGTAAAATAGATATATAAAATGTAAAATATGTTATTCAAGTTATTCATCAAACCATTCCCAGGAGTGGGGTCCCTTGATGGTGGACGAAATCTCTCTTCAAAGCGGATGGAAGTCGTGGAGCTCAGAGGTGCACAAGGACGTTCACCTGGGGTAATGTTCAGACAGAAAGGTTCATTTTTGGGTAGAAAATGAATTATTTTTATGTGTCAGTGTAAGCAGTGGCTGTGGAGGAGCTGTCACCGACTGGGCTATCCCAGGAGGTCAGTTTGTCAGAGGTGTCTTTGTTCCCCAGTTAAAGCAGAGTCTTTGTTCTGCAGGTTACAGCAGGGCCTTTGTTGGGCCTTATCTGCGCTGCCCCTGAGCTCCCACCGTGCCTGTCAGGGATGCTCTGGCTCCTGGGCTGTGTTCCCAGGCTGGCAGGCACCTCCCAGGGCAGGTTTGTACAGCTGACATCCTCTGACCATGGTTTTCTCCATTAAATCCAGGGGGTTCTGGTTGCACCAGGAGCAGGAGGTGCCAGGGGAAGGTGCTGGGGTCTGTTGGGGCTTTGCAGGGCAGAACTGCTGCTGTTGCTGAGGGGGTTCCAGGATCCTCTTCAGGGCAGGATTGTGAGGTGGTTGAGGTGGGAAGGGACCATGGGAGGTCTGTATCCAATGCCTGGGTGGAGCATGGGCAGCTCTGGGGACCCACCAGGGCCCTCCTCGCTGGATCTTGGAGTCCTCCAGAGATGGAGGCAGCCCGGCCCTACTGGCACCAGGTCCTGCTGCTTCTCCTCCTGGTGAAAAGCATTTCTTGATGTCCCTCCTGGCTCTCCCTCATTCCAGCTGATGCTCTTGTCTCTCCCATCCCTCTCTGTGGTGAGGAGCTGGGCTGTTTCCTCAATACTCTCCTTCTTTGGGATGAGGAGGTCCCTGCTAGGTCCCCCCACCCCAGACCTGTGTCATCTCCAGCCCGTCTCCCTCCTCGCCCCACCATGGCACCCACCCTCCTGTTCCTCTGGGTGGCATCCACTGCTCTGGCTCCAGATCTCTCTGGAGTCAGGGCTCCAGACCTGGATGAGCTCTCCTCACACCAGGCCCTTAGGGAGGAGGGGACAGGGGGCCTCAAGCCCTGGATGGTTGGAATGAGCTTCCAAGCCAGGACAAGGTCACAATTCTACATTCCCAGCCAAGGCTCCTCAGGCTCTGCAGTTCCTGCTCTGGAGACAAGAGCTCATCCAGGTCCAAGAGCCAACTGTGTGCCCTGTCCCTAGGATTTACCATCAGTGGTTTTTAGTCACCAGGCAGAGGATGGGATTTTGGAAAGCTGGCTCAGTTTGGGAAGCAGGTGCCCCTGGATAAGGCCATGAGCAGAGGGGACAGGGACACAGGGGCAGCACTGGCTGCCCCAAGCATGGGTTTGCTTTCCAAAACAGCTGCTTTTAACCCAAACCCAACCCCTGGGTCACTTCCCTCAGCTGCACCTTCCCCTTTTCCTGCCACAGCTCCGTGCCCGAGTCTGCAGGGTTTTATCGGACACATCAGCGCTGTTTGCTCTCCTGCCAGCCTCCCGAGGGTGAGTAACTCACCAGCTGCTGGGGGGTCACAAGACACCAAGATAAACCTGTTAGACTCGATAATCACCACAGCAGCAGCAGCCTGAGCTAATCTCTGATCCTTCAGGGCCTCCTGAGCTCTTTGCTCTTAATCCCCAAGAAATTTGCAGGATGAAAATGGAACAAGGGGCTCCTGAGGGACTGGGTGCTGGATCAGGGGAGGTGTCCTCCCATCTCCATCTTCCCTCCAGCCATGTCCACTGGGAACATGTGGGAGGGAGAAAAGGGACAGCCAGATATATGGGGGAGTACATTTGAGGACAGTGGTCAGGGGCCTGGCAAGGTCCTGGGGCTCGTTAAGGGAAATTAAATTCCTTTAATTAGTTCCATAGCCTGGATTATGCTGGTTAACAACAGGCCCTCTGCACCAGCCCCTTCAGCCTGGAGAAGGCTCCAGGGAGAGCTTCCAGCACATTCCAGGGCCTGCAGGGGCTCCAGGAGAGCTGCAGAGGGACTGGGGACAAGGCCTGCAGGGACAGCAGCCAGGGAATGGCTCCCACTGCCAGAGGGCAGGCATGGATGGGATCTTGGCAATGAGGAATTCCTGGCTGGGCTGGGATTGCCAGAGCAGCTGGGGCTGCCCCTGCATCCCTGCAGTGTCCCAGGCCAGGCTGGACACTGGGGCTGGAGCAGCCTGGGACAGTGGGAGGTGGCCCTGCCATGGCAGGGCTGGCACAGGATGTGTGGGCAGGGAGGGTCGTGTCCCAAAATCTCCCTAAGGATGTGTCACACACAAGGAACACGTGCCAAACACCGTGGGGGAATGCACAGGGTTTATTCAGCCATCATGGAGGATTTCTGAGCTGCGCTGCAGAGGGCTGGCTCCCAGCCCAGCTCTCAGGAGGACTTGTCCCGCACGTGCTCCATGATTTTCTTCAGGCCCAGCCAGGTCTCCTTGGCAGCAGGGAGGATCTGGTTGGCGGGCAGCAGGAAGCCGTAGCGCCCCGTGTCCCGCAGCTCGAAGGCAAAGGAATACTTGATGCCATTGTCATAGCTCCAGTCAATGCTGCCTCCACTGGCTTGGTCTGGAAGGGAAAGGGAGGTGGTCCAGAGGGGGAGCAGAGGATGGTGCAGCTCTGCTGTTCTGCTGCTGGCAGTTTGGGGGACAGGGATGAGGTTTGGATGGGAACGCTCAGGTCGGATGTGTGACCGGTGGTGTCACTGCACAGGACACTGTGGCTTCCACCAGGGACAGACCCTGTGGGAAGGACAGGGATTGGTGTCCCGAGACAGCCCCTGAAAGCTCTGAGCGGCCAAATACTCACAGATGGTTTTGCAAATGGTGCCCACTTGAAAGGTGGTGCCATAGAGGGAGCGGATGGAACTGGCAGCAGCTCTTCCCAGAGATTCCTGCAGGGAAGATGAAGGGAAAGTCAGGAAGCAGCCACACTTCCTGAGATCAAACATTGGGATTTCACCAGAAATACCCAAACTGCTTTGGAGATGATTCACACCAACAGCAGCCACAGCATTTCTGGGAGGTGCCACTGCAGGTGAGTTAACTTCCAGCAGGTTCTGTAAGTGTTCACCCAGTGTTTATCTCACTGGCTTGTCAAGGGAAGGCTCAAGAGATACCAGAAATTCCCAAGGCAGTTGGGATCTTCCAATACTCCAAGGTCAGCTTTGTGCTCACTTCAACTACCTAATGGGGGCTGGATGGAAAACAGAGCTGGGTTCTTTGTGAGGGGGGAAAAAGGCAACAAATTGCCACAGGGGAACTGCATTTATGTATTAGGATAAAAAAATCCCCATGAGATTAAGGAAACTTTGGGATGAGCTTGAAAAAGCTGTGGAATTCTTCTTTAGAAATATCAAAACAATCCAAATTCAGACTGAAATTGGCTCTGACTCCAAAGCCCTTTCAGCTCAGGGTTAGAACAGGGACCTCCAGAGGTCTTTCCCATTGGAATTATGGTTGTGAGATCCAGATTGCCTCAGAGATGTTATTCCAGCTGTGGTGCTGTCATTGGGGAAGAGTAAGGAAAGTACAGAAAGGCAGCTGGACAGAAGAGAGGAAGGTAAAACCAAGTCCTGCTGTCTCACCAGCTCGGCATAATCATCTGGCCTGGTGCATTTGTATCCATAGGGATACATCAGGAGCTGGGAATAACTGTGCAGGGTCAGGAAGGCCTTGAAGTTTCCATGATTCTTGATGAAGTCAACAACAGATTTCACCTCCACCTCGGAGTTGGCGTGGGGCCCGTGGTAGGAGTCAGAGCAGGGTCTGTTACTGGCGCCAGGACCTGGTGGTGCAAGGAGGGAACAGAGCCGTGAGGAGTGGGACTCCTGGGAGGTCAGGGCAGAGCCACACAAAGCTGGGCTTTCCTAAGGATGGGGCTGCAGCCAAAGCAAGGCCTTAAACGCTGATAAATGCTCAAACAGCAGTGACAGAGTGTGAATGTTCAAGGAATGCACTTTGACATGATGCAACCTGGAACAGGCTGCCCAGAAACCCAGGAATCCACATTCCTGGGGCTATTCTGTGGTTGGATGGGGCTGGGAACAACCTGGGATAATGGAAGGTGGCTTTGCCCATGGCAGGGAGTGGAACTAAATAATATTTTGGGTCCTTCCAACCCAAACCATTCTGTGATTCCATAATTCCATGATGCTGCCTCACCCTGTGCTCTAGGGTGATTAATCCCCTTTATAAAGGCAGCTGCTGGTTCTGTGTAGCAGGAGCCAGAATCCAGAAGCTTCCTCCCTACCTCCAAAACCTGCATCCCAGTTCCTGTTGGGATCGACTCCGACGCAGATGCTGCCGGGAATCTTGGAGCGGGTTTTCCTCCACATGCGATTCTACAACAGAGAAATGCTCAAAAGGGAGCAAATCTGGGTGCTAGCACCAAAACTGCTCCCCAGGAAGAGCTGCCATCCATGGGGGATTGATCTTAGGATGATCCCAAGAGTATTCCTGACTGCCAAGATGGGCCAATGGTCAAAAATCAAATGTATTTACTAAAAATGGGTATTTACAGGGGGTTAGGATGGGTTAGACAAATAATGAGAATCTTTGTCTGCCCAGCTCTTTGGTAACTCCTCTCACAGCATTAAGACTTTCAGAGCCCACTTCTCTCAT
The DNA here is from genome assembly GCF_963513975.1 of Fringilla coelebs. Taxonomy (NCBI): domain Eukaryota; kingdom Metazoa; phylum Chordata; class Aves; order Passeriformes; family Fringillidae; genus Fringilla; species Fringilla coelebs. The sequence continues at coordinate 1,156,091 of NC_140033.1, read as the reverse complement.
GTGTATTATCTCCTTGGAAGAGCCAGGAATCTCACTGAGCTCAGAGAGCTGACCCACCGAGGTGTGAGTGTACACAAATCCATCAGGGTTGGCGACTGGCAGCAGGAAAAGATCCATCTTGTCCAGCAGGGAGGTGATGGATTCATCAGTTCCATAGTCAGAGGCAATCTAGGCAGAGACAGAGCACACCCTGCTTAGCACAATAATTCCTTCCCAGATGCTCATTCCCTCATGGTTTGGGACACAGGAAAGGCTGGATTTTGGGGCAGGGAAACAAGGAACACCCATTATCCTTGGGCCATAACTGTTCCTTGTTCTACATGTGGAGTGAGCAGAGAATCTGTTTTATTATTTTACTCTGAAGACAGGAGGTCTTTAGAATAAAATGGAGGAGGATAAAATTTCCTCCCAGAGGACAGGCCAAGGCTGGCAATAAGACTGAAATTGAAGAGCCAGGTTGGGAATTCTCAACTGTGCTGCACTGACAGAGCCCAAGGGGCTTTTGGACAACACTAACAGGGAGGGTGGCTCTTGGGGATGGTTCTGTGCAGGGCCAGGAGTTGGACTCCATGATCCTGGTGGGTCCCTTCCAGCTCAGCTTACTCTGTGGTCCTGGTGGCTGAGAATCCTCATTTATAGAGAGCTGGAGGTCTGAGCATAAACCTCATAAACCAGCCCCACTGCATTTTTCTGGGTGAGCAGAGCAAAGCAGCAATAAAATCTCAAAGTCTTTGGTTATTTGTGTAGCAATTTCACCTGAACCACTACATCTTGTTTGCCCCAACTCAGCTGTTCTAACAGGACAGAGTTTCCCAGTTCTAGGCTGAGGCAGATCCCCAAGGAGTCAGCTGCTTTTGGGAGGGGAATTAACTGAACACACAGAGGGTGATATCCTCTGAAACAGCAGGAAACACTGCCAAGACAGGCCAGAGATGAATCCCTGCTGCAGGAACCTTGTTGGCGATCCACAGGGCGCTGGCCTGCGTGACCCACTCGCGGGAATGGATGCCGGCGTCGAGCCAGATGGCCGGGCGGTTGGAGCCTCCGGTGCTGAACTGGGAAATCAAACACAGCAGTTCAGACTCTGGCACATCCCATAATAGACTGGGGTGCTCTGTGCTGGCTGTCATTCATCCCTAGGGATGCATTCCGTGATGTCTGTCGTACCTTCAGGACGTACAGAGGCCGCTTTTCGTAGGATTCCCCGATCTGGATCTTTTCCACAAAGCTGTACTCAGATGCAAGATGGTCCAGTTCTGCATTAATCTGAAATGCAAGGCCACCAGGACATGAACATCGTCTTTGAGGGCATTAATATCATATTTATGTGCTCTACCATTCCTTCCAGAGAACCATGGGCTCATTCCGGTTGGAAAGCCCATCCCATTCCACCCCCTGCCACAGGCAGGGACATCTGCCACTATCCAAGGTTGCTCCAACCTGGCCTTGGACACTCCCAAGGATGGGGAAGCCACAGCTTTATTTCTTTTTAGTTCTTTACTTCCCGATTTCAAGATCCCTTTATTTCTCTTTCTTTGAAAGGATGGGTTTTGACAGAGTCTGCAGGAGAGTTTATGGAATTTTGATCAACACTGTCAGGGGCAGCGCTGGCTGATTGTTCTGAGCACAAAATTAATACTGCAAAAAACAAACCCACGTGCCAGAAAAAGCTGCAAGAACAATTTAGATGCTAATATAGGATGTTGAATTGAAGACAGCATGCAAAAAGACCTGAAAAAATCAGAATACTCTTCCCCTGAGGTACTCACATCTTCCAGAGTGTGGTAAGCACCAAAGTCGAAGGTGCTGCTGCTGCGCTGCCTTTGGGCACTCTCAACCATGTCTTGCTTTTCTTTATCCAGAACATCCTAAAATAACATTCAAATGGAGAGAAAGATAAATAAATGAAAAGGCAGTGACTTAATGCTGGTTTAGGTGCTCTTTGGGGATTACTCCTCGTGAGGAAATGTCAGATTAGTGCCCAAGTGAGCGATCTGTATCTGTAACTACTTTCAGCAGAATTTACTGACTGATAGTAACTTCAGTGTTGGGGTTCCCAAATGTCTGGGATCAAAAGTCCATGTGTAATTCCTCAGGGACTGTCAGAAGAGCCCTGTGGAATTTACTGATGTCACTACTCAGAGAACAGCTACAGCGATCCATGGATTGTCTCTGGGGAATAATCCACAGCCTACAAAAATAACGGGAGGATCCCACGGAAAACAGAATATGGGGAAGTGGGAGTGAGGCCAAATTGTGAACCAGTGTTTCCAAAAGATGTAAGAAAGAGGTGCCAGTGGCACTGCCCACCTGCAGGTCTTCGATCAGGATGGAATACTGAATGCCCTGGGATTCCAGGAAGGCTTTCACTGACTGGACACTGACAGCAGGAATTCTCACATCCACAGGGAGGGCAGGGGCAGAGGGGTTGATCCAGAAATCCAGCTGGAGAGGGAAAGGAAAATGGATTTGATTTGGGGAAGGCATCCTGCAAACAGCTCTTGCAGAGTTTAGAGATGCTGATTTCTCCCCATTCCAAGGGCCCCTGCAGAGAGGAGCCCTGGAATGCTCCGTTCTCTGTGGCCTCACCACAACCTTGTATCAGCTCTTCTGATAACTCAATAAAATAACAAATACCAAGGGCTTGAGTCAGTTTTATCACTGATTTCTAGGCTTTGGTCACACAAAAAGAGGAAATTTTAATTGTATCTGATGACTATTTTATTTATTATTCTCCCTTCTACTAGAAATAATTTCAAGAAAAACTCCATATTCCAGTCTTAGGTAATATGAAACCCAATGTTTTCATTTCTCCTTTTATCTCTCCTTTGGTAGGACTTTTCTAAATTTGAATTTCTAAATTATTCATAATATATTTTTTAAGCCAGGGATTTTAAAAAGTGATGTTAAAAATTCTCACCAGTGGCAATAAGAACAGTAATAACCTGGAATTTTACATTGTGTTTTCCTGTTTCAATGCACTGTAGACCAACTAATAAATTCCTTCCATAACTAGGAGACAAAACATTCCCACTGGAAAAACAAGTTTTTCAACACTGAGATTAAGATCTAACAATTCAAAATTGATGTAAAACCAGTAGGAAAAAAAAAAATCAATTCTGGCCCTCTTGAACACTGAGCTGGTACTCGAACTTGCAGGTCAAATTTAAAGTGTTGAGAAAGTAAAATTATTTATGGCAGCCGCCCCGGGGTGATGGGAACCTTCCAAATGAGAAGCAGATTCACCCCTGACCTGCTGTGAATGAGATGCAAGTCCGAAATGCCTCTGTGGCCATGACCCACCTCCAGGTGTTCCAGCGATTCCAAAAGCTGCAGCTGCTTGACCTCCTCCTCATTTTTGGTCCTGATCCGGAGAACCTGGTGCCTGCAATAAATCAGTGTTTTCAGAAGCAGTCCCGGAAGGGGCTAGCCGAGCTGGTTTGTTCCTAGGATCGTTAATTCAGCGTTAATTGTGTGTTAATGGCTCCTTTAATCAGTTGATTTGGTGTCACCCAAGAGTTCAACCAAACAACCAACCACCAGACAACGTGGATGAGTTTTAAACCACAAGGATCGATGCTGCGTCCCTTTGGGCAGCACCCCGTGGGACAGTGATATTGCAGCTGAGCTGGGGAAGGACCCGATGCTTGCGGAGCAGAGCGAACACTACAGCTGGCACTGGTTTCACCTCCCCGCGCTCAGCCAGGGGCTGACAGCAGCGCAGGGCGGCTCGCACCAGTCCAGCTGCGATAAATCACCCTCCGAAGTGCCTCCTGCAGCGGCTGGAGTGATGAACCCACAGCGGGGAGCACAGCCCGGCAGCTGCACAGCTGGAACCTTCCCGATGGAAAGGAGCTAGAAAGGGTCCCGGCACACGAGCTCTGTAATGTGCGAGCTTTATTTACAGCAGCACTCGTTTACACCGCGTTTACACCGCGTTCACACCAGCATCCTCTCCCTGGCCAGCAGAGGGATAAGATCTCTTTGTTGAACCGAGTTAAATCACCTCTGAAAGCACTTTTCCTCATTAATAACTCATTACTGGATCGTTCATAAGCTTTATCTCAGGATTGGATTCTCCTGTGAATTCACCACAGCTGCTGAGGAATGGAATAACCAGAATTCAGTTTAGGATTAAATGAAAAATAGCCCCTCAAAATAGCCCCTCCTGGCTTTACAAATCCCCTAGTTTTGGGACATTATATTATTTTTTATTCTTAATCCTTAAACCTTCATGCACAAATTTACTCACTGGAATCTAGGGCTCACTTCCTGCACCTCAGGATTTATCCAGTGGGATTTCATAATCTTTAATTATTAAGGCTCTTCCAAGGTAGGTGAGGCTGTGAGGAAATACCTTGTGGGATGATTTTTTCAATGCAACATAAAAACAGACTTTCAGAATTTAATGGTTGGAAATCAGGATTTCAAATGCTTAGAAAGAAGAGGAAGAAAAAGAAATAAGAAACTTGGGGGGAAAGGGAAAGGGGTGAACTTTCTGCTGTGAGGACAGGTTCTGGTCTTTCAGCTCTGCTTTTGCAGTGAGGTTCAGCTCAAGCCAAAATCAAGCCTTGGATGAACAGGAACTGAGGATCTCAACTCCACAGCTGGACCCTTCTCCTTAGAAAACACAAACTAAAGTAAGGAAAGGTTCCCTCAAACACCACAGCAGCAGAGCAATGAGAACAATCAGTCACAAAACCCAAAAAAATGTGCCCTGAGCAGATTTTGTCAAGGTGAGACCACGAAAAACAACAAGAAGATACCAGCCCTAAATGAAAGGTTTTCCACAAAAGTGGAACTCACCCAACGAAGGTTTCCAGGCACAGGGAAGCCCCGATGAGGGCACTGAAGATCAAAATCAGCTTCATGTTTGCTGCAACTTCAGCTGGGCCTGGCAAGGGGGAATTTATACAGAGCTTTATTTTTCAGATCAAACACATCTGATAGAACCTATCACTCCATGTGATCAAATTCTCACATTTATCAGAGACTTCAAGGCAACCAGCAGGCTGATTTCACCTCCAAAAAAATATTTTCCACTGACACATCCAAACCAGGGGGGAGGAGTCGGTTCCAAAGCTCTGACCACAAAAATGTGTGTGTTCTTTCACGTTCTTCAGGGCAGAGGAAAACAGGGACAAACTGAACTCATCCCAGCTCTCACTGGGGCTCAGGAGCTCTGCCAGCCCCCTTTTGGTTGTGGGGATTTTGAGTTGTCCATTCCTGGTTCCAAAGGATGTTTGAGGAGTTGTTATCCACGTGGGAGGCAGAGTCCTGCCTGAGCTTTGGGAATAATGTCCCGTGGGAGCCCCCAGCTGCGGCTGTCCCACCGGGCTGCTGGATAAACCTTCTGTTTATCCAAACCCAAGGGTTTCTGAGAACAGCCAGGAGCCGCCCTGCTGGCACAGCTGGAGTTCCTGGGGAGCAGAGTTCCTGGGGGACGTTCAGCTGCTCAATCCACCTCAGGAGAACTAGGAAAGGAATTCCCAGAGAAAACTTCTAACAAAGATCCCAGTTGTATCACTGAGCATTTGTCAGCACCTCCCTGAGGAGTCTCCTCTGATCTCCACTCCCACCCCACTCCTCCTGGTGTCCTGTTGTGTTCACAGTCCCAAGCAAGCCCTTTGTCTCATGTTTTTGGGAACAAAGGGAGCCCCGGGCAGGGATTAGTCCTGTTTTGGCCTGCAGGATTGAGTCATCCTGTAACTGCTGTGTCTTGGGGGCACAGGAGAGCTGCTCTGGTCTCCAAGGTTTAACCAAACCCAGTCCCTGGGGAAAAAGATCTCCACTCCCTCAACTTGAACCAAATAATAAAAATTTATCCCCAGAGACAGGAATCATCACAGGAATTTCCTGCTTCTGGAACTACAGCAGGAACTGTGCTGGGAGTCCAACCCCACCTGTAGCTTCCAGACTCCAATATTTCCTAAGGAATCAGCTGGCTGTCCACACGACCTGCCACGGCTCACTCTTTGAAAACAGGAAGAAGGGATTTAATCTAGGGCAATATTAGAGCTCGTTTCGTTACTCATGCTACATCCCACATGGATTTAAGGGCTGCCAGGAAACCCTGCCAAACCTGATGTCAGGATCCAAAGCATCCCAACAAGCTCTGAGTGCCCTGATCAGCATCCTCTGGGGCCTCCACCCATGGCACTTCAGGAGCTGCATCTAAATCCAAACCTTGGACTCACCCCTCCTCCCCTGGGGGGCTGCAGTGACCACGAGGTCCTAAAGGGTCTGGAGATCAGCCCTGAGCCTTGGGCATCCGTGACATTGGAGTGAATCCAGAGAGGCCCCAGAGCTGCTCCAGGGCTCCTCTCTGCTCTGGAGCCAGGCTGGGAGAGCTGGGGGTGCTCAGCTGGAGAGGAGAGGGATCCAGGGGGAGCTTCCAGCACATTCCAGGGCCTGCAGGGGCTCCAGGAGAGCTGCAGAGGGACTGGGGACAAGGCCTGTAGGGACAGCACCCAGGGAATGGCTCCCACTGCCAGAGGGCAGCCATGGATGGGATCTTGGGAATGAGGAATTCCTGCCTGGGCTGGGATTGCCAGAGCAGCTGGGGCTGCCCCTGCATCCCTGCAGTGTCCCAGGCCAGGCTGGACACTGAGACAATGGAAGGGTTGGAGCCAGGTGGGCTTTGAGGTCCCTTCCCACCCAAACCATTGTGGGGTTTTGAGAGGCTGCCAACCTCCCCAGGGCTGAGCCCGGGGTGCAGGAGGGGAGCAGCAGGGAGGCACAGGTGACACAGCAGGGCAGGTGGAGAAGGGACTCACCAGAAGCAGCAGAGCCCCACGGGGTCCAGCCAGCAGCAGAGCAGGTCTGGTGGCACTGAGTAGGTCCTCGGGGCAGCTCCGAGCCAGGATGTCACCAAGCACAGGCCCAAGTGCCCCTGAGCCCGCTGCAGCTCAAACCAGCCCCGGAACAGCTGGGCTGGGGCTCGGGCAGCTGCGCAGGCGGGGTGGGTGGAGGGTGTGTGGTGAGGGCAGGCAGGGCTCTCCCCGCTGCCCTGCAGGGCTGTGGAGTCACCCAGTGACTCAGGAACAGCTGGGGACACCTGGGTGACACAAAGGTGAAACCAACCGCAGCCTGCCAAACCCTCTCCTCACCTAAAATCCCTGCACTGGTACACGTTTTCCCTGAGAGAGGCCAGAATGGATACCAGCCCCCAACAACAACAACAACTAGAACAGCCTCAAAAATCATTAAATTTCAGTGGGGTGGGTCCATTTCTGTAAAATCCAGACCCTTTGTTGTTGCTGCCCCAAATGATGCAAACCAAGATCCAGGGCTGTAGCCTCTCCCGTCATGTTTAGGGAAAAAATCCCAGAAACTTTTCACCTTTGGATAGAAATATTTCACTGGCATGGCAAAGGGCTCCACTGGCAGCTCATCTCCTGGATAATCAGAATTAATTGGCTATAACGCCAATTTATTTTGGATTACTGATGGGGGAGTTATTGTTTCTGTAAATGATGGATTGCCTCCATGTCCCTAATCCCCCTTGGAAATGCCCTGGATAAGGAATGAGTAGGGATTTCAGTATGTGGTTCACCACTTGTACACCTAGAATTCGTTTTAGAAGCAGAACCTGTATTTTTGATGTTTCTGGAAAATCTTTAGGCTTTATGTCAGGAAAAGCTGAGGCTTTATGTCAGTGTAATAACCCTGGCTGCAATGGAGCCATCTATTTCCAAGTCAGTTCTCCTGAAATTAGGAAATGAAGGCCCTCAGATTTGGAGGGCTATCCTCCTATCCTCACACAACCCTTTCCATTTGCAGCACTTCAGAGCACAAATATGAACTCACACCTGGACCAAAATTTGAAGTTGTGCACGTGTTGGAAATGATATAACTTTCCTAACTAATATTTAATTGGTCTTTCCAATGATTTATGAGCAGTGCCCACTTTTAACCAGCACTAGTAAATCTTCTCCACAGACAATTTATTATTATTTCAATAATGAGATCATCAAATAAGTTTGTTAAAACAAACCTGACAAACTTCAAGGAACAGACACAAAGAATTTGAAGGCTGGGCATGTGGGAACTTAAATTTATGGCACTTCAAGGATGTTGGAGTAACCAGAAAATTACAGGAAATTAAGGCCTGAAAGCTTGGAGACTATGTATGAGAAAAAGAAAACAAAATTACTAAATAATTTGGACCATATCAATATGAAAAGTGAAGAAATGAATAGGGAACATTGATAAAAATGGTAATTAATGAAGATGATTTTGCAACTTAGAATTGATGAACAATAATTTGTTTGTTAAAATACATAAATGTGAAAAATGCATATTTTATGATTGGCTTTTTGCAAATATAAAATGAATATTGTATGTGTTGTGTTAGAAAGCAATGTTGTATTAATTCTCTTAAGCAGTGTGTTAAATATAGTTTTAGGTTATAGCATAAGCTTAAAATAGAAACTATGCTATGTAAGATACTTTTTTTTAAAGAAAGGACTCACACCGAGATAGCAGCCACAGGACAGCTGAATCTTTCAGAGAAAGAGAATTTATTGCCCCATTATCAGGAGAAATTAATTTCTTCCTGCCTCAAAGGTGCTGTTAGGATTCAGAGGGAGAAGTTGACCAGACAGAATCCTGTATTTGAATTGATGCATCATGGATGAGGTGTATGAATATGCAACAGGTTATTGTTTTTAAGGGTTAATCCTCTAACGTGGGGCCTTTTTCAGGTTGTGCTGCCCAGAAATGGCACCAGACTATCTGCAACTCTTTGCTTCTATTGTCCTAATCCAAATTCTCCAAATTATTATTACTCTAATTGTGTTACTATTTTTATAACCAATTTATTACTATTAATTTTTTTTAAATTTTAAAAACAAGCGATTGGCGTTTTTCACACATGGAAATACGAAGTTACACCTCCGCAGAAATATGAAACTACACTTGCACAGCACGCAAAGAGACCTAAAACCCCTTACAGTTTTCCCTACTGTGGCAGCACAGACACGGCAAGGTGCAATTTAGCAATTTAGCTGTAAAGACAAATGAAAAAAACCTGAGCGAAACCGTGAGGGCTCCTTCGCCCCCCCCAACATGGCGGCCCCCTCACGCCCTTCCCGCCAAAACCCGCGCGCGAGCGCCCGCCCCCTTTGCCCCTCCCCCGGCGCGGCCGGTGACGCGGCGCGAGCGCCCGCGCAGGCGCAGAGAGCGCGAGGCCCCGGCGGCGTGAGGGGAGCCGAGACAGCCGGCGGGAAAAGGGGAAAAATCTGCCCGGGCTGAGGGGAAACCGGACCGATCTGCCGAGAGGTGAGGAGCGACATGGGCAGGGGCACAGCCCAGCTTCGGGACGGGGACGGGGAGGTGTGCGGAGGGCGGTTGGGAGGGGAGAAGGGAGGTTCGGGGAGGGGGGACCGGAGAGGTTCGGCGGGGAGGAGAGGGGAGGTTCGGGGAGGGGGGTCGGGGAGGAGGAGAGGGGAGGTTTGGGGAGGGGGGTCGGGGAGGTCCGGGGAGGGGGACACTGAGGTCTGCAGAGATAAAATGTGAACAAGGAGATCAGAGAGGTTTGGGGAGGAGGAGAAGAGGGCAGGTTTGAGGAGGAGGACATCGAGGTCTGCGAAGATGAAATATGAGGAGGGGGGTCGGAGAGGTTTGGGGAGGGGGAGGAGCTGAGGTTTGGGGCGGGGAAAGAAAGGAAGTTTGAGAAACGGGAGAGTTTAAATTTGGAGAGGGGGATCATAGACATTTGAGGAGGAGGATCATCATCGAAGAGGTTTGTGTTGGGGAGTGGAGAGCTTTGGGGTGGAGGGAAGGTGAGGTTTGAGGAGGGGAGAGGAAAAGTTTGGGGAAGGGGTTGAGGTCGGGGGGGAGATGTTAGGGCTGCCTGGGACAGAGTTATTTCCTTCATATTAGGTGTTACTGGGCATAAAGGAGGAAATAAAATCTGTGGGTTTCATTTGACAGAAAATACTCTGTTACTTACTGAAATAAGTGAGAATTTTCACTAAAAACACTGATCTTGCCTGGAGGAGGCAGGAGCTTTCCCTTCTCCTTTTGAAGGATATTATTATTCAAAAATAGGCAGAAGATGGACACTGTTCCTCAGTAACCTGGTTAAGAATCTTCCCATTGATTAAAAATTCACAGATTTTGCCTTTTCCCTGTGTTCTCACAGACAATGACGCCAAATAAGAGTCCAGACACTTCCCTCATCGACCTGGCTGTGAAGATGAGGAAACAGGCTGAGACCAGGAAGGTGGTGCTGGCCTGGGGACTCCTCAATATATCTGTAGCAGGCATGATCTACACTGAAATGTAAGTTACTCATTCCATCTGATTCAAAACAGCAAAGATTCCACCATGAGGAGCCCTAAATACCCCCCTGGGTAGAATTTCTGCTAAATTCTCCCTTCTTGTTTTGCTTTTCAGGACTGGGAAACTCCTAAGCACATATTACAACATCACCTGCTTTCCACTCTGGTACATTGGTGAGTCGTTGCAGCATTTAAATCAAATTTCAGCATTGTTCTTTACTCATTTTTATTGCTGGGAGGTCGTTTTTAAGGCAGGGTGTTTTTTTTGGGTTTTTTTTTTTTTTTTCTGTTTGAGTTTTAAATCAAAACTTTGTTTAGCTTTCTGTGATCTCCCTTGAAGCTGCTGGAGTTCCAGCCTTTTCAGGGGCAGATAAGGAGTGTTAACAGCTATTTCTCTATGGGAAATGGGCAGGAAGGACATATTTAACGTGTGAAGTCTTTCCTGATGTGTGCATTAAGGCTTTAGAGAGCCTTAGATTTATTTTCCTGCTGTGTTGTGCTCTGGGTGTGGGCGATATTTTACAACAATTCAAGTTGCTTTCAGAGGAGGAGACTCTAAGCTCTGTCCAACAGGATGGAAAGAAGCAAGAATCATGAGATTTCTCTTTTGGAAAATAACAATCCCGTTTTAAAATGTATAAATTATTTTCAACAGTGAGGAAAATTTTCTCCAATGGTTCTTGCCTAAGAAAGTGAAGAAATCTTGGATACTTCCCCAGACTGGCAGCACTAACAATGATCTGTTTTAAATAGACATAGCCTGGTTTTGCAGATAATGTAATTTTTGCTCAAGCCATGACAGAAACTGGTGTGTTTCTTGCAGAATTTGCCCTGGCAGCCCTGTTCAGCCTCAATGCCCTGTTTGACTTCTGGAGGTACTTCACCTACACAGCAGCACCAGCCAGCTTGGTGACGAGTCCCAGCCAGCAGATCGTGGGCTGGCTGCGCAAGGCAGGTGGGGAATGAACCCCCTCTTGTTCTTTCCCATGGTTTTATTGTTGTTTCTCCAGTTCTGGGTTCTTCAGTCTGAATTCTCTCCTGGCAAGAGCTGTGAGCTGAGCTGGGTGTTTGGGGCTGTCCTGGTTTAGTTTGTGCCATTTGAAGTGGAACTAATTGTGTTTTGGATAATTGAGACGTTAATTGGTGTGGTACGGATGAGAGCAGTGGGCAGGTGGAGGAGCTGATGGAATATTAGAGAAGCCCCCAGCAGGATTTATTCTGAGCTGGGCTCACAGGTGTCAGTTTTATCTGAGTTCTGTAGGGACCAGCCTTTCAGTGTCCCTTTGAACATCCCTAAAATTGCCCTGGATATTTATTTCAATGAGGAAGGGCAGTTTGTTAACCTGCTGGTGCTTGCCTTGCAGCTGTGCAGATCACCCCTCCGCGGGAGGCAGCAGCCAAGCGAGTGCTGTCCCTGACGCCGTCCCCTCCCATCCAGGGCCAGTGTGTGCTGAGCTACAGCCCCTCCCGCTCGCCCAGCGCCAGCCCCAAGTTCTCTGCAGGCTGCCTGAGTGGCTACAGCCCCCAGCTCCAGGCTCTGGCAGGGACCAGCCCCTCTCACAGCACCTCTGGCACCTATTCACCCAGCGGCAGCTACCCCAAGGTAATCACCAGGACGCTCCCAATGGCACAGCTTCAGCCTTGTCAGTGGAAAGAAATGAATATTTGTTGTTGTTTTCTCCCAAGGTTTCCAGCTTCAGCCACTCTCCCAATGGATCTCCCTATTCCATGAGTGTGGGGCCTGTGGACAGCGCTGGGATCAGGTCTCACTACCGATTCTCCCCCATCCTGTACAACAATTCCACCTACAAAGACGACTGCATCACAGACGTCAAATCCCTGGACACCTTCCTGAGGAACGAGGAGGAGAAACAGCACCGAGTTCAATTGGGTAAACTGGGGGGGCTGCTGGGAAAAGCTTGGCAGGGAAGAGGGGTTGGTTCTATCCAGTGTTGGCTTTTGGGATGGGAGTGGTACCAGTAAAAAGGCAAAGGGCCTCTCCTAGTGAGGAGTTGGGGTGTGAGGTAGAACCCCCTGTTTCCCCTTCAGGCAGTTTTCCTCCAGTTATTCCTTGGAACAGGATCTAAGCCTGGGAATGCTGCTGGATTATCTCTGTAGCAGTTGGTGGCTGTAATGGACTGAGATAAGATCACCTTGATAAGAGGGGGATTTTGTCTAAGTGGTTTCAGATAAGGGGCTGAATCCAGTACATTTTTGTCCTGGATTGGAGCAATCAAGATAAGGAGAAAGGCGATGAACTACACCCAGTATGTTTTTCTCCTGGGTTGGGACAATCAAGATAAGGGTAAATGCAGTGTTTCTGCAGAGTATTCACTCTCACTGACCTGTTGTCCCCGTGCTGTTTCTCCAGAATCACTTGGCAATAATTGAACTTCTTAATGCATTAATCTTTGCAGGAAGCTCAGATTCCAGCTCTCCCTCCAGCAGCCCAACGTTTTGGAACTACAGCCGCTCCATGGCAGACCACGCACAGATCCTGAGGAAGTTCCAGTATCAGCTGGCCTGCAGGTCCCAGGCTCCTTCTGCACACAAGGATGAAGCTGATCTGACCTCCAAACAGGCTGCAGAAGAGGTAAATTCCACAAAAAAAGTCAAGAGGGAGAAATGGGATTTTAAAATGTGCCTTTGTGCAAAGGTTTGGATTTGAGCTGAGTCAAGAATGTGGGGGAAAAAGTCCTCCAGCATTCAGCTGACTCCTGTCTTTTGCAAGCAGCAGGAATTGTCACAGACCCTAAAAACTCTGGGCTCTGTGAGGTTCTCATGTGGATTTAATAAACCTTTCCATAGGTTTGGGCACGGGTGACAATGAACCGGCAGCTCCTGGATCACATGGATTCCTGGACAGCAAAATTCAGGAATGTGAGTCCTTCTCTGAGGAGTTCAAGTGGGAAAATTCCTCCGTGTCCTCTGTGCCTGAGATGGGAAGGGTTGCAGTGCCTGGCTGAGGGTTGGGGTGCTCTGTCACACTCAAACCCACACATTTATCATCTCCCTGCTCTCCTGAGCCAAACAGGAGAGGGACTGCATCCATCAGTTTGTGCTTGCAGGGCTGGGATTCATTATCCCCTCTCCTCATTGTCCAGAAAAGCTTCACCTGATACAGATGGCTTTTCCCAACTCCTAGACATTGAATTTTCTGCCTGGCTTGACAATTAAATTCAGTTATTTCCCTCCTTGATTGGTTTCAGTGTTTCTGTTGAGCTGCTTTGTGGTTGTGGTGGGGATGGTTGTAGGGTGTAAGCTGAGGGGTTTATTAAACATTCCTGTTGCTTCTGAGCTTGAATTTTCCCCTTTTTCCCTCCCAGTGGATCAATGACACCATTCTGGTGCCACTGGTGGAGGAGATGGAATCTGTGAGCACTCAGCTGAGAAGGATGGGCTGTCCAGAACTGCAGATTGGAGGTAGGATCAGCAGCCCGGGAATTCCCTTGGAATGGGTGGGACATAAATTAGGGCTGGCAAACAGTTTTGTTCCATTTCTGCTCTCTTTAGATATTGTCTTTGTTCCACCTCCTGCATTTCTTTAAGCTGAGGTTTTCCATAGTACTTCTATAAATATCAATGCTTGGACACTTGGATACAATTCTTAAATTCCTCTTTTTTTCTCCCTTTTTTCTCCCATGAGTTTAATTTTACAGCTCAAATTTTCAATAACAATTGATTATTAATTAGGCAGAAAGCATTTAATAGACAGATGGGCTGTAAATTAAAATTTGTGTCTCCCAAAAGTCTCACTGTCTCCACTGCCATCTGCTTTTCCAGGTTCTTCCTTCAGTTCACCCACTTCTTGAAAGAAAAGGGTTTTTTAAATTCTCAATTTTTTAGAAATTCTGATGACCTGGGGTTCTGTTTTTCATTTCAGGTTAGGATTCTGTAGCAGCTGCTTCTCCTGCGGTTTCAAATTAACTGAGAAGTGGATTTGATGTGCTGCCTTTTAATTAAATGCCTTTTTTGGGTTGTTCTTAGAGTGTTTCCTCCAAAGCTACTGTTGCAAAGTGCTTAAAAAAACCTGTAAATGCTGCTTTTGTTTTCACTTTGTTTCTCTCCCGCTGCTCTTTAAGCTCCTGTTGCTTCCTTGTAGCTGATGTGGAGGAGACTTGTGCTACTTTGTAGTGACTGGGCTGGTGTTTGGGCTGTGGGGTGTGGGTGTTTGCAGCCCCGGCAGGGGAGCTGCAGTGCCCCGCTGAGGCCGGCTCTGTTGCAGAAGCCAGCATCAGCAGCCTGAAGCAGGCAGCCCTGGTGAAAGCTCCGCTCATCCCCACCCTCAACGCGCTGGTGCAGTACCTGGATCTCACCCCAAACCAGGAGTATCTGGTGGAAAGGATCAGAGGTTCGTGCTGTTGCTGTTCTGACTGCCAAACATTTCCATACTGCCGTGAGCTACCTGGCTCTGCATCCCAGAGCAGCTGCCCCTGCATCCCTGCAGTGTCCCAGGCCAGGCTGGACGGGGCTGGAGCAGCCTGGGACAGTGGGAGGTGTCCCTGCCCAGGGCAGGGTGGCACTGCATGATCCTTCACTTTCCCTCCAATCCAAACCCTGCTCAGGGTGAAATCGAATCACTTCATTATCCACAAACAAAAATCATCCTGTAACTTCACCCCTTGGATCGATATCTTCCCTTCCAATTGGAATTGTTCCCATTTCCTACACCAGAACCCCCCTTTGTTTAGATGCACTTCCAGCCCCCGGGAAGGGAATCACTGCCGGGGCTGCAGCGAGGTGCAAACTGCTGCGGCTGCAGCGAGGTGCAAATTGCTGTGCCTGCAGCGAGGTGCAAACTGCTGTACTTGCAGAGCTCTCCCAGGGAGGGTGCATGAGCTCCTTCCGCTGGAACGGAGGAGGGGATTTCAAGGGCCGCAAATGGGACACGGACCTTCCCACCGACTCCTCGGTGAGTTCAGGCACACCTGGATCCCAGGGGTGCTTGCATTTTGGGATAGGGTTTGGAGGGAGCAGCCAGGAAGCCTTTGAGGATCATGGGGAAATCAGAAAATGGAGCTTTGCTGCTGGATAGTTAAGGAGATTCCATTACTCGAAATGGAAAATCAACCTTGAAAGAGGATTTGATTTTCTGGTTGGGAACATGGTTCAATATTTGGAATTGTCCAGCTATGGAGCAGCTCTGAATGTCCTGATAAACGGGAAAAGTGCACATTTTTCTTAATTATTGGTAATAAAATGCTGTGAGCTCCAAGGTGCAGCTCCCAGATTTTTTAAGATTTGTGGCTTTTTTTTTTTTTTTTTTTTTTTTTTAGCAAATTGTCTGTTCTCCCTGCCAGACAGCTCCTGTTGGGTATAAGCAACAAAGAAAGCACTAGATCACAGATAATTTGCTGATGTTACCCACATAAAATATTGAGAACTCTTCAGAAAGGGTTGAAACAGCCCTCAGGCTGTCCCTGGTTTTCTGGATGCTCATCCAGGACTTTATTTCACAATTTTGGCATTCCTAGGACTTGTGGCCAGCGCAGACTTTGCAGTGATCTTCATGAGGGAAAGGGAGAAGGTTCCTTGCTGGGTTTGGGGTGGGCAGAGCTGTTTTTGGGGCTCCTCTGCTGTTCTCAGCCAAATCTGAAATTGGTGGTTTAGGCATGAAGCTGCTCCTAAGTCTGGGGCTAAGCCAGCATTGTAACCACAGATTAGCAAAGGCTGGGATTAACTCCTGGGAGCACAGGGAAGAAGCTGCTGGGTTTGGGGCCGTTGCAGTGAGATTTGGTTGTGTTTGCCCAGATCCTGATGCACGTGTTCTGCACGTACCTGGACTCCAGGCTCCCGCCTCACCCCAAGTATCCTGATGGCAAAACCTTCACTTCCCAACACTTCATCCAGACTCCAGATAAACCAGGTACTGGGCTGGCCTGGAGCTGCTCTTTTCCTCTGGCATCACAGCAGCACCTCTGAAATCTGTTTTTTAAATTAATTTTGAATTCAGACACTTCAAACGAAAATGTGTTCTGCATCTACCAGAGCAGCATCAACCCTCCCCACTACGAGCTGATCTACGAGTGCCACGTCTACAGCCTGCCCAAGGTACAGGGCTTTGTTCTCCTCCTGCTCTCAGGAATCATTTCCAGGGCTGATTTGGGATCTTTTTAAATCCTAGACACATTTTTGTCCCTTTACACAGAGGCTGGTCCAGCTTGGTCTTTGCCCAGCACGTGGTCCTTACCCTGCTGCTGAAAACCCCCTGTGTCTGTTTAGGAGACAGGAGTTCCTAAGCAGGATCTTCCTCTTATTAATTTTCTGCCAATTTATTGTAAAACCCCAAATCACAATCCCTGGTGGGTGGTGTCACTGATGTCACCCCTTGAGGGTAGTGCAGATTCTGAGGGGAAGTTCCAAACTAGGAAAAATCTGAGATTTTGAATTGTTTTGATTTCTAAATCCTTGTCTCTCTCTGTGGCTCCAGGGCAGGAACAACATGTTCCACACCTTGCTGATGTTCCTGTACATCATAAAGACAAAGGAATCTGGGATGTTGGGGTAGGTATCCCATGGGAACAGCATGGGAATGGTGTCAGACCAAAACCACCACGGTGGGCTGCTAATTAATGGTGCTAAAATCGAATTAGCAGTAGCTTTTAAATGGAAATGGCTAATTGTGATCCCTTTGGGGTTTGCAGGCGTGTAAATCTGGGGTTGTCAGGAGTCAACGTGCTCTGGATCTTTGGGGAGTAGTGGGACCCAGCCCTGGAGGACAGCGCTGCTCTGAGGGATCAGCTTGGACTTCAACGTGCATTTGCTACAAACCAGGAGCATTAAAGCTCAGCTTTGTGGACAGAGGGAGGAAGTGCCTGTAATTACATAGAATGTTTCACTGTGGGGATGAACTCCAGACAGGAGTTCTGCTTCCTGCTCCTCACCTCAACCAGTCCTGTTCAAACTGAGCTTCACTGATCTCAGACTAAACCCAACCCAAGCTCCTTGGAAGGTGCAGCTGGAACAGCCTCCCCAAGGCTGTGCACAGCTGTGAGCACTTGGAGGGATAAAGCAACTTGGACAACTTCAGCATCCAAGAAATTCCAAGTCTGGAAGCTCAGGCTCAGTTTTGCTTCATTTTATTCTGCATGATAAAAACCAATTATTTTTATCCCTGATTACTGGTGTAATTGTGAATTCTGACCCCTCAAGATGTTCCTGCAACTGAAAAAGAAAGACAAAACCATGTTTGTCTTGCTGAGTTCAGCAAATATGAATTTTACTTATATTTTAAATTTTTATTTTCATTGTTTTGTACAAAACCAGCGTGGCCTCCCCTCTTAAAGGGCCTTGAGAGCTCTGAACTCCCCAGGTACCGTGACTGCCACCAACTCTCACCTGCCTTGCTTTTGAATTTAATTTTCCTTCAGCTTTTTTCACTAATTACCACCTAATTTGGGAGCTTTATGCACCTTGGTGGGAAACCAGGCCCTACACACCCACAGGTTTCTGGGAATGTACCTTTTTTGGTAAAAGCACTCGGATTTGCTTCAAAGAAAGGATCAGTCAATATTTGTCAAATTTCTCTAAAGGGCAGGGGGAGAATTTGTTGTAAATTCTGGTAAATGAGTATTTTAGAAGCGTATATAGGACCATAAACACATGGAATCATTGTACTGTATTTTTTACTGAGGGGAGGGAAAGAGGAGTTTTTGGAACTTTGCTGTTTTTTGGTGTGAACTGACTGGTTTTGGGCACTCTGTCTCTCTTCCCTGGGGGACCTGGGTTTTTCCAAGGAACTGGTAACAACATGGCTCATTTGGTTCTTGTATTAAATGAGTTTGTTTTCTCAAACACTTTTGGGGTTTTTCTTGTGTTCAGCATGACCACATTCATCCATGTACCACAGAGGAATGTTCAAGAACCAGATTTAGCTGGGTTTCACCCCAAAACTCTCCCCTTCAAGGACAGCACAGCCCCATGAGCTCTGTTAGTCACACATTCTAAAAACGTGAAGTGCAGAAATCCCTTCTGTCCCCAGTAAGTGGGGATCCTCAGGAAGAGCCCATCCCATAGGGCACCCTTGGCTGCCCTGGGCTCTGCAGCCCCAGGACCCTGCACGTTTTTGGGGTACCCAGAACTCCACATCCCTCTGTGCTCCCAGGATCCTGCACAGCCTGTGGAGGAATGGTTACAGGCTAGAGGCCACTCTGACATACTTTTGTTTGCTGACCAAGGAAGGACTGGGAAAGTACCAAACCCAGCTAATCTGAGTTTCTGCACCTGCAACAACATCATGTCCTTGAGCACAGCAGTAGTACGATAACAGTAATGAGGATGAGACGTGAGAAGCAGAAATGTAAGCTCTCAAGAATGAGGAAGAGCTGATATTGTAGTATAACCAAGAGATTGTTTAGCTTACAGAATATGCATGAGCTTATCACTTGTTGTGTATAAAAGTCTGGTGCTTATCAATAAAGTTGGAGCTTGCTGATTCTTACATTAAGAGTCCCAAGACTGCCCTCACCGCGACAAATGGTGCCCTGCACAGGGACCTTACAGAAGGTGAAACTGCGAGCCGCGATCCGGTGTAGAATCCGTGTCGGTCCTGGAGCAGCGCGGGAGGCACAAAGAGCGGGAGCTCCCTTGCCCCGAGTGGCCTTACGGGAGGGCTCGGCCGATAAAGCCCCCGAAGTCTTGAAAGGCTGCAACAGCGCTGACGATTAAATTAGAAGGTAATAGAGAGACAAGCGGCTTATAATCTTTTAAAATGCTTTTTAGAAAAGCAGGAATTACAGGGTATAGATCTAGCAAAAGAACTTCCGGGATTGCTTGTGTATGGAGTGGCGTAGGTTTAGAGATAATTATGGGTGGCGGTGCTAGATGATTGTAAAACTGTAAAAAAGTTGTTTAAAACGTAGCGGATAGTTGCTAACGTCGTAAAACATCAGGCTGAGCAAAAGGTTGCTCAGGCGTCTCAGCTGCCGCGTCAGATACCTCTCCCCCCCCACCCCGCTGCATCCCCTTCGGCCGGTTCCTCTCCCCCCGCTCCCTCCGTGCCGCCGCTTGCAGGGGGAGGTTGGCTCTCCCCTTCGGCCGGTTCCTCTCCCACCGCTCCCTCCGTGCCGCCGCTTGCAGGGGGAGGTTGAGGTTGGCTCTCCCCTTCGGCCGGTTCCTCTCCCACCGCTCCCTCCGTGCCGCCGCTTGCAGCGGGGGTAGGCGCAAGCGTTAATCGGACCCGAGAAGCCGAGGGAGGCTATGCAGTTAGCCCGGGTGAGGCTCGACAGGGTAAAATCCCCAGGGTGTATTCCCTCATTCATGTGAATTAAACAAGGCAGAGAAGAGCCATTTGGGTTGCTTATCGACAGAGTGGCCAATGCTATTCAGACAGCAGGGGTCCCTGAATATATGCACGGAGCACTGTTAGGTAGTTTAAAGGGACAGGCGTAGACCACGCAGAATCAGGGGTCAGCTGCTCTTGCTACCTTGCAAGCGTCCGTAAATCGGCCTCAGAGAAAAAGACCATCACGACTCCGCTTTAGAATCGCTGGTTTTATGAACTGTCTGGTGCCGGCACTGCCAGTCTGACACACACAGAGTCACCCTGCCGTCGCGTCTCGGGAGACGGGAAGCTGAGTGAGAGGGTCGCCCCACGTCGACACAGCTGGCTGCCCAGGACCCGAGCGCCTTCCCAGCACAAGTGCCTCCTCCCTCCGCCCTGCAACCAGAGGAAGCCTCGGCTTGGACTTGGCAACCTCAATAGACTGTACCCTAACAGACAGCCAGCCACAGCGTATTAAAGACCCTGTTACAGCAGGTGGACAATCAGTGGGGGCTTTATTGATTGGATGCTCGTCTGACAGCATGGTGGGACTTACTATTCTTGTTGGACTTATTGATGCTGATTATACAGGAGAAATACAAATAATGGCACCAACGTTATTCCCTTTGTTCATTCTGGCTGGATCACGAATTACTCCCTTACCTCAGTTAACTGGAGGAACTTTACCACTGAACAAGCAGCAACGTGGTGAGGGTAGTTTTGGCTACAGGAACAATGGCTTTGTTAACAATGGACTTAAAGCATCGTCCTAGGGGACAATTGACGTTCAGTATGGAGGTCACACCATCGCTCTGACTGCGCTCCTGGACACCGGCGCAGACGTCAGCATCATAGGGACGCAGAAATGGCCACCTCAGGGGCCCACCCATGCAGGAAATGCTACCGTGGCAGGAGTAAGAGGACTCATTTGCACAAAAATCCCCTCTGCTGAAAATTCTTATAGAGGGAAAGACTGTCACCTGTGCAGTTTCTGTAGTACCACTCCCTGAGGGTGTCCACGCCTTGCTGGGCCGCAACAGGTTGGCACAATTGGGACATCTTACCACAGATCTCCCTTTATAGAGACTGCCATTGCATGGACTTTCCTGATGGAAAACAGAGGACCTGGTGTATAGCTGGGTGCTATGAGTGACTCAGAAGAAGATGACATGGAGTTAACACCAATAACTCCAGGACCACCCATAATCTTTAATCCTTTTGATGCTCTCAGTGATTTTTCCACTCTTTGGGAGCTGATGGTTTCCAGTCCTTCATCCCTTAAGCCAACGGCATCCTCACCTGCACAAGGAATACTCGAATGGTCCATTGGTCAGCTTGCTCAGAGGAATCCTGTGGAGATAGGCTCAGAAGAAATTCAACTCCAAGCAGTGTATTTGAGCTGTGCTGGAATTGACAAGGAGGGGGAAGACCGAAGGCAAAAAGCTATTGAAGAGTTTTTCCCAAAAAACCTGATAGTTCCGTCTCCTTGGAGTAAACATGGAGGCAAGCAAGTTCCTCAGTTTACGTCAACTCCATACATAGCTGTAAGTGACACTTCCCAGATTCCACAGCTGAACTTCCAGCCTTGGAAAAGGAAAAGCAATGCTGCTTGTCAGACAGTACTGTCTTTGCCAGTAGATTTTGATTTAGAGAAAATAGTAGGTGCATATTTTAGAACTGATGAGCAGGCAGATGAGTCTGAGGAAAAGCTGATCGCTGCATTTATCAGAAAAAAGCTGTTTCCAGGAGAGGATGGGAATGAACCTTCATCTTTCTTCCCCTCTCTGCACAGTCTGTGTGGTGGTCAGCCACATGAAGTGCATTGTTCCACAGAATTATCCCCAGTCGGGGGCAGGGGAGCCCTGGCCGCATCTGGTTCGGAGCGTTCTGATGTCAGCCGTGAGGAAAATCAGTGGCCAGGAACAGAATCTCCAGAGAAGCAATCCTGTTTTCCAAAACTTAAAAGATTTCGTAGCGCAGTATTTGGTCAAAATGCAACTTGGAACATTTTTGCTTGGAAACATAAAAATGAAAATAAAATTTGGGGATTGCACCAAAAAAAAAAAGGGATATGTACCACAAAAGTGGTAGTTTTCTGATGGAGAACTTAATCTGTTGTTTCTAAGAAATTTTTGTACATATTTTCGTATTTTCATTTTCTATAAATAAATAAATGCAAATATAAAAAAAAAAAAGGAGAGAGAGAGAGAAAAGTTTAAAGACTATTAAAGACTATTTTGCAGATTAATACTATAAGGCCTATATGTGATATCTGTATCTGTATATGAGGCAACAGTGGCAGATAGCTCAATGATAAGTGGAATTGCAACAATTGACTCTTTTACAAATGTACCTTTCCATCAAAGGGGTAAAAAACAAACAAAAAACACTAAAGCAAGAATCACTGTCAGTCTGAGGCTTCTGAGCACATGTTTTTGCTTTGCCCCAAGTAGTTTGCTGAGTGAAGCCTACCATTAAATGTACTAATTTCATTTAAAAATATTTCTTTCTCTATGAAACAAATACCATAATGCAACTGCCTGGTGCAATTATGCTACAAAGGAAGTGTCAATCTCATCAAATAACCCTACACAATTGCCAGCAGGTTACTTATTAATATGTGGAGACCGTGCCTGGCCTGGTATCCCATCTATGCTGCCAGGGGGGCCATGTACAATTGGACGGCTGTCTCTGCTTACAGCAAACACCTCCATGATATTGAATATGAGCTGCCACCATTATAGAAGTAAAAGAATGGCTCATGCATTTACTGCTGACTGTAAAGATGATGTAAAGTTTTGGTCCCCAGAGGCCATAATTGCAGCATCCTTTCTAGCTCCAGGGGTGTCAGCTGCAGGTGCCCATGCCACCTTAAATAAGTTGGGATGCTGGCGTGCAAAGCAAACCAACGCTACTTCTATGGCACTTTCCAGCCTTTGGCTTGATGTTGATTCTATTTGCCATGCAATGCTTCAAAATAGAGCTGCAATTGATTTTCTTTTGCTTGCACAGGGCCATGGCTGTGAAGAATTTGAAGGCATGTGTTGTATGAACCTTTCTGACCATTCTCAGTCCATCCACTCCCAGCTCTCTGAGTTGCGGAGGTTGACTGGAAACTTACAGGAAGAATCGGGCCTTGGCATTGATGGATGGCTCAAATCTTTAGGCCTGGGCTCCTGGCCACGTGCTATTGCTAAGGCTGGTATTATAGTAGGCATTATAGCTTTGTTAGTAGTGTTAATTTTGCCTTGTTTTTGTATATGCTTGCAAAATATGGTGCAAAGGATGATATCTGCTGCATTTAATCAAACCTTGCTTGTGCAAAAATAAAACAGGGGGACTGTGGAGGAATGGTTACAGGGTAGAGGCCATTCTGATATGCTTTTGTTAGCTGACCAAGGAAGGACTGGGAAAGTACCAAACCCAGCTAATCTGAGTTTCTGCACCTGCAACATCATGTCCTTGAGCACAGCAGTAGTACGATAACAGTAACGAGGATGAGACTGAGAAGCAGAAATGTAAGTTCTCAAGAATGAGGAAGAGCTGATATTGTAGTATAACCAAGAGATTGTTTAGCTTACAGAATATGCATGAGCTTATCACTTGTTGTGTATAAAAGTCTGGTGCTTATCAATAAAGGGGGAGCTTGCTGATTTGATTCTTACATTAAGAGTCCCAAGACTGCCCTCACCGCGACAACAGCCTCTTCCTGCACAGCCTCCAGCTGGATCCTTTTGCACCCCAAAGATCACACAGCCCAGTCCCACTGTACCCCAAAGGATCACACAGCCCAGTCCCTGTGCACCCCAAAGGATCACACAGCCCAGTCCCTGTGCACCCCAAAGGATCACACAGCCCAGTCCCACTGTACCCCAAAGGATCACACAGCCCAGTCCCTGTGCACCCCAAAGGATCACACAGCCCAGTCCCTGTGCACCCCAATCCTCTGTGCTTCACACCCCTCAATCCCTGTGCACCCCAACACATCGCACACCCCAGTACATGACACCCCTCAGTGCCTGTGCACCCCAATAGATCACACACCCCAGTCTTTGTGCACCCCAATACCTGGTGCACTCTGCTCCCTGTACACCCCAATACATCACACATCCCACTCTCTGTGCACCCCAGTCAGGCCCTGTGCCCCCTAATTCCCATCCAGCCTGCTCCCTGTGCCCCCCAGCACATCACACATCCCAGTGCACTCTGCACTCCCAGTACAGACCCCAGACTCCTGTGTACCCCTGTCCTGCTGCTCCCTGACACCCTGTGCACCCCAAATTCATCGTGCACCCCATTCCTCCTCATGTTCTGCACCACAGCCCCTGCTCCCCATGTACCCCTCCTTGTGCACCCCAACACTGCACAGCCCCTGCTCCCCCTGCACCCCTCACTGTGCACCCCAACACTGCACAGCCCCTGCTCCCCATGTACCCCTCCCTATGCACCCCAGCACTGCACAGCCCCTGCTCCCCATGTACCCCTCACTGTGCACCCCAGCACTGCACAGCCCCTGCTCCCCCTGCACCCCCTCCTTGTGCACCCCAACACTGCACAGCCCCTGCTCCCCCTGCACCCCAATACATCGCAGACCGCTGTTCCTGCAGGCCCTAACTCTGCCCCCCCATCCCCGTGCACCCCGATACACGGCACACCCCAAATCTTGTTCGTTCTGATCCCTGGGCACGCCCCACACACTGTGCACCCCAATTCCCGATGTACCACGCACCCCATATCCCTGTGCCCCCTGGTTCCCCAGCACCCCAATATCTGCACCCTCTCACCTGTGTACCTCGTTACACCGCACACCCCGCTCTCTCTGCACCCCAAAACACCGCGCACCCCGCTCTCTTTGCACCCTGTTACCCGCGCACCCCGCTCTCTCTGCACCCCAAAACACCGCGCACCCCGCTCTCTCTGTGCCCCGTTACTCTGCGCACCCCGCTCTCTCTGCACCCCAAAACACCGCGCACCCCGCTCTCTCTGCGCCCCGTTACCCCGCGCACCCCGCTCTCTCTGCACCCCAAAACACCGCGCACCCCGCTCTCTCTGCAGCCCGTTACCCCACATACCCCATTCTCTCTGCACCCCGAAACACCGCACACCCCGCTCTCTCTGCACCCCGTTCCTCCGCGCACCCCGCTCTCTCTGCACCCCAAAACACCCCGCGCACCCCGCTCTCTCTGCACCCCAAAACACCCCGCTCTCTCTGCGCCCCGTTACACCGCGCACCCCGCTCTCTCTGAGCCCCGTTACTCCGCACACCCCGCTCTCTCTGCGCCCCGTTACACCGCGCACCCCGCTCTCTCTGCACCCCGTTACACCGCGCACCCCGCTCTCTCTGCACCCCAAAACACCGCGCACCCCCCTCTCTCTGCACCCCGTTACTCCCCGCCCCGCAGTCCCTGCGCACGCCGTTCCCCCCGCACCGCGGTCCCCGCACACCGCAATCTCCGCATCCTCTCACCTGCGCACCCCGGTCCCCGTGCTCCCCCATCGCCGCCCCGGCCCCTCCCGCTGGGGCGGGGGCGGCTCCCGGGGGCGCGCATGTCCGGCCCCGCCCGTTAAATTCCGGCGGGCCGGGCCGGGCCGGGACCACCCGCGCTGCACCTGCCGCTCCCGCCATGGCCACTGACGTCGAGCCCGGCCGCCGCCGCCGCTGCTGCGCGCAGGACACGCCCGGTGAGCTGAGGCGGGGGTGGGCACCGCCGGGGGATCCCCGGGCACCAGAGGGGATCCCCCATCCCTGGTCTTCACCGGGCCCCACCCCTCCCGGCCCCCACGCCGGGCACCGAGCGGGAATTCCCCGCCATGTACCGGGCGCTGGTGAGGTCCCCCCTCCTGAGCATCCCTGGGTACCGCCCTGGGAGCTCTGTGTCCCCCCTGCGGGGTTTGGGGACCGAGTGACACCCCAGCACAGCAGCACCCGGCTGTCCTGCCGTGCTGAGCCCGGGCAGGGTGTGGGGATGTGGCCCCGGGGTGACTCCGGCAGCTCCCGCAGATGCTCCCAAGGTCCCGGATTACCGCGGTGACAGCGACGGCCCCCGCCGGGGCTCCCTCTGCGACCGGCACTGCGCTGCCATCAACAACGTGCAGGGGGACCTGGGGGAGCTGGGCTGCCACCTGCACCGTCCCCGTGTCCCCCCAGGTAGGCTGGCTGTGGGGTGGGCGGGGTATGGGGCCCGGGGGGGGTCCCACACCCGCTGTGACACCCCCTGCGTGTCACCCACAGCCACGTCCACCCCGTCCTGCTGCCAGCAGCACTCGGAGGAGGTGTGCGAGAGCTGCGTGGTGAAAACCACCCTGACCGCCGAGAACGCTGTGGAGGCCAACAAGCTCTCCAACAACTACAAGGTGGGTGGGGGCACCCGTGGGTGCTCCTGGAGAGCTGTAATGGGTTTTAATTTTCTTCCTCTTTGCTCATCCCAAAAAACCCTCCTCTCTCTGTAGTTTGGCTTCAAAAAATGGAAGAGCCACGTGACGGCGCGGCCCTGGGAGGACCGGTCGGAGATTGTCAAGGAGCTCTACTCTGACCTCAACGTCATCCGAGGCTCTGGAGGTGGGTGGCCTTGGGGACAACCCAGTGTGGATTTGGGCAGCTGCAGGTGACAACGGTCCCACCTGGTGCCTTCCCTCCCGCAGGGTCCACGCTGACCTGTGGGAATGTCCTTTACCTGCTGCTCTTTGGCTGGTGGCTCTCGCTCCTGTACATCCTCGTGGCTGCCATGATGTTCATCACTGTCATGGGGGCTCCTTATGGTGAGTTCCAAATTTGGGACCCCCTGTGAGGGCTGGATGAGCTCAGAGCTGCACTGATAGGTGGTGGGGTCTCCTGGGTCCCTTCTCCATGGACTGTCCCTGTAGGTGGAAGGGACACTGATGGTCGTGTCCCCACAGGGAGGCTCTGCTGGGACCTGGCTGGGTATTTCCTCTGGCCCTTTGGCAAAGTGATCCAGAAAGTGGAGGTAAGGGTGCCTTGGGGAACCCCTGGGGGGGTCTTGGGGTGCCCTATGCACACCCTGATGTTCCCCCTCTCCCCAGGTCCCCAAATCCCATCAGGCGTGCGATGCCGGCGTGGGAGAGAGCTCAGCCCTGCTCGGGGGTCCCACACCGCTCCGCTGGCGCCCGCGGTGCTGGGTGGGCGCCGGATACTGGGTGAGCCCCGTGCCGGACCCGGTGCCATCACCCCTGGAGCCTCCAGCGTGGTGGCACGGTGCCCACGGGCCCCTTCCCTCCCCTGGGCTCAGTGGTTTGGGGGTCAGTCCCTGAAGGTGCCCTCCTGTTAACAGCGCCACGCCAGCACCGCAGCGTGGCTGTGCCTGGGCTACCCGCTGCTGGCGCTGGCCCACGGGCTCGTGTGTGTCACCGCCTGGCTCCTCATCGTCCTCATCCCCGTGGCCAAGCTGAGCGCCCGCGCCGCCTCCCGCGTCCTGCTGCTGCCCCCAGAGCGGGTGCTCATCCGGCACCTGAGGATGGTGAGTGACTCTGGGCAGGGGCAGGGTCCCACACCCTGCTCAGGGGGCCATTTTGGGTGGGGGTGACCCTCTGGTCCCTCTGCAGACAGAGGTGCCTCTGGAGGGAGAGGTGATTCTCTGCTGCTACCGCGCCGCCAACCCCTACTACTACAAATACGCCGTGGACGGCATCAACGTCTTTGCCGTCAGTATCCTTCTGGGAGCTGGAGCGGGACGGGTGGGGAGCCAGCCCAAACCCACCCCCTCTGCTGTGTCCTTGACTGGCCGCCCCAGACCTGCTGCCCCTGGTGCTGGTGACGCTGGTGCTGGGCTACGCGGACAGCCCCAACCACCTGACCGGCTCTGCCGTCAAGTTCACCTTGGCCCTGCTCTCCATCATGCCCCTCTCCTACTACATCGGCATGGCCATCGCCAGGTGAGCGGCGATGGGGACGCTTGGGGGCCCAGTGGGGACACTCCAGCCCCGCTGTGACACCTTTTCCTCCTCCTCTCCAGCATCTCGGCCCAGAGCAATTTCGCGGTGGGGGCGGTGGTGAACGCCACGTTCGGCTCCATCACCGAGCTCACCTTCTACATCACCGCCCTCATCAAGGGCTCGCGGGAGGGCAACCGCTGCTACGCCGAGGTGGTCAAGTCGGCGTTGACAGGGACACTGGTGGGCTGTGTCCTCTTTGTGCCGGTGAGACGGGTGGCGCTGAGAGCTGGGAAGGTGCTGCGAGCAAAGCAGTGATGGGGAATTTTTTTGGGGGTTTTTTCCGTTCCCCAGGGTCTGTGCATGGTGATCGGGGGCATCCGGCACCAGGAGCAGCGGTTCAACAGCCGCTCTGCGGGCGTCAGCTCGGCCCTGCTCTTCCTCTCCGTGGGAGGTGAGTTGGGGACCGGGGTGTCCCCAGTGTGGGGGGTCCCACCAGGATGGGTGCCTGCTCCATGTCCTGTCCCTGCAGGTGTCTTTGCCCCAACGCTCTTCTCCAAGGTGTACGGAAAGCTGATCTGTGGCGAGTGCCACAATGTCACCCAGAACCCGCTGGGCCACTACCTCTGCCACAACTGTCACTTTGACCTGGTGAGTGGGGACCTGGACCCCCAACAGGGGGAATTTGGGGTCAGGGATGCTCTGAGCCCCCCTGGATCTCATGCTGGGTGGTGGCAGTGGGGCTGTCCCTTGTCCCCTGTATCCCTGTTGACAGGTGCTCTCTCTGCAGATGGACAACAACGGCACCCTCTACTACAGCCACGTCCAGTGAGTGTCCATGCAGTGGGGACAGAGCTGTCCCCACGATGGGGTGGCACCTCCTGTGTTTGGTCGTGTTCCTACATCCCTCCCAGGGCCCCTCTCCACCACAATGATCCAGTGCCCCATTTTCCCATCCCCAGGGCAAGTCCCCTGGGGTCTCCGTGCCAGACCCTGGTGGCACTGACAGTGTCACCTGTGTCCCACAGACCCCTGGTGTACACGGTGTCCATCCTGCTCCCTGCTGCCTACCTCATTGGGCTCTTCTTCACCCTCAAAACCCACACGCACATCTACGACATCCACATCAGCGACTGTCACAGTGAGTGTCCCCGATGTCCTGGCTGCAGGGCTGGCTCTTGTCACTGCTCGGGAGTGTCCCACATGTCTCTGCTCTCTCCCCAGTGCCTGGCCACCACCACAGTGCTGTGGTCCACTGGTCCCGCTGGCGGGCCCTGGTCATCCTCCTGCTCTCCACCCTCTGCATGTCGGCCTGTGCTGACCTGGCCACGGAGCACATCAGCCCCATCCTCACCAACTCCACCATCTCACAGGTGAGCTGCCTCTGGCTGTCCCTGAGGACCGAGATGTGCCCTCCAGGGATGGGGACCTGCCCTGGCTGCAGCTGGAACCCCAAAAGCAGTGGGGGAAAGATGCTGAGGTGCTCTGCACAGTTGGCCAGGGCCTGGCTGTGGTCAGGCCCAGGCTGATGTCACCTCTTCCCTGCAGTACTTCATCGGTGTCACCGTGCTGGCAATGGTGCCTGAGCTGCCAGAGATTGTCAATGGCATCCAGTTTGCCCTGCAGAACAATCTGAGCTTGAGGTGAGACGGCTCCAAGGATGAGTTTTGGGGTGGTTCTTCTGCCCGTCCCGTTCCCATTGCCGTGCCTTGGTGCCCATGATGGGCTGCCCAGCCACTGGTGGGTCAGAGCGTGTCAGCTTGTCCTCAAGGAGATTAGTCACCCAAAAAACAGTGTCAGAACTGGGATGGGCTCTCTCACCCAGACACAGCCCCTAAGTTGTCCTTCCTCCCCAGCATCGAGATCGGGAACTGCATTGCGGTGCAGGTCTGCATGCTCCAGATCCCCATCCTGGTGCTCTTCACCATCTTCTACGTGAGTAGTCCCAGCCAGCCCTGGGGGACCTCCTGCAGCAGGGTTGGGGACACGGTGTCTGTGGGACACAAGAAGGACACAGCTGCCCCTGCCAGTGTCCTCTCTGCTCAGTGCAGGACAAGTGGGGTCAGATGTCTCCCGGTGCTGTCCCCACCCTGGGGACGTGTGGCAGAGGGGGTTTAGGGGGTGACACACAAGTCCTCAGACAGAGTCAGTGCGGGGTTGTCCTGGTTGGCCATAAACCCCAAATCCTTTTCCTTGCAGCCAACCAACTTCACCCTCGTCTTCAGCGACCTCCACGTCTACGCCAGCATGTTCAGCGTGGTGCTCATGAACTACATCTTCATGGATGGCAAATGTGACTATTTCCAAGGTGACCACCTCCCACAGGGCTGCCGTGGGGCTTGGAGCATCCCTGTGTTCCTTGGGATGTGGGATGGAGGCTCCTGGGCCCAACCCTGGGGTCAGCTGCTTTTTGGGGCTCTTGGCATGTGGTGACCTGAGCAATCCTGGGGTCTTGGCTGAACATCCCGGAGCTGTTCCCCTGCAGCAGCTCCAAGGGAGATCACTCCCATTTCCCCCTTTAAAAGGTTTCCAACTCCCTTTGAATGAACATTTTGTAAGAGAAGCATGGAAGTCCTCTACAGGGGGCTAACCCAGACCACACCAGGTCTAAGCCCACGTCCCTCCTTGCTCCAGGGAGTAACTCCCTCCCCCCTCTCTGTCTGCCCCAGGCACGGTGCTGGTGATGGTTTACTTCATCCTGCTGGCTGTGTATTTCTTCGCCCCGTCGCCCAGCGGATGCTGAGGTTTGGATTCTCCTGTCTCCAGCCCCCTGGTTGGGATCAGCACCCATCAAGACCTTTTCCAGTGTCTCAGGGACTTGGCCGGGCTGGCTCCGGTCTGGAAGCGCCGTTTCCCGAAGCTCTTGCTGCTGTTGGGCTCCCCCGTGGGCCTTCAGGGATGGCAAGGGTGGTGGCAATGGGAGGGCTCCCAAGATGAGGAGCCTCGAAGCCAGAGCACGTCACACAGGCATCTCCAGCCCACACTCGAGTGGCTGGAAGGAAAACTGTCCTTAGAGGAGGGTCTGGAAGGGGATTTCTGTGTGTCTCGAGGACAGACCCCTCCCTGGGGATGTGCTGCACTGGGAGGAGGTGCCTGAGAAGTCCCTCATCCTCCCAGGCCTGGCAGGGGCCTGGGAATCGCACACGGGATGTTTGATGGCACCAGAAATGCACCCAAAGGTATTTTCAGCTATTTTGTCATTAAAGCAGTTTTGTACAAATCAGAAGCAAGTTTGTTTCTTCTTAAATGAGCCTCAGGCCCTAGCCTGGGCCCCTCTGTGGCCACCACTCCCTGTCCTCTGTCACCTCATCCCAGGGACAGAGACAAGAGGGGTGGTGTGGGCTCCAGCTTTCTCCATGACCCTCCTAAAGCTCCAGCTCATCTCCAGCCTTCTCTGTCCTTGGTCCTCCTGGCTTTGAGGGCTGTCCCACACTCCTGAGAAGGTTCAGGGATGCTCCTGGTGTTGTCCACAGGATGTGACAGGCTGGGGACATCCCCATCCATGCAGGGAAATGCTGGTGGATGAGGTGAGAGGACAAAGTTGGGGCTTGGATATATTTATTGTCTTTAAAACAAAAACAATCCCAAAACAAAACACTGGCAGATCCATTAACACAGCAAGGAGGCTCTGGTGCCTCTTTCCCCTCCCCTCTTCCTTCAGCACGAAAGCCAGGGAGTGCTGTCACAGCGGTGTTGGACAGAATGGACAGCCCTGAGTGAGGCAGGAAGCAGCCTGGGACTGCCCTCCTTTGCAGGGAAGGCAGCAGCTCGTTAGTGATTAATGAAGCTGCTTTATTAAGCCTTTTTGTTTTCCTAGGGAGGCATCAGCAGGGCCAGTCCTGCTGTCCTTCCTCTGGGACATTTGGGAGCATTGCCAGGTGAGTGGCTGGAGTTGCTGATGGCAGGACATGGAAAAGGGATGGGAGAGCTGTAGGAGAACCTGCTCAGTGCCACCATCTTACTGACATTAAACAAACCATCTCTCCTGGGGCGAGGGCTGCTCAGGAATTCTGTTCTGAGCTGGCTTTCCCTGTCTCCTTGCAGCCTGTCCCCATCCCAGGCAGCACCATGGATGCTCCTACTCCTCTCCATCAGTTGCTGCAGATGCTGGATCCTTTCCCTCTCCCTTAGGGAATTAGAATTAAAGCTTTTACCCACAGGCAGTAGCCCAGCAGCAATTAAAGCCCCCCTCAGCAGGAGCTGTGAGCTCAGTGCTTAAACCAAGTCATTTTTTTAGGAAGAGCAGCCTCCAAAGACCTGCTGTCCCTCCTGCAGCAGTCAGTGGAGGTTATGGAATGGGAAAGACCCCTGAAAATCCATCAGTGGGTGGTGCTTGTATAGCTTTTATCAGCAAAAGAGAAGTCCTTGGACCTTTGTGCTTTTCTTGGTGATACTCTCCCAGCGGCTGGGGGCGGAGGGATCCACAGGGATGGAGTCCAGCTCCTGGCCCTGCCCAGGACACCCCAGCAATCCTCCCCTGGCCCTGAGAGCATTGGCCAAATGCTCCTGGGCCGTGCCCATTCCCTGGGGAGCCTGGGCAGAGCAGAACAATCCCCTCCCTTGCTGCTGTCCCTGATATCCCCAGGACAGAGGTGTCCCTCCTGGCTCCAGGGCACTTCTGAGTGCCAGGACCCCCAGGTCCCTTCCCACAGCTGCTCCCCAGCCTGTCCTGGGTGCACTTTGCTGAAGGCTGAAGATTCCATCTCCTGGCTTTTCAGGATCATGCAGGTGGGTTGTGCTGCTGTAGCAGGAAATCAGGGTGGCCAAGCAGACTTCCCTCTCCGGAGGCTGTGCTGGCTGTGACCCGTGTCTGTGCTGTCCACCTGAGGTTTTTCAATACTTCCCAGAATAATCTTTTCCAGGGTTTTACCAGGCACTGAGGTGGGACTGACAGCCCTGTGGTTTCCAGGGTTATCCCTTGAAAATTTGGACCAGCTTCCAGAAAGCTGAGAGCTCTCCAGAGTGCCAAGACTGCTCCAAAATCATCGAGAGTGGCTTTGTGACAACCTCAGAGAAAGCTCCAGAGCTTTCCAGAGTAAAGAAAACCTAAGAACCCAAGGAATGTGCTTGTTCAGAGATCCTGGATGGCTCCAGTATCACCTTGGGGACGAGGGAGATACCCTTTAAAGCAGGTGAGAGGAAAACCAGCACAGGGATGACCAGGGCAAAGGTCCACAAGGCAGAGATGGAAGTGTGGATATTCAGCCTCAGAGTCTGGCATGGAAGAAGGAGCTGGAGAAATGGTCCTGCAGGTCACTGCAAGCCGGGGTGGGAGAGCAGGAAACCCTTGCCCAGCCCAAACCTGCCAGCAGGGTCTGGATTCAGCAGCCAGGGAGGCAGAGAAGGGGTTGAAATGCACAATTCCTGTGAAGGTGCAACGCAGGGGATGGAGACAGCAGAGCTCCAAGCAGCTCCCACCAGTTCCTGTGGTCCAAGCACCTGAGAAAGCCTCAGCTGTGAGTTTCAGACTTTGTTTTCTGAGCCTTGGGGGGGTGGGGGGGAAAGGCAGCAACTGAAGCTGGAGAAAGAGGAAAATCTATTCTCAAGACCAGGGGAAGCTTAATTTTGGGACAAGGGGTGAGTTCCCTGCGTGGAGGGCAGTGACTCCAGCAGGGTAGCACCTTTGGATTAACAACATGAAGACAATGCTATGGTTTATTTAAACATAAATGCAATTTCTTAAAAAGAAACTAAAACCCCAGAGTGTAACCTCTGCCTTTGATGACGAGGAAAGCATTGGGAAAAGCTGATTTTAAAAACAAAAGGCACTTAAAAATGGGCTCCAACTGAAAAGGATTTTGCACAAACCTCATGCCTGGAGCTGTTCAGAGTTCAGTGGCCACTTAAACAAATGCAGTGTAGAGAGCACAAGAGGACCAGAGCCACCCCTTCCTGTGCACAGACAATCCCTGTCCCCAGAAGGAGGGACAGTTGTTCCCTCTCCTGTTTTTGGGATGCTGTATTTCCCGGGCTGAGTGATCCACAAAGCCACTCCCCAAACCAGCTTTAAATCACATCTCCCACCTTCAGGGGAACGTGAAGCAAGAAGAAAAAGGCCGATTTTTGGGATGTGTGGGAGGGAGGAAAAAAAAAAGCTGGGAGATGCTGAGAACCAGGGCTTGGCTGAGCAGGTTCAAAGAGCTTTGAAATCTACAGGGTAAGTTTTTGCTGCAGCTCGTTCTGGGTGCAAAGCGAGCCAAAAAGGTTAAAAAAGCCTCAGGAAAACCTTTTCCCTCCCCCCCCCAAGTAAACTACACAGTAGTCCCTTAAGTGGCAACTTTTTCCCAGTCTTCCAAGCAAACCTTTCAATATGAAAAGGGGAGGACACAGACACTGCACCGGGGAAGCTGCAGGGGCCAAGCTCGGCTCGCCGCCCCGGGCGACGTTCCAGCCGTCTCCGGAGGCTGGGGGTGGGAACGAGGTGGGAACATGCCCATGGAGCACATGCAGGGCTGGAGGAACGGCCTGCCTTTGGACAGGGAGCTCAGCTGGCTGCCAGGGACGGGGCAGCCACAGCTAAGGAGCAGCCTGGTGCCTGTTCTGCATCAAATGTCCCTTGTTGGATGCGAAGGTGGAAGTACCAAGGTGAAGGTGCCACGTGAAGCACGGGCTCAGACATTCAGTGACTCGTTAAGCTCCCCAATTAATTGCAAGCGTGTGCTGATGACAGGTTGCTGGTTGGCTGCTTAGTCTCAGAAAATACTTTTGGATTAATGGTGTAACTTAGAGCTCCATAAATAAAAAGGGGACTTTCTTTTTTTCCAATGACTAAAAGTAACCATGTCTGGAAAGGCATTGATGTATTTGCTGAGTAAGGCCTTGAGCAGGTTCCTCCGTGTTCTTAGCGAGACCATCCATGGAATCCATAAATAGGGGGTGGGAGGGGGAACTCTTCAGCGTGGTGAGTCTTGGACAGAAGTGGGAGATTTCTCATTTTAGTCGCTCCACGAGTCCCTGCGTCAGTCCAAGGTGCAAAAGCTGGGATCTGGAGAGAGTTGCTAGGTGAGGGAAAGATTCCAGGAGCTTCTCCCAGCACAGTTCCAGCAGGCTGGGCACCACCAGCCACATTTTGAACAGGGAGCCAGTCCGTTTGTTTTCGTGGATGTTGACCACCCCTCCGTGGACGTACATGCAGCCAGCCTGGGTGGGAGAGGGGACAGGAGTTACAGAGCCAGGAGAAGCAGGACTGGGCTCTATTCCCACCTCCCTCCCTTCAGCAGAGCTGTCACTGCCTCAGGCACTCGCTCTGGGATCCTCTGAGTCAAGGGAGGAATCACTGCTGGAGGAGCCATGTCTCATCCTAAACCACTTACCCACCACCTCTGAGTGCTCTGCTCTGAGGTTTAGGTTCTTCTAACACAAGAAATCCATTTTAGGAGTGTGGCAAATTGTTAATAAAGTAGTACAGAGCCATACTCATGTTCCAGCTAAAAAGAATGTATTTTTAAACTACACCCACCTCACACAGACATCCTGCATTCCCTTGGCTCAGCACAACCCTGCGCCAGGGATGGCAGGAACACAGAGAGATGGGAAAAGCTCAGCTGCTGAGTGGCTTTTTTTTTCCACAGGCTGGCAAAGAAAGGGCATTCCAGCTGTCCAGGCAGTCACTGAGCTGCCTGGGAAACACCTTTATCAGACTTCCCAGGAAAAGCTGCATTTGTAACATTCCCCAAATGAAGTGACACCAAGGAATGTGATCTCTGCCCTGAGGAGCTGAAGGAGGTGAAGGCACGGGCAAAGGCACTTCTTGCTGCCTGGTAATTATCAATCCCAGGTCTCCAGCCTTCTGCTTAAGGCCAAAATCTCTGGTAATACCAACATTCCTTAGTGGCTTCCAAAGGGTTGGAAACAGCCTCATCCAATCCTTCACCTCAGGCTGTTCTCAGTAGGATAAAATCACTTTACTCAGAGAATATTGCAGGAACTGCTGTTCCCACACTGACTTTAAAAGCTCAAATTCTGCATTATTTCTTTCAGAAAGCAAAATCCACAGTGTGGCTCCACTCTTCAAACAGCAGCAGGAAGAAGAGCCTCCCAACAGCTGCTGCATCCAGTGGAGGTCAATTCCTTGGGAGCATCAGCTCTATCTGCAGCCCACACCAAGGTAAGAGTACTTGGAGGAACAAAAGGAGTCACTTACTGGGGTGACAGCAGCACAGTGGAAGTACACAGGCTCTGGCATGGCAGCTGGGAGCTTGACCCACTGGAAAGTTTGGAGGTTCAGCTTCCAAACATCTCCCAGAATCACCTCTCCATTGTAGCCCCCGCACACGAACACATCTGCAAGAGAGGGGATGTGAGGAGCTGCCAGGCCCAGGCATGCCCCTGCCAGGAACCAGGGGACAGCTGGGGAGAGCTCAGGCATCACCCTCCCCACATGGGTTTGGGATCAGTAACTCCTTCACCTCAACAACGGCTCTCAGGATCTCCCAAATCAGGCCCACCACAAAGCAGAGGCCACTGAAAGATTCCCAGACTGACTTGGGTGGGAAGGGACCCCAGAGCCCATCCAGTTCCAGCCTGATGAGCAGGGACACCTCCCCCTGTCCCAGGCTGCTCCAGCCCCAGTGTCCAGCCTGGCCTGGGACACTGCAGGGATGCAGGGGCAGCCCCAGCTGCTCTGGCAATCCCAGCCCAGGCAGGAATTCCTCATTGCCAAGATCCCATCCATGGCTGCCCTCTGGCAGTGGGAGCCATTCCCTGGGTGCTGTCCCTGCAGGCCTTGTCCCCAGTCCCTCTGCAGCTCTCCTGGAGCCCCTGCAGGCCCTGGAATGTGCTGGAAGCTCTCCCTGGAGCCTTCCCCTCTCCAGGAGAGCACCCCCAGCTCTCCCAGCCTGGCTCCAGAGCAGAGGGGCTCCAGGGCCTCCTCTGGGCTCTCTCCAGCAGCTCCAGGTGCTGCTGCTGTTTGTCCCCAGGGCTGGGGCAGCTCTGCAGATGAGGTTTCACCCAAGAGGGGCAGAATCCCCCCTCCCCTGCTGCCCACACTGGGGGTCAGGGTGGATTTCTGCCTCATGTCCCCCTTCCCAGCCTGCCCATGACCCCAGCCCCACCATGGCAGACCCAGGGCTAATGCCACTGCAAGCAGGAGAGCGTTCCCTCTTCTCACAGCCAAGCTGGGTTCTCAACACCTGGGCTTGATCAGATCCCAGGGATTTTAAACCCACAGGGAACAGCCCCAGCTCCCAGGCCTGCCTTGCTCCCAGCTTTGCCCAAGTTCTCAGTTCAGAGGCTGCCAAATCCTGCTGGTGGGCTGGAAGCATCTCCCAGCTCCTGCCTTACTTTTATTGGCACAATCAACACTCCTAGGAAGCACAATCCAGCTTTTCCCTCCACCCTTCAACAGAGAGTAGGCAGCCACTGATCTGAAGGGTTTGGAAAGAGGGATCAAGATTGTAACTGGTTTTTCAGTGCAGAAGAAGGAATGGTGCCAACTGGGCAGCTTAAAGCCGGTTAGTGAGGAAAAAATCCTCTTCCAGAAAAGCCACGTGTTCCCTGCAGTTCTCTCCCCTCTTTGGTTGTACAAGACACACCAATTTTCCAGAGGTAAATCTTACCATTTTTTATCTGGACACAGCTGTGGCATCTTCTGGCTGCTGGGAAGCCTGGGGAGAATGAATTTAAAAATATATATCAGCAATAATCGTTTTAAAGTGCTTGTGCAAGTGGTGATTTTGTCTCAACATTTAATCATGGAGTTTCATTTTTAAGAGGTTCTGCTTTCCTGCTATCCCAGGTACAAAAGGTATAATTTTAAGCAGCTGTTTCAGGTTTGAGTCTTAATTTCTCTCTGGGGAAGGAAGAAAAATGCTGGAATTTTGTTCCCCAGAGTCTCCAATCTGGCTTGGTGAAAAGCAGCTGTGAGACTCCAGGGAAAGCCCAGGGCCTCAAAGGGAGCAGGGATGATCTGGATCCTCTGGGAGCAGATCCAGGCACTGCCACCTTTCCCAAGCAGGGAGAGAGGGAAGCCAGACTGCCCAACTCCCTTGCATGGGTTCATCCTCAGTGCTGCAGCACCAGCAGGATCTCAGTCCGGCATAAAGCCACACATTGAACAAGAAAACTGCACCCTCAAGCACCTTGGCCATGGGCTCACAGGGAAAGAAGGGAAATTCCAAACTCACCGACTTTCTCGTGAGGCTTTGTGGTGATCTCCTCCCAGGTGTTGGTTTCCAGGTTGTAGGCATGGATCTGGGGGGAAGAAGAGGAGCCATGAGATCTTCCAGGGTGATGCAGCCACAGGCTCTGACCCACTAGAAATAAATCCCTTTTTTTCATTAAGTGTATACCCAAAAATAGCTGATCCCAGCCAGTGACTAAGCAGGTCTAAAATCACCTTTCAAGCTCCATCCCAGCTTTGCTATTTCAGCCCTACAGCTGAAAAAAAGAAAAGAATATTGCTTTTGAAAAGAGCTGGACCAATTAAAATCCACACCCTCGAGCTCTCAGAAGGATTTAGAAATACCTTCCTCCTGCTGCACATAGGGAGAAAAATGGGACAATGGAAAGATAAAATGTCACATAAAGTGCTGCAGACTCCACTTTTTTGGAAGCAGAGCACTATTTAAAGTGACCACAGATTCATCACCAGGACACTGTGTGGCAAATCCAGGTTTTACAGAAATAGGAGAACAATCTGCTCCCAATTATCTTTTTTCTTCTTTTTTTACCAGGCTCTCCAGGCAAAGCCAGATGGAGAGGCTGTGCTGGTTATGCCTCACCTTATCCAAGGAATAAGCTGTCCAGGAAGTTCCACCTCCCAGGATATAAATCCTTTGACCATCATGAGCAATTTCATGTCTGTACCTGAAGGTGCAGAGCAGCACAATTAGCAACAACAAAAACCCTTTTGGAAATCCCCATCAAATTCCAGGGATTTCAGCAGAAACTCCTAAGCCTGGCTCTGCTGCATCAGTCCCTCAGGCTGGGAGCATGCAGGAGATGTGGAAGTTTTCCTGAGCTCTCCAAGCAGCACCCCAGAAGTCTGAAAGGCATTTTCTGATTGCAGAGTAATTATTAAATAATGAAGTGCAAGGATTAGTGAGTACCAGGACAGCCATCAATATTCCAGCCCCTTCTAAGGGAAGTGTCCAAGGCCGGGCTGGACAGGGCTTGGAGCAACCTGGGATAGTGGGAGGTGTCCCAGCCCATGGCAGGGGCCTGGAAGTAGATTTATTTTAAGATTTCTATGAACCTAAACCATTCTGGGCTTCTTCCATTCCTAATTCCCTGTTCTCAGTTGGACACCAAGCCACGGAAGAGAGTGACCAAAATCCTTCCTCCCAATACCACAACAACTCCCAGGCAAAGGAGGGCTGGAAATGGCAAGCAGAGCAAGGTATCCCAAAGCTTCCCATTCCCTGCCTCCCAAAAAAGCTCCCTGAGGCTGCCCAGGTGCTCACCTCTCCTCTGGCATGTCACAGGACATGTTGTTTGGCTTCAGCTGGATCCATTCCCGGGTGTTGAGGTCCAGCTTGTGGAGATCAGTGCTGTAAATGTACCCAGTTGTTCCTCCAAACACGTAGAGACACCCATTGATGATGGCCATGGCCTGGCAGAGAAACCAGAAAGGACTTGGGACACCTGGGGCTGGAGAAGAGGGAATTCCTGCTCCTCCAAAGCAGATGTGCAGCAGCAAAAAGGGTCAGTCATGTGGTGAGTGGGAATTCATTTCCATGTCACCTCATTCATCCATTTAATAGAAAGTCTTAAAAGGTGTAATGCTAATATAAAGGAACCCTGGGAACTTGCATTTAGAGTTTTGGGTTTTAAGGGCTTTGCCTACAAACCACTCCTTAAATCACTTTAAGTTTTCATTTAGAACTTCGGGTTTTGAAGGTTTTGACTACAAATCATTCCTTAAATGAATTTTTTATTTTCATTTAGAGTTTTGGGTTTTAAAGGTTTTGACTGCAAACCACTCCTTAAATTACTTTTTTATTTTCATCTAGAGTTTTGGGTTTTGAAGATTTTTGACTACCAACCACTCCTTAAATCCCGCTTTCTTCATTCAGCTGCACCAGGCATTTAATGAACAAATTCTGCTCCTTCTGACTAGGGGAAAACCTCCTTTCCTTTGAAATCTCCAAGAACCGAAGCTGCTTCATTTCCTCCCGCAGGACACCCGCTTTTCCCTGTGCTTTTGCACAGAGGAGGAGCTCTGGAGAGGCCCAGAGGGGGCTGTGGGGCTGTGTGAGCACTGCCCCGGCGCTCCCTGAGCTCCGTACCTGGCCGTAGATGCGGTTGGGTTTCTTGCCGCGGCAGCTGAGCAGAGCCCATCTCTTGTACTTGACGTTGCAGACGTGGACGTCGTTGCCGTTGCTCTCTCCAAAGGGGATCCCGGTGCCCCCGAACACCAGCAGGTTGTTGCCATGTAGAACCACTGGGGGAGAGAGGGGGAAAACAGGGGTGCTCGCTGCTGGCAGATCAGCAGAGCAGGAGCTCTCCAGGCTGGACTGGGCTTGGAGCAAGCTGCTCTAGGGAAGGAGTCCTGCCCACGGCATGGAATTGGATGATCTTGGAGCTCCCTTCCAACCCAAACCATTCCATGTTTCCCTGCCCTGGAGACAGCAGTGCTCAGCCCTGTTCAAATTCCCCACAATCCACCCCGTGCACTGATGGCTTTGAGAGGCTCTAAAGGAGAAAGGATCCCAGCTAAAACCATGGTAACCAAAGGTCTGCTTTGAAAAGTGAACAAAGACAGCTATTTTTGGATGCTTGGAGATGTCTGCATGAGGCACCTTCCTGCTGAAAGCACAGCAAGGTAAACACCTGGGAAACACCTCTTGCTTTCCCATTTCTTCCTTTCCCTCTGCCTCGACCGAGCAAAAATGGAAAGAAAAATCCCAAACCCA
Source organism: Fringilla coelebs (assembly GCF_963513975.1). NCBI lineage: Eukaryota > Metazoa > Chordata > Aves > Passeriformes > Fringillidae > Fringilla > Fringilla coelebs. The sequence goes on along the minus strand of NC_140033.1, from coordinate 1,115,802 downwards.
ACCCAACCTCAGGGCCTACTTGGAAAAACAGAATCCAGATTTCCAATTCTTGCCTGGATTAAAATAGGCAGGATTAAAATAGCTCCAGGAGCAGGCACAGGAGGGGTTGGATTTCCATACGTACGTGACATGGAGGCCAGCTCCCTGGGCATGTAGCCTTCGGTGCCCATCTGGTGCCAGGTGTCTGTGGCAAAGTTGTACCTCCAGAGCTCCCTGAAGAGGGGGTAGTCCTCGTTCTCTGGGCCCCCAGACTCATCGTAGTCAGGATTGTAGCCCCCAAAGACGTAGAGGTTGGAACTGTCGGCCACGCAGCGATGGCCGCTCCTGGCCGGGGGGCACCTGTGACCTGCAGCAGGAGGAGAAACAACAGCTCCACAAGAGCTCAGGGTGTGTCCCAGGGCACCCCCTGGGATGGATTCCACAGGCAATCCACAGGGAAGGGCCTCTGCAGCACGAGGAAATGACTTTGGAAGGACAAACTGGAAAAGGGACGGTCTGTGTGTCACCATCTCATCCCTGGCCGCTCTGCCCCTGGACCACGTGGCAATCATTCCACAACAGCCCTTTCTGAGGTATTTGATAAAATCCCTTTTCTTTCATTCTCTTTGGCAAATTTCACTTAGAAACAATTCCAAGTGTTTGTATTTAAAGCTGCCCAATAGAGAAAACGATTAAGGATTTGCTTTTCCTCCTCCAAATACCTCTCTGCGACTTCCCTTTGCTCCTTGGATCTCAAGAAGACTTTGTCACTAAACAGCACACTTCAGTTTACTTTAGTGACAGAAAATTTAGTGACTTTTGTCACTAACCAGGTCTGACAGAAGAGGGAAAATCTGCTCCTGAATAAAGGCACTTGCACTGGGAGGAGCAGGCAATCCAGCTGAGATCCTACAGGCAGATGCAGCCATTCCCAAAAGGAATCTTCTGCCTGGAAATAAACTCAATGGAAATAAAAGCAGGGGGGACAATTCCAGCTCAGCTCTCAACTGGAATAGATAAAAAGATGGATTCAGCCAAGGAAAAACTACCAGGAATATTCAGAAGTAACAGAAATCAAGGTCTTGGCTGACAATTGACCAAAACAAACCCAAACAAATCAGTGACCTTCACCTCCCACCTGCTCCCACAGACATTTTTATGGATTTTAGGATGGAAAAGGAGCCAGGAAAGCATCTAATGAGGACCCAGCATGTTTTCTTCTGTTATAATTCCCAGCAGTGAATCCAACACTGCAAAAAAAAAAAAAAAAAAAAAAAAAGGCATGAAGCATTTTTCCTACAGGAAAAGTGAAATAAATGATTTGTCCAGACCAGATAATAAACACTTGAGCTGAGCACAAGCAGCTTTGCTTAATCATGTTCGACTCTGGTCCAAAATTCAGCTGCTCTCCAGGGTTCAAACAAGGTTTTGACAGATTTGGGGTGTTTCCAGGAGTAATTGTGTCTCACAGCAATTCCCACTCAGAAAACTAATCAGCACTGGCTGAAAAGAGGGGAAGAAAGTTAAGGATTTAAGGGAAAAATCTGTAGTGGGGACATGGATGTTTGGGCACAGGAGAGGGGGATATTCCACATCCTAATTTAAGAGGTGTTAAGGAATTAGGAGTTCAGCTATTATATTAAATATAGATTTTATTTCCCTCTAGTTCTAACACTTGCCATGAGAATTTTCCAGAGTGAAAAGAGGACAATAAGGCTGAGTTTTATATAAAGCCAATAAACTAAAGGTAAGAGGAGTAATTCTAAAAAAGTAAATTAAAACACACCACCCAGGAGGCCTTCACTGCCATCCACCTCCCAGAATTAAACAGGGAAGGCACCTGACCTTGCCAGAAATCCCTGTTTTCAACAGGAAGAGATCCCACATCCCTGGATGGGTCCAAGGCCAGGCTTGGAGCACCCTGGGATAGTGGAAAGTGTCCCTGCCCATGGCAGGTGGCACTGGATGGTCTTTAAGGGCCCTTCCAACTCTTGCTCATCACTGCCTTCAGAAAGGATTCCTCCAGTTGTGTCTTTTTAAGGAGAAGAGCTGTAAAAACTGGACCTGCTCAAGGGTTAATTCCAATGAGTTCCTTCAGCAGCCACACTCCATGGCTCCAATAGAGAGCTGCATTTCCATTTAATTAGAACTCACTGGATGATTCACAGCTCCTGCTGAAATTCAGGAGAGGTCTGCAGCTGGTTTTGCTGCGCATTCCTCAGGTGTAACTTTTAGATGGGAAAATCCTGGGATTTGCTGAGCTTTGTCATGAGCAAAGCCCTTTTTCCCAGAGCTGAACCCCAAAACACCCAAAGCTCAGGGCAGCACAGCAAGGCCCCATGGTGTGAAAAGCTGGAATTCACCAGGTCCTGCTGTGAATTCCTTGATGCTGGACATGGAAAGCAGCAGGATCTACCAGGTCTGGGGGAAAGAGGTTGTAAAGTTAGGGAAAATGGTGGATGGATGGATGGATGGATGGATGGATGGATATGATCTGGGAAGCATTTGTTTTCCCAGTTCAAGATTCCAGAGAGAAGCAGGAAGGAAGGATGGGAAGGTACATTTACAAGGAGACTCTTTTTCCTTAGTGCTGAGGACAAAAAAGGGAATAGTAAAATTTTCAGGGAACAAGTTCCACCCTCAGAATGAAATTTAACAACAGGATGAGAGGAAACAGCCTCAAGCTGTGCCAGGGGAGGCTCAGGTACGACATCAGGAGGAATTTCTCCATGGTTGTTAAATACTGGAAGGGGCTGCTCAGGGAGGTTTGGAGTCCCCATGCCCTCCTGGAGGTGTCCAAGGAATCCCTGGATGTGGCACTCAGTGCTCTGGGCTGGGGACAAGGTGGGAATTAGTCACAGCCTGGATTGGATGTGCCTTTCCCTGCTCACACAGAGCCCCAGCCACCCCATGTTCTCCAGGGAAGCACGAGGTCTTCTCCAGAGGAGCCCCAGGTCCCCAGGGAAGCACCAGATCTTCCCCAGGGAAGCTCTGCCTGTGGCATCTGGTGCTGGATACCCTGAAAAGCAAAAGGTGAGAGCCAGGCTGAGCCTGGTGAGGCAGCAGCTCCTCCTTGCAGATCTACGAGTGGCTGGATGTCCTGGTGGAGGATCATCCCAAGCTCGTCAGCAAGGTCCAGATCGGGCAGAGCTACGAGCAGCGGCCCCTGCACGTGCTCAAGGTGGGTCCTGGGGCAAACTGGCCCTGAAAATCCCCTCAGGGTGAGAGGTTGTGCCAGGGAGCCTCAGGGTGGAATCAGCAGCAATTTCCCCGTGGGAAGGGTGCTCAGGCTGCCCAGGGACTGCCCAGGGAGCTCTGGAGTGCCCATCCCTGGAGGTGCCCAAGGAACTCCTGGAGGTGGCACTCAGGGCTCTGGGCTGGGGACAAGGTGGGGATGGGGCACAGCTGGGACTGGATGGGCTGGGAGGGCTTTTCCAACCCAATGGATTCAGTGATTGCAGGCTGAAGCATCACAGGGGACAGGGACATAATTAAAGAAAGTCCTAATGAAGGGCTGAGCCATCCACCAGACAGGGGCTGGCTGGGCACTGACCTGCCAACACCCTGCTAAATTCCCCTGAAGCAGTGATTCACCCCAGGAGTTCTGAGGGAGCTGCTGCCCTGACACTTCCAAGCTGTTCCTAATTGAACTCCTCTCCTGCAGGAGCTGTAATTAGGACAGGGGATGAGACAAGAAGGTGTTTCCAGATGTGACACTGGAGCAAAGGAGGCTCAGGGGGCCCTCGTGGCTCTGCACAAGTCCCTGCCAGGAGGGGACAGCCGGGGGGGTCGGGCTGTGCTCCAGGGAACAGGGACAGGAGCAGAGGGAACGGCCTCAGGCTGGGCCAGGGCAGGGGCTGGGGGGATTTTGGGACAATTCCTCCATGGAAAGGGTGCTCAGGCACTGGCACAGCTGCCCAGGGCAGGGGGGCAGTCCCCATCACTGAGGGATTTCAAAGCCCTGTGGATGGGGCAGCTGGGGACGTGGGGCAGCGGTGGCCGTGGCAGTGCTGGGAATGGATGGACTCAGTGGTCTGAGAGACCTTTTCCAACAGAAAGGATTCCATGATCCCATGAACGTGAGGTTGTTTAGAGCCTCCTGAAAGCATCCTTTTTCTTATGACTGTCAGAAACCCTAAACAAATCCATTCATATCTCAGGGGTGGGTGTGGAGAGGAATGGGGCCAGACTGCTCAGTGACAGGAGAAGGGACAATGGGCACAAACTGAAACACAGGAAATTCCAGCTGGATATAAGGAAAAACTTCTACTTTGAGAATGATGGGGCACTGAACAAGCTTCCCAGGGAGGCTGTGGCTGCCCCTGGATCCCTGGCAGTGCCCAAGGCCAGACTGGATAGGGTTGGAGCCACCTGGGACAGTGTCCCTGCCATGACAGGAGTGACCCTGGATGGGCTTTGAGTTCCCTTCCCACCCAAACCATCCCACAATTGTACACTCCTTTATCAGTTCCCTTTTTCCCCAAGCTAATTTAATCCCAATATCCACCCCAGGATTATCTGCAGTGCTTTGAGTACCTCAGTCCTTCCTATCAGGATAACAGAAAAAGGAACAGCACCAGTGAAAAGCCCGTCCTGTTATCAGGGTGTCCCAAGCAATCCATGATGTCAATCCACAAATCCCAGTGCAAGGCCATCCCACCAGCTGTGTGTTACACCACCACATTATCAGCATCACCACCAGCAGCAGAATTTCTACTCAAGCCCTATTTTCGGAAATACAAACAGAATAACTACAGGGTGTAAGCCCAACAAATCCAACATGGCTTGGGATCCTCCTCTTTCCCACATGCCACATTCATGGTGAATATCCCAGGGCTGTGCACACATCCTTTTCTCTGCTTTTTAAAGCTTTCTAAAGATGGTTTTGTGATTATTTTTCCTCCTGTCTGGATTTCAACATCCACAACAGCAGGATTCAATCTCTCCCTTTCCATTTCTGATCCCTGCAGGGTTCCTGAGGGACATTTAGGACAAGGACTGAACCAGAACAAGACAAGTCAATATTGACTTTGACTCCCATCTTCAAAGTTTCATCTTTTCCACAACATCTGGACAAAATAAGTTTGGAACTCATGTAATTGGAGTCCCTCAGGAATGTTTGGATAAGCAGGATTGGGAATGCATTGCTGAGAGTGAGGTTTAAAACCTATTTGTTCATCCAGCTGTGTTCAGCCTCTGCAGATCCCACCCTTCCCTTCCTGGGCAGGCTGCCCACGCCTGAGAAATTCCCAAGAGGAAAAATTCCCTGCTGTAGCTGGGTCCCTGAACAATGGCTCTGAGGGGCAGATGGAAAATGGGAGAAGCCAGAGGATCCAGCCAAGGATGCCAAACACAACCTGCAGGACAGACAAGAGATTTCCAGATATTGCTGAGACCTCCGAGCAGTGTTTCCAGAATTATCATCCTGGGAGAGCTCCTGGCTTTGGACCAACGTCAAGAACAGGCAACAGAGCTGGAGAGGGGCTGGGAACACAAACCCTGAGAGGAGCCCTGAGGGAGCTGGGCGTGCTCAGCCTGCAGAAAGGAGACTCAGGGCTGCCCCCAGCCCTCCCTGCAGCTCCTGAAAGGTGCCTGTGCCCAGCTGGGCTCGGGCTCTTTCTCCAGCAGCACTGACACAACCAGAGCACACAGCCCCAAGCTGCGCCCAGGGAAATTCAGGCTGGAGAGCAGGAAAAAGCTTTTCCAGCAAGGGGGATAAAGTTCTGCAGTGGCTGCAGGGGAGGTGCTGCAGTCCCCATCCCTGGGTGTGTTTAACAAGCCTGGATGTGGCACTGCCTGCCAGGCTCTGCCTGAGGGGCTGGGCTGGACTCCATGGGCTTGAAGGTCTCTCCCAAGCCAGGATTCTGTGAACAGGTCTGGCTCTGCCAGGCTTTGTTTCCAAAATCTCTGGGGCAATCCCATTTTGAAGGATTTTACACCACTAAAACTGAGTGATCCTTGGGGTGTTTGTTTCCAAGAAGCATAAAGGAAAAGAAAGGAATTCTGGAGAATGAAAACCATGGAACTGGGAAAATCATCTGGCCCAGTGTCCTGTGGGAAAAGGAACTGGGATGAGGTTGATCAGCACCTTGAGCAGCCACATCCTGAAACCCTCCAGGGACTCCAGCACATCCCAGGGGAGGCTGTTTGTTCCAGGCAACGATGGTTCCCACTGGAAAAAATGTCTTTTTTTCCCTTGGGATGAACCTTCCCAGTGCACCCTGTCCCCACTGCTCCTTGTCCTCTCCATGTGAAGGGAGACCCTCCATCCTTCAAGGCCTGGAAAACCCCAGTGAGGCTCCACCTGAGCCCTCCCTTCTCACAGAATCATGGAATGGAATCGCAGCATGGTCTGGGTTGGAAAGGATCATCCCATTCCATGGCAGGGACACCTCCCACTGTCCCAGGCTGCTCCAAACCTCATCCAGCCAGGCCTTGGACACTGCCAGGGATGCAGGGGCAGCCCCAGCTGCTCTGGTTTTCCAGGGAGAAGAGACTTGAATCCTTCAGCCCTTCCTTTCCTGGACCATCTCCTTGGGATGCTCTCCAGTCTGGGAATTTCTTGACTTGTGGAGAGCAGAAGGGTCCCAGAATTCCAGGGGCACTGGGAAGAGCAGGATGATCCCATCTCTCCCTCCCAGAGCCCCTGTGGCTGCAGCCCAGGCCCTGATTTGCCTTCCCTCAGTTCCCTCTCTGTGAGGCTGCTCCCAAACCTGCCAGATGCCAGATTCTGGGCTCCTGGGATGTCATTCCAGCTGCTGCACCTGGAATTTTGTCTTTGGTACACTTCACACTTGCTTGCCCACTCCTGCAGCCTCAGCAGGTCCCGGGAATGTTATCCCATTAATTAGGGAACTCTCCATGACACAAAAGGCTTTGGGATATTTGCAATTTCTGTACTTTTAAAATACCTATTAAAAACTGAACCTCTCCATTGAAAAAAATCCCAAACCTTCTGTGACTGGGAAAATTACAGCTGAAGGCAAGAGCAGGAATGCTGAGCCAGGAGAGGCAAAAATCCACTTAGGTGTCCTGATTCTTCCAATTCCCTTAATCCCAGCAGTCTGATGAAAACACTGGAAAATGTGGACAGAAAAAGAAGAACAAACCACAAATTACCTATATTTGACTTTTTTTTTTCATCTTTCCAAACACCAGGGCATGGAATAGCATGGGGAAAATGGAGGAACAACTCCTGAAAACTCTGGAAATGAATTGGGAGTAAGAAAAGAATCCTGAAAAGTTTGGAGGAAAATTTAGAATTGGGAAGAAAAAAACCCCTGAGAATTCTGCAGGAAATCTGGGAGATGAGGAATGAAACCTGACAAGTCTGAAGAAGAACTGGGAGTTAGGAAAACAAACCTGGGAACTCTGGAAGAGAATTGGGAGAAAGAAAAGAATCCTGAAAAGTTTGGAAGAAAATTTAGGGAGTAAATGAAAACCCTGCAAGAGAAGGAAGGAAAGAAAACCTGGAATTCTGCAGGAAAACTGGCAGGTGAGGAATGAAACCTGACAAGTCTGGAGGAGAACTGGAGCCAAGAAAACAAACCTGGAAGAGAATTGGGAGCTCAGGAACAAATCAGGTTGGAGGAAGTGGAATGAGGGGGAAAATTCCTCTCTCAATGGTTATGTAAGGGCTGCTGCTGGGGCTCTATAAATAGGGCCTAACAGGTGTCAAAGTGGGAGAAACCTCCAACAATGCAGGGCTTTTGGGGCAGACTGAGGCTGGTTTGAGTGGCCAGGCTGAGCTGGGCAGCTGCAGGGAGGGACAGGATCCGTGCAGGATCAGGAGGGTGCAACTCCCACCCGCTCCAGCCAACGCTTCCAACCCAGCACGGGGACAGCAGCGGGGCCTTGGTGCCAAAAAAGGCATTTCCAGGCAAGGAAGGAGATGTGGCTGAGCATTTGCCCAAAAATAGAAGGTGTGGAGCCACTCAGCAAATTCCCAGTGCTGCTGGAGGAGGCTGGAAGGCTGAGGCAGAGCGTGGCTGTGGGAAATGGATTTCTAGGGAGAAGACACGGCAGGTTTCAGGGATGGGAACGTGGATGGAAAGGCCCTTCCCAGCTGCTGCTGCTGCTGCCAGCCCTGAGGGCTGAGGGGATTCATGTCCCACAGGAACTGAGGGATGTGAGTGGCAGGAAAGGACTCCTGGCCCTGGGACGTGCAGCTCAAGGTCAGGAGGAGCTACAGGGATAAGGAACAATGGATATGGCACAGGAGCTGGGAGTGCCCCAGGGCCAGGGGCTGTCCCACAGCTCTCCCAGCGCTGCACAACTTCCCAGTCCTGGGATCCTGGGCTAACCTCAGCCTCCCCCTGGGGGGTTTGGGGTGACAGACATCAGCAATGATGGAATAACCCTTCAGCATCCAGCCTTGCTAGGAGAGAGCTGGAATTTTCCCAGGGACCAGGACTAAGCTGATGTCACACTCCAGGCAGGATGTCCCCTCCCAGCATTGTGGGGATGTCCCAAAACCCCCCAATACACTGGGACTGCAGGGTGGGGGATCCCAGGGGTCACCCCAGGCTTACCCAGGGTGACTGAAACAGGGCTGCTCCCTCTGGGGTGCCCCTATCCCCACATCCACGGGGATGAACAGCCCACGGGGGGCATCCAGGCACCTCCCAGCACCTGGGAAGCACTGGGATGGGGAAGGAAGAGCTGCCACCCACGGGGCTGTAGGAGGGGGTGACCCTAAATCCATTTGTAAAAGGATAACCGCCCCCCATCCCTGACCCCAGCTTCCATACCCCGGGATCACTGGGATGGGAACAGCCCAGCTCCCCCCACACCATTCCCGGCTTTGGGGACAGGGGGACCCCATTATTCCCGGTCTGCGGGGGCACCCCAGAGGCAGGCACAGCTGTCCCCTCGGGGGCTTGGGTGCCCCTGTCTCTTGGGGACACGCGTGTCCCAGCCTGGGACAGCGGGAGCCTGTGGCTCGGTGGGCAGATCTCTCTGGGGATGGGGATGCCCCGGTTAAGGACCCCCCAGGAATGGGGCGCCCCGCTCCCGAGCCCCGTGGGAACGGGCAATTGCCAGTCACAGGCGCTTTGAAGAATGGGTCTGTCCCAGTCCCTGACGCTCCGGGATGGGGGTGCTCGGTCCAGGACCCCTCAGGACCTTGGGGACGGCGGTGTCCCGGTCCCCGACCCCCGGAGACGGGGATGCCCCGACACCGAATCCCTCAGGCCCGTAGAAACGGGGGTGCTCCGGTCGCGGTCCCCTGAGATGGGGATGCTTCGCTCCCCGACCCCTCGGACCCGTCAGGGTCGGGGCTGTCCCGGTCCCGAACCCCTTCTGGGCCTTGGCGTCGGGGTCATCCCCGGCGCCGGCCGCCACTCACCCGCCGCCCGCGGCCTGCCCGGCAGCTGCACGAAGCGGTTCAGGATCCCTCCCCCGCCGCCATCGCCGCCTCCCGCGGCGCCGCCCGCGCCCTCCCCGAGCCCGTCCCGGGCCGCGGCCGCCGCCGACATGGCCCGTCCGCTGCCTGAGGGACGGAGCGCCAACCGCCAATCAGCGCCGGGCTTCTTCGGCCGGAGCCTATCAGCTGCGGGCTTGTTGGCAGGTCGGGGGAGGCTGCGGCGAGAGCGCCGCTGTTGGGAGAGCTGAGCGATCGATCCAGGCTAGAGCAGTAGAGCGCCGAGAGCGGGGGCGCGGGGACATTCCCGGGGACACTCACGGGGCCACCCACGGGGACATTCGCGGCGACTTTCACGGGGGCGCCGGGGTCCCCCGAACCCTCCGCGAGGTTCCGGAGGCCCCGCGGGGGTTGCGCGAGGCCATGAGCGACCCCGCGGCGCGGGCGGAACGATCGTGCGCGGGCGGAACGTTCGTGCCGGCCCGCGTTTCCCGGGCCGTGACGGGAGGGGGGGGACCAAAATGGCGGCGCCCAGCGCCGGGGGAGCCGCGGCGGCGGCGGCCGGGGGGAACCGAGGGCGGCCGCCCCCCGTCACCCCCCGGCAGATCCGCGACCTCATCGACGGCGGCATCGCCACCGAGGGGCCCGGGCCCGGCGGGTGAGGGCCAGCGGCGGGGGGGACTCGCTGGCGCCGGGCGGCAGTCGGGGGGAGGCCCGGCCGTGTGAGGGGAGGGGGAGGGCTGGGAACTCGTGAGGGAATCGGGAACCCCTCGGTGTTATTTGGGGTCCCGAGGCGGGGTTGGAGTCTGAAGGAGCGAGGCTGGAGGGGACTGGGAGGTGCTGGGAATTATTATTGGGGGGGATAGCGGGAAGGGAGAGCGGGGAAATGGGCTGGGAGCGACTGGGGAGCACTGGGGGGCTGGGAGGGGGCACTGGGAGGCGCTGGGAATACTGGAGAGACTCAGGGGCACTGGGAATATTGAAGGGACTCGGGGGCACTGGGAATACTGGACGGACAAGAAGGCAGCAGTTGAAACGGATACTGGGACACTGGGAGGGTACTGGGGTTACTGGGAAGGTACCGAGGGCACTGGGAGGGCACTGGGGACACTGGGAGGGCAACTGGGGACACTGGGAGTGTATTGAGAGGACTGGGAGGACACTGGGGGCAATGGGAGGGTAATTGAGGACACTGGGAGTGCATTGAGGGCACTGGGAGGGTACTGGGAGAGTACTGGGGGCAATGGGAGGGTACTGAGGGCACTGGGAGGGTTCTGGAGGTACTGGGGGCTCTGAGAGGGTAACTGGGGACACTGAGAGTGCATTAAGGGCACTGGGAGGGTACTGGGGGCGCTGGGAGGGTACTGGGGGCTCTGAGAGGGTAACTGGGGACACTGAGAGTGCATTGAGGGCACTGGGAGGGCACTGGGGGCACTGGGAGGGCACTGGGGGCCCTGGAGGGCAGCCCAGGCAAGTGACCCTTGCAGTCCCCATGGCCTGAAGTGGCCACGTCCTGGTCACAGTGGTCACACCTCAGTGGGGCACTGGGAGTCCCTGGGGTTACTGGGGTTACTGGGAGCAGTGGGGGCTGGGCTTTGGGGGTGTCTCAGGGGCTCCCTTGTCCCAGCCATGGCTGAATTTTGGCTGAATTCAGGTGCTGGGAGGAGGCCACAGGGCAGCCATGGGGTTGGCATTGCTGCCACAGATTGCAGTTCCAGACATCCCTGTCCTCAGTCAGCCCTTGCTGGGCTCAGAGAACAAACCCCTGTGCCCTCCTTGTCCCAGATCCCACTGGCCCAGCTCTCAGCACTGGGGGAGGCACCCCTGGAATTTCATTTGTTCATTGTTTTATTAGGAATTAATAAGAGTTGGGAATGGGGAGCTCTGGGGAAGATCCTTCTCAGGACAAGCCTGGGGGATGGGGGGGTTGGGAAGTGCTCTGTGCTTTTTTAAAAATCCTTTTCCTAAAATCCAACATTTTCCCAAAATCCTGCCTTTTGCTGAAATCCAGTCTCTCCCTAAAACCCAACCTTTTCCTAAATCTAGCCTTTTCTTAAATCCAGTCTTTTCCTAAATTCAGCCTTTTCCTCAAATTCAGCCTTTTCCTGAAATCCGACCTTTTCCTAAATTTAGCTTTTTACTTAGTTCAGTCTGTCCCTAAAATCCAACCTTCTCCTAAAATCCAACCTTTTCCTGAAACCCAGCCTCTTCCTAAAATCCAACCTTCTCCTAAATCCAGCCTTTTCCTAAATCAAACCTTTTCCTGAAATCCAACCCTTTCCTAAACCCAGCCTTTTCCTAAAATCCAGTTTATCCCTAAAATCCTGCCTCTTCCTCAAATCCAGCCTTTTCCTAAAATCCAGTCTATCCCTAAAATCCAGCCTTTTCCCAAATCCAGCCTTTTCCTAAAACCCAGCATTTCCCAAAATCCTGTCTCTCCCTGAAACCCAACCTTTTCCTAAACCCAACCTTTTCCTAAAACCCAACCTTTTCCTAAAACCCAACCTTTTCCTGAAGTCCAGCCTTTTCCTAAAGCCAGCCTTTCCCCAAATGCAGCCTGTTCCCAGGTCCAGCCTTTCCCAGGAGTTTTCCTTGCTGATTTTCCTTTCAGGAAGGACACGTCCGACTGCTCGGAGCAAGCCAATGGACCTTCCCAGCTGGAGGCTCCTTCCTTGGAATCTGCCAGCAGGGAGGCCTATTTCAGCAGAGTGGAAACATTCACCATATCCTTTGGGATGCTGGGAATTCCAGCTTGCAATTGTGGGGGAAGGGCCAGAGGGATCATTGATCCAATTCCTGGCCCGGCAGGAATATCCCAAAATTCCTCCCCGTCCCTGAGAGCTGTCCAAAGGCTCCTGGAGGTTTGGAGCTGTGACCATTCCCTGGGGAATGCTCAGTGCCCCAGCACCCTCTGGGGAAGAGCCTTTTCCTAAAATCCAGCCTCTTTCTCAAATCCAGCCTTTTTCTAAAATCCAATATTTTCCTGAAATTCAGCTTCTTCCGCAAATCCTACCTTTTCCTAAATCCAGCCTTTCCCTAAAATCCTGCCTTTTCCTAAATCCAACTTTTTCCTAAAATCCAGCTTCTTCCTAAAATCCAGCTTCTTCCCAAAATCCAGCTTTTCCCTAAAATCCAACCTTTTCCTGAAATCTAGCCTTTTCCTCAAATCTCAACTTTTCCTATAATCCAAGCTTTTCCTAAATCAAACCTTTTCCTGAAATCCAGCCTCTTCCTCAAATCCTGCCTTTCCCTAAAATCCAGCCTTTGCCTAAATCAAACATTTTCCTGAAATCCAGCCTCTTTCTCAAATCCTGCCTTTCCCTAAAATCCAGCCTCTTCCTAAATGAAACCTTTTCCCGAAATCCAGCCTTTTCCCAAATCCAGCCTTTTCCCAAACCCAGCCTTTTCCTAAACCCAGCCTTTTCCTAAATCCAGCCTCTTCCTAAGCTCCCCCTGGCCCAGCTCCCACCACTCCCTGCGCTCCTGCCCTGCTCCCTGTCCCTGTGCTTCCCCCCCTGAGCCAGCTGCAGCCTGCCCCGAGCTCTCCCTCCCTGGGAATGTTTCCCCAGCCCAGGACCCCCAGAATGGTGGCCATGGTGAGGGACCTTGGGAATGGTGGCCAAGGTCAGGGACCCGGGAGCTGTGGTGGCCATGGTTAGGGACCCTGGGAATGGTGGCCATGGTCAGGAACCCTGGGAATGGTGGCCATGTTCAGGGACCCCGGAGCTGTGGCCATGTTCAGGGACCCCGGAGCTGTGGCCATGGTCAGGGACCCCGGAGCTGTGGCCATGGTCAGGGACCCCGGAGCTGTGGCCATGGTCAGGGACCCCGGAGCTGTGGTCATGTTCAGGAACCCCAGGAGCTGTGGTGGCCATGGTCAGGACCCTGGGAGCTGTGGTGGCCATGGTCAGGGACTCCAGGAGCTGTGGCCATGGTCAGGGACCCTGGAGCTGTGGTGGCCATGGTTGGGACCCCGGAGCTGTGGCCATGGTGGGGACCCCGGAGCTGTGGCCATGGTCAGGGACCCCGGAGCTGTGGCCATGGTCAGGGACCCCGGAGCTGTGGCCATGGTGGGGACCCCAGGAGCTGTGGCCATGGTCAGGGACCCCGGAGCTGTGGCCATGGTGGGGACCCCAGGAGCTGTGGCCATGGTCAGGGACCCCGGAGCTGTGGCCATGGTGGGGACCCCAGAGCTGTGGCCATGGTCAGGGATCCCAGGAGCTGTGGCCATGGTCAGGGATCCCAGGAGCTGTGGCCATGGTTGGGACCCCGGAGCTGTGGCCATGGTTGGGACCCCGGAGCTGTGGCCATGGTCAGGGATCCCAGGAGCTGTGGCCATGGTTGGGACCCCAGAGCTGTGGCCATGGTCAGGACCCCGGAGCTGTGGCCATGGTGTGGACCCCAGGAGCTGTGGCCATGGTCAGGGACCCCAGGAGCTGTGGCCATGGTGGGGACCCCGGAGCTGTGGCCATGGTTGGGACCCCAGAGCTGTGGCTGTGTCTCCTTGACGGGCGCACCCCCTGAAGTGGGCGGGCAAGCCGGCCGCGCTGTCCCCGCTGGTGTGCGCGCGCTTCGGCTGGGTCAGCGTGGAGTGCGACATGCTGCGCTGCTCCAGCTGCCAGGCCTACCTGTGCATGAGCCTGCAGCTCGCCTTCGACCTCAGCAACTGTGAGTGGGGACGGCCAGAAGCTGGGCTTTGGGCGTTTGGGGATTTGGGGATTTGGGATTTGGGATTTGGGATTGTGGGGTGCGGCGGCGTCCAGGGGCAGGGAGGTGGGAAAGCAGCTCAGGGCCAGTGGGAGTGTTTAGCTGGGGGATGGGATAATCAATCCTGTTTGGTGTCAGGGAATTCCAGCTGGGAGAGGTCATGGGATTGTAGGGAGTTTGGGTTGGGAGGAGTCTTAAAACTCCCATTCCGTCCTGGAGTCCAGGGAATGATTCTAAGGAGGGGTGGTCCCAGGGAATGGTGGTCCCAGGGAATGATGATTCCAAAGAATTATGGTTCCAGGGAATGATAGTGCCAGGAATGATGATCTCATGCAATGAGGTTCCAAGGAACTATGCTTTCAGGGAATTTTGGTCCCAGGAAATGATGATTCCAAGGAATTACAGTTCCAGGGAATGATAGTGCCAGGAATGATGGTCTCAGGGAATGATGGTTCCATGGCACAGTGGTTCCAAGGAATGGTGGTCCCAGGGAATGATGGAATTCTCAGTGTAAGAAATGCCTTTTTTGTGCTGGGATAAAACCTCTCCCAGCACACCCTGTCCCCACTGCTCCTTGTCCTCTCTGTGGGAAGGAGACCCTCCATCCTCATTGTACCCATCCTTTAAGGACTGGGAAACCCCAGAGGGGTTCCAAACCACAAATCAGACCAAAGGGAATTATCCAAAAACATCCGAAACACTTCCAGGCTTGGAGCACTGATCACCTATTGGAATATCCCAGAGCTGGATCATCTTGGTAGAGAAATAGTTCCTAATGTTGAGCCTGAGCCTCCCCATGGCAGCTCTGAGCCATTCCCATGCTGGAATTCCATGCCAGTCCTGCCTCAGGATTCCAGGGAGAAGAGCTCAGCCCTTCCCTCCTCCAGAAGGTGCAGAGTTCACCCCTCATCCTCCTTTTCTCCAAACAATCCCAAGGCTCTCAGCCTCTCTCCAGGTTTTCCAGCCATTTCTCCAGCCTCGTTGCCCTCAGGATGCATTTAAGGATCTGAAAATCCTTTTAAAAATTCTCTTTTCTTTCCCAGTTCCTGGATCTGCTTCCCTGATCCTCCACTGAATTTTTCCAGTGTGGAAAAATTGATTGGTGCTTGCTGTTCACCAAAGCCATTCAGGCAGAAATTGCACTGTGAGATTTAATTAATGAACTCCTTATTATCCCACAAGGCAGTGTCATCCCCACTTCTCAATTTTCCTGGCTGCAATTGCCCTGGAAGTGAACAGGGGGCACGTTCCTGCTGCCTGCCAGGTGCTGCCATGTGGGAATACTGAGCCTTTCCTTTTGGGTCACTCAAGATCAACATTCCCTATTTATTCAGATTATCTCTGTTAAATAAACCTTGGCCTATTTATTCCATTGGAAATCACACTGGGTTAGGAAAATCTAAAATAATCAAAGATTGGGAAGGAGGCAGTCAAAAACAAATTGAAAAAGAAATTATTTAGTTCTGAAAGTGTAAGTGAAATTAAATGTCAGATCTTTTTTGGGGTTTTTGGGGGAAGTTTGATTTCCAGACATGGCTGGGATTTGGCTCCTACAGCCGGGGTGGAGGGATCAGCTCAGCCAGGGGTTGGCAGCATCCCAGGAGGAGAAGCTGGCAGGATCCAGCAGGTTTTGTGCCCATGGTTGGCTTGGGCTGTTTTTCCCCAGGCTCCCCTGCTCCTGTGCCTGGGAAAGGGAGGGATTTGGCTGTGTGCAGGTGGAACTGCTGAGGTGACATGTGCTGTTCCGGGGCTGCCTGAGGGAGCCTGGAATTCCTCTTGGTGGGAAAAGGGGGGAAGTGTGAGGTTGGAATCCTGGATGCTGAGAATTTTGAACTTCCTGTGCTGAAAGAGTGCGTAGAGTTTAAAATTCTCAGCCTCCAGGATTCCAAGAGTCTGAGGTGAAGCTTCAGGCTGTGCAGCCTCCAGCCTCAGGCAGCATCCTGGGAAATCCTGGGAAAGCATCCCAGGGAACTCTGCCATCCTGGCTTGGTTTTCCTGGCCATTCCCTGAGGAGCTGGCCGTGCAGGGCAGTATCCCTGAGTTTTTCCCTGCAGACAAAGAACGCTGTGAGGAGCTCAGGAAGGCTCTGAGCACTGCCCATGAGAAGTTCTGCTTCTGGCCAGACAGCCCCTGCCCAGGTGGGTGCCTCAGCTCCCTGCATTACTCCCATTTTCCCCTCCTTTCCATCGTTGTTCCTGCCATCACAGTCTCCTTTGCCCTGTGGGAATGATGGAATACAACAGGAAGGCAATGTCCCTTAGCAGCCTCAGCAGATGAAAGCCCCAGGGCTGTATCCAGCTTTTCCTGACCTTTGGGTGCCTCTGGAGCAGTTAAAATGTTTTTGGGTTGTACCTGGGAGGGGACAGGGGAGGTTGGGTGTCATGGAATGCTCAGAGAGGGATAGATCCTGTCTTGGGAGCTTGGGTGCTGCTTGGGAGTGCTGTGAAGGGAAAAAGCTGTGCTGAGCTTTTCCTTTAAAAGCCAGGAAAATAATCATGGAATTGTTGGGGTTGGAAGGGACATTAAAGCCCTTCCACTAAGGCAGGGACACCTCCCACTGTCCCAGGCTGCTCCAGCCCCAGTGTCCAGCCTGGCCTTGGGCACTGTCAGGGATGCAGGGGCAGCCCCAGCTGCTCTGGCAGTTCCAGCCCAGCCAGGAATTCCCCATTCCCAAGATCCCACCTGAACTTTTCCTCCTTCAGCTTAAGGTCACTCCCTCTTATCCCAGCGCTGCATTTACCAGGAGAGCCTGGCTGGGCTGTGCCCTGCCTTTCCCTGTGGGGTGAGGGGGGGATGCTGAGCACAGCTTTGCCCTCCCCAGATCGCTTTGCCAGGCTGCTGGTGGACGAGCCCCGCGTCCTTCTCCAGGACTTCCTGGAGCGCTTCCAGAGCCTGTGCCAGCTGGAGCTGCAGCTGCCCTCCCTCAAACCAGAAGACCTGAAAAACATGGTGAGTTCCCTCCTGCTCTCAAAATCTGCAGCATTCCAGGCTCCAGGAACGAGCCTGGGCCCAGCCAGAATCAGGGATTTCAGCCTGTGTGTGTGTGAGGGATCTGCTCCCACCTGGTTTTTCCCCTTGGACATTCCCCATGTGGTGGTTCCACCATGGAAACGTGTAAAGAGGAATTTGGAATAGCTCATCACCTGGGAAGTGTGTCTGGTTCCCACTCTGGACCTTCCCAGCGTCCAGGCTGCTCTGTGGTGCCTGGGAGATTTGGGATCCCACAGACTCCTTTGGGGGCTCTCCCTGGCAGCTCCAGCACTCCATGAGAAGGGGCAGCCCACGGATCACTCCTTTAGCTGGGATGTCTGGAGACAGGAATTTGGGATGCCAGGGGCTGCCACCCTGAGCCTGAGGTGTGGGCAGAGACCTGGGAAGGTGAAGGAGCCAGAGGAGGCTCCACAGGCAGGAGGGAAAATCAGGAGACGCCAGGAGCAAGTGTGGAATTGTCACCCTGCAAGAACCTGTCGTGGCCCTGCTCTGCTGCAGCCAAGTCTGGCTGGTTGGCTCTTCCTTTGCCAGGGAGCAGATGGCTCTGGGCAGCCAGGAGCTGTGTGGGATCCAGGGAATCTTCATCCCTTCAGCACAGCCCAGGGGGGGTTTAGGGCTGGCTGAGCTGGGAAAGCACCGGGCACTCCCGAAGGCACGGCAGGAGTGGGACCTGCTCCTCCTCAGGGAGCAGCTGGGGCTGGGCACACTGCAGGGAATGGGGAGCCAGAGGCAGGGAGGATTGCTCTGAGTGCCTTTTGCCTGTTCCCCAGAGCTGGGGGTGCAGAAGGGATTGTTCTCCATGTGGGACAGGATTTGGGAGTAAAACCAGTGCATTTTATCCCTGTGCTCTGCAGTCCCTGACAGAGGAAAGGATCACTCGGCTCCTCCAGCTCATTGGGGAGGAGCTGGAGCCCAAAGGGACAGAGGGAGAGAAGCCTCCTGGGAAGTTTTCCACGGAAATCCTGCAGGTGCACGTTCCTGCCTGTGTCCTGGCGCTGTGTGGCTGGACCTGCAGGTGGGCAGGGCTGCAGGGCTGGGCCTGAATGTTCCTCACACTCTGGGCTGGCCATGAAAGCTCTTGGAGGCTGGAGGGATGTGGAATGTTCCTCCTGTGGAATGTTCAGTATCCCTTTTTTGCCATTTTCCCTCTTTCTCACCATGCTTCTGCCTACCTGATTTTATTTTCCCTTTTCTCTCTTTTTCACTACTCCCCTGTTTCATTTGTTGTCACTATTTTGCAATTTTCCCTCTTTTTCACTAGAATCCTGCTTCCTCATTTAATCATTTCCCCACTTTTCCACTACATTCCTGCTTCCCTTATTTTACCACTCTTTTCCCTCTTTTTTACTAGGATCCTGCTTCCCTTTTTAAACTATTTTCACACTTTTCCACTACATTCCCACTTCCCTTGTTTTACCACTTTTTTCCCTCTTTTCCCCCTCTGTTCCTTCTTCCTGGCAAGGCAAAACACAACTGAGCCAGTTTAAATCAACATCATAAATGGGATTTCATGGACTTATTTCCCTGACTTTTCCAAGCCCAGGCTTATCCCTGACCACCTCTCCTGACTTTCCCTAACCCTGGAAGTGTCCAAGGCTGGGTTAGACAGGGCTTGGAGCAACCTGGGATAGTGGGAGGTATCCCTGCCCATGAGGGGTTGGAATGAGATGAGCTTTAAGATCCCTTTCAACCCATCCTGTGATCCCATGAGGATTCCCATGTGGATTCCATGAGGATTCCCATGAAGATTCCCATGAGGGAATGAGGATCCCATGAGGATCCCATGAGGATTCCCATGAGGATCCCATGAGGATTCCCATGAGGATTCCCATGAGGATTCCCATGAGGATTCCAATGAGGATTCCCATGAGGATTCCCATGAGGATCCCATGAGGATTCCCATGAGGATTCCATGAAGATTCCCATGAGGGTTTCATGAGGATTCCCATGCGGATTCAATGAGGATTCCATGAGGATTCCCATGAAGATTCTCATGAGGGAATGAGGATCCCATGAGGATCCCATGAGGATTCCATGAGGATCTCATGAGGATTCCCATGAGGATTCCCATGAGGATTCCCATGAGGATTCCCATGAGGATTCCCATGAGGATTCCCATGAGGATCCCATGAGGATTCCCATGAGGATTCCCATGAGGGAATGAGGATTCCTTGAGGGTTCCATGCGGATTCCATGAGGATTCCATGAGGGTTCCATGCGGATTCCATG
This sequence comes from Fringilla coelebs, assembly GCF_963513975.1. NCBI lineage: Eukaryota > Metazoa > Chordata > Aves > Passeriformes > Fringillidae > Fringilla > Fringilla coelebs. Next base: position 1,096,535 of record NC_140033.1, on the reverse strand, counting down.
AGGATTCCATGAATATCTCATGAGGATTCCATGAGGATTCCCATGAGAGAATGAGGATCCCATGAGGATTCCATGAAGATTCCCATGAGGACCCTATGAGGATTCCCATGTGGATTCCATGAGGATTCCCACAAGGATCCTGCGAGGATCCCACACCTTGGCTCTGTCCCTGCAGCGCTGCCTCGGGCTCCATGAACCTCTCGGTGATCACCTGCTCCCGCTGCATGAGGAAGGTGGGGCTGTGGGGCTTCCACCAGCTGGAATCTGCTGCAGCTCCAGAGCTGGATTCCTGCGGCTCCAGCAGCACCCCCCCGGCTGCTCCCGAGCGCTTCCCGGCCGTCCCCACCTCCCCACGCAGGATGCTGACACGCAGCCAGGACCCCGCGTCCGAGCAGGTACGTCCTGGGCTCCCTGGGCGGGGCGGGGACGCCTGGCCAGCTCCAGGTGCTCCAGATCCCTCACCCACATCCAGTGGACACGTCCATGTGGTGGGAAGGGCTCCTGTGGGATGGCTGAGGGGGGCTGGAGCCGGGCAAGGCCCCTCGGTGAGCGGAGGAGCTCCACGGGTGCCGGTTTTGCCCGCAGCAGCACGAGAAGAGCCCGTCCCCAGCCGTGGCCCGCCCCCGGGGTTGGGACTCCCCCAGCTCCATGGACAGGGGCGAGCTGGATGTGAGCAGCCCTGCCCTGAGGAGCCGTCCCGTGACCCGGAGCATGGGACAGGGGGACACCATGGAAGTGCCATCCAGTCCTGTCCGCAGGGCCAAGCGCACGCGGCTCTGCTCCTCCAGCAGCTCGGTGAGTGACCTGGGCAGGGAGCTCCTCTTGTCCCTGTAGCCTGCTCAGGGCTGGGCTTTGGGCACCTAGAGGGTTTCTTGGTGTCTCTAAAGCGTGCCATTGTTGTGTCCCTTCTCTGTCCCCTCCTCGCTTCCCAGGACACTTCCATGAGGAGCTTCTTTCACCCCAGCTCTCAGCACCGTGATTGGTGTCCCTGGGTCAGCACTGGGGAGGGAGAGGAATCCCTGGAAGATGCTGCATCCCAGACAGAGAAGGAGCCTGGGAAGGCTGAGCCAGGCTGGGAAGTGGTGCTGAAGAGGCTCCTTGGCATCCAAAAATGTGACACAGTGCCCGAAACGGAGCCAGTGGTGAGCCTGGGGCATCCCAGCTTGTCCAGGCAGCAAAAATTTGGGATGGGTGGGCTCTGTTTGGGATCAGTCCCAGCCAGGTGACAAGGACCAAGCTGCAGAGCCTGAGCCCTGGCATTCCCACAGCCAGGCTCCATCCAAGGCTGGGCCGTGCTGGAGCTGCTCAAGGGCTGCTATAAATAACAGTGCTGCCCAAGATCCAGTTTCATTCCCCAGAGTGTCCCCAGAGCTCCTCTCTGCAGCCATCCCCATTCTTGGCTCCAGGCTCTTGGGGTGCCAGCTTTGCTGAGGCCACAACTCCCTCCCCATGTGGCTGTGGAGCATCTGCTGCCTCCCTGGATCTCATTATCCACTTGGATTCCTCCTGCCAGCTCCTTCCTGCTTCACTTGGAGCTCAGGGGAGCGGTGGAGCATTCCCCCTTCAGCATTTGTCCTGGGCCTTTCGTGGCATTTGTGTCCCCAACAGGTCCCTTCTAGTGGGAGCTGTCCCTGCCCACAGCAGGGGGTTGGAACTGGGTGGTCTTTAAGGTCCCTTCCAACCCAAACCATTCCATGATTCTGTGATTCTGCCATGTGCCAGGAAAGCTCCAGATGGTCCAGCAGGACCAGTCACAAGTCAGAGGCACCAGACCCAGCTGGAGGAGGGGATGCTTGGAGTCCCTTCCTGCTTTTGGGGGTCCCTTCCTGCTTTTTGGGCTCCCTTCCTGCTTCTTGCTTGTAGTCTCCTTGTTCTCCCCTCCAGCTGGCAAATTGGGATCACAAAGATAAGGAGCAAAGTGGTGTCCTGGCAGCCAGCTGGGATATTTTGGATGGGTTTTTGCTGCAGTTTCTCCTCGTGCCCTTTGCCAGTGGCAGTTGCAGCTCCTGCTCCATGCCTTGACCCGTGCTCTGTTCCCATCTTTTCCAGAGCCTCTCGGAGAAGTCCTGCAAGGTGTTCCGCATTTTCCGGCAGTGGGAGAGCATGAATTCCTCCTGAGCACGCTGCTGCCTCTGGGAGCCAGCAGGGGCAGGGGGACACACCCAGAGGGGACACACCCACAGCTCTGCCTGGCTCCTGCCCCGGGAGGGCACCCCAGGCAGCTCCAGCCACGCTGGGATCCCCCTCCCTGACTGCCCTGCTGGAGCCTTCACAAACTGCTGCTGTGTCCCTCCCTCTGAGGGCTGCCTGGAGCTGGGATGTGCTGTGGGCCCGTGGGGTGACAAGGGGACATTGTCACCTCCCCAGGAAGTGATGTCAGGTGGGAATAAACATTTCATTTTTGTTGTTTTTTCTTTTTCCTTCCTGCTGGCGTGGTTGTTTTTCCCAGGGCAGGAGGAGGTCAGGACCTGGTGTGGCTCCTGTGTCCCTCAGGATTTTTGTCCTTATGGGATCAACATCCCACTGATCCCTGTTTCCCACTCCACATTCTGTTGTCTCCTTTGCCTGTTGTGGGCACTTTTCCATTGCCTCAGTCCCTGTCCCTCTGCTGAGGGCCAGTTTGGGGTGATGAACCCCTCTGGTTGGAGGGTGGGGTTCCCAGAACCTGGGAAGAGGTGAGTTTCCATGGCTTGGGCTGCTGGGAAGGGAGTGCTTTCATCTCCATCCTTGAGGATACTGGGGAAAGGGCTTTGGGAAGGGCTGGGATTCCACAGACAACCTGGCACAGTTGGATCTCCTTCCTCCAGGTCTTCCTTTTTTATTTTGGAGGAAAAAGTCCCCTGCCTCCATTTCCCCAGCCCCAGCTCTGAGGTTTCACCTGTCTCATGCCCTTAGATGGGTTTTGGGATTCTAGCTGCCCTGTGCCTGGGAATGCAGTGGTTGCCTTGGTCAGGGCTGATCCTGGCTCTCCCTGAACCCCAAAACTGGGGGTGCACCTGCCCACCTGCCCACCTTGGGGCTTCTCCTGGGATCCACTGTTTTGGGATCCCATGGGAAGCAGCAGGGCCTGGATTCGGGTGGGTTCCCTTCCTTTCCCTAATTACAGGGCCCTAAGGAGGGGCTGCTGCATCCCATGGCCCTGCTGGGCTGGGAGTTGGGGTGGAAATGGGGATGCCCCCAATCCAGAGGGACGAGGATGGGCTGTGATGGGCAGGGAAGAGCCCCTTTTCCAGCTGCCTGGACCCACAGATCCCCCAGCAGCCCCCCATGCTTTCCCCATTCCTTACATCCCCCTGGAACTCTGCTTTCCCCATTTCCAATGGTTTCCAGCAGTTCCCTTTGGCTCCCTCTATTCCCAGACCATGGATTCTCCTGGCTCCCCCCATCTCTGGTCAGGGAACCACCCCACAAATCATGGGATGCACCCAATCCAGGGAGGATGGTATTCCCATCCCAGGGCGGAAAGCCCCGCCACAACCCCTCCATCCCGATTTCCAGAGGATCCCCAAAATTCCCTCTGCGCCCACATTCCAAGGTTTGGGTACTGTAAGAGTGGCATTGAGGTGTTCCAAAAAGGAACAGGGTGCTGTTGTAGTCCCTGACATCCTGGAATAATCCCTGGTGTTTCAAAACTGGTGTTTCACAGATGGAATACAAGCATTCCAGGGAATTATGGTAAAATCCTTGTTTTTCCCTGTGCAGTTCTCCCAGTTGCTCGGAACCAGTCAGGGAATATTGTGGCCTGGGAAATAAGGGTCCTCTATCCCAGGTTTTCCAGCTGCTCTACTCAAACAGAGCCCTGTTCCCCTGCCAAATTCCCCCCTGGAATGTGGGGTGTGGATTTGAGTCCCGCCAGGTGATGTCACCTCCTGCCCCTGCCAAGCTCGGGGCATGTTGGGGCATTCAGTGGAGGAGCTTTTTTTGGATTCTTTGGCTGTGCCTCCTCCCCACAGGGGGAGGAAGCACCAGGGCAGATTTATGGGATGATGCCGGGGTCAGGAATGTGGGGTGGGCAGGTTCCACACCATCAGGAATCCCATCAGTTTGGGAGACACCCATTAGTGCTGTCATCATCCGGCTGGGGAAACTGAGGCACGGGGAAATGCTCTGGTGATGTCCCAGCGGAAATCCGGAGTGGTGACTCCTGCTGTGGGGCCTGGCCAGCTGCCACATTCCTGCTTGGGTTGAATGGGATTGCCATGGACAAACCCCATATTCTGTGTGGGCAAACCCCATATTCTGTGTGGGCAAACCCCATATTCTGTGTGGGCAAACCCCATATGCTGGATGGGCAAACTCCATATTCTGGATGGGTCAACCCCATATTCTATGTGGACAAACCCCATATTCTGGATGGGCCAACCCCATATTCTATTTGGGCCAACCCCATATGCTGTGTGGGCAAACCCCATATTCTGGATGGGCAAACCCCATATTCTATATGGGCGAACCCCATATGCTATATGGGCAAACCCCATATGCTATATGGGCAAACCCCATATTCTATATAGGCCAACCCCATATGCAATATGGGCAAACCCCATATTCTATATAGGCCAACCCCATATTCTATATGGGCGAACCCCATATGCTGTGGCGGTGGTTTGCTGATCCCGGTGGAACAGAAAATAGGGGAATAAGGGGGTGTCAGAATCCATGGGGAACCAGGGAGATACTGGGAACAGGGGGAGCCATGGGGAATTGTGGAGAAACACTGGAAATGGGGGAGCCATGGGGAATTGCAAGGCCCTGACATAGGTGCACCCCGTGTTTTATGAGGTGGTTCCCTGGCCGTGGTGGGGACGGGCAAAATGGAAATGGGGGAATAAGAGGAGTGTCAGAATCCATGGGGAACGGGGAGGGTACGGGGAGCCGGGGGGAATTGCGGGAAACCTTGGAAAAGGAGGAACTGGAGCTGGCGGCCCCAGCGGGGCCTCGAACCCGCGGCCCATCCATCACTGCCCGTCCGCCTCCCCCCGAGAACTACAACTCCCGGCGTGCCTCGGGGCCGGCGGATCGTTGAGGGCGCGGCCAATGGTAGCGCCGCGGGGCGGTGACGTCACCGCGGGTGACGTCAGGGGTCCAGAGAGAGGCTGGGGCAGAGGCGGCCGGAGCGGCTGAGGGAGCGCGAGCAGCGCGGGGGGGGCCCTGTCGGCGACAGCAGCGGCGACAGCAGCGGCGACAGCGACAGCGGCGGGTCCCAGCGCCTCGCGGCCCGGCGTTACCCCGCTCCCCTCGGCGCCGGGCGGCCCCGGCCCGCGGCGGCGGCGGCGCTGACAGCCCGCCCGGAGCCCCGGGGGCGGCCGCGGCCACCATGTCGTCCCCCAGCCCGGGCAAGAGGCGGATGGACACCGACGTGGTCAAGCTGTATCCTTGCCGTGCCCCCCCCGGGCCCGCGGGGGATGAGGATTCCCCCCCCACGGCCGGGCCTGCAGAGGGGTGGGAGGGCGGGGGGCACCGGGACCCCCGCCGGGGTCGCCCCCCAAACCCCCCCATTCGCACCCCCGCGGCCTCTCCCCGGAGCCGGGGGTCGGATCTACCTTCCCCCTCTCACCGGGGGAGGCCTTACCCCCCCTTCTGCCGTATTTTGGGGGGTTTTCCCCCTCTGGGGCTTTACAGGCGGCCCTGGGGGTGTCTCTGCAGACCCCCCTCGGTGATGCCCCCCCAATCTGGGTGCACCGCACCCCCCTTGCCTGCCCCGGGGAGGGCGAGGAGGGGGAGAGCAGTTCCAGCAGCCACAGCCCAAAGAAAGGCTTTTGTGGGGTTTATTATTATTATTTATTCCCCTATCTCACCCCGCAGTTCATGAAGCTTCTGGTGCCGGCTTAGGGATTTGATTTTTTGGGGAGGACGGGGGGGTCCCTCGGGGTCTGGCTCAGCAGACCCAGGGGTGGGTGAAGGGCATCAGGGCCCGAGCCCGTCTCCCAAGAGGTTTATGTAACCCTCCAGGTTTGGTTAGGCTTTATTACTTTTTATTTTTCCCCTTCTTCCTACATAGATCTGTTTATATTTTTCCTCCTTGTTTTTATTCCTGGCCCTTTACGGGGCGGTGAATCCCTTTTTTCTCTCTGTCTGGAGAGTGGGTGGCGTTGAAAAATACCATTGGGAATTCGGTTCTGGGATTGTTTTATTAATAGTTTTTGTTTACAAGGTGGCGGTGTGAGCCGGGAAAGGGTAGCAATGACACGAGTGGATGAAATGTTTTTCGGATCTGTCTCCTGAACGTGCCCGACCTCCCTCAGCAGGACTCGGGGCTGCTGGCTCTGCCCTGCTGCTGTCGAGGGGTCGAGAAACGGGTCTGATTTAGTTCCCAGAGAGAGATAAACAAACTTATCTGGATTTGGTGGTGTTTTTTTGGAAGGGGGGGGGGAGGGAGGAGCAGCAGCAGCGCTCCTGTTTGTGGCTTATCGAAGGAAACTTGTCTGACGTTCGCGCAGCGCCTTTCTCCCCACAAAGCTGCTCTCGGTGTATTTTTCGCCCTGTTTTTAAGCAAATAGGAAATGAGTCCTGATGGTCCTCGAATCGGAGCTATTTTTATCCGGGGGTTTAAAGTTACACACATGTCAGACTCCGCCAATTGCGATCGATGCTTAATCGCACCGGGAGGAGGGTCGGGAATTCCAGCTGTTCAGCGAGGGGGGAAAACCTTTCTTAGGGATACCCTGGAAAGAGCTCGGGCCGGAGAGGGGCCGAGGCCCAACCTGATCGGCTGCTGCTCTGTTTCCCTTTCCCCTCCCCCTCTCTTTTCCTTTTTTTTTTTTTTTTTTCCCTTTTTGTTCGGTTCCTTGCCGGCTTCTCCAGCGATCGCAGCATTTTGCAGGACAAAGAGCAGGTTTTCCCTGCGAAGCGGCTTTGCTGTGTGTTTCTAGGAGCTGGGTAGGTAGAAAGCCCCGAATATCCGGGATTCCTCTCGGTGCCGGGCAGTTTCTGCCCTGCTCTTTCTGCCCCCTGACAAAAGGAACCCCGATGGCTTTTCCTAAAGCAAAGCTCTTGTTGTCGGCTCTGCTTTCCTTGTTTTCCAAGGAGTGAGGGTTAGAGCAGTCGGTCTCCTGCGGACAACAAACTTAGGAAGTTGGATGTGTCAGATGACTCCTCAGCACTCCTCCCTCCCCCCTCCCTCCCTCCCCAGCCTTTTTTGTTTGTCTGCCTCACTCGCCCGGGGTGAGAGGCTCGCTAGGCCCCGGCTCCCGAGACGCTTCCCTGGGGAATCTCCCCCTCTGGAAGCTGATCTGAAATCAGGCTCTCCTTTGAGACACGGCTGCGAGGAGGGTCTCTCTCGGTGCTGGCCAGGGAAGGGACTGAAGGAATGTGCTTGAGGGCATCTCCTCCTAGGGCTTTCAGGGTTTTGTTGCTGTGGAGGGTTTTTGTTTGGGATTTTTTACCTCCCCTTTTTGCTGCCATTTTCATTACAGTTTCCCTTTTCATCCCCTTTCCACGTCTTCAACAGAGAATAATAGTACGGATTTATGGCCTGCCAAGGGCTACCTTTCCCAGTAGGGAGGGGGCACGAGCAGGGTGAATAACACTCCTGCCTTCTCCTGCTCTGACAGGTTTAGGAGCCGAGCGAGGTCTTTTTATGGTTCCTATTTTCAATCCTACCACGTCCGTGTCCTTTTGTGGATGCCTCTTTGTGAGGAGGGAAGGGGAGAGGTGCCTGCTCTCCGTGGGGCTGCAGGAAGGGCAGAGCTCTGCGGGAACGTGTGGAGCTGATGTTTAATCATCTCCTGGACCAGGATGTGCTCCAACTCCCCGTCGCTCATTGTCTCCCTCCAGGCTGGGTTTGTGGTGCTGAGGCTGGGAAAAGAGAGCCAGAATCCCTCCTCCCCCTTTTGGGGGGCTCCAGCCCAAGTGTCCTGGGTGACCCGTGGCCCTTCAGAGCAGGGGTTTTGCAGGAAGGCTCCGTGCTCCCCAGAACACCTCCGGGCCCGCTCCCCGGTGGCCTGGAAGCGTAGGCTTCTCCCACTGGGGAGCCCCCGGGTTCCAGGGCAGGCCTCTCCAGGTAGCTCCCGGCCTGGGGACGGCAGAACGGGGGCTCCCCTTTGTGGTTCCCCCCAGTTTTGGGGCGAGTGCCAGCCCCGGAGCCGTGTTTGCAGGGAAAAGGCCTCGAGCTCTCGCAACTCCGCGGATTGGCTGCTCTGTTACTACCCGGAAACCGGGCCCGGGGCGGAGCGAGGCTGCAGCTGATGGGGTGCCCCTGCCAGGGTGTTTACACCCATGGGGGACCCACCCCGGCACCCCGTTCCCCCCAGAGCCCGGGGCCGTTTCCCGTCCGGCCCCGGGGTTCATTGTTCGGCGGCCGCTGCGCTCGCAGCTTCCCCTTGGCCGGGAGTTTATTTAGTGCTGATTTATTTTCCTCCTTTTGTGGAGAAACGCTGCTGGCTGCCTTGTAGTCCCCGAGCTCTATTTTTAAGCGTCAGAGCTGGAAAAGGGAAGTGTCACCCTGTTTTGTGCCTGAAAGGAATTATAAATAGTGGCCAGCTTTGTTTGGATCTCCCTGCGCTGCCCGGTTTGCAGAGCCGGGGGTTCGGGAGCGTAACTCACGGAGCGTTGCACTCCCTGCTAATTTTAGGCTCGTCCTGAGTCAAGGAGAATAAAGGTACAAAGCTCCTTAGTTTACCTGCAGAGCGTTTTGTAATCTCCAAACTCCCCCACCCGCGTTTGCTCCGTGGAGGCAAAGGGTAGGACAGAGTTTACATTTGGGATAAATTCCTTTTTCTGGTCATTATAGGCTTACCCCGCACTTATCATCCCACTTGAACACCTTCCAAGAGCCGCGTTGAGCAATCGCGGCGTCACGTGGCTTTGTTCTCTTTGGCCTGTCCCCAGGGAAGAGCGTGTGCACTGGAATGTCTTGTTTTGGTAGGGTTTGGTGGGGCTTTGTTGTTTTGTTGGGGTTTTGTTTGGGGCCTTTTTTTTTCCTTTTTTTTTGTTTTGTTTTGTTTTAAAGGACGGATATTTCTGGAAACTTTGAATGTAAATTTTTGAATGTCACGCTACGCTTCTTTCTGCTCCGCTTCTGGGGCTCTGTTTTAATGAGGTCTCCGGGGATGAGGGGAATCGTGTGGTGAGCTTCAAAATGCACAAAGACGTGGCAGCAGCCCCTTCCCAGAACTGGGAGAGCCCCCCTCTTTCCCAGAAATGCTGTCACAGGTGGTGGTTTATAAATCAAATCAGGTAAACGTGGCTTGGGAGGTGGTGCCTGTCTTCAGGAGAACTCAAAATCCATAAATCTCTGCCCAAACCAAACCAACTGGAGGAAAATAAATAATCTTTGTTGCCTAAATGACAACTTCCAAGGGTATCATCTTGCTGCTTTTAGAGCAGAATTCAGCGTCTTTGCTGGTGCCTGGATGTTTTTTTTCCCAAATAATTGACTGGAGCTGGAAGTTCACTCTCCCTTTGTTGCTTTGTCAGTTGGAATGGGGAGGATTTGGGGGCTGGGGCTCCTCAATCAGGCCTGAAAGCCAAGTGCACCTGTTTAATCATGGAAGTGCCACAATCGTGGAGCTCAGACTGGGAAATATGGATTTGCTTAGGGCTGCTTGGAGCAGAGTGCCTGTTGGAGCCTGACATCCCAGGCCTGCTAAAAAGAACCAAAAATAGGGGTAATTTTAATTATTTCCCCATCTCATTCCTCCGACTCAGAACAGAGTTTTTGGAATACTGAGTAGTCTGGCAGGATGATGCTTCCCAGGTTCCCAGCTCTGAAGTGGCATTAGGGCACTAAATGCTGAGTAAACAAATCCTAGAGGCCTTTTCTTTAAAAACCCCAAAAGTGAACACGGGATTTCAGGAAAACAAACATTCCTGTGAAATGGTCTCCTTGCTCTCCCTTCCACTGGGTCCAGGAGGTTGTGCCAGCTGCTCTTCCTGCCTTTCCTAGGGAAGCTGTGCTCGGATGTGTAGTAGGGGGTTGTTTTTCAGTGTCACCACGGCTATTTGACAATCCTGGTGAGCTTTTGGAAACATCTCCCGGGGTGACTCCCACGTGCCCGGCGTTTCTGGGCAGCAGGAGCTGATAACGGGGGCTGGGAGCTGAGCTCCCAGTCCTGCAGACCCTGGCAGGTCCCAGTGTTTTGGATGAAGCAGGAGATGCCCCTCCGTGAGGCCCTGCATTGTTTCATTTGCCAGGGGAAAATTACATTTAATCTTCACAGGAGGGTTCTGCGCATCGTCGTGCACTGGCATTAAATGATGATTGGGTTTTTTTAATGTTTTGGGGTTTTTTTAATTAATTTCTCCTTCAAGATCACCCTTAATTCCTGTTCCTGGAGGAGCAGACAGTCTGGAAGCTGAGGGAGTAAATCCTGGAGTGCCTCCTTGGGAGCTCACACCGGGATCACTGCAGGAGATCATTCCTGGAGGCTCCAGCTCTGCTGCCTCCGTGGGAATGCCAGCACAGGGGGGAGCTACCTGAGCATGGAGGTGATTCCCAAAGGGGCTGTTACATCTTGGGCAGATCCCTGCCCTGTGTCCTGGGGGAAACAAAAGCAAAGGAGTGCTTCAGCTGAAAGTTTTGATGGATCTTTTTTCTTCTTTGTTTCCTTGGATTTTTTCTTCCTCGACTGAAAGTCCTAATAGACCTTTTCTCTCTTTGTTTCCTTGAGTTTTATTCCTAAAGTGAAAGTAGACTTTTTTTTTGGTAGACTTTTTCTCTCTTTGTTTTCTTCTTTTTATTCCCCCTAAATTTCAGCTCTTGACAGACTTTTCCCCCTCTTTGTTTTCTCCTTTTTTCCCCTTAATTTCAGCTCTTGATAGACTTTTCCCCTCTTTGTTTCCTGGGGTTTTTTTTCCTAGATTGAAAGTCTTGATAGACTTTGTCACTCTTTGTTTTCTTCCCCCTAAATTTCAACTCTTAATTGACTTTTTCCCTCTTTGTTTCCTCAGGTTTTATTCCTAAACTGAAAGTCTCGATAGACTTTCCCCCTCTTTATTTTCTTCTTTTTTTCCCCTAAATTTCAAGTCTTGATAGACTTTTCCCCCTGTTTGTTTCTTGGGTTTTATTCCTCAACTGTAAGTCCTGATAGACTTTTCCTCTCTTTGTTTTCTTCTTTTTTCTCCCTAAATTTCAAGTCTCGATAGACTTTTCCCCCTCTTTGTTTTCCCCTAAATTTCAAGTCCTGATAGACTTTTCCCCTCTTTGTTTCCTTATTCTAGGAAACATTTCTTTGTTATTTATTCTGGGTTTTATTCCTAGATTGAAAGCCTTGACAGACCTTTTCCCTCTTGATTTTCTTGGGCTTTTCTCCCCTTCCATCAAGGCAGAGCAGCAGGAATGGGGCTGTTGGGAAGGGAAGGTGCCTCTGGAAGCACCCAGAGCTGGGTGCAGTGTCACCAAATGTTCTCAGCACCTGTTGGTGCTCGTGCCCTTCTGAAACCGTGATTTAATCAGAGCCGTCCCCGGGATAAATACATAACAGGTTGTTGGGAAGGAAGGAGAGAGCCCACAGTTAAAGTGACAGGCTCCCATATGGAGCAGATTCCCAGCCAAATTCCTCCTGCTTTCACTGTCTGCTTAAGTCAGAGGTGATCCCACGCTGAGGCAGAAGTGCCTGAGTTTTCCTGCTGTCCTGAGCTTTATTCCGGCAGCAAAAATGCTGAATAACAATTTTTTCCTAGCTCTGAGATGTGAATTATAGATGTGGGTGTGTGTATCAGCTCAGCACCTCGTTGTGTGTCTTACAGTGTGCATTCAGCTCCCCTCCTCAGTGCCTCCATTTCCCTGTGGGTTTGTCCATGGGTTCTGGACTCATGAGCACAGAGCCCTGCTCTTTGTTTCTCCTCAGCAGCACGGAGCTCGCGTCACTGAAGGATCCCCCGACCTTGGCAGCCCTGCTCTGCAGCCCCCGGGGGTCCCAGCAGGAGCCTCTGGGTGGGCTCTGGGATGGGATGGATCCCCCAGCACGTCCCAGGGAAATGGCCTCATTGCTTGTGTTGCTGGGTCTCGCTTTGCTTTTCCCTGCTTCTTTTATTGCCTTTTTTCACCTCCTTGGGGTGCTCAGAGCTGCTTGTACCTTGATGTGGATGCCCCTGGAGTGCTGGTTAGTGGAGAGGAGTGCAAGGATCCACTCTCCCATCACCAAGGCAGTCTCTTCCCAAGATTTCCATCTGCCAGCCCCCCTCATCCTATCGCCTTTACAAACCCTCACCTCCAGCTGCTGCCTCCTCATCTTCACTCTCCATCTTTTCCCAGCTCCTCAGCCTCCCTGAAGATCTGTCTGAGGTTGAGGGTGAATTTAATCTCTTGGAAAACAGTGATTTGCTGCTTCTTGAGTATCCAGTAATGATAGGGTTGGTTCTGGATTCAGGACTTGGCCACTGTTTTATTTTGCAGCTTCCAAGAGCCATCCTCTAATCTTAAATCACTTCACTGATTCCCTGGAGCAAATTGATGCAGCCTTCCAGGAGAAGCCAAGTCACTCCCAAATCCCTTGGCATGAGGTGGTGCAGATCAGGGGAGGGGTGGATGATTTGTAAACTGACCTGGTGGTCTCTGGACTTGAATCCATTTAAATTGGGAATTACAGAGCAGGCCTGGGCATCCTGCATGATCCACATCCAGGAGGCGATGGAGACTCCCAGGTATTGGTGACTCAGCCTCAGGAAGGGGTAGAGCCATTTTGGATTGTTTTTGCTGGGGGTCAGATGCTGCTTTCCAGAGATTGCTGCATTTCCCTGTGCCTGCTTTCCTTGGAATCACTACAAGAAAATAGCAGAAAATATTTTTTTTGTTAAGGATTGTACAAATAGAGTGTCTGGGTGGATAATTCTGAAAGGTTTTGCAATCTCTGGCTTTAATTGTTTGGGGGTTCTTGGTGTTATTTCCTTAAAAATGAATGTTTTGAATTTATTGGTGTTTTCTTTGGGAAAAAGCTGCATTTATGACAGTTGCTGCCTTTTAGAGGAGCTTCACCCCGGAGGCTTTGTGTCATTCCCTGTGAATGGTTGAGCTTAAAAGCTGACAGTTGATTATTCAATAAATTTTGCATAATTTTCCTAATTCCAGGGGGCTTTTACCTGGCTTTGAGCAGTGGCAGGGGGGCTCTGGGGTGGGAATGAGAGCTGTGCAGGTCCTTGCTGCCTTCTCAGTGTCACAGGTGTGTCACAGCAGGGTTTGTGGCACTGCTGGGGGGATCTGTTCTAAAGCCTGGCTTGGGACAGGCTGTGGGATGGGAGGGAAGGAGAGGGGTGAGGTGCTGCCCTGCATGAGGAGGGAGTGGGGCTGGGGGAGGAGGAACCCAGGCTCCCTGCTCCCAGCCCTGGAGCCAGGAATGGCATGGGAAGGTGAGCTTGAGGATGTTTGCAGCAGGGACAGACACTGGCTGGCTGTAAAATCTGGGGTTATGAGAAAACAAAACAGATTTTAGGGTAGGATCAGCTCTTTACACAATTTACCAAGCATAACCCCTGAAAAAGTAAAAACCAGTGTGTGATACTGAGCCTGGTGTCCTGGATTAACCTCCACCGTGGTAGATTAATGGATGCAAAGTTGAAAAGATTGATAAATTATTAACTTAACCACGCTGGCAATTTTTTTTTTTTTGTGGGCTGTGGTGCTTTGTTTTGTCTTGGTGCTGGCAGGTCCAGGCCTGCTCTGAGGCTGTGTCCGAGGAGACACCCGACTTCTGCAGCAGGAAAGCTGCATGAGAACACAAGCCCAGCTTGTCTGAGCAGAGATTGAAAGTGATTTTGCTCTTAAAGGAGTTTCTAAATGAAAATGCTGTTTTAAAACTGGCTCTGAAGCTCTTGGGTCACTGGTGTGGCTGCAGTTGAGGAGTTAAGGCTCCTCTTGGTTTTAGGAAATGAAGCTGCTCTTTTAAGCCTTGCTCAGTGGAGTGAGTGGTGTGAAGCCAGATCTCTTTTTAGTTTGAAAAGGGCCAGGTTGAGCTTTCAGATTCATTTGGGGAGGGGAGTTTTTGGCTTTTTAGAAAATAATATTGGGAGATCTGCACTGAGGGGAACCTGGAGGAGCAGAACACGGAATCATGGAGTGTTTCACTGGGAAGGACCTCAAAGATCATCCAGTTCCCACCCAAACATGGGCAGGGACGCCTCCCACCATCCCAGGGTGTCCCACACACCCCATCCAGCCTGGCCTTGGGCACTCCCAGGGCTGGGAACCCACACTTGCCTGGACAGCAAGAACGTGAGATGGAATTGGTGAGAGATGAAGCCCAAAAGTTGCTGTTGGTTCCTGGCTGCTCCCAAACTGATTTGTTCAGGCAAAACCCTTTTCTAATTGATCTTTTGTTTCAATTCTCCTGTTATTTCCCTGCTTTTTCTTCCTTTTTGTGAATGGGGGGAGGTTTCTGCCTGCTGCTAACTCGGGTGGAAGCTGCTCCATCAGAGGAAGCCACCGCTCCCTCGCCCTCCTCCTGCTGAAGGCAACTGAAACTGGATTTGTTTTTCTTCTGTCTGCTGCCATTAATTCAGACTCAGTGACCTTCCCCCTGAGATCCCCAAAGCCAGGAGGGCTGGACCTGGTCTCACATGGCAGCCAGGCAGGTTTTAAAGCTCACAATGCCCCGGCTGCTTTCGTGCTGAGCTCATGTTGTGCGGCAGGACGTGCCCGTGGCCGTGGCTCAGCAGCACTGCCATCCTTTCCCAAGGCACCCACGTCCCCCTTGGCTGTGCTGCTGAGTTTTAGGAACTCTAAACACAAAGCCAGGTTTAGAAAGCAGCAGGGGCTTTGTTTGGATAAGAAAATATGGACTGATTTTTGCTAGTTTTGGGAATGGCCTTGCTTGGGAATCCTCATTCCAGAGTCAAGGGGGCTGAAATAAAGGAGCAGTCCCTCCAGGAGTGCAGCAGTTATCCTGGGAATGTCACATCTCTGAGGTGACTCAGCGTGCTTACACTGATTTATTCCTTGCTGCTCCTGAAGCCACCTCCTACTTTTTGTGTCCCACTGTTTATATTTTTTCTTTTGAGGCCGTGTCAGTGTTGAATTGAGGGAAGCGGTGGAAATAAGGAAGCTGAATGATCAGTGCTTTGTTTAACATCGTTGGTAACTTAATCCTCCTGGCTCAGGGGAGGAATCCGTGCCTGGATGTTGGAGAGAGCTCAGATCCCAGCAGGAGAATGTGCTTTGAGAAGGGGGGACTCGGGGCTGGGTTGAAAAGTTGGGATGTCAGAAATCAGATCCCGGTAAGTCAGAGCCAGAGCCTGTGTTCCTTGAAAGGGAAGGTATGTGAGGAGGTGTTAACTCACCCTGCTCCCACTGGAGCTGCTCCACGCTTTTTTCAACTCCTGCACCTCCTGGAAAGCTCCAGGGTCTGGGATTGAAACACATTTTGTCATGCTCACAGCTGCTGAGAAAGCTGCAGGTTACTCAAAATCCACTGGGTTTGTTGCTTCATGGTTTGTGCCATGGTCTGTTGGGTGTTGCCATGAAAAGGTAATTTGAATTATCTTTTTGAATTATTTGAATTATCTTTTGATAATTTGAATTATCTATATAATTTGAATTATCTTTTAAATGCTTGCCCGGTTTGGAGCAAAAATTGCCCAGAAAATCATCACCTTCTGCAAACTGGGCAGGAGGCAAAACAGTGTGGAGAAAACCCAAACACCAGGGACAGGGGTGGAGAAAACCCAAACCCCAGGGACAGGGGTGGAGAAAACCCAAACCCCAGGGACAGGGGTGGAGAAAACCCAAACCCCAGGGACAGGGGTGGAGAAAACCCAAACACCAGGGACAGGGGTGGCGAGTCCCTCAGGCCCCCAGTTTGGCAGGACTGAAGAAATATTCCCACGTGGTTTTAGCAAATTCACTGTTAAACTGTGAGCCCTGCTTGAGTCACTGGTCACTGCTTGAAGTAAAATCGAGACTTGTGCCTTGCCAGATGAAACAGAAGATCCCCTAAAAGCGAGCTGATGAGCAATAATGTGCCCCTAATGGATCCCTTTCATCCCTGGGAAGGCCCCATTTTGCATTTCAAGGTTTGCCACAACTTTGCTTTTGCTCTGAGATCTGGAAATTTGCTGACCTGTATTTAAAGCATCTGCACATCCTGGTGCTAAACTCAAATTTGCACGTTTAGGGAATAGATGGTGGAGAACAGGGGTGTGTTTGGCTCTTCTGGTGTGTCCCAGAGGATCAGTCAGAGCCTCCTCTTGGGATCTTGAGCTGCTCTCCCTCTGCTGCACCACAGCAATCCCTGCAGCCCCTCAGGTGTGGTCCCAACCTGCCAGAGCTTTTTAAATGGCAGTTCTCTGGAAAAAATCAGAAATTTTCCTCCCTTCAGCAGGAAGTTTATTGGAAAAGAGTGAGGGTTTAGCAAAGATTTGCCTGTTCCACCTGCTGGAATGTAGCAAGAAATGGGTTTGTGGGGTTTGTGCAGGGATTCTGTTGTGGCACGGTGCTGAGAGAGAGCCCTGGTGCTGCTGCTGCCTCTTCTCCACGTGGCTTTGGGGCTTTTTTTTCCTTTAGGTTTTTTCTGGAGTTAGTTGGATAAGTGGGAATTGTGTGTAAGAAGAGTTTGTGTTATAGCACAACAAACCTGGTCTAGGGAAGGTGTGGGAATCAGCTGATCTTTAAGGTCCTTTCCACCCTGAAATTCTGTATTACCTGGCTGCTCTGAGTCTGAACCAGCATCTCTGTCTTGGTAGAGGCACATTTCAGTCCTGTGCTGATGAATGTTGAGTTTGCTGGAGTTTGCTTCTTTTTGGACTTCAGCTTTTTGCAGTGGCTTCCTGCTCAGTGTGGCTGGGATTCTGCAGGCCCAGGAGATGCATTAGTGGGGTTTTCTGAAGAGTTTTGGAGGTTTTTTTCAGCTCAGTAGCCACTGAGTCCTTTAAATTGTCCTCTGTGGCTCTTGGTGGCTTCCAGAGTCACAGATTTATCTGGTGCCACCTGAAATTCAGTGTCATTAAGGTTTCAGGATATTCTGTGTGTGAGTTTCTCTTGCCAGTTTTCTCCAGACTTGGAAAGCTCCAGAGGTGAACCCTGGAACAGGTGAACTCCATAAACCTCTGCAGATTTTGTTTTATTTCCAGGGGCAGCTGGGGATGTGCTGCTGAGCATCCCAGGCAAAGCTGGATGGGGCTGTGATGCTGAAGGCTTTCATACTCTTTTACAAGGTGCCTCAAACAACAAAAAAACCCTGAAAGGGGAGCATTCCCCTAATCCTGTCAGGATGTAGGACAGGTCAGGAGCTGGAACCGCTTGGCTCAGGCAGATCCTTTGGGTGCAGGTGTGAAATATTGCCCACATTTCCCATTCTGGGTCTCCTGGAGGCGCCCAGGAGGCAGCAGGGCTCTGCCACGTGCCCATCCCTCTCTCAGGAAGTGGCTGGGGCTGCCACAGGCGTCACAGAAACCCACATCAGCTGCTTTTTAGGTCATTACCAGACTGGGCTAAATTTAGCCTGTGAGCCAGAAGAGGGAGGTTTTGGATCCCAGCTCCTGCCCCATCCCTGTTTCTGGGCTGTGCCCTGCAGCCAGCCCTGCCTCTGCTGAAATCCCCAGGGTTCTAATCCCCCTGGGCAGGGACTGCCTGAGCTGGGCTGGGGAAGCTCCTGGAGGAGGAGGTGGAATTGCACAGAGGCCAGCAGGACATGGAGCCTCTGTGTGGATCAGGGGTGTGAGTCCCCCCCAGGGCTGCCAGTGTGGCCAGGAGGAGAATCCTGGCCCATGTCTGTGTATGCAGCAGCATCATGGCCCAGAAAAGTGTGGCTTGCTGAGCTCTGCTTGCTGCTGGAGATTTGTGTAGGTTTAGGGTGGGAGCAGCTCGGGCTAAAGGGAGAAAACCACTTCTCTCATTACCCTGTAAATTTATCTCAGGGAAGGAATGTTCCCACTTTTTTTTTTTTTTTTCTCCTCCAAGCCCCACATCTCTGCTAAAATTGTCAAATGGCAGAGATGAGTAAAGGGGAGGAAAATAAGTCACAGTGGCAGCACGAGGGAAAATTGCTGGGAGCAGCGTGCTGGTTCTGTAATTCCAAGCTGTCTTTATGTGAACTTCCTTGATTGTTGCAGCATCCTGGTTCTCTGCAGCAGCACGCTGGTTAATTGGGATTTTTTTATTTGTGGATTAGTAATACTGTCCTCCAAGTGGCTTCAAGTGTGTCAAGGCTGCTTAATTCTGATTTCCTGAAGCAGGCTGTGATAAATGTGTGCCTTTGAAAGGCTGCCTGCCTCTGCCGGAGGTCACCTGGAATTCAGAGCATCTGGCAGAGGTCGGCTCCAGGCTTTTTGTTCTGTGCTGGGGAAAACTCGGGGGGTTTTTATCAGCTCCTCTCTGAAGGAGGAGACACTTCAAACTTGGTGACAAAATCCCACTTTTCAGGCAGCTGCACCTGCTAACGACTAAACTGTTAATTAGTTTTTAGTGCAGTTGCAGTGGTGTTCCTTTGTCTCTTCTATAATGGTGATTCAAAGAGAGGATGTCAAGGAATCTTCTGTTTCAGCTGCATTTAACTAATTATGAGAAAGCTCTGCCTTCACTCCAGACACAGCCTGAAAGCTGGGAATTGCAGTGTCCTGACAGCACCATTTGTCCTGACAGTGTGGGGTGTACTCCAGGCCTGAACCCAAAGCCCAGCTTCCATTTTAAACTGACTGCTGGAATTTTTTCTTTGTGATCCACACAACAAGCCCCAGGTGTTGTTATTCCTGTGGGGAAACCTCCAGGTGAGTTTTTCTTGCTGCAGCTCTGTGAAATGTGAGGACATAAATTTAGGGATGGCTGATTTGTGAAACTCCCCTGGGCTCTGAGTTGAGGGAGCTGAGAGGGAAGGGGGATAATTAAGCCTGAGCAGATGTGCTAGAGCAAGATCTGGATCAGGAGTGTGGATGAGCTGCTCCTGATCCCAGCAGATGCAAACTCACTCCTGTGTCCTCCTTTCCTCTCCAAGTGGATTTGGTGCTTCTGGGTGGGGAATTTACTTCCAAGAGCTTCCAGCAGTGACAGCACCTTCCAGACTCTCCCTGGGAAACATCCCAGTCTTTCTCAGCCCTCCCACTCCACATCTTGGAGGTTGTTTTGGAGGAATCTTGGCCACAGGGACCAGGACTTTGTGTTCTGTGTTCCACCAACACCCTCTGCTCCTCTGCTGCTGCTGTTACCAAAAAAAAAAAAAAAATCCCCTTGTCCTTGTATTGGGTTGTGCTGGTGTCACCTGTGCCAAGGTGGCTTCAATGAGCCCTTGCAGGGCTTTAGGGGGTTATAAAAGAGAGAGAGGGACTTGGAAGGGCCTGGAGGGACAGGATGAGGGGGAAAGGCCATAAGCTGAGAGGGGGGAGTTTTAGGTCTGGGCTGGGCTGTTCGGGAGGCCCTGGGCTGGAACTGCCAGAGCAGCTGGGGCTGCCCCTGCATCCCTGGCAGTGCCCCAGGCCAGCCTGGAGCACCTGGGATGGTGGAAGGTGTCCCTGCCCTGGCAGGGGGTGCATGGGGGTGATCTTTAAGATCCCTTCCCACCCAAACCGTTCCATGATTTTGATCCCTGCCTTCCTGTCATCAGAGGCTTCCCACAGTCAGAGAAATCCCCAGTGCCTGAACACAGCCTGGACCTCTTCTTCTCCTTCTGGTGCAGCTGCTGAGCCAAGAGGATCTCCAAAGCCTGCAAACCATAAAAAAAAAAAAGAAAAACAGGTGTTTCCCATGGCAGCTGTCCTGGGTCTGGGCACCCTCCAGTCCTGGCTCTGGTGCTGCCCAGCCCTGGCTGGCCCTGGCTTTGTTGGTGCTGGCCAGCTCAGCTCAGCCATCCCAGCTGCACTCAGAGCTCTGGGCTTTGCTGCTCCCTCCTTGGCCCCTGCCTTGGGAGCTCCTGTGGGGATCTTTGTTCATTCCAGCCTGGCTCTCTCCTGTCTTCCTCTGGAACACAATGTATCTTTAGACCTTCAGCTTGCAGGAAAATCCTGTGCAAGGAATCCCTTGGGAAAGGCCAAAACCCCTCAGAAGCTCAAGCCTGAAAATGGCTTTGTTGTGAGCGAGTTGTTCTTGGTGCAGAGATGGTGGGAGCTGGATCAGGAGGGATTGCTGGCATTAAAGGAAGCACCAGCCTGATTTCCTGAACTTCCTGGGCTCTTAAATGAACTTTTGCAGGTGGTTTGGTGATTAACTGCCCCAGAGTCAGTCTTTAATTCACATTCTAGGCAGGGTTGGCCGGGCTGGGTTGACCTTGGAGCAGCCTGGAGTAGTGGAGGGTGTCCCTGCAGGTGGAACTGGGGGTTTGAAGGTCCATTCCCAGCCAAAGCAGCCTGTGATTCCACTTCTCCAGAGTTAATGGCTCCATGGGTGGGAGCCAGTGTTGGAAATTGTGTATTTGCATTTTCTCAGGACTGATGGTGCAGTGGAGTCCCACCTGACTTGGCAGGAGGCTGAGTGATGAACTCAGATTTATTAATGAACTCTTTAAATAGAAGTGGCCACATGCACTGGACAAAAATGAGGGACAGAGCCACCTGTGCAGCTTGGCTGTTCCCAGGCAGCCCTGGGGTGTTGGATGTGTTTATGGGATGCACTGGGGAAGCCACAGTGCCCCATTGCCCTCATTCCACTGGGAGGATGAAGAGGATAATTGGGTTAATAGCTGTGACAGTGGCACCTTGGATTGCTGGAGGCATTTCTGTCCAAACCCCTGGCATGCAGGAAACTCCTGCACCTTTTCCTGTGGCAGCACTGGGCTGCAGTTTCCTGGTGTGTGGCTTTGTGGTGGTTTTATGTGGCAGGTGACCTGGAAAGAAGGAAAATTTTATGAACTTCAGCTGTGTGTAACCAGGGTGCTTGTTCCTAAATCACTTGGGGGTTTTCTGCTTTGGTGTGAGAGAAAAAAAGGGTGGTTGTAACTTCACCAGGTCTGTGATTCAGGTTTGGAATTTGGGCTAAAAACCCAAGGAAATGGTGTGTAAATCCTGCCTGAGCTGCTCCTTAAAACACTTTGAACAAAGCCAAGGTGGGGGGAAGCAAATCTGATCCCTCTGGAAGTTCTGGCAGGGAGAGAAGGGAACAAATCCCATCCTCTGGAGTTTAAGAAGGATCTGGAAAAGGCACAGCACCCTCTGGTCCCCAACTCCAGAATATTTCCATGTGGGATTGGGAGGAGCTCTGCAAAACAACCCCGCTGTGGAGATGCACCGAGGAAAATGGAGTTTAGAAGTGCTTGGGGAGCAGGAAAGGAAAGATCCCCCAGGGTTCTGTTCCTGGCAGGCCATGGAGAGCTGTTGTGAACATTCCCCCAACCCAAGGAGCAGGATCCTGACCAGCCCTGCTGATGGCTTTCAAATGAGCCTCTCCAAGGTGTGGGTGTTGCCTCAGCACTTCAGGAAGAATTTTGGGTGCATCCCCTTCCACAGGCTTGATGTTCATCTTGATTTGCCACTGCTGGTGAGCTCCTCTGTGTCTTCTCTGCTGCCCCTGAGAATCAGAAGAGCAGAATTTTAATTGTTCTTGGAAAAAAAGTGTATTTTTCTTGGTGTTTTGAATGGAACAGAAATCCCCAGGTGCCTCAGGAATGATCCCCCCTGAAAAAACCACCTGGTGCATTCCTTCAGGTTGGGTGCTGGGGACTGCACTGAGGGCAAAGCAAGATTTTCCTCTGTGTTGCTTTAGGTTAGAGGACTTGCACTTATCTCAGGCTTAAATTCCACATTCAGCTGGCTTTTATTTCCTCCACCTATGCTGGAGAAATCCCAGTGGGTTTGGAGATTTGTTTTAAAGCTCTTTTCTTTGAGGATTGGCAGATAAGAACCAGGAAGGCTCAGAACTGCTGGAGCTTCTGGCTCAAGTGGCAAAGAATTCTGGAGCAAACAACTGGGCAATGGCCTAAAACTGGAGAGGATAAGTTGAGCTTAAATCTTAGGAAGAAATTCTTCCCTGTGAGGGTGCTGAAACCTTGGCACAGGTTGGCTGTGGCTGCATCCCTGGAGTGCCCAAGGCCAGGCTGGACACTGGGGTTTGGAGCAGCCTGGGACAGTGGGAGGTGTCCCTGCCATGGCAGGGGTGGCACTGGATGGTTTTAGATCCCTTCCCACCCAAATTTTATGGTTCTGTGAGATAGCAGGGGACAAGTCACCCCTAAAATATCTTTGGGAGACTTTATTGCTGTTGAGGTTGGAGCAGGAAACACCTGGGTGGGAGGCAGTTCCTGCTGGGAGTTTGGATTTGAAGCACAAAAGCCAATTATTGAGGAATTAAGGTTGAAGCAGCTTTGTGAGCACAGAGCTGCCTCATTTCCAGTGGCACTGTCCATTTCTGTGGGCTCTGAGTCTGCTTTGGAGTTCAAGCCCAGCTTGCCCAGGCTGGAATTTCAAGCAGTTGGTGCTGTCTCAGCTCTGAAAACCGTGGTTCAAAAGCCTGGTGCAGGTGGGATCGGGAGATGCATCCCTGGGTGTTTCTGGTGGGGCTGGCAGGAGCTCTGCAGAGCAGCCCCAGGCTGGAGAGAGCTCAGCTCTGCTGGGGGCTGGGGAGCCTGGGCAGCAGGACAGCCCCCTCCCCCTGGGCTCTGCTCCAGGCAGCCATGAGGATCCCCCTGGGATCTGAGCAGGGCCTGGGAGGCCTTTCCTCCCCCTTGGGATGTTCCTGGGCAGCCTCTCCCAGGCTTGGTTTTTCTTGGGGCATCCCAGCATGGAGTGTTTGTTTAACCAGTGCTCGGTTTCACCTTTGGTCAGTGGTAGGCTGGAGTCTGAGCTGAGGATCAGCATCTTCCTCCTCACTCTCTGTGGTTCATTCAGCATCTTCTGCAGGCAAGCAAAGGTCCTGGCAGTGGGCAGCAGAGGGGATGTGGAATCTGCCTCCAGAACTGGACCTGCTCCATGCCAAAGCTAAATTTGAGCTTCATTTATTTCAAGCTTAAAATATTTCCTTTGACACTTTCTCCTTCCTGACATGAAACTCTTTTATCTTGTTTAAAATCAAGACCTTGACATAATTCTGGTTTTGGTTTTTTTTCTTGACTAAGCCCTTGCCAAAGCTCAGCTCTTGGCCTCCTCTGCATCTGCTTTGAGTGCAAGCATCTGATCCCAAGGGTTTTCCAGCAGGAGGAGATGGATGTTTGTCCCTTGGGGGCTTCGTGTCACTGTTACTGAGGTGCTTTGAGGCACTTTCTGAATGACTGTGGAGGTTTCTGCAAGGGAAAAAGCATTTCACTCACATTCAAAAAACCTAGCCCAAACTCCCCTTGAGGGAAGAGGCCACATCTTAAAATAATTCTTTTTTTTTTCCTGTGGAGACTAAATTGGAGAAGAATATGTCAAATCTGCTTTTGACAGACCTGCTGCATTCTTGTAAATCACGTGATGAGGCCCAGCCCCAAAATAAACTCAGATCTTGGGCTTGGTGTCAGGTCTAGCACAGGTTTGGGGTCGTGCTCAGTCCTGTGGTTTCACAACCAGGGCTTCTCTTTCACGAGAGTTTCAGCACTTCCTGAATCCTCCCCAACAGGAAATGAACCCTTGCCAGCACACCTGGAAAAAGGCAAAGGTTGTATTTTCTCCTTCTGCTGTTTCTCTGAAAACACTCTTGAAATTTCTGGCTGTTGGAGAAGTTGATGGTTTGTACACAAACCGCTCCGTTCCAGCGTGTGTCCCGTCTCCATGGAAACCAGCTCCAAGGGTGGGAGCTTGGAGTGATGCAAACATTGTCTGGTGCTTCAGCTCAGGGACAGATGTGTGGCCACCAAAATACTCCAGTTGCATCCTCAGTGCTCCTGGGGCCAGCCCTGGCTCCCTGAGCTGAGCCTCACGCTGGGGCGTTCTTCTGCTTCCAGGTCATCCCCAGCGCTCAGGGAGCTCTCCTGGGAACCTCTCAGGTCACAGTGGAGTCCTGGGGATGGCTTTGCCTCTCCAGCTATCCCAGAGAAATCCTGCCTGCAGTTCCCCCTCTCCAAGATCCCTTTAAGGAGTTTGCTCATTGACATTTGTCTCTAATTAGGTGTTAATTGCCCCTCTTGGAGCCCTGTTTGGCTTTTCCTGAGATTGAAGGAAATCTCTGCTTGTGGAGGTGGCTCTGTCACTGTGGTCACACACAGGGACATCCTTCAGCTTCATTGATCCCACCTTCAGTCCAGCTTCCATCAAATCCCCTCCCCTGTGAAATTCCTGTGCCAGCTTCTCCTCACCTTGCCTGAAGCTCCTCCCTGCCAGGAGGGTGGAGGGCTGCTTTAAAGGGGCTGAGGTCTGTGTATGGGATGGAGGGAGGGGATTCCTGGTGCCACCACTGCACTCAGTACTGGCCCATCCCGTGGAAGCTGAGCACGGTTCTGGGCAAGTCTGTTCCAATCTGATTTCTCTAATGCAAAAAAAAAAAAAAAAAAAAAAAAAAGCAAAAAAACCCAAACCAAACCCAAAAAACCCAGGGTGGTGGAATCGTTTTAACTGGAAAAGGCCTCTGAGCTCATCAGGCCCAGCCATTGCCAGCACTGCCAGGGCCACCCATGTCCCCAGGTGCCACATGCACAGGGCTTTAAACCCCTGCAGGGATGGGGACTGACCCCTGCCCTGGGCAGCTCCAGAACCTGACCAGCCTTTCCAGGAAGGAATTTTCCCTAAAATCCAATCCAGACCTCCCCTGGCCCAGCCTGGGGCCGCTCCCTCTGCTCCTGTCCCTGTTCCCTGCAGCACAGCCCCACCCCCCCAGTGTCCCCTTGTGGGAAATGGATTTGTGAGGAATTTGTAAAATTGGATAGAAAGTTTATATAGTTTGGTATATTTGTATATAAATATTGAGATAAGGTGTGTTGATTTAGGAAGGTTCTAGAATAGAGGTGATATTTTGAGAGAGGTTTTTAAAGAGGGTTTTGTAAAAATATTAGATATTTTAGAGAATTAGAATGTGTTCTGCTATTTATTGAGGTTGATAATAGAATGAAATCTTTTAAACACCTCTCAATTACCCCATCTCTATAAAAACTAGGAAAACCAACATCCCCTCCTGGCAGGGACTTGTGCAGAGCCACAAGGTCCCCCCTGAGCCTCCTTTGCTCCAGGCTGAGCCCCTGCCCAGCTCCCCCAGCTGCTCCAGAGCCTTCCCAGCTCCTTTCCCTTCCGTGGATAACAGACCCAATGTGTACCTGCCTTCTTTTTCCCTCCAGTTGAAACTTTCTGAGGGAGCAGCAGAGGGCTGGGGAGGGCAGGGAATGGATTTCTTTCTGTAGGAGAAGGGCAGTGCTGCTCCATCCAGCATGGGATGGGATGCCCCTGTCTTCTGTGGTGCTTCTGGGGAAGGAGAAGCAGCTTTGGAGGAAAATGCTGACTTGGTTTGTGCTGCTTCAGAGCAGCCAGCTCGGCTGCAGAGTGTCTCCAGGGAAAAGCTGACTTCTCCTTCTACCTTCTCTTTATTACTCCAGTTTCTTGGCACAAAGCTGGGTGGAAATCAGCCAGATGTAAATCACCAGGAGCTCCAAAGCAAGCAGGGCAGGCTGGAGGCTCTGCTGGAGCAGCATTTTCTTCTCCCCAAATCCCTGCTTTCATCCAGAAGGTGCCTTTTGCTTCCCAGGAAAGTTGATGGGGTCACTGGTGACCAAGGGCTTTGTCTGGGGGAAATTTGCATCCTTATATGAATTTGGGAGGGATGCCTGTGGAATATTTGAAAAATTCTTTTTTTTGTGTGTGATTTCTTCCCTCAGGCAGGTAAAACCTGGTGGAGGAGTGGCCAGGAAGGGCTTTTTTCACAGCAAAGCTGCATTTCAACAAGGAAACTCTTGTGTGCAGTAAAATGAAAACTCAGCAGCCAGGCACAGGTTGCTGTTCAGTTATTAATTCACAACTCCTGCCCTTCCAGGGCAGTTTTGGCAGCAGGCAGAGCTGGTGTTGTCTTACAAGGAGTGAAACCCCCTCTGTGCTGAGGTGTCCCTGCTTCACTTGTCACAGGGATCACGAGAGCCAAGGGAAAGCTGTTTGTCCTCTGAGCTTTCCAGGAGTGCTTTGCTGTCCTTTCTTTGTGTTCTGAAGGATTAAAATCAGTTTTGTGGCTTTCAGAGCTGTGGGATTCCTGCATAAGTCCAGTTCAGACTCTTGGCATCCCAGGATGGTGTGGATTGGAAGGGACCTTCAAGATCCTGGGCAGGGCCACCTTCCCCTGTCCCAGTGTCCAGCCCCAGTGCCCAGCCTGGCCTGGGACACTGCAGGGATGCAGGGGCAGCCCCAGCTGCTCTGGCAATCCCAGCCCAGGCAGGAATTCCTCATTGCCAAGATCCCATCCATGGCTGCCCTCTGGCAGTGGGAGCCATTCCCTGGCTGCTGTCCCTGCAGGCCTTGTCCCCAGTCCCTCTGCAGCTCTCCTGGAGCCCCTGCAGGCCCTGGAATGTGCTGGAAGCTCTCCCTGGAGCCTTCTCCTCTTCAGGTGAGCACCCCCAGCTCTTGCTGCTGGTGGCTCCAGCTCTGCAGGTGGGATCTCATCAGGGCAGAGCAGAGGAGAATGCAGAGGAAGGAAGGTTGGGATTGCCCCAGGAATGTGAGGCTCAGACCCCAGGAAGTGTTGAGCAGAACATCCTTGGCAGATCCCAAAGCTGGCTGGGTGCTAGAACTCCCTTTGCTTAAAGGCAGAAACTCTGAGGGTGCCCTGTGGCAATCAGAGTTCCTGGCTTGAGGGAAGCCCACGGATTTTAATATGGGAATAATTTTAGCCTGGAGTTCTCATGAAGTCTGCAACAAATCAGGTGCTAAAATCCACCTCTTGCTGCTCCAAGAGAGCACAGCTTTTTTGTGGCCTTTCTAACCTTTTTGACTTTGAAAAGTTCTTTTTTCTGGTGCCCTGCAGGGCTGGAGGAGGGAAGTGAAATGTGAGTGAGGGCAGGGAGTTGGGGCAAACAGGGATAGAGGGAAAACAGGGATAAATATTCCTGAAAGCATCCCAGGTGCTGGCTGCGGTTTCACGTGCAGCACCTGGGGATGCTGCGTCAGGAGCAGGAGGGACTCTGGAGGAGGCAAAGCAGCTTCCAGAGGCTCGGGGGCAGGGAGGGGCTGAGCTGAACTTGCCCTTTGCTGCCCACGCAGGCAGCTCGGGAAATCCTGGAGCTCATCTGCCTTTGGAGGAAAACAAACATGAATAACCATCAGCTGCACCCGGGGAGGTCACTGGTGTTGCACAACTGCTGCTTGCAAAGGCTTCCTTCGGAGGCATTCCCGCCTCTGCCACCTCGGGTTTCCAGAGAGCAGGTGGGGCAGAGCTCTGCACAATGGGAAATCAGCTGGCTGAGCGTTAATCTCATTTTTAAATCATCTTTTGTCACAGAACACGGGGACTTGTTTGCTCAAAGGCAGCTTCTCTGCTTAGGTGGCAGAGCTGGATAATTTCTTCTGTATTTTTTGAATATATTCCGGTGTGCTGTTTGGTTTTCCTTCAAGTTCAGGGTGATTTTCCTGGGGATGTAATTCACCTGCAGACAAGTGTCATGACAGAGATCCTTAAAAATCCCTAATTCCTCATCATGACCCTCAGCCCATCTCTCACTTCAGTTATAACCCCCAGATAAATCTTTATTTTTTACAGAATATTCCAACTTTCTGCTCCTCTTTGCCATTTGTGTTGCTTGCTGAGTATTTTTAGCTGGTAACTCATTTTACCAAGCTTGTAACTAATGTTAATTTTCAAGAAACTTAATGAAAGGATTTTTTTTGAGTGAAAGGTTTGCCAGGAAACAGCCACTCAACCCTGTGAGCAGACAGACCATCTGTAGGCCGTGATGTTCAGCTGGGATGTGGGGAGGTCTGGCTGTGAAGTCAAATCCTAACAAATTTTTATTTTATTGCTGCAGGGGAAATCCAGCCCTGCAGTGCTGGGTGGCCCTGCATGAGGATGAGGAAATGGGAATTTGACCCTGGAGCAGGCAAATCCACAGTGGCCACATTTTCCTGACTGCTGGACAGGTCCTGACAGTCCAGATTTGAAAAGTTTTGAGGGGATTTTGTCCTGACATAGAAAACCCAAAATGCTTTAAATTGCTTTTTATTCTGACTGAGGAAACAATTTCAGTCTCAGTTTCCTCAATGAATTCAGCCCTGAAAGCAGAGCCTTGATCCCTGCAGGGAGTTTGGGCTGTCCCTGTCACCCTGTCCCAGGAGCTGGGCTGTCCCTGTCCCCCTGTCCCAGGAGCTGGGTGTCCCTGTCCCCCTGTCCCAGGAGCTGGGCTGTCCCTGTCCCCCTGTCCCAGGAGCTGGGCTGTCCCTGTCCCCCTGTCCCAGGAGCTGGGTGTTCCTGTCCCAGGAGCTGGGCTGTTCCTGTCCCCCTGTCCCAGGAGCTGGGCTGTCCCTGTCCCCCTGTCCCCCTGTCCCCCTGTCCCAGGAGCTGGGTGTTCCTGCTGTGCAGATCCATGGCTCTGTCCTCCTTGGAGCTCCTGGGATGTTCCAGGCCCTGGATGGGGAGTGAAAAATTCCTTTGGCTGTTTGCTAGCAGCCCTTCCCAGCTGATATTTGAAAACAAGCTTCCATAGCATCATCTGAATATTCCCAGTGTTTTCTGGTGTTAAAATTCTCTTCATCATCCTGGGACTAAGATAATTTATCTTCAGATCCTCAGGACTCACTTCTCATTTCTGTGGCTTTTGAACTCAGAGATCTAACTCCTGGCCAGATTTTTCTCTTTTCCCTTGACTTTCCCACTGGCTTTTTTTGGCACCAGCTCCAGTTGGCATCCTGAGGTGATGAGGAGATAAAAGCAGCAAGGCCAAAAGTCTTGGGAGGGATTTGGGTGATGGTTTTTCAACATTTTAGGGCTGGGTTTGTAGCTGTGAGCTTGGCTCTGTGTCCTGCTGTGGGAACAAGGGCTCCTTCCAGGGTGAACCCCTGGAATCAGCAATGTTTAAAGTCCTTAGCCATTAATTGCTTAGGGTTTTGTAAATTTGACTGATGAGAAGTGTGCTGAGAGAGATTGTGGGTGCAGGGAGATTGGCCTGGACAGGGTGGACTAAAATGGTCTTCCCAGGAAATGCTGGATGTGTGGGTGAGTTCCTGGGGGCTTTCTGCAGGGATCACCCCAGTATCCATGAGAGGGGTGGCTGGCAGTTCTGGACACAAATTTAGCAATCCCAGCAGAAACCTCTGGAGATCACCTTAATTGTGGGGATCTTTCTCCAAGTTCTTGGTGCTCCTTTCCTGGGGTTTCCTGGAGCTGTGCTCACTTGCTGAGGACCTGGAGCATTTCTCATTCCTGGAGTTCCTTGGAATCACTGCAGGATCCACCACCAGAACCTGGATGCAGGAGAGGACATCCCACGTGCCCTCAGCACAGCTGGGTTCCCTCAGGACTGCGAGCCTGCTGATGAATTCCTGGTGTGTTTGGGACAGAATTCATCTGGGATTGGGCTGTCACATTTTCACCTTATGGAAAAAATTCAGCGGGAGCTGAGAGAACAGCTGGGTCAGAGCCTGCATTCACTGCCAGATCATCCCCAGGAGTGATGCTGGAGCTTCCTCTGGGAGTGTGCTCTGGACACTGCTCCAAAGGTCCCTTCTGCTGGTCCCCTGTGCTGCTGGGACAGTTTGTGGGATGCAGAAGCCTGGAGGTGTGCCTTGGATTCCTGCATTTCCCAGGTCTCAGCTTCTGCAATAGTTGCTTCCTTTCCTGAAGACTTTCTGGAGATGGAAAAAGCTTGTAGGGTGGAAATGTTTCTGTACCAGCTCCATGCAGTTCTCCCAGGAGTGCTCTCAGCTTTTTTGTTGGTGGGATTCCAAGATTTCGCTTTCCTGGGCATCTTTTCCTTGGTGGAGAAGGGCGAGGGCAGGTGCCTCACCCCAGCTGTGTTAGTAACTGGAGCTCACCTCGTTTCAAGGAAGGGGGGCCTTTCCCAGCTTCATTTCTGCTGTTTCCAGAGATTTCCCTTGTTGTTGATGCAAGGGCTTTGTTGCTGAAATCCATTTTCTTTTCAGTCTGTCCTCAGTTATGGACTCAGGGAATGGTTTGGGTGGGAAGGGACCTTAAAGATTCCAACCCATGGCAGGGCTACCTCCCACTGTCCCAGGCTGCTCCAGCCCCAGTGTGCAGCCTGGCCTGGGACATTGCAGGGATGCAGGGGCAGCCCCAGCTGCTCTGGGGGTTTGTGCCAGGGTCTCCCCACCCTCACAGGGAACAATTTCTGGGATTGTGTCGATAAACAATATGATAGTTCCCAAACCTTTCGTGCCAATATTTCTCCCTTTCATGAAGTAATTCACTCATTGATTTTATTTTTGGTAGGAATTTCAGGTCTTTGCCACCAGGACAATATTCTGATATGGCCCTGTGTGGCCCATGAATATTTTTTGAATTTGGCAACACCAGGATTGAGTCTGAGTGTGGGAAGCTGAGCTTTAATTTAGAGTTGGCATTAACTCAGGGAGCTGAGCAGCATCCAGGCTGGAGCTGCTCAGGAGCAGCCTGGGAGAGCTGGTTTTTATTAAGCAGGACTTGATTTAGTCCAAAGTAAAACCATTTGTGTTTAATGTGATCCATGAAGCTTCTGTGGGTGTGACAGTCCAGACAATGAAACATTTGCTGGGCCATCATTGCCCACAGCGGGGCTGTGCAGGACTGTGGGAGCTCGGAGTGCTCATCCAGGGATGCATTTCCTAAGGAATGAGTACCTCAACAGGAAGCTGTAAAGCTTGAGTGCCATGGAAAGGTCTGGTGACAAATGTCCCTCAGCCAGCACCCTGCCTTGGGAGGCTCCTCCCCACAAACCTGGAGGATGCTGCGTTTCCAGAGATTCCACTGGATTTCAGCAGCAACATCACTGGCACTGAGGCATTTCTGTTCCCATCTGCCCTTTGGGGGCTGCTCCTGGGTGGGTGCAGCCAGTAAAATTCCTTGCTGTGGAGTCCTAGGGCTGAGCAGCTCCTGCTGAACCAAGACAATTCCAGAGCAAACAGCTGTAAACTTTTCCCTCTCCCTGTGAGAACGAGAGGAAGGAGATTCTTGTGTCCAAACCCTTTTGGAGCTGACACTGTGGGAAAAGTCTGTGCAATCTGGGAGTTCTGGTGCTTGAGGAATTGCAGTAAATCCTGAGGGATCCCAGACTGGGATCTCCTCACAGAAACTGCCAGTGTGGAGTCAGCACTTTGGGATGCAGGAGCCTCACTCAGCCCAGTGACATCCAGCAGATTTCATGGGTTGTCAGTCAGAATCAGGGCTCTGAGGGGGAGTTCTTTGTTCCTGGTGATTGGGAATTCCTGGTGGGTTAGGAATATTTCAGTGTGTGCCCAGGTGTCATCAGGGTCTGTGGAACTCCTGCAATCCTGGGCAAACTTGGTGCCATGAAAGCAGGAAACCTTTTCCATCCAAGGGGGAAAAAAGAGGATCTGCCTTTAGTTCCCTGTGGCTGGAGCATTTCTGCCAAGCCCTGCTGTGATGTGAAGCATCTTTATATGAAATATTCCCTTCCCTCAAATGGGAGCAGCCTTGGTGCTGCAGAGCCAAAGTTCAGGTGGGAACAAACCTTGGATTTTCTCCTGCCTCCCTTGTCATTCTTGCCCAGAGCACTGATGAGAGGTGACTGCTGTAGGATATCATTCCCAATCCCTGATTTACAGCAGATTCCCTGTCAGCTTCAGTGCTGAAACACCAGCAGTGATTGTCCTGACTGAGCCTGGCTTGGAATCAAGATTCCCTGCCTTTCCCTTTGTGTTCCCTGGAATCAAGATTCCCTGCCTTTCCTTTTGTGTTCCCTGGAATCAAGATTCCCTGCCTTTCCCTTTGTGTTCCCTGGAATCAAGAATCCCTGCCTTTCCCTTTGTGTTCCCTGGAATCAAGATTTCCTGCCTTTCCTTTTGTGTTCCCTTCTTCCCAAAGCCCTTTGACTCTTCCTGTTGTTCTTTTCACCCCATTTCTCCCAGACTCAGGAGTTTTTTGATCTTGCCAGTCAGATTAGGGTGAGATTGCCAGGATTTGCATGGGAGCTGTGGGAGGGGAGAATGGGATTCACTGGAGCAGTGGATTTATTTCAGATGTGTCCCAGTGCTCTCCCAAATCTGTGCAGGAGGGGATGGAAAATGGAAAACCCTGAGGATCATCCCAGGGTTCCTCAGGGCAGGGGAGGGGGAGGGATTGCCTTTGCCAACGTCACTGTGGTGCTGTGGGCACTCAGAGGTGTCAGGACGCTGAAATCCCACGTGGGGCTCAGGATGTTTTGGATATTGGGTCAGTGGGCTTTGAGTGCATTCTGTGGGTCTGAGTAAATGGGGTTGGTTTCCTGCTCTGGGGGCTTTTCCTTGACCTGCTGCATCAGGATCGAGAGCAAACACGAAGTCACAATCCTAGGAGGACTCAACGAATTTGTTGTGAAGTTTTATGGACCACAAGGAAGTAAGTTCATGACCCTGCCCTTGCAGGGAAACAATCTTGGGAATAAGGAAATGCCATTCCAGAGGGGAACAGATGAGCAAATCTAAGGGGGGTGGAGAGAAATCCATCTCTGAGGGTGGGGAGGATCCAGCTGGGAGCATGGCCACGGAGAGACCCCTGGAAAACTCCTTCAGCACCCCTGAGCTTTCCTAGACCTGGCCAAAATTGCATCAGCCACGGGAATTTCCATGGAGTTTGTGATTAAAATGGCTTTTCCACCTTAATTTAGCACCATCTCCAAAGGTAAGGAGATTATCCCACAGTGCCTGCTTTTAATCAGGCTCTGGTGTCTTTGTGCTGAGATCTTCTCCAGGATCTGTTCAAATGGTGTGAGGCAGAGCAGGGAGAAGGCTTTGAAATCTCCCTCCCAGTGGAGCTGTGCATTATTCCAGAGATGTGTTTTCCTGAGTGCTCTGCTTGTGTTTGTCCTCTGCTGAGCTGTGCAATGTCTAATTCTGCTTTTCCTCCCTTGCAGCACCCTATGAAGGTGGAGTATGGAAAGTTAGAGTCGACCTTCCTGACAAATACCCCTTCAAATCCCCATCTATAGGTAACAAATGCTCCTTTGCCACCAAAATCCTGTGCTTTGGGCCTGACCTTTGCAGGTGCAGTGATAGCAGTGTAATATAAGGATTTGGATGGGATTCCAGATCCCAAGAAGAGAGGAATTTTGGGCTTTGGGAGGAGGAGGAGCTGGGAGTGGGGTTTGCCTGCATATTTGTGTGTTGATCAATTCATTCTATTCCATCTGGGGTTTTCTAATGATAGCTCCACTCATTGGGGAGTGGGGCAGCAAGGACCACAGTTCTTGGTGTTGGGGTGAACCCAGCTTTGGGGGTTTTCTGTCCAAAGGTGGGTGGAAGCTCTTCCACTGAAGCTTCCATCCTCCTGGAGCAGGGAATGCACATGTGGAAGAGCTGAAAAGCAGGGATTTATCACCAAAATCAATCTGCCTTGACTGGCCAGGCTTGTTTCCCCTTGGAGAGCAATAGGACATTCCAGTAGGAGATGCTGTGAGCTTGGATCCATCCCTGGGGAGCAGGAAACCACCTCAGATGTCTGCAGGGGCCCATTGCAGTGGCTGAACCCTTTCCAACATCCACATCCTCCTTTGGCTGCTTCCTTCACACACCCCTCGGCTCAGAGTTTATTTGGGAGCTCTGTGGGATGAGGAATGCTCTGTTCCAGTGGGAATTGTGCCCTTTGGGGAGGGTGCTGCTCTCCATACACCATCCTTCCCCTTTTTAAATTTGTTTTTGGACATTTCTGAGTGAGAGCACAGGATCTGCAGCTCTGAGGAGCCTTTTCTTCCTGCTGAGTGTGCTCTGAGCTCCCTCTTGGAGAGCACATTCCCAGTGGGAATTCCCAGTGATTGTCCTGTGCTCTGTCCTTCCCAGAGCAGTGCAGGATCCTGGACTGGGATCCCAAAGCTCCTGCAGGCCAGCACTGCCCTGTGCCAGGCTGCTGCAGCCCCAGTGCAGCCTGGCTGGGCATTGCAGGGCCCAGGGGCAGGGTTGGGGTGCAGGGAGCTCTCCTGCTTGCATCCCCGAGCTCTTTTGGTCCTTTTCAGGTTGATTTTGCTGCTTTTCTCTCGGTTTTCCATCCCTCTCTCATTTAAATCTGTTGTGTTTCCACTGGTTTATCCCAGAGGAGCTTCCCTCACCCGACAGGTCTCTGTCACCCTTCTTTTCCACCTAAAAACTGCCTCTTGCTGGGAAATCTGCTTTTTTCCTTCCCAAAATCTTCCTCTTGCTGAGAAACCCCTTTTTTCTCCTCAAGATATTGCTGAAACATCATCTTTTTCTTCCTAAAAAAACTG
The DNA here is from genome assembly GCF_963513975.1 of Fringilla coelebs. Classification (NCBI taxonomy): domain Eukaryota; kingdom Metazoa; phylum Chordata; class Aves; order Passeriformes; family Fringillidae; genus Fringilla; species Fringilla coelebs. The sequence goes on along the minus strand of NC_140033.1, from coordinate 1,062,462 downwards.
CTTCTTGGTGCAAAACCCCTTTTTTCCTTCCCAAAAAAACTGTCTGTTGCTGGCAAAACTTTTTTTCTCCTCCCAAAAATTTTCCTCTTGCTGAAAACCCCCTTTTTTCTCCTCAAAATCTTGCTGAAACCTCATTTTTTCCTTCCCAAAGTCTTCCTTTTGCTGGAAGATCCTTTTTTCCTTCCCAAAATCTTCCTCTTGCAGAAAACCCCTTTTTTTTTTCCTCAAGCTCTGGCTGAAAACTATTTTTTTTCTTCCCAAAAAACTGCTTCTTGCTGAAAAAACCCTTTCTTCCTTCCCAAAAGCTTCCTCTTGCTGAGACCCCCCCCCCTTTTTTTCCTCCTCAAGCTCTTGCTGGAACCTCTCTTTTTCTTCCCAAAATCTTCCTCTTGCTGAAAAACCCCTTTTCCTTTCCCAAAAGCTTCCTCTTGTAGAAAAATTTTTCTCCTCAAGATCTTGCTGAAACCTCCTTTCTTTCTTCCCAAGAAAACTGCCTCTTGCTGGAAAAATCTTTTTTCCACCCCCAAAAACTGCCTCTTGCTGGAAACCCTTTTTTTCCTCCTCAAGCTCATGCTGAAACCTCATTTATTTCCTTCCCAAAGTCTCCCTCTTGCTGGAAAATCCCTTTTTTTCCTCCCCAAAATCTTCCTCTTGTAGAAAAACCCCATTTTCCTCCCCAGGCTCTTGCTGAAAACCCTCATTTTTCTCCCTAAAAATCTGCCTCTTGCTGGAAACCAGAGTTGGGATGGGTAAAATCCCTGCTGGAGCTGAGCTGGCTTAGCAGAGCAGAGCTCAGGAAAAGCTGGGAAGCTCCAAGGAAAGTTCTGGAACTCAGGGAAGGGTTTGTTTGCCTTTATTTCCCATTTTTGCTGTCCCAGCCTGGCTTATCTGGGAGAGCCAGGCCTGGGTGAAGCCTCCTGGGGCTCCTGATTATCTCTGCTCTGGGCCCTGCTGATAACAGCTCCATCCCACTGCACTGGGAGCACTGGGAGCACTGGGAGCGATGGAAATGGGAATTCTCCCCTCCTGACCCCGCCTGAGCCCTGGGGAATCCTTACAGTCAGGAGGGAGGAAGTTTCCTGTGGAGATCTCTGGTTTTTAGGGGTGGAAGGGAAAGATTTCAGGGGTTTGGAGCCCAAAGATGGACAGGAGGTGCTGGAGTTGTTCCTGTTCTCAGCAGGGTTCAAACTGTGAGTCCCTGCTTGGAGAAAACCTGGGATCCAGCAGCTTTTCCTTGAATGAATTCCACCTTTATCCCCAAGCTTAAAGCACAAACCCCATCCTTGCACCTCCCCTTGATATTCCAGGACTGGAGGCTGAAATATTCCTTCCATCCTAAAATATCTTTGCTCCTGGCTTGGATTTTTTGCAAAAAAATATTAATTTTTTTAGCATTTTTGGCTTTTCTTTTGGTTTTACCTTTTGATTTTTTCTTTTTTAGTGTATCCATGTGCTCCAGAAAAATGATGGTTAAGAATTCCCTTGGAATCTTTGAGAATCTTTGATCCCAAGGGTGAGATCCAGGGAATCCTGGTGTTCTGTCCCAGAGCACCAATGTGACCAGGAGAGGGTTTCCAGTGGGTCCCAGAGCAGCCCTTGGGAAGGGTGGGAATGTTTTGGGAATCCTGAAGGAGCAGGGATTCCTTGGCTGCAGGAGAAGCTTTTTTGGCTCTTTTCCTGCCAAATCTTCTCTCCCCTCTCCCACCCTCTGACATCCGTGGCATTTATTCCCTGCTCTTTATCTGTTCCCTAAAAGCTGCACTGGGAATTTCTGAGTTCCCACAGAACCAAACCATGCTGAATTGTGGTGTGGGGATTCCTGGGACAGCTCCCTCCCATGCTGCAGTGTTCTGGCCCTGCCTGGGTTTGCTGTGCAGTCTGACAGAGCCTGGCTTTTGCAGGGTGATTCTTCCCAACAGGAGAAATCCCCAGAAGGGAAATGCACATCCAGGAAAAGCAGGAATTTCAGCAGAGCTTGGTGTAGGGCTGGCAGCTTGAGTGCTCCCCTCAGCATAAATCAATCCCTGAATATCCCAGTTCTCAGGGTTTCACTGGAGCAGTTGCTCCCAAAAAAACCCCAACTCCTGCTGCTCCTGGTGTTTCAGCCAATCATTGGGAATATTCCTGCATTTCTGAGGAAACACTTCCCTGCTCCATGTCTGCTTCCATTTCCAAAGGGTTGGGAGCTGGTTAGGATTTTGCTTCTCTCCTTTTCCCTGTTTGGGATTTTCTTTTCCCTGTTAGGATTCTCCTTTCCCTGTTTGGGATTCTCCTTTCCCTGTTTGGGATTCTCCTTTCCCTGTTTGGGCTTCTCTTTTCCCTGTTTGGGATTCTCTTTTCCCTGTTAGGATTCTCCTTTCCCTGTTTGGAATTCTCTTTTCCCTCTTTGGGATTCTCTTTTCCCTCTTTGGGATTCTCCTTTCCCTCTTTGGGATTCTCCTTTCCCTCTTTGGGATTCTCCTTTCCCTCTTTGGGATTCTGCTTCTCTCCTTTCTCTGGGATTTAAAATCTTCAGGGCAATTCCTGCCTTTCCTGCTTTCCCAGAGAGGAGTTGGGAGGACTGGGAGGGCTCCTTGGAGCTCCCAGCTCACTCAGATTTGTGGGAATTTGGTGTTTTAATCCCTCCCTGCTCCTGCAGATGGATTCTCTTTAATGCCACAAGCAGGAGGAAATCCAGAGTGGGAATGTCCTGCCTTGCTTGGATACAGGAGCAGAAACAGCCTGGCAGCCTGGAGTTTATTTACTATTTCATTACTATTTCTTTTAACATCTGCAGGAATATTAGGCCAGCATGGGCTTTGTTAGTATTCAAATACCACAACTGGAAAATTCATATTCAAAATGCCCAGAGCCTCAATTTCTCAAATACATTCTATATATGCTGCATATTTTCATAGAAAGTCTCTCTCTATATATAAATTATATATATTTATGATTTTTCTCTATATTTATAAATTATCTATATTTATAAATTCTTTATCTTTATTTCTATATTATCTGCATTATTATATTTTCTGTATCTTCACACCCAGCTCTCATTTTCCTCCATCTCTGTCCCAGTTACCTGCAGGTGCAGATATTTCTACTTTCCCTTGCATTTCTATTTTCCCTTTTTTCCAAGTGTTTTCCCAAACAAAACACCTGGTGTGTGCACAGAACATATGGAATATATGTATAAATATATATATATATGTGTGTGTGTGTGTAGGATGAGGCATTGTGGCAGCTGGTACAGGAATGCAGCTGGATTTAATTTCATTTTTTTTAAATTTCATTGAATTCCAGCCAGGATTTCACAGATTTCTCCTGGCTTCTGCTTCATTTATTGTTTTGGGAAGCTCCTGGGATTTGAGGGATAAAAACTCCTTGAGTTAGTGAGTGCTCTTAGAGGGCTCCTCACTTCAAATTCCATCAAAAATCAGTTTGTGCCTTTGCCAAGGGGGCTCCTTGACCTGACAGGGAGTGAAGCTCCAGGGTGGGAGCATCCCTGGAAAATGGGAACATCCCCAGGCAAACATCCCAATATCCCAACATCCAGCTGGGCCTGGGACAGAGGGTTTGCCCTCTCCAGCCTCCTGCCAAGGGTTCTCAGCCTTCTAGAGGTGGCTCCACAGGAAGGGAGTCCCTGAAATTGGTGTGAAGTGGGGTTAAAAATTAAAAATTTTAAATTTAAAAACCACTTTCCTTGCAGGCCCTTGGGTGTTTGGGGAGGGAGAAGTGTCCAGCTGGCCTCAGTCCATGAGCAAATCCATGTGTGGGGAGTTTGGGATGGGTAGGTGGATGGAAACCTGCATCCAGTGGGGAATCCTCTTGACCTGATCCCAAACTGCAGCTGGAATTTCATTTTCCATGGGTGTCCGTGCTCAGTTTGTCCCTTTTGTCATCCAGATGAGCACAGAGCACGTCAGTGTCACTGGCTCTGCTGGGCCAGGCTGGGAGTTGGGCTGTGCCTTTGGGAATGTCACTCTTCCCTCTTGGCTCCCAGATTGTCAGCTCTGCCTGGATGGTGGAAAAACAACCAGGAAAATGTGGAAAATGTCCCCATGGCAGGGGTAGAACCTGCAGGAGCTCTATGAGCCCTTCAACCCAAACCATTCTGGGATTCCATGGGAATCTTCCACATTTCCCAATTGTCCTGGTATTGGGGTGGGAATCTTCCACATTTCCCAATTGTCCTGGTATTGGGGTGGGAATCTTTTACATTCCCAATTATCCTGGTATTGGGGTGGGAATCTTTTACATTCCCAATTATCCTGGTATTGGGATGGGAATCTTTTACATTCCTAATTATCCTGGTATTGGGGTGGGAATCTTTTACATTCCCAATTATCCTGGTATTGGGATGGGAATCTTTTACATTCCCAATTATCCTGGTATTGGGGTGGGAATCTCCCACATTTCCCAATTATCCTGGTATTGGGGTGAGAATCTTTTACATTCCCAATTATCCTGGTATTGGGGTGGGAATCTTCCACATTTCCCAGTTTATCCTGGTATTGGGGTGGGAATCTTTTACATTCCCAAGGTGTTAGGGTGGGAATCTCCCACATTTTCCAATTTATCCAGGTATTGGGGTGGGATGCTTCCACATTTCCCAATTATCCTGGTATTGGGGTGGGAATCTTTCACATTCCCAAGGTATTAGAGTGGAAATCTCCCACATTTCCCAGTTATCCAGGTATTAGGGTAGGAATCTCCCACATTTCCCAATTTTTCCAGGTATTAGGGTGGGAATCTCCCACATTTCCCAATTTATCCAGGTATTGGGGTGGGAATCTTCCCCAATTCCAGGTTTTCCAGGTATTGGGGTGGGAATCTTCCCCGTTTCCAAGTTATCCAGGTATTGGGGTGGGAATCTTGCCCATTTCCAGGTATTGGGGTGGGAATCTTCCCCATTTCCAGGTTATCCAGGTATTGGGGTGGGAATCTTCCCCATTTCCAGGTTATCCAGGTATTGGGGTGGGAATCTTGCCCATTTCCAGGTTTTCCAGATATTAGGGTGGGAATCTTGCCCATCCCCAAGTTTCCAGCCCTGAGGAATTGCCAGCCCTCAGTGAGCTGAGGTTTCAGTTTAACAGGGCCCTTCTCCTCAAGGGTTTTGGGCAATCCTGGGAATTCTCTCTCCAGGGCTGTAGATACAACACAATGGTTTCCCAGGTTGGTTTTCAGGGGTGGGAACAGCTGCATCCCTTGCTGGTGTGGAGTTCCTTAGGGATGCCAGGGGGTTTCCTGTTATCCACATGGATTTTATGCTTTTATTCCAAAGGCAGTCCTGGACTGCAGTGTCTCCATACAGAAAGGGGGGATTGTGCTGCTCACATCCTTCCCAAGCACTGCCTTTTCCAGGAGTTCAGTGGGAATTTTGGTTTGAAATATTCAGTTAGATGTTTGCAGGCAGTCCAGCAGCTGGAATCTCAGGCTGTGACCTCGGCTCCATGTCATGGAGGGAACCCCAAAATGCCAGTGCTGTCTGATGGAATGCTCACCTGGAATTCTGCACAGTGCTTTCCTTGGGATGAGCTGGCTGACAATAAACCTGCCCCAGTGCTGAGAATTTTTTTTTTCCTCCCTCCTGGCTTCCTGTAGAACTTGGAATTTCATTTTTTCCTGGATGTTTATGGGCACTGTGTCCTTTTTATCCATAAAAAAAAATACAGAGCCAGGCAGGTTTTTAGTGCTGGTTGCTGTTAACCAGATCATGGAAGGCTCTGGAAGAGCTCTGTGCTTTCCACACAGTCATGGAATGGTTGGGATTGGAAGGAGCTCAGAGGCTGAGCTCCAGCCCTGCTCCCTGGGCAGAGAACTTCCATTAAAATAGGGATTGCAAGAGGTAGAGGATTCAGGGGAGGGCAAAGCACAGCACTCTTTGTTTGGAGTTTTTCCTGATTTTTCAAGCTAGGATTAGAAATCAGGAAAGTTCCATCCCTTCCTTGTTTAACCCTTGGATATCAGCATGTGTGTGCAGGGATGAGCAGTTTGTGAGGAGTTCTATTTTTACTGGCACAGGAGAATTTACCCCTCAAGTAAAGGAGGAGGGAGTTGTGCTTATCCCTGGATCAGGACAAAGGAGGATTTCGTGGAGCTGCTCCTGGCCTGGGCACTCTGTGTCCATGGAATGAGGCTGGGGGGATCCCTGGAAATGAAATGAATGCAGGGAGAGGATGTTCCTGTCCTTCCTGCACAACAGCCCGAGCCCCAGGGCAGTGTGAAGGAAGGGATGTCTCATTCCCAGAGTGTTCCCCACCCTCCCCAGCCTGTGTTTGGTGTCCCAAAGAGCCGGGCAGGCTTTGGGGTCGGGATCAGCTGCAGCCCCGCTCCGGCACAGGGATCCGTGACCTGATTTAAACTGCTGGGAGCTGCAGAACGTAAATATTTGATGGAAGCCCAGCTTCCCTTGGTGAATCTGCTTCAGCTCTTGCAGCTGAATCCTGCCAGGCTGCTCCTGAAATTCACTTGGTAGCGTGGAGCTGTGTGGAGCTCTCCCTTCTCCTGGAGGCTGCTCCGGCTTCGGGCGCTGTCTCAGCCCGGGCTTGGGTCAGTGCAGAGCCCCCGGGGCAGAGCAGGGCTGGGCTCTGCTTCTGCCCAATTCCTGGGGAGGAAGGAAGGAAGGAAGGAGGGGATCTCAGTCCCAGCTGGGCTCCCTGCTGGCACTCACCCTGGGGCTGCTCCTTCTTTGGGCAGGGAGGACTCCCCAGTGCCTCACCTGAAGTGTTGCATGCGGTGGGGGAGCTTGGCACCATTCAAATGGTTAAATAGGGATTGCTTTAGGCTTTTTTGGCTGCTCTGGAGAGAAAACTTCCGTGGTTTTTGAGTCCTGGGAGGAGCTTTCTCCATGGATGGAGTCAATATCCCAAACCTGAATTCCTTCCCTGTTTTTATCCCTGTCAGAAGCAATAGTTGCTGTTGGTTTCAAAGGATTCCTGCAGAATTCAGGGAAATTCCCACCTGGGCTGTTTGTTGGGATCTGTGGGATGGTGGCACAACAGGGAAAAGGGGGATTTATGGCAAACTCTCACTCCAAAGAACAACTCCAAGCTTTGGAAGCAGTTTTTCCTGGTTGGAGGCTCCCCCCTGGGCAGATCCCACATGATCTGTCCAAGCCAGAAATGCAGGAATTCATTCCATCCCTGTTCCTGTTCAGTTGGTGCCCACATCCTGATGTTTGGGTTCCTCCTGGTGAGGAGTTTGGGATCCTGGCTTCTGCATTCACCCTCAGCCATCACTGGAAACGTTTTTTTGGGGGGATGGATGAGCTTTGCTTCCACCCAGGCTGAGGATGGTGCATAATTCCATTCATGTATTTTATTTAACATTATTTATGGGATAAAAAAGAGTGTTTGGAGCTTCCAACTGTCTTGAACTTGGGGTTGAAGTTGGCAGCTGGAAACCAAAATTTATCTTTTGATTCAAGTGTGGGGGGACATTGTAAGGCTTGAAACCATTTCCAAATTTATTCTGAATAATTTTATTTTAAAAAATTTCAAAATAAATATTGAAAGAAAAAAGAAATAAATTTATTTTATTTATTTCACGATTTAATTTGCAACTCAGAACAAAAAAAAAAATCCCTCTCAAATCCAGAAATCTGAAATGTGGACAAAGCCACACCAAGCTCCCTCCTCCTAAACCTGTTTTTTAGGAGACCAGAGGCACCAACAGGAGAATTAATTGCTGTATTGATGGAAAATTCCAATTTTTACCTCCCTGGCTCACAAGTGTAGATTAATGTCACGATACCAAGCTCAGAAAATCTCTGCTTGGACAAATATATTTATATTATATATATATATATGTATAATATAGAAAATATATCTAAAATATATTTTAAAAATCCAAGGTTGAGCTTAAATTTGTGCCCTTTAAACCCACTTGATGAGATGGGGGAGCTCCCTGAGCTCCTGGACAGGAGTTGTCAGGATCCAGCAGAAGCTTGGTGGTTGCAGTGCAGTTTTCCTGGATTTCCTGGGCTTTGAGGGAGTGGTGCCTGCTTATCTGAAAGGTTCTTTATGGCTGGGATGGCTTTGGCTCCTTGGTCCATAAATTCCAGACTTCTCATGGAACAAACCACGTTTCTTGGGGTTTTCCTGCTCATTTCCCTCTGTTTCTCCTTGCAGGATTCATGAATAAAATCTTCCATCCCAACATTGATGAAGCGTGAGTAAATCCTTCCTTCACCTTGCAGTAAATCCTTCCAAATCTCAACTGTTTCCCCATCATGTTTTGGTTGTGTGGAGCTTCCCTGGCTGTAAAATTCCAATTTATTTTCTCGTGGGCAGAGTGGGCAGATTGAGGTGGTTAAAGACCATAAATAGGAATAAATCAGGGCTTACCCCAAACCCTGGGGAAGGGGCTGGGGAGGAGCTTTTCAATTCCCAGAGTGTTTTGCAGTGTTAATTCCATTTTTTCCATGTGTTCCAGGTCAGGAACTGTATGTCTAGATGTAATCAATCAAACTTGGACAGCTCTCTACGGTGAGTTGGGCGTTTTCCTCTGGGACTGATGATTTCAGACCACTTTTTGGGGCTTTTTTCCCTTTGATTTTGGGTTTTTTTAACTGAATTTGAAACTCCTCCCTGGGCCAAGATCTGGAGAAAAATAAGATTTTTTTACAGGTTAGGAGGTGGTGTTGCCTCTGATGCTGCAGAGTGCTTTCCATGGGCTCATTCCTGGTTAAAAATCCACTTTGTAGAGATAAAGAGGTCAATTTAAAAACCCAGTCAATTTCAAATAGAGTTTCAAGCTGGAATTGTTAGAAGGAGCACAGCTGAGTCTCTGTTTAAAAATGGGAATTCCAGATATTCCAGGTTTGCTTTGTGGAAGAAATCCAGGGGGATGTGGACATCAAGGCTTTCAGGTTCTTCCCTGGAAAACTGATTTCAGCTGGAATTCCTCGTTGGAGTTCTGGAGCTGCCATGTGGTGGAGGATGAGGATCCCAGCCTGGATTTGTTGTGGGAGATCAGCTTCTCCACTCCTCCACCAAAGGATAAAAGGAATAATCCCAGTGGGTTTGTGCTCCAGCATTCAGGTGCTGCCCTGGAGCTGCAGGGGGACACTGGCAGGGCTGGGCTCCCTCCAAAGTCACCAATGAAGATTCCAACACCACCTCCCAGAGAAATGGAAAAGGGAATGATTCCTTTCCTTTTTGGACTTAAAAAAGGAATTTTTCAATTCCTTTAAAGCAGAGCTGGCAAAGGATCTGGGTGAGAAAATTCCAGCAGCAGCCAAGGTGGGAGAAACCTGGAATACCCACCAAAAAATTCCTGAGGTCCTGCTGGTTCAGTTCCTGCTCATTCCTGGGGGAGCAGCAGCTCCTCAGTGCTGTGGGTGAAATTCCTGCACAAGCAGCTGGAAAACAAAATTCCTCTTTTGATTCAGGTGTGGGGCACCTCGTGCTGGGACACTGGAACCTCATCTGGGGGGTTTGAGAGAAGGATCCTTCAAGAAAAGCTCATTTTCCTGGGTGTCCTGTGAGCCACAGGGGATTCCAGGGCTCTGCTCCTCATCCTCAGGAGCCCAGTGGAGACACCTGGCCCAAATTTTACAGACTGAAATCAACTTCTTGCTGCCAGTGCCCAAATCCAGTCCCTGGGAATTGCAGCTGCCAAGGGCCAGGCAGTGCCAGGGCAGGGAATGCCCACCCAGAGCCCTCCTGCTGCTCCCTGGGGTCCCTTTTGGGGTTCAGATCAGGGAATGCCCACCCAGAGCCCTCCTGCTGCTCCCTGGGGTCCCTTTTGGGGTTCAGATCAGGGAATGCCCACCCAGAGCCCTCCTGCTGCTCCCTGGGGTCCCTTTTGGGACTCAGATCAGGGAATGCCCACCCAGAGCCCTCCTGCTGCTCCCTGGGGTCCCTTTTGGGACTCACATCCTTTCTCAGGTGCTGCTGTGCTCCATCCCAGGAGCTCCTGTCAAACCTGGGCACCACATCCAGAGCTGGAGCCTGGAGTTCTGTGGCTGCATCCCAGAGCTGGGGGAGCTCTTTGCACAGGGAGAGCACCTGGGGATCTCCTTCCCCTTTTGTGGGGAATTTTTGGGCAAGCTGAGGGCTCTGGGAATTGCATTCAGCAGCTCTGTGGGGGCTCAGGAATGGGATCCAGCTTTTTTGCAGGAGCAGGGACAGGTGGAGGTGGCCCCACTGCTCTGGGCTGGCTCCTGGGCTGTGATGGGATCCTGCCTCTGATCATCAGCACACTGCTGATGCTCACCCACAGGATTTCCCTGGCACAGGGAAACAGAGACAGATCAAAGATTTCTGGAACATTCCCACAGGAATGCCCAACACATTTCCAAGGAGGGATGGTGGCACAGGGCTGGTTCCTGCCCATCCCCAGCTCTGGAATGGGGAGTTGGTGCTTCCCAAGAGGGGTTTGTGCCCCCCCAGTCACTCCTGGGCAGTTTCCTGCTGTGGATTGTTTGGTGACAGATTCCTGCTGGCACTGAGGAGTTCTGGGAGCTCTGCACACTCCCTGAATTGTTTCATTTTTAGTGCTGGTTTCTGTTAACCACATCATGGAAGGCTCTGGAAGAGCTCTGTGCTTTCCACACAGTCATGGAATGGTTGGGGTTGGAAGGAGCTCAGAGGCTGAGCTGCAGCCCTGCTCCCTGGGCAGAGAACTTCCATTAAAATAGGGATTGCAAGAGGTAGGGGATTCAGGGGAGGGCAAAGCACAGCACTCTTTGTCTGGAGTTTTTCCTGATTTTTCAAGCCAGGATTAGAAATCAGGAAAGTTCCATCCCTTCCTTGTTTAACCCTTGGATGTCAGCCTGCATGTGCAGGGATGAGCAGTTCTATTTTCATTTTTGACTTTTCTCCCTTGATTTCCCCTCATTCTCAGTGGGTTCCCTGGGAGTTGGTGCTGCTGTCTGGGTGTTGCAGGGTGGTTTTTGGGATGGCTCTGCCCTGGGGACACTGAGCCCAGCTTGTGTTTGCCTTGCAGATCTCACCAATATCTTTGAGTCGTTCCTGCCCCAGCTGCTGGCCTACCCCAACCCCATCGACCCTCTCAATGGGGACGCTGCAGCCATGTACCTCCACCGACCAGAAGAGTACAAACAGAAAATTAAAGGTGAGCCCAGTCAGCAGAGTCAGCTGGGGTTCCATCCCAGGGAGTGGTGCCTCTGGGCTGCAGGTTCTGCTGCTTTCTCCCCTTCCATGGGCTGTGGGAGGGAGGGAGGGGTGAGGTGCTGCTGGGGTGGAAATTGGGAAGGCTCAAGTGTCCCAAAAGCTGGGATCAGCTCTGCCACGTCACCCAGGAGTGTTAAATCTGGAGTCACTGTTCTGCTGTGAAATGCCTGAGTTTTGAGGGTAGAACTCTCAAAATTTGATTTAAATTGTGAATTATTCAGCCATCCTCAGCTGATTCCTCTGACAGGATTGTGGGGACTTCCTGCAGATCTGCCCTGCTCAGCATCCCAAAGTCCATTCCCTGCTTTTTCATACCAGGGAAAGGCAAAAAATTTCATCCCTTGCAGGCAAAAAATGGTTTTGTCAGATAAAATCTCCAGTGCCAGCACTGAGAGTCCTCTGGGCTTTCATGAAAACAGCCCAGAACCCAAAAATACCCTTGGAAAAAGGCCAGAAAAACTGATTGCAGCCACAGGAAGCTCTGAGGACATCCCTTGGGATGAAGGGACAGCCTGCTCCCTCCCTGGCACCCTTGCAGCCAGGTACAGACTGTTGGAAGGAGCTGGGAGTGCCTGGAACGTGTTCCAGGAATGCCAGAGTGCAGCAGCTCCTGCCAGGATTGCGTGACAAGGATGGCATGGAGCTAAAAACTCTGCCATCCCCTGCTCTAAAAAATCACCTTGGGCATGGTGGAAGTGCTGCAGAGGATGCTGGCAGCCCCTGTGCTCTGGGAGTGCAAATGCAATGTTTTATTTATTGCTGCTGCTCCTGGTGGTTTCAGCTCTGGAGCACAGGGAATGTTCCTGGTGCTCTGGGAGGGGGGCACAGGCACGCAGGTGTGCCCCAAAATTTGTAATTCCTCCTCTTCTCTGCTTCCTCTCTGGGAGGTTTCTTGGGGATCCTCCTTTGGGAGGGTGAGGAGCAGCTGGAGCATGTCCAGGCTGAGCTTTTGCTGGGAGCTCAGGACATCTCTGGGTCACTTGTCTGGAATTGCAGTGGGATCCCTTGGAACTCCAGGGCTGGGAGCACAGCTCCTCCCTGCTGCTCCAGCCTCTGGGACACAGGAATCCAGTGCTGTTTTCCTGGCAGGAATTGGTGTCCTGAGCCTTCCCCTTCCTTTGTCACTATTTAGGTATTCTGGTGGTTTTTTTTTTCCTTGATGGACTGAACATCCCAATACAAATCCCAATCAATGTGACATTCAGCATGGAAACTCCCTGGAAATTTCACTTTTCCTGGGTTAAACTTTCCAAAAAACCCAGCCCAGGAGCTTTCCTGGAGAACAAGAGTGGCATTTGGAGCTTGAAGGGCTTTGAGTTTTAGCTTAGGCTGGGGAGGCTGCAGCTTCCAGGTGGGAATGTACCCTGGGGCAGCCAGGGAGGAGGTGCCTGCTGTGTCTGGGAGCTCCCAGAGCTGCTGCCAGCCACAGTTTGGGTGGATTTGGAATAATCCCAGCGGGAATTCCAGAGCTCCCCCCGAAGGGGGAGTGTACAAGGAATAACAGCTTCCTGGGGATTTCCCTTTTCCAGAGGGAGGTGAGTTCTTGGGAAGCTCTGGGGAGGGAGCAGCCACCCCGGGGATGTGCCACAGAACCTTGGAATGCTTTGGGGCAGGAGGGACCTTGGGGACATCCAAATTCCAGCCCTGCTGTGGGCAGGGAACCTTCCACTACCCCAGGGTGCTCCGAGCCCTGCTCTGGAACATTCCTGAGGATGAGACAGCCACAGCTTCTCTGAGCAGTGGGATCATTTATCATTTACATACTTCCAGGATTTATCTTGTTGGGATCATTTATGGCAATTTATCCTATTGCATAGTGTTTGTATCATTTTTATTCACAATTACATTTGACATTACCAATTTTACAATAAGTAATTTATCTGATTTATCAAATATGCCATTTATAATTTATACATTTACATGATTTATCAGTATTAATTTTTGTGATAATTTATGGTAATTGATCCTATTTCATGATAATTTTTATTCACAATTATATTTTACAACATTACCAATTCTGTAAGAAATCATTTCTCTGATTTATCAAACATCCTACAGCTGTTGATTACCTGTCCCTAAATATCCCATTTTTTGGATTCTTTCTCTCCCATCCAGAATACATCCAGAAATATGCAACAGAAGAAGCACTAAAAGAACAGGAAGAAGGCACCGGGGACAGCTCATCCGAGAGCTCCATGTCTGACTTCTCTGAAGATGAGGCTCAGGACATGGAGTTGTAGTAGAGGAGGCCACCTGCTTTTCAGAGAGACTCTAATTTCCTAACCATGAGAAGCAGACTATAATATTCATATTTAAACAAAGCAATTTTTTTTATTACTAAACAAGGTTTTTATGAATTCTAGCATTGAGCTCTCTATATATATATTTATATATATGTGTATTTATATATAAATATATATATATCACCCTTTAGGTCTTGATTTTCTCGGTCATGTCCCGGTTCCCCAGGTGCATTAGAGCATTCCCAACATTCCATTCTGGTAGCAATATGCAGGATGCATGCCTTGAGATTTTCCATTTGGCCGAGTCAGCTTTGGTGTGCTACCGACCGGCTGCCCTGGGAGGGAGGGAATCCAAAAACCCAAAATCCAAACAAGAGGTAGAGACAAGGAAGAGGGATTTGCTGTGGGACGGAGGTTGGTGTTTCCTCCAGCTGTGAGGCCTGGGGGGCAGGGATGGAAGGGGCTCCTGCAGGTTGTTCAGGAAATGGCAGGAGGGACCGAGCTCACCTGCGGACGCTCCGACCCCGCGATTCCAGCCCGGGGCTCCCCGCCCTCCCGGCTGCCCCGCTCAGCCCGGGCCTCTGGAACGCCCTGCACAAGAACCGCCCCGAGGATGGGGAGGATGCAGCCTGGAAGCCCGGCGCCTGCTCTGCCCCGCGTGGGACCCGCCGCCCTTCCGTGGCTCCCAGCTGGCTTTGGCGGTTTTGGTTTTCCCTTCCTTTCTTCTGCCCCCTCCCTCTTGTGCCGGAGATGTGGTTCAGACCCCTGACGGACGCCGGCTGTGTCTGGGAGTTCTGCTCTGACCGGATGGATCGGCCGTGCCAGAGCCCGGCTCCACGGAATCGTCCCGTTGGCCCAAGTCCACGAATCCATCGGCACCGAGCTTGATTTGCCTTTTGGTTTTTTTTTTTTCCTTTTTAAATCTTTCTTTCCTCCTCCTTCTGCACCAGCTTGGTTCCCATCTGCTTGTGTGTGTACAACAGGATAAAAATTCCTTAAGAGTTAACAAAGAAAATTATCTAGGAAAAAAAAAAAAACAACCACAAAATTTGAGCTGAATAAAAAAAAAAAAAAAGCCTAAAAAGCACCAATTGAGGAAGCAAATGAATTCACTCTTTGGTTTTTTGTTGGTTGGTTTGGGGTTTTTTTTTTTGTTTGTTTTTTGGGTTTTTTTGGTTTTTCGGGTTTTTTTTCCAGGATGTTTGGGAATTGGAATGTTGGATTTCTCCTGGTGTCTTGCAGCAAACTGAGAGATTTTTTTTTTGGTTTTTTTTTTTTGCTGTTGTTCCTAGAAATCTGCTAAGTAAATGTCTCCTTGGGATACTTGAATTGGGATAATTGTGCGTCGGAGATTCAAACTGAGATGGATTTTAAAGCTGAATGTTACCTGCTGTTTTCTTTTGGGGATTTTTGGAGGGGTTTGGACAAGATCTTTTCATTTGTGATGTGACCTGCAGGAAAAAAATCAACCCACCCTGAGCGACTCTGGAGCAGAGTTTTGAATGTCAGACTGGTACATTTGTCATTTCTCCAGAATTATTGGGCTTTGTTTCCTTTTCCTTTGGAGACTCCACCGAGCTGGGGCTGGGAGAGTCCAACCCCACCTCTGATTCATAAAGCACAATCAGTTTCTTTTCTTTCTGTTGCTTTTGGGGGAGAAAACAAAAACTCCATCAAGTCCCACTTGGCTTTGGCATGAATTTCCTTAATAAAAAACCTACCATGAATTTCCTTTCTGTTAATTCCGGGCACGAAGCAAAGTTCCCCCTCTCCTCCTCCCCATCCTTCCCCAGCAGTGGTGTAGGGCTGTGGCTAGTACTGTGCTGAAGTTCTCTATCTAGCATTTGTGGCTTGTTGGAGGGTAATATTAATTATTTAACATGTAATGATGTAATTAACTCTTATCTAGCACGTTGTTTGCTCATTAATTTGGGGAGGGAGGGGCCACGTTTAACTCGCTTTCCTGCTGCCCTGGCAGTTTTGCTTGTGCTATAAACCTTTACTTGTAGGTGCTACTTAGGAGTAGAGTCAAGTGCTGGGTGGTGATTTCAGTTTAAAAAGCTTCAAAAAAACGAGAAAAAACCAAAAAACAGAACAAAAAAAAAAAAAACAAACAAAAAAAAGGCAACCAAAAAAAAGAAGAAATCACAATAAAAATTTGTATTTTTTCAATATTGTATAAAAATAGTGTTCTAATTCCCTCACCCCCTTCCCTTGCAGGGTTTTGCATCTCCATCATTCCCCTCACGTGGATTTAGGGCACCCAACTGCTGGATGGGGGACACTAAGCTGGGATGCCCAAAAATCCCCCAAAATGGGGGAAGCACAGCTGGCTGTGTGACACAACGGGATGCCTTGGTGGAGCTTGTCCAGGCTGGTGGCTCGGCCACAGAGAGGCACATTCCAGCACATTCCAGCACTTCCCAGCTGTGACAAACCCCAGCTGCTGCCCTGGCAGGGAGAACCAGCTGCCAAAACTGCTTGGAGGGGTGTGCTGGGTGCTCCGGGGTGGGGTGGGGGCTGCTCCTGTCCCCCCAGCCCCGCTGCTGCTTCCCCTCCTGCATCTCCCACCTCCTTTCTTCTCACCTCACATCTCCCTTTTTCTCCCAAAAGAATCTTCCCCCCCACAAGAAATAGGGAAAACTTCCCCCTCATCTGGATTGAAGGTGGAACCATGTTGGAGGAGAGCTTTTTGGATCATCCCCACCTTCCTTTGCCCATCTTCAGGGTGATTTTCCTCTCCACCCCGCAGCGGTGGCGTCACCCTGGGGACCCTGGGGTGAGCTCCCCACTGCCAAACTCTGCCGGAGCCGCTTTGGGAACAGCCCTCGCCTTCTCCCCCTGGCGTTCCTCCTCTTCCCTCGAGGTTTTCCCGCAAGGAGAGGCTGGCTGGGCCCTGTGCCCGGGCTGTGCCCCGGGGATGCTTCTGGCACAGGGAGCAGAGCTGTGCCCCAGCCTGACTCCCCTCCCTGCTCCCTGCACCTGGGATATGTTCCACAATTTTCTTTTTTTCTTCTTTTTTTTAATTTCCCTCCACATCCTGCTGCCCCTTTGCCACAGCCGCGATTCCTCCCCGTGCTGGGTTCCAGAGATCTGCGGGTGCTTTTGCCCTTGGGTTGAGTTGGCTTTTTGTTATTTTTCCTTTTTTCCTGGTGTTGGTAGAGTGGCACGGCTGCCTCTCCTCTGGGTATAACCTCTCCAATAGTTGTGTATAATTCAAGAACTGTAAACTTCCTTTTTTTTTAAAATAAAATCTGTATATACCTTGACATCTGCCTGGTGTTTGGGCGGGCAGGGGAGGCCCTGTGCTGCCGCCGGGGCTCTGCATCCCCGGCCCAGCTCCGGAGCCGCCCCGGGCCCTGCCCTGCCCCTGCCCCGCCGGTTCCTCCCGTGCTGCAGCGGCACCGGAGCTCCCGCTGCTCCCGTCCCCGCCGCGGCTCCCGGAGCGCCCCGGGCGAGGCTGCCGGGATTCCCGGGAGCCGCGTCACTCGTTAATTAATTAACGGACGGTAATTAGGCAGAGGGGCTGTTTGTGGTGGGAGCAGGGCAGGGAGCCCAGGGGGGTTTGGGGCTGTGCATGGGCCAGGGAAGGTGACAGGGCCGGCACGTCCCTTGTCCCCTGCAGCTGCTGGAGCTCAGCCCGCCCTTCCTCTCCATCCTCCTCCTCCTCCTCCCCGGCTCGGGGCTGTTTGTCACCAGCCTGGGACACGCCGGCGGCTCCGTGCCACGCCAGTGCCACCTGCTGCCAGCGCCCGCCGCGGCTGCGGGGGTGCGACACTGTCCCCGGGCCACCTCCTGCAAGTGTCCCCGGGCCACCTCCTGCGGCCGCTGTCCCCGGGCTCTGCCCCTGCCCCTGCGGAGGGACGGGAGGGGGGGACAGCCCCCCCCCCCCTCGCTCTGTCCCCTCCCTCGGGGGGCTCCAAGGCCAGCGGGGGTGGCACTGTCGCTGTCCCCTCTGCCCGGCAGGTGGCCCCCGTGCCCCACCAGTGGCCTCCCAGTCCGCCCAGTCCGGGGCGCGGCCCTGGGTGCCCTCCCTGTCCCCCGGCAGTGCCCCCACGGCTGCTCTGTCCCCGCTGTCCCCTGCGTGCCAAGTGCCACCCGCCGTCCCCCCTCGCGGCGTGGCTGGGGTTTGGAGGGTCAGTGTTAGGGTGACACGGGGGGACAGGGACACAGAGCTGGCGGCAGGTGCTGCTCCTGCTCCCGGAGGTGTCACCCTGCCCCGGGGGCACCCGGAGGTGTCACCCTGCCCGTCTGTGGCAGGGTCAAAGGGCAAAACCCTGAGCTGGGGCTCCCTGGGACGTGGGTGACACCTCAGGGGGCTCTGGGAGCATCACTGTAGGGCTGCAGGTGACATTCCCATGGGGCTGCAGGTGACATTCCCCTGGGGCTGCAGGTGACATTCCCATGGGGCTCCAGGTGACATTCCCATGGGGCTGCAGGTGACATTCCCATGGGGCTGCAGGTGACATTCCCATGGGGCTCCAGGTGACATTCCCCTGGGGCTGCAGGTGACATTCCCCTGGGGCTGCAGGTGACATTCCCATGGGGCTCCAGGTGACATTCCCATGGGGCTGCAGGTGACATTCCCATGGGGCTGCAGGTGACATTCCCATGGGACTCTGCTTTTACCATCGCTGGGCTTTGGGTGCTGTCCCCAAGGACCTTTGGGTGCTGTTCCAATGGGACTTTTGGTGTCGCTCCCATTGGGCTCTGGGTGCCACCCTCAGGGATTTTGGGTGCCAGCCCATGGAGCTTTGGGTGCCATCCCCGTGGGTCTCTGGGTTTCCCCAGGGCTTTGGGTGATTCTGAGGACTCTCTGGAGCTCTGGGTGCTCTCCCTGTGGGGTTTTGGGTGCCATTTCCATTGGGCTCTGGCTGCTGCTCCCTTCTGGCTCTGCTCAGTGCCACCCCTGCGGGGACCTCGGTGTCACCCCCATGAAGATCTGGGTGCCATCACCATCGGGCTTTGGTTGGTGCCACCCCAGGGGTCTGTGGGTGCCACCCCTGTCAGGTCTGTGGGTGCCACCCCCAGGACCCCACAGCCCCTGTGACAGATGGGGACAGCCCAGCGCTGGCAGGTGCTCAGGGCTCTGCTCCTGGGGCTGCTCCTGGTGGCGGTGTGCCATTCCCAGCCCTCCCGGCTTTGTCCCCGTGCCAGACCCCGGGACCCTCTGCCTCGGGAGCCCCTCCCACGCCCGAGGAGCCCCGGAGGTCTCCCGGGATCCTGCCCAGCCCGGCGGGTGCCGTGTGTCCGTCCGGATGCGCCCCGAGCCCCGGCGGGCACCCAGAGCAGACGGGCCCCGTGTGGTGACCCCGCTGTCCCCGGGGGACACCTGAGCCTCTCGGCCGGCCCCGGGCTGGCTCCGGTTACGGCCCGATTGTTCCTCCCGCTGGAAGAAATGCCGTCAGCGCCGGCGGATCGGTGGCCATTACTAATGCATGACATCCCCGCGGGACACGGCCCCGTCCCCCCCCCGGAGCCCTCTGCACCCCCGGGGCAGGGCAGGAGGGGCAGGGTGGCTGTGGGAAGGGTTTGGCTCCCTCCTCCTCCCTGCAGACCCGAATTCCAGCTCAGGATGTGCCTCAGAGCCAACCAAGGCCTGTGGGACACGTGTGTGCCCGGCTGGAACGGTGGGGACATTCCCAGATGGACCCACTGCCCCTGTCCCTGCAGGGGACACTCCCAGCTCAGGGCACGTTTGGTGGCAAATGTTTTCCCCAAAGCCGGTGATTCTGAGCCTTTCAGAGCTGGGGTTTCTCCCTCCCTGCTTTGCTCATTCCCAATTTTTAGCTCTTTTCCCCCAGCTCCTCCCTTCATCCCGTTTTCCTCTCCCCATTCCCAACAGCTCCAGACCAAAAACCCCCAACCCACTGGAAGGGGATGCTCGTCCCAGCTCGGGGTGACACCCACCAGGGTGAACCAGGCTCCCCCCTCCCAGTCCCTTCCCCCCATTTTGGGGCCGGGAGCTCAGGGAGCAGGGAGGGTTTGGCCGGGAGGGTTCCCTGGCTGATGCGGCTCCCCGCACATCAATATTGCATCATCCTTCCACCCGGCCCCGCAGAGCCCCCTCCGCCTTCCCAGAGGCTCCTGCAGCTCCATCCCCCCCGAGCCTGGCACAGGAACCCAAGAAGGAGATGTAAATTTTTAAACGGGGCCGTCGGCTCCGCTCGGCTTACGCGGGACGAGGCCGCCGTGAAATTGCGGCCGCTCCCTGGGGGAGCCGAAATCCCGGCGATGCCAGGAGAGGGATGAGCCCGGAGCTGAGGGCCCAGCCCTGCTGAGGCTGGCACCGGGCAGGCCAGCGGGGTGTGCCAGCTCTGGGACCATCCTTGGCACGGCCACCACCCCAGGAGCCACCTGCTCTGGGGACCCTCCCACGGCCTTGGGGACCCTCCTCAGTTGGGGCCATCCTGGGAGCTCAGGGACCATCCCAGGAACTCAGGGACCATCCCAGGAACACAGAGACCATCCTGGGAGCTCAGGGACCATCCCAGGAACTCAGGGACCATCCCAGGAACTCAGGGACCATCCCAGGAGCTCAGGGACCATCCCAGGAACTCAGGGACCATCCAAGGAAGTCAGGGACCATCCAAGGAGCTCAGGGACCATCCCGGGAAATCAGGGACCATCCCAGGAGCTCAGGGCCATCCAAGGAGCTCAGGGACCATCCCAGGAGCTCAGGGACCATCCAAGGAGCTCAGGGACCATTCCAGGAACTCAGGGACCATCCCAGGAGCTCAGGGACCATCCCAGGAACTCAGGGACCATCCAAGGAAGTCAGGGACCATCCCAGGAGCTCAGGGCCATCCAAGGAGCTCAGGGACCATCCCAGGAGCTCAGGGACCATCCAAGGAGCTCAGGGCCACCCCAGGAGCTCAGGGACCATCCCAGGAGCTCAGGGACCATCCCGGGAGCTCAGGGACCATCCCTGGCTCTTGGGGACCATCCCGGGAGCTCAGGGACCATCCCAGGAACTCAGGGACCATCCAAGGAACACAGAGACCATCCCGGGAGCTCAGGGACCATCCCAGGAAGTCAGGGACCATCCCAGGAGCTCAGGGACCATCCCAGGAACTCAGGGACCATCCCAGGAGCTCAGGGACCATCCCAGGAACACAGGGACCATCCTGGGAGCTCAGGGACCATCCCAGGAACACAGGGACCATCCCAGGAACACAGGGACCATTCCAGGAGCTCAGGGACCATCCCAGGAGCTCAGGGACCATCCCAGGCTCTTGGGGATCATCCCAGGTTCTTTCTTGCTTGGACACCATCCAAGGACCTTGAGGAGGGATCACCCTGCTCTCTGGGAATCATCTGGGAGGCTTCCCACTTTGGGGACAGTTTTGGAGTGTCAGGAACCATCCTGGGGTCCCAGGGACCATCCCAGGCTCTTGGGCACCATCCTGGGGTCTTGAGGACCATCCTGACTCCTGGGGACCATCTGGGGTTGTTCTTTTCTTGGGGATAATCCTGGAGGCTCCAGAAGTGTCGTGAGGTCTCCAGGACCCTCTTGGTGACCATCCTGGCACCTGGGAACCATCCTGGCTCCCTCCCTACTCGAGGATCCTCCCGGAATCCTGGGAAGCATCTGGTGGGATGTAGGGGCCATCCCAGGCACTTCCCTGCATGGCAACCACCCTTGGGGACCACCCCTGGCTGGTGGGGGCCACGCCAGGACTTGGGGACCACCAGAGGTGCCCCCCAGGCTCCAGGACCACCCTGGGCTCCCTGGCTTTGGGGACCATCCCAGGATCCTCCTTTCTCCAGCACCACCCCGGGGTCCCACAGAGCAGCGTCCCCAGCACATCCCAACCCCAGGATCCACCACCCTCACCCATCCCAGCCCCCTCCTCCCTTTGCCCTTTCCTCCCCTCTCCCCCATCTCTCTTGGGGGGCTACTCCCCCTCCCCCAGCCCCCTGCCCCAGGCCCAGGGGGTTTAACCCCCACCACAACTCCCGGGAAGCGCCGATGGCTTCTCCCACCCTCCATCCCGGCCTGCGGCAACCCGATCCCGGTCCCAGCGGGCAGCCGGCCCCAAACTGGTCGGGCTGGTTTGCGGCGCTGGAGCCCCGCGCTGCACACGCGCCTTGGGCAGGGGGGCGGCACTGACTTCCCCCCCCGAGAGTTACAGTCTTATAAATTTGTATTTTTATTTATTTAGATTTTTACATATGGTTTGAACCTGCGTTATTGCGCTGGGAGAGTTTGGGGGCGATTTGGGGGCGGGGGTTTAATGCGGGGACAAGAAACGGAATTTGGGGAGTGGGATACAATTTTAGCAGGAGGGGGGGCCGGGCTGCTCCGCTGCGGACCATCCCTGCAGCTGCAGCGCTGCGACACGGAGGGGACCCCTCCGGAGCCCGGCACAACCGGGAGCGCTTCCCACCCCCGGCATCCATCCCAGAGCCCCCCGCACCCACAGCGGGGGTCGCGCCCCCCGCCCATTCCATCCCATCCCATCCCATCCCATCCCATCCCATCCCATCCCATCCCATCCCATCCCATCCCATCCCATCCCATCCCATCCCATCCCATCCCCGGCCCCTCGGGGCGGGCGGCGGCAGCTGCGCCTCTCGAGTTGCGGTGCGAGGGGGTGCGGGGGGGCTCGGGATCGGTTTCCCTCGCCCCCCCGGCCCCGAGGGGGGATGTGGGGGGAGTTTCGGGAGCGGGAAACCGGATCGGCGGCGGCGGGGCGGCTCAGGTGCGCGGCTCCGGTGTCCGACAGCCGGTGAGCGGCCCCGACGGCGGCCCCGGGGCGGGACGGCACCGGCTATAAAAATGCCCCCCCAAGGGGAAGGAACCGCCGGTCGGGGCTCAGCCTTCCCCGGGCCCTGCCCGCCGCCGCCGCCGCCGCCGCCGGGACGGAGCCGCCCCGAGGCCGCGGGGATGGGCGGGCACCGCCTCCGCCCCACGGAGCGCAGGGAGGGATGGAGCGGGGGGGCTGCTCCGCCTGTTTAGGAGCCCCCGCTCCGTCCTCGGCCCCGGGGGGGTCCCGCCATCGCCCCTGGGGCTGCCCGGAGGGGGAACGGGGGGCACGGAGGCGCCGCTGGCCCCGGCGGGGCGGCCCCGGGGGTGGGGTGCGTGGGAGGGGGGGTGGCCCAAGGTGAGCCCGTCCCCCCCCTCCCCGCCCCGGGCCCGGCTCCACCTTCCGGGGCACCTGGGCCAATTGGGAGCCGCAGGGGGGGTCCCCCGGCCGGGCTAAGGCCGCCGCCGCCGCCGCTCCCCGCCACTCGGGCGAGCGCCGGGGCGGTGGGCGGCGGCGGGGACCCCCGGGGGATGCGGGGTGCCGGGGGAGGGGGGGTCTCCCACGTCCGTCCGGTTCCCCCCAGCCCCGCGGTGACCCCCCCGTCGGGCCCCGGGGCGGCCGCCCGGAGCCGAGGCAGCGCCCGGAGCGAGGTAAGTGCGGCCCTCGGCCCGGGGGGGGTCGGGTCCTGCCGGGCCCCCCCGGGCTCGGGGACCCCCCCTTTGAACCGCTCCCTTCCCCCCGCACCCGCTCCCGGCGGGACCCCAGCCCGGGGCGCTGCGTCCCCCCCTCTCCCCGCTTTTCCTGGACGGGAGGGTCCCCAAACCCCTTCGGGCTGAGCCCCCCGTGCCTCTCCCCCCTCCCGGCGCCCCCGTCCTGCCCGGGGTCCCCCAACCCTCTCCCGTCGGGGCGCTGGCGCAGCGGTCGCGTCCCGGCGGGGCGATGCGAGTGACAACGAGATCGCGGAGCGGCCCCGGCGCCCGCGGCCGCCGCTGCCCCCCGGCCCCGGGGGGGCTCTCTGGGGCTCCGGGGGTGCCTCCCCCGCCCCCGGCTGCGGTCCGTGGCCGCTCTGCGGCCCCGATGGCGGCTCCGCTGCCGCGAATTTTGCCGGTAACGAAAGCCCGGCCGAGGGGGATCCCGGAACACGGGGGGGCTGCTTTGGGGGGCCGTCCGAGCCCCCCGACCCCCGGGGTGCGCACCCCCTGCCCCCCCTGCCCCGCCCGGGGCTGCGGAGCGTGGAGGGACCCTGGGGGTCCCCCAGTCCTGTCTGGGGACACCAAACCCCAGTCGGGGTGGCAGGGTGGGTCCTGCCCCGGGCTGCGGGCTGCTGGGGGGTGCGGAGGTGTCCCCCGGGCGCTGGGCGGGGGCCGTGGCCGCTGTCTCGGGCACTGCGGCACAAAGCTGCCCGGTTTAGCCCCGAATGGGGGCTCGCGGCTGCTCCAGCACTGTCCCTGTCCCCCTCTCTGTCTCCATCCCTGTCCCCATCTCAAGCCACATCCCCATCCTCGTCTCTATCCCTGACCAAATCTCTGTCCCGTTTCCATGCCCATCTTTATCTGTCCCTGTCCCCATCCCTATGCTCATCCCTGTCTCCTTGTCCTTCTGTTCTCCACCTCTCCTTCTCCTCTTTCTCCTTGTCCCACACCTCACCCCCATCACCATCATCTCCATCCGAGTCCCCATTCCCATCCCTGCTGCTGTCCCCATCCCCATCTTGTCCCTGTCCCCATCCCATCCCCATCCCCATCCCCATCTTGTCCCTGTCCTTGTCCCCATCCTGTCCGTGTCCTTGTCCCCATCCCCATGCCATCCCCATCTTGTCCCTGTCCTTGTCCCCATCCTGTCCTTGTCCCCATCCCCATGCCGTCCCCATCCTGTCCCTGTCCTTGTCCCCATCCCATCCCCATCCCCATCTTGTCCCTGTCCTTGTCCCCATCCTGTCCTTGTCCCCATCCCCATGCCATCCCCATCTTGTCCCTGTCCTTGTCCCCATCCTGTCCGTGTCCTTGTCCCCATCCCCATGCCATCCCCATCTTGTCCCTGTCCTTGTCCCCATCCTGTCCTTGTCCCCATCCCCATGCTGTCCCCATCCTGTCCCTGTCCTTGTCCCCATCCCATCCCCACCTGGCCATTCCCATGGATGCAGCCGCCCGTGTCAGGGTGTCGAGGCCGGCCGGGTGCCCACCCCACTGCCCCCCCGGCAGGGCAGCCACCTCCAGGAGCCACCAGGTCCCCGTCCCCCGCCGTGCCAGGGCCGTGCCCGGGCACCATCTTGGTGCCACGAGCGCCGCAGGTGACTCCGGCGGCCTCTCGCCTTCGGGGACGGCGTTTTGCCCCGTTGGCCCCCAAAAGGTGGCCAGGGGCCGCCGATGTCCCCACGCTGGAGGTCTGGGAGCCCTCGGAGGGGGCAGCGGGAGCGGGGCCGGGGGGGCCCCGGGGGGGCAACATCCGCAATGCGGCAGCTCCCAACGTCACGGGCGGCTCTGCAGAGGGGCTGGCTCAGCCCGGGCCCGGCTGCCGCAGCGCCCTGGGCGGGGGCGGGGGACAGCCACAAAGGGGGACAGGGACAAAGGGGGCACCCCCAGGCCGGTGGCAGCGGCCGGGTCTCGCCTGGCGCGGTGCCGGGGCCACGAGGGCGGCGAGCGCCGGATCGGGGCGAAGGCGTCGCCGTCAAAGTCACGCCAAGGATGGCCGGGGACTCGGCGGGGATGGCCGGGGACTCGACGGGGATGGCCTCGGGCTCGGCAGGGATGGCCGGGGACTCGACAGGGATGGCCTCGGGCTCGGCGGGGATGGCCGGGGACTCGGCAGGGATGGCCACGGGCTCGGCAGGGATGGCCTCGGGCTCGGCAGGGATGGCCGGGGACTCGGCAGGGATGGCCACGGGCTCGGCAGGGATGGCCGGGGACTCGGCCGGGATGGCCGGGGACTCGACAGGGATGGCCACGGGCTCGGCAGGGATGGCCACGGGCTCGGCAGGGATGGCCACGGGCTCGGCAGGGATGGCCTCGGGCTCGGCAGGGATGGCCTCGGGCTCGGCAGGGATGGCCGGGGACTCGGCAGGGATGGCCGGGGACTCGGCAGGGATGGCCTCGGGCTCGGCAGGGATGGCCGGGGACTCGGCAGGGATGGCCACGGGCTCGGCAGGGATGGCCACGGGCTCGGCGGGGATGGCCTCGGGCTCGGCAGGGATGGCCACGGGCTCGGCAGGGATGGCCTCGGGCTCGGCAGGGATGGCCACGGGCTCGGCCTCGCCGTGTCCCCAGGGCCCGCTGTCCCCAGGCCACTGCGGCGCCAGGGCGGGGTCCCCCAGGTGAGGACGGAGCTGTGGTCACGGGGGGCTTCTCTTCCCTTTGGGTTGCTTGGCGGAGCACGACGCGGTTTTGGGGCTTCTCCAGCAATTTCGGGCGCTTTCTGGGGGCGTTGCTGTTGGAGCCCCAGAGGTGGGCGCAGGCTGGGGACAGCTCTGTCCCTGCTGGCGCTGACCCCTCCGCGTGTGACTCTCCCAGCGCCCGCCTCTGCTCGCCTTTGTCCCGCATTGAGGCCGGGTGGGGTGTGGGGGCCGGGGCTGCGTCCTTAGGGGGGTCAGCTCCCAGCCCCGGATCCCGGGGACCCCGAGCTCATCCCGGGCCCTCTGGGCTCGCCGGGGCCTCGGCTTTGCCCACACAAAGGAGACTTTGTGCCTTCCTCCTCCTCCTCCTCCTCCTCCTCCTCCGGCGTGGCTGCCGCAGCCCTGGGGACGGTGTCACTGCCAGCTGGGGGTCTGCACCGTCCAGGGGGGCTTTGCCGCCCTCTGAGGGGGTTGCAAATTTCAGGGGGGTCCTGCAGCCATCCAGGGGGTCTCAACCGCTTGAGGGGATCTGCATCCTCTAGGGTGGGCTCCTGCTTTTGGAGGATCTGCAGCAGCAAAGGGAGTTTGCAAGTTTTGGGGGGTTTGCAGCCATCTGGGGGGGTGGTTCAGCATTTTGGGGTGCTTGCAGCCATCTGGGGGCTTGCAGCCATCAAGGAGGTCTGCATCCTTTTTGGGGTTTTGGAGGGTCTAAGGCCATCAAGAGTCTTCTCAAATGTTTTGGGGGGTTCTGCCATTCAGGGGGGTTGTAATCTTTCACGGGGTTGCAGTAGTTTTTTTTTTGAGGGGAATTCAAGTTATCTGCATGCTTCAAAAGCATCCAGGGGAGGTTTCAACCTTTTGGGGTGTCTGTGACCATCCAGGGGGGTTTTAACCTTCAGGGGGCTCGCAGCCATCCAGAGGAGTTGCAAATTTTGGGGGGGTTTCAGTCGTCCAGGGGGGTCGCAGCCTTTTGGGGGGTTGAAGCATTTTGTGGGGGCTGCAGCCGTCTGGACAGTTTGGAATTAACTGGAGGGATTGCGGCGTCTGGGGGTTGTGGAACCACCCAGAGGCTTTGCCACATTTCGAGATCTGGGACCGTTTTGGGGGGCTTGTGGCCATCTGGGGGAGGTTGCCACATTTTGGGGGTCTGGGAGCATTTTAGGGGGGTTGCAGCCCTCCCGGGGGTGGCGGACCTGGGGCTGGGATTCCCGGATAACCCTGGAGAGGCAGCGGCTGGGAAATGGCTTCCAGCATCCCCATCCCAAAAAATGCAGCGGCTGAGCGGGGACCGGATCCTCCCCGCCAGGGTGAGCACCTCCCTCCCTCGGCCCTTCCCGAATCGTTTTGCCGATCAATAATAATCGATTCCCATTTCTCCCGTCGCTGTTCCGAGGCCGGGCCGGGGGCGCCGGGCTCCTGCTGGGGGAGGATTTGGGTGGAAATCCAGGGGAAAAAAGGCAGGTGCGAGCTCGCTACTCCTGTTCTGTGTATGGCACTGGTAGAATTCACTGTGCAACCCCGCGGTCAGTGAATTACCATAGGGCCATAAACAGAGCAGAGAAAGACCCGCGAGCCCCGCGGGGCCGTCGCCGACGCCGCCTGGCCCGTTTTGGCACTAGCACATTTTTGCTTTGATTCGTAGCTTTTGAGCAATTATGTGTAGTGCCAATATGGGAGAGGGCGGGGAGAGCAGCGCCGGGCCGGGCACGGAGCAGCGCCGGCTTTGGTGGGGATGCTGGGACGGGGAGCTGGAAAGGCTCTGGAATTGCCGGGCTGAGGGGGGTGTCCATCGCCCCCACGCCGGGGTGACACCGAGGGCCGTCCGTCCCGACGCGGTGTCCCAGCCCAGGCCGTGTCCCCGTGGTGGCCGCCACCAGCAGGATGGACCCCGCACCTCTCGTCCCCCTCCCTGGGGAGCGTCCCCGGGGGGATCTGGAGCCCCGCGCGGGTTTCCCGGCCGGATGGGTGCCATCATGCCTTTTTCCTGGTTTTTGCAGCTTTCCAGGCCCGGCAGGGCGGCCGCTGTCCCCGGCTGTCCCCAGGCCGGGCCTGGCTGCCCCGGGGCTGTCTTTGGCAATGGTAGAACTCACACTGGTGCGGTAGCAGGATCCGGTGGTTCTAGACTTGCCAACTACGGCCCCGGGGCACCGCCGCGGACACGAGTGTCCCCCCCGGCACCCCCCGGCACCCCCCGGGCTCTGCTGCCGGGCTGGGAGGGCCCCGTGGGGTCCGGGGAGGGCCCCGCTGCATCCCGTGAGGATTTGGGGGATGCTGCGGGTGCCCTGCACATGTGGTTTGGGGGAATGGCGACGCTGGGCTGCCCCCAGCCCCAGAGGGGAGTCTGGCACCCCAGCCCGTCTCCGTGGCCGGGGGGAAGCGGGATCTGAGGGGATACCGGTCACTGGAGCGGCCTCGTGTCCCCGCCTGGCTCCGGGCGCCGAGGGCTGGGCCGGCCCCGCAGGGGGACCCGGGCAGGGCCCTGCAGGGACGGGGTCAGGCCACCAGCCCCAGCCCCGGATCCCACCGCTGCTCCCGGATCCAGCCCCTGCTCCCGGATCCCACCCCTGCTCCCGGATCCCACCGCTGCTCCCGGATCCAGCCCCTGCTCCCGGATCCAGCCCCTGCTCCCGGATCCAGCCCCTGCTCCCGGATCCAGCCCCTGCTCCCGGATCCCACCCCTGCTCCCGGATCCCACCCCACACCAGCCCCGTGCTGGGAGGAAACTGAGGCACGGACGAAGCATCTGGGGGTGGCAGCTGCCCCGTGTCCCCTGCCTGTCCCCGGGTGCGGGGCAGGGATGGTGGCGGCTTTTAGGGGGCAGGGCAGGTGAGGGGAGGGGCAGCTGGGGCTGTGCGGGGCGGGGGGCTGGGCACGCCCCCGGCCCCGAGGCGGGCTGGCCGCGGGCTGGGCCGGGTATGTAGGGCAGCGCTGCGATTACGGAGCTTTCGGCATTAGCCCGCGGAGATTGGATCACGCTGGATTAGGCTGCAGGCTCCAATCATCCTCCCCGTGCTGGGGGGCAGGGAGGGACAGACAGACGGACGGGTGGGGGTCCTCATCGCCCTGCTGGGGCAGGTGGGGGCTGTGGGGGCACAGGTGTCTATGTGTCTGTCTGCTTCTTCATCCCTCTGCTCGTCCAGTAACAAATACCCAATGTCTGTCCATTCCTGCAGCCACATCCATTGGCTGTACGGACACCCATCCCCTGTCTGTCTGTCTGTCCAGGTGTGGAATCATCCATCCATCCATCCATCCATCCATCCATCCATCCATCCATCCATCCATCCATCCATCCATCCATCCATCCATCCATCCATCCATCCATCCATCCATCCATCCATCCATCCATCCATCCATCCATCCATCCATCTCTCCACCAGCCGTTCCATCTAGCTGTCCATCTACCTGTCCGTCTGTCCATCCCACCCTCCCGCCCCCAGCGCTGGATTTAACCCCACCCCCACTCAGAGCGGGCCCTGCCCTGCCGGGGGAGGATTCGGGGGGATCAGGGGTGGAGCATCCCCAGCCCCACCCCTGACCACACCCCCCGGAGCTCCTCCCCTCCCCAAAGGCTCCGCCCCGAGGTGCCGCCGGTGCCCACCCGGCTCGGCATTCCCGGGATCAGCTCCTTCTGGGGGAGCACCCCAGGACCCCCCCTCGTCCTGGCCCTTCCCAGCTGCAGCAGCCAGGTTCATCCTGAGCATCCACCTGCATTTTGGGGTCAAATCCTCCAGTTTGGGGCCACATTTTGCAGTTCAGCGCCCTCCCTGGGCACAGCAGTGCTGGGATGGGAGGGTAGGGGCAGAAAATCCGCACAAAGACCCCCCCAGTGCCTGGGGCACCCCCCTGTTACAGCCAGGCTGGGGGAGGGGATGGGTGCAGCCCCACCAGTCTCTCCCAGTACGGGGGGGGCTGCCCCAGCAGGAGGCCCTGACCTGCTGATTAAGGCCGATTAACGAAGATTAAACCCTCCCAGCAGCGTCTGCCAGCCCGAGCCGCCTCCCCCGGCCCTGCTGCTGGACCCAGGGCCCCTTTGGGGCACCCCAGCCCGGCCATGGGATGTCCTGGGGTCCCCAGAGGTCCCCAGACCCCCAGGTCACGCTCCCAGCACCTTCCACGTCCCAGGGATCCGCTCCAGCTGGGGGGGATAGCTGGGAGCATCCCCAGGGGAGCAGCCCCATTGCTCCTTTCCTCCCTCTCTTTGTCCTTCAGCTTCTCCTGCTCTTCCTCTCAGCCCAGGCCGCCAGGAGCCCTGCAGGAATCCCTGGATCCAGCAACCATCCTTCAATAAAGCTGCTGAAACCCATCCCTGCGTTTCCTGGCTCCTCCTTGGGTTGGCATCCCAAAAACACATCGGCCCTGGGGGTGAGAAGGGGCCGAAAATGGAGGAACTCACCCCAAAAGGCAGCTCAGCCCCTGGCTGGGAGCTTGGGGGGATGCTCCAGCACCCCCAAGGTCGGTGCTGGAAGATGAAAATGAGATAAACTGCACCAAAACAAAGGATTAAACCCCAAAACCATCACCGTGAGGTGATGCTCACCTTCTCCTCTCCAGCCCCAAGGTGGGAGGGGGGAGGGACCAAAGCCCTAAACACCCACCAGGAAGGGAGGGATGGCAAATATTCCCAAAGGTCCCCCCAAATCCCCCAAAACAGGAGAGCTGGACAGCCGGGTAGACACATTTGTAACAATTTATTGAATGAGGCAATAATAGACACTGGGAAAACAAGGGGGGGTCCATGCTCTGCTATTTGCCTGGTTTTTGTCTTTTTTTTTTGGGGGGGTGGGGACTAAAAGAACCTCATTTCATTGCCAAAGAAACACTGACTTGGAAAGCCACCGACATCTTCACAACAACGATAAAAAAATAATCATTAGAAAAAAAACCAAACCCAAGAAACGTCAGAAACTGGAGAACCAGGACTGCTGGAAAGATCTCCCTCCCCTCGGAAAAAGGACCAAAGAACTGTATACAAAGAACATTTGAGAGGTTTGTTTTTGTGGTTTTTTCCCCCATATAAAACAGGTAAATACAAGAATCTGAAAACTCCCTCGAAGGCAGAGCGAGACGCGGAGAACTTGAACGACCACTTGGAAATGATAATAAAAAACCCCCCAAAATAACCCCAAAAATTAAATCCCACGGGAAGTGCTTGCAGGGGGGGAAGGGGTTTGGGTGGGCACGAGGGTTTGGCCCATTGGGGATGCTGAGTAAAATCTGCCCCCCAAAAACACCCCACCCCACCCCAAAGGCTTTTCTGAACCCTCCTGGGAAGGATTTTGGGGTTCAAACCGTGCTGGGAGAGGCACAGGGCAGGAGCAGGACGGGGCGGGGGCTGGGGCGAGGAGGGGCCCCCAAAGGGAAGGGTCTCACTGGCATCCCCCCCCCAGGCAGAGCCTTTCCTGTGGGAATTGCAGCAGGAGAGGTCGGGGCTGGCAGCAGGGAACGGGACGAGCCCGAGGGGGCTCCCGGGTGGGGGAAATCCTGGGAATGTGCCGGGAAAAAGGGGGAGGGGGGACACAGCCAGAGCCCCTTTAGAGGCGCTTCCGCTCCGGTCTAGAGCCACGAAATAATAATAATAACAACAACAACAACAACAATAATAATAATAATAAAGAAAAAAAAAACAACCCCAGGATGTCAAATGGCAGGTAGGAGAGCAGAGAAGTAGGAACAGGTCTCCAGTGTGCACCAAGGGAGCCGAGCGGGCGCGGATCCTCCGGCAGGCTCCTGGAAGAGCGGCATCCCTTCGGGAGGTCTCCACCCCCTGCAGTCACACATGCATTTCTTTTTTTTAATTTTTTTTTGTTTTCTTCCCAGGAGAGGAGTCTTTTTTTTTTTCCCCAACTTTTTTTTTTTTCCTTTTGTGGTTTGTTGGGTTTTTTTTGTTGTTTTTTTTTGTTTTGTTTTATTTATCCGGGGCGGGTTTTTTGGAATATAAAAGTCCATATTAAAATCTTTGATACCTAATTTGCTGTCGAGGTTGGTGCTGGCTGAGGGTGTCCGTGCTGCCCCCCAGCCTCCTCCTGCTCGATCCCACGTGGGGGAAAACGGGGCATAAAGGGTCGCTTTATTTTTATTTCTCTTTTCTTTCCAACCTCCTCAGAATCAAAGTCCCGTCACAATTTGGCTTCTCGTTCCTCCGAGAGCAGAGTGGCGCTAGAAAAATGCACTTTACACACATCCTCTGCCAGGATTTGGTTGGTTTTTTTGTTTTTTTGTTTTTTTTTTCTATTTTTCTCGATTTAAAAAAAAAAAAAAAAAAGAGAGAGAAAAAAAAAAAAAGAAAAAAAGAAAAAAATAAAGGTCATCAAAACCTTTCGTTTCCAAAGCTGGGAGACTCAAATGCCACCTGATTGCATCTCTGGAGAGGCGTAAAAAACCTGCAGTGGAGGAGACAGGGCCGGCTGCGGCCGCGGCGAGGTCACTGGTCCAGGGTCACCACCTCCACCGCCTGCCCGTCCATGGTGACGGCCGTGTCCGCGATCCGCGTGGTCACCGGCGCCATCGCCACCTGCACGGGGCCGTTCCCCTGCGCCAGGCTGGTCACCACCGTCTGGTACATGCTCACCGGGATCTGCACCAGCCCTGCGGGGACACGAGGGGGTCAGGGACCGGCAGGGCCACGGCACTGGGGCTGCAGGGCTCTGGGGGCTGCTCGGGGCGTCCTCGGAGCTCCCCCAGAGCCCTGCAGGGGTCTCGGCTCTGTCAGCACCTGGAGCTGCTGGGGGAAACCCAGAGCAGGCACCGGAGCTGCCCCAGGGCTGCAGCCCCTCAGCTCCCAGGGAGCCGGGCTGGGAGAGCTGGGGGTGCTCAGCTGGAGAGGAGAAGGATCCAGGGAGAGCTTCCAGCACATTCCAGGGCCTGCAGGGGCTCCAGGAGAGCTGCAGAGGGACTGGGGACAAGGCCTGCAGGGACAGCACCCAGGGAATGGCTCCCACTGCCAGAGGGCAGCCATGGATGGGATCTTGGCAATGAGGAATTCCTGCCTGGGCTGGGATTGCCAGAGCAGCTGGGGCTGCCCCTGGATCCCTGCAGTGTCCCAGGTTGGACAGGGTTTGGAGCACCCTGGGAATATTTGAAGGTGTCCCTGTGCATGGTCTGGGTTGGAACTGGATGATCTTTAAAGTCCCTTCCCATCCAAACCATTCCATGACTCTACCCATGGAAAGCAGCGATCAGGAAGGGCAATGGCCCCCAGCTGTGTCCAGGCTGGGTGAATGATCTGTGCCTTGGTGGCCTCGCTGAGCTGGATCTGCCCTCCCTGGAGCCAACAGGACGGGAACAGGGACGGGATGGGGTTGAGATGGGGGCAGCACCCTGGGGCTCACCCTGGGGCTGTGCAGCTCCAGGGAGGGAATAAGGATGAGGAGCAAAGAAATAACATCATTTCTGCAGGAGGCACCCAGCCCAGCCATGTTTTGGGCTGCTCAGCCAAACCCATCAGGCTGAGTTTTCCTGGAGGCAGGGATTGCTCCCACCCAGCCCACAGCCCACCAGGGATCCCCCACTGCCAAGGAACACACTCCCCACAGGTGTTTTCCACTTGATATACCCAGAACTGGGGACTGTGGAGCTGAGGAAGGGATAAATTTCTCCCATCCCCTGTAACTCTGCAGGTCACCCCAACACCTCCCCAGCAGGGGCACGTGAGAGGATCCCATTGCCGTGCATCCATGAACCCCACTACAATCCCTCCCCAACACAATTCCCTTCCTCCTGCTCCCTCTCCATGCCAGCCAGGTCCTTCTGTCCTCGCAGGGAAAGGGCAGTGTGGGACCAGCCCTGGCCAAGCCAAACCCGCTCCTGGCGCTGGCCCCAGGCTCTCACACCTGTCTGTGACACGTGGGACACAGAAAGGAAAGCAATCTCCCTTTCTCAGCACTTCCCCAGTCATGGATGGGTCCAGCAAAGCAGACACAGCTTTTCCATGGCTGGCCCAGCTGCAGGAATGGCTCAGACGCCTCCAGGCTGAGGATGGAGCTGGCAAAGCTTGGGGCTGGGAGGAAAACGCCGCAGTGCCAAAGGCGAGCCCTGGTGAGCCAGGGAACACCAACCAAGGTGACAACAAAACACCCCGAGGGTCGCTGTGATGTGAACGGTGGAAAGAGGTGCAAAAACCAGCAATGAGCACTCGGCAGAGCTGGGCAGGGGAGGGGGATGGCAAATCCTGCGGGCTGGGAGCAGGAACTCCATCGTGCTGTTATCCCTGTGCCCACCTCCACCTCTGGCTTGGCCCCAGGGGGATTTGGACAAGCGAGATCATTCAGACATTTCAGCAACTACCCACACCTCTGCTGGGGCAAAAACCAGCTTTTTGAGGTCAGCAAATCCTTGCAGCAGCAGCAGCACGGGATGGATGGCCAGCCCTGCCAGGACAGCGGGCTCCTGAGCAGGGCTTTCCCGAAAAAGCAGCGCAATCCCTGCGGGCTGAGGAGAGGGAGCAGAGCTCTGCCCCGCCAAGGGCACGGGTTTGGTAACACAGGCAGCTCGGTGTCCTTGGATAACTCTGTGTGCAGACAGGAAAGCTTAGGAGTTAATCATCCTGACCAGGTGGGTGACCCAGGCGCTGCCTCACCCCTCCCCTCGGGGTCCCAGCGCTGGAAGGTTCCGGATCCCCCAGCCTGAGGGGTCCTGGCCACCTTCCCCCGGCCCGGCCAAGGACTTGGTTCCCTGCTCGGCTCTCAGCAGCTGCTGCCATGAAAGGTGCAGAGTCAGGAGGAGGTTCCCAGCTCCCGGGGCGCTCTCTGGTCAGTGGGAATTTCAGGCCCCAGAAGAAATGAGCAGACAGAGCTCAGGCTCAGCCCTGCTGAAGGAAATCTCCGAGCAGACCCCGCAGGGAACACAGCGCATCCCAGTTTAGGCGAGGGCTGGAGCTCTGGCCTGGGATGCACCTCAAATCCCCGCTCCAGACCGAGAAGCCAACTAAGCCCTTTGGGTTACTTGGGTTGTTAACCCAGGGGAGATCAAAGGACACACGGACAGCGCAGGGAGCAGAGCCACCACCCCATGGCCCCAGCCCACAGCACGCTCGAGCCACCGTCCCTCCGTGCTGCCAAACCGGCACTGGCGAGCCCCGGGCACCCGTGGGGGTGTCTGGGGAGGGCGAGTCAGCTCAGCCAGGGCCTGGCCCAGCCTGGCCAGCCCCGGGAGCTCCTGGGCAGCGCGGGGAGGTCTCCGTGAGAGGCGGCGCGGCGCGGATCCCTCTGCGTGGGATTAACGCAAATCGCCTCAGCGGATGACGTGGCGGCCCTTCCTGCCAGGGGTGGTGACAAACCAGAGCAGGAGAGGGCTGCAAAGTCTGCTGTGCATTAGAGCAGGGCTGATCGCCCTTGGGAGAGAGACGATTAGAGCGCTGAGATGCCATAATCAGGTCTGGGATTGGCCCCGCGCTGCATCTGCTCAGACCTGCGCCCTGATTAGCCCTAATCTAGCTGGCATATGTTAATCTAAAGCATGGATTTCAGACCCTTTCAATTGTATTAAAAACAGGAAATCCATCAGACAAAAAAAAACCCAACCCAACCAGCCCCAAACCAACTTCTCGAGTCTTTGGGAAATACATTTCTGCAAGGAAAGCGGAGCGGGGCCAGGAGCGCTGCGAGGAACGGGGCAGGCAGGGAATGGGATCCCACTGGAAGCTGAGGCTGCTCAGAGCAGCTCCTGCCCGGCAGGGACAGCAGCAGAGGGCATGGATCACTGCCATGAAGCCCCCAAAAGCCCCTCCTGTCCTCGGCAGGGCTGAGGAGCCAGCTCCCGGCAGATGGGGAGATGGTGGGAACCTCCCCAGCACCCTCGTGCTTGAGGGAAGAACCCAGGAGTGGAGATGTTCCCTGGGGGGTTTATGGCTCTGCAGGCTGAGATGTCACAGGGAACACTGCTGGGCACGGAGCAGGAGTGGGGACACCAGTCTGGGCTCGTGAAGCAGCACAGAACTGTTGCTCTTGGGAGTTCTTTTGTGGCACAAAATGGAAAATGCACAAGGACTGGAGCCATCACCTTGGAGCCCCTCAGAGAGCCACAGGACACTGTCTGGTTTGGAGCAGCATCACCTGATGAGAAGCCAGAACCTCAACTGCTGCTGCCACTGGGGATCCTCGGCTCCAGAGGCCAAGGCTGACTCTGTGCTCTGCTCTCTTGGGCACCAAGGCCCAGGTGCTGCAAGCTGTGAGCACTGCAGAGTCAGGAGGGAGTCACCTCAGCCCCCTGTTCCAGCACCAAATGGAAAAGGCTAAAAAGAGTGGGAATTTTCCTCTGGACTTTCTTGGCTGTTGACGTCCAACTCCTTCAGAGGAGTTTGTTCTGCCAGCCCTGGGGGGAAACCAGAGCAAGCTGTGCTGAGCACCATCCTGCTGAGCACCATCTACTCATGGTGGATACTCCTGCAGCTTCTCCTTCCCTCCTCTGGAGGCAGGGGCTGAGGAATTCCTGTGAAATTCCAGCTGCAATTCCTGTGCTCAGGGATGCCCTCCAGGGCCCTGGCTCACAGACACCATCCCATCATCTCGCTCCCTGCAGAGCCAAGGGTGACTCTGGGAGAAGTGATGGAAGAATTCTTGCCAATGATTCAGGAGTAGATTTTAATACACAAAAAAAGAAAAAAAAAAATCAAGCCAGAAGACCTCCAGAAAATGAAATGTTTGCCCTAGGGGGGCAGCACAAAGAGAGGGCGTGCTTTGGTGTGCACTCCCAGGGTGAAACATGCAGGCTGGTGCAGGTAAGCAGGGAATAATCATCTTTTCTGATTGGCTTGGCCCCAGTAAGACACGAGGAGCTTAAAGTGCAGCACGGAAACCTGCCCTTAGGGAGTGGGAAAAACCAGCTGCCAGCTGAACATAAGGTTGGTGAAGCTCTGGAGCAAAGTCTCCATCACTGGAGGTGTTTTAGAGGAAGTAAGAGTGAGGCTGGCTCAGGAAAGGGGCTGGTCCCACAGAATCCTGGAGCAAAACTCATTTCTGTCCTCACCAACTGCATTTTGGGCACCACCTGGGTGTTACTGCCAACAGTGCTCAGCACAAATGTTAAAGTGTCCCACAGTTGATTTTTATTAGATGTTTCCTTTGACTGGGAACTTGGTTTGTGAAGATTTCAAAAAAATTATCCTCTTGACCACCTCTCTTCTGGGGAACTGACTAGATGGGCCTTCAAGATTAGAGGAGGGGGACAATCAGTGGGCACCAGGGTGTATTTGCAGGGAGATAAACCAGTTTCTAACAAGGTGCAGCCACAGGAGCTGAAAGGAGAGCTCTCAAAGTCAGCTGTCACCCTGACAAACCCCAAAGTGCCAAACCAAACGTGTCCCTTGAGGCACGAGGTGCTGACAGGACACCATGGAAGGGATTTCTCCCAAAGCCAGCCTCAGAAATGAAGCATTTCAGGAATGCCACCACACTCAGCAGTGACACAGGAGCAGAAGACATCTCTCAGCATGGGCACTTGGATTAAGAAAAGATGAACTGAAAGCTCAGCCCTCCCTCTTTGACCACCTCAGCTGCAAGAGCATCAATGATTGACTCTGACTGATCTCTTTCAGGATGATCACTGAAGGATTTTTCCCATCAGAAATGGCTCAGTGCCCCCTCTCTGGAAGGGTCCAAGGCCAGCCTGGACAGGGCCTGGGGCAGCCTGGGATAGTGGGAGGTGTGGCTGGAACAGGATGATGATCTTTGGTCCCTTCCAACCCAAGCTGGCCTGGATTCTGTGATGCTGACAAACCACAAACCCCCCTGCAGTGATGTGAGCTCTGAGAACTTTCCAGGCTCACAGGGCACAGCTCTTCCCCACAGAACCTCTGTGCCAGCCAGGTCAACACGTGAAGGTTTCTCCACCAAATTATCTGCAAGAAGCTGTGGTCCTCATTCAAGATCCTCCTCCATCTGTCTTTTCAGGAGCTACTCTGGTCAAAACCCCAACAGAGAACAATTTAATGAGGCTTTGATATCAAAGTTGAATCAATTAAGTTACACCACAGCCCTGACTTTTCCTTAGTAGGGACAATAAATGCAGGAGATGAGATCCAGCATTCCCAGGCACAGCTGCACGGATGCAGCCCTGGAGCTGCTGCCTCCTGCCCTGCAGCCACCACACCTCCCTGGTCACACCTCACCTCTCACACGGTCCCTGGGGCTCACCTGCCTGCTCAGCGTGGCCAGGGACTCGTTTTTCCAAGGAATTCCTGGCTGTGGCACTCAGGGCTCTGGGCTGGGGACAGGGTGGGGATTGGGCACAGCTGGGACTCGATGCCCTTGGAGATCTTCTCCAGCCTCACTGATCCAGGCTGGGATTCTGGCTGCTCTCCTGCTCTGCTCACCAGGGCAGAGGAGTTGCTGTCCCAGGGACCCACAAAGGCACTGTTGGTATTTTGTGTTGTTTTAAATGAAATCCAACCATCCAGACTCGAGGTTTACCTCCAAATCTCGGTCTTCCCTAGCTGGGAGCACCAGCACCTCTGGGACATCCCTGGTTTCTTCCTCCCTGTGGGGAGGGAAGGGCCATGGCCTAGCCAAAATCTGAAACATCTTTGGATTAATCTCCCTTATTTCTTCCAGATCTTTTGTGGGGGCTTTGAGTTTTTGGGGTTTGTTTTGGATGCCTAGGGAGTTTCTGGACTTCTTTTAAGGTTGCAGCACTTTGAGACAAAAAAGACAGGGCTGGAACTCCTGAAGTACAGGAATTATCTCCTCTGGAGCCTCTGCACTTCCATGGAAAGAGGGGAATCCCAGTGAGCCAACCTGATGCCCAGACTCTTCCCTGGCCCAGCAAATTCCCTCAGTTTGCAGCAGTGGTGACAAACCTGTCCTTCACTGTGACACCAGTACCATGGGCCTGTCTCTGAGCAAGGAC
Organism: Fringilla coelebs; assembly: GCF_963513975.1. Taxonomy (NCBI): domain Eukaryota; kingdom Metazoa; phylum Chordata; class Aves; order Passeriformes; family Fringillidae; genus Fringilla; species Fringilla coelebs. The sequence continues at coordinate 1,024,175 of NC_140033.1, read as the reverse complement.
AGTCCCAGAGGAAAAACACTTGCAGTGATGTTTAACATGGGAAACAATCTGAAATCCCAGCTTTTCCCTTTGTTTTTTTTTTTTTATGGGAAAACTCCCAAGCAAAGGGTGCTGGGGCAAAGCAGAACAGCAGTTTGGTATCCTGGGGGTGGATTAGCTCCACACTTTTTGCTGTGTCCTACCTGAGGCCATCTGTTCCCTCCTCTCCCTTCATGGGGTGAATTCAGAGCTGCAGAACAGACCCTGGGCATCACCTGAGGCAGAATTAAGCTGTCCCTGCTCCAACTCAGCCCTCACCCCTCTGGTGCTGGGTCTCCAGGGCGTGGCACCTTAAACTGGAGTCGATTTGTCACTAAGGAGAGGTGACAAAGCCAGGGAATGTGTCTGCCTGTGGGAAGGAAGGTTTTTCCTGGGCTCCAGGGCTGGAAGCTTAGAGAATAACCTGTCTAAGCCTCTGTGATGAGCTGGCTTTGGCGTGGACACACCTGAGAAGATTAGAAGTCTATCGTGGTCAATCATCTCTACACGAAACACAGATAAAAATAGAGAAAGTCCAAACCCCAAAGGTCTGCTCCAGCTGGGCTCTGCTTCCCCCACGACCTGCTGGGTGTTGGTACAAAACAGGGGTCATCAGGGCCAAGCTTCTCAGGGGGCAGGGAGAGGAAACACCTCAGGATCCACCAGCCTGCTCCTGGCCACAGGAATCAGGTGTCAAACCCACGAACGAGACTCTGAACAATCACCTCAAAGGGACCCTGGGTAGATTCTGCACTTTGCTGACTGCCCAGTTATGTTTCTAACATCCCCAGGGGCTCTCCCAGAGGAAGAGATGGATTCTTATCCTGCTTTTTTAAACTGATTTTAGTGTCCTGTATTTTCCACAGGTTTTTAGTAATGGCTACTCTGTGAAGCATGGCAGGGCACCACCTAAAATTACAAAAGCATTTTATTACCTGAGTGATATCACCACATCCCAAAGGCATTGCAACCCCAAACGGTGCCCAGGCACAAAAACCAGACAGACAGAATCCCTTTAACCCCAAGAAACACCAAGAGGGACCTAAAGGTCCAAGTGCAAAACCGGCCAAACCCCAACATTCCAAACTACCACCACAAAAATCCACTCACCTGATGAACCCTCTGCCACGCTCCACTTGCAACATGAATAGTCTGCTGCTAGCATGCCTGACAATGAAATGCAAGTGTAAAAGGGGAGATACTGCAGCTGGAGAGGGGGATTTAGTGGGGTGACTGATGTATTAATAGGAAATGCATCCTTTGGTTTACTGGGTGATTGCAAAAATTCAGTGCCCCCATAGAAGTAGGACCCCAATACCAGGCAGAGCAACTAAAACATTTCTAATTCCATGCAGAACATTGAGTGTGTGAGTGGGAGGTAAAGTGGGAGCTAAGAATAAGGCACTGCCAGATATTTTACCACATTTAGATGTTGAACTGGCCCAGAGAGGCCCACTGAGGAAAGTCTGCACAGAGCAGTGAAATCCATCACGGAGAAGCTCGGGCCACCTCCAACAAAGCTCTCCACAATTCCCACCGAGAGAGACAGACGAGGAGCAGAAATGGTGCCCAAGCGGAATTTCCACATGTCCTAGGAGCACGAGGAGCTCATGGAATGCAGGCACTCCTGGGGGCTGGGAGGAGCTCCATGTGATTTCAAGGCTCGGGGGGCCTGGCAGGTTTCAGCGGGGCCGCTGCCCACGGATCACAGGCGAGCGCGGACGCGGGCACATCCTCCAGAGCGCGGAGCACAGGGAGACATAAAGCGGCCATTGTGCTGGCAGAAAGGCAATCTGTAACCAGATAGGCCCTGGCTCCATCTGAAAGCCACTTTCCCAGCATTTTTGCTGACTTGCTCCCCAGGAGCCTGCCCTGCCACAACAGGGTGCACATTCATGGCCAACCGGTGGGTCCGACGCCTCAGGTTCTCCCCCCCTGCCCCATCGGTGCCTGTGTGCCAGGGAATTCTGTGCTCCTAACCCAACAGAGGTGGCTTCAGCCCCCCAGCAGAGCCTTTGGAGGAGGATAATTCCTTGGGAAGGCATTGAAAGCTTTACCTTGACATGGAAAGCTGCAGCTGTGGTGATCTGCTGGAGCCTCACCTCGCACTAGGTCCTGCCCAGCTACCAGGAGGTAAGTTTGGCTTTTTTCCTCAGGGGAAAATGGGCTGGAAATGCAGCCTGAAGGCTCCTGTTTTCCCTTTTCCTGAAAGCACAGCCTCCAAATCCAGCTAGAAAAGCATCCCTGCCCCAAACCAGCACATCCCCTCCTGCAGCAGCATCCTGGGCTTTGGTGTCCGCAGCCTGTCCTTTAGAGGACAAAGGACACATTGGGCACAGCTCCCCCCAGGTAGGGCCTGGCCCATCCTCAGTGAGGTAAGCAATAAATCACAGTGAAAACACGGCTCAGAGGTGGAACTTGTCATGTAAAGAGCAAGTTTTTACAGTCCACATTCCTCCTTTTTTGCACACCACCGTCTCCCGCTGCCCGGCAGCTGAGATGGGTTCCCACCTCGCTCTCCTGAGAGTATTTATCCTTGGAATGCTGCTGCCTCTGGCAGATTCCTCCCTTGTAAACTCTGCACATCTGGTGCTAAAAACACAAAGTTTGGGCCCTGGCCTGGCAGCTGAAGGCACAGAACTTTTGTGCTCCAGCCATCCGGGCCTGGGGGTTGGGAGCATCCTTTGCACACCAAGAAAAAGCAAAGATGGCTGCAGGGAGAGGGATGAGTTTGTTTTCCCTAAAAAGAGATTTCCAGCTGTTTTGTCCCTGTGGGTCTCACCCTGGATGTGCAAAGTGGAGATTTGTGGCACATGGACCTGCACAGACAAAATTTGTGAGGAGAATCAAGCAGTGCAAGAGCCTGTCCTGTCCCTTCCCAGGCAGACAAAACAGGTTGGAAAATGAGAGAGCTGTGGTGGTGGTGGTGGCTGGAGAATTCTGTTTCTATTTGCTGGGATGATTCAGGCCCAAATTCCCACTGCTCTGGCTCAGATGGGATGCCCACAGGTGAGGAAGCACATCTCCAACAGCAGCAAACACACAGAAACCCTAAAACCTGGCCGAGTCCAAGCCTTCATTTTCTGCTGGGCTTCCAACCTCTTATTATGTAATTCTTATTTGGAAGTGCAACTCAAACTTGATTTTTTGGGAGAACGCACCAGGAACCTCTGAGAAAGACATCATAACTCATCCATGGGTCAGAGCAACGGGAAATAACAGGGACCAAGCTCACTGCTGGCTCTGAGTGAGCAGAAACCCCCCTGGCTGCTGATCCTGCGACTTCAAAGGAGCTGAACATCCCCCATTGATGCCAGCAATAAAACTCCACTTCCATTAGCTCCATGTCCACCACTTAAAGGCAGCAGTCCCAATTTGCACACCAATTAGAGCTCCCCTAATGCCTGGCAGCACAAAGCTTTGGGGTTTTTGGTTTTCTCCCCCATGGGAAGAGGTGGAAGGGAAGAGATCAGGCGGCTCGGGGGAATAGCAGAGAGCCTTTCACTGCGAGGGCTCTGCTCAAATCTGTCCTAGGCCAGAGGAACAGATGGTCCCTCCCCAGGGCTGGGCTGTGGCTTACATGCAATAAGGGATTGTCTCGGGCCACTGGTGGACAATTTGCTGCAGCCACAAACGCCCTGCTGGTGGTTTCTGCTCGAGAAACCCCCGGATTCCACAGCTACGAAGAAACTGCTGCCCACTTGATCCCAGGCACCTCATTCCTGCAGGGAACTGAGGGGAATTGCTGCCTGTGAGGGGCAGGAACCCGGGTCTCAGGCTAAAAGCACCTGCCTTAGCTGTCATCAGCTCCTTGGACTTGTCAGCACCAGCACACACTCACTGACCTTCCCCTGGGAGGTCTGCAAGGTTAAAATCATGGGGGAAACAGAGAGGGGGAAGCTCAGGGATTTGTGGCAACAAGGGGGCAAACCCACAGGGAAAGGAAGTGTGCTACAGTCTGTAAGGTGGGGATGGGAATAATAAACCCATGGTTAATTTCAAACCAATTCCAAGCTGGTGCTCTCTCAGTCTGCATTTTCTCCAGGGCAGAACTGAGCTTCCCATGGGCAGATGGCAAAAAGTCCATTGAGTATCCCAGGAGCAGAAGAGGGTCCACACGAGCCATCAGGAAGTGTTACCCAGGGAGAGGAATTTGTATAACTGTGAGGGAATAAATTATGCCAAAAGATATGGAGGGTGGGAGGCAGGAGTCAAATTCAGGCTTAAAAATGCCACGCATGGTTTTGGAAAATATTCAGAGGAAACCACTTGAGGAGAAATGGCTCATAAAATTCTTGGAACCTGTTCTGCAGCTCCACGAGGGCTCCCAGGAGGAGTCCTGGAAGTGAGGGCTCCTGCCCTGGCTTTTCAGGGATGGCTCCAGAGACATCCAGCGGGGCTGGGCTTGTGCAGCCTCTGCCAGGGTGCGGAGCAGGGAAAATAGGGCGATTCCCTGGAATCTTCCTGCACAGCTGTTTACCCACTGAGGATTACTGCTGTCACATGAGCTGCTTTACAGCAAAGCCAAGCTGTCTCCATGAGCTGAGAAGGTCACTGGGAGACAGGGCCCTGCAGGGACAGACACATCACCCTCCCCTGCCTTCCCAAAGGGACAGCAGGCTGTGGGAAGGGCGTTCCCCACGCTCAGAGGGCAAGGGAAGGTGGTTCTACCTCCTCCCCTCTGCTCAGCTGGACTCCACATCACAGGAGGGATATCCCAGTGCTGAGCCACTGCCGTCCAGTGACCAGGCTCCAAGGAAAGTGCTGGAAGCTGGAAGAGTCCTTATGGTGACAAGTTTGCCCTCTCTTCCTTGGGTGCCCACGGATGTTTGGGACAAAGCCACCCAATGCTCACCAGCCAAGGGACACCAAGGTGCAGCTGCATCTCCTCAGGCTCTTGTGCAACTTGCTGATGCCTCAAATAACAGCCCAGGCTACCCCAGAGCAGGAAATGTCCTCCTCAATCCCAAATCTAACGGCTGAACATCAAGGAAGAGGAAAGAGTTTCACTTGGGAAAGCAGAAATCTGGAAGTTCAGTGCAGCCACTTGGGAAATTCATTAAAACCTCCCGTGTTCCTCACTCTGCCAGGGCAGGGCTGGTGCACAAGGAAATCCTTTCTGCTCACAGGCTCGGGGGCTGCAGGACAGGGCTCTTCACTATGCCCCAGAGGCAGAAGACAGATGGGGCTGTGCTTTTAGCCTTCAAAATCAGAGCCTGCTCCAGAGATCCAACGAGGAGGATAAATCCAGGCACCAAGTGAGCCTCTGGGTGTGCTCAGGAAAAAAGCAATGGAGGAACTTGGGAGGTCAGGGCCTGCTGAGGAAGCAGCTGAGGCTCTCAGAAAAGAGGGGCTGAGCACTTTTCATGGCAAAGAAAGCCAACAGCCACCTGGAGTTTGGAGAATCCACCCAGGAAGCGGGGAATGCACATTCCAGAGAGGAGCAGGGAGAGAGGGAGCACAGAAACCACAAGTGGCCCGCAGGGAGGAAACTTTGGTGTAAAACAAAAGGCCACGAGCTCAGTAAATGAAGAGCCAGCAAACCTCAGTGCAGGCAGCAGCCCCAAGGTGCAGGCAGGGCATTTCTCCTTCCCCAGGCCGGGGGGAGAGCCCCCAGAGCCCATCTCATTTCCTAGGACGCCTCCCGCAGCAGCGACAGCTTGCTGGGATTTCAGCCAGCTTCCCATTTGGATCAGATTGCAGCCTGCACCCCGAGAGCCATCAGGGGCCTGCAGCTCCCCCAGAGCCCTGGGGTCACAGCAGCCTCCTTGCACTGCCATTCTCAGCTGTGCCCTGGAGAGGATGGCCTGACCCAGCCACCAGGGCACCCGATGGTGGCAGGAGCTGTGCCCTGCTGTCACCCTGCAGCAGGCTCTGCCATGGGGGGCAGGGGATCAGGGAGCCCCTCTCCATCTGCCCAGGGGAATCACAGCCATGAACTCCCTGGGTGCTGCATGGGGCACAGGTGGAAGCAGCAGTGACATCCCCAGCCCTGCCCCTGGTGCAGCACTGTCCCTCCCCACCACGGATGGGGACGAGGCAGGAGGCCTTGCAAGCCTAAATCTGCCAAAATCTGCACTGGGAGAGGCTGCAGCAGCTCCACAGCTGTGGGGAGCAGTGACATCCCCACCCCTGGGGTCAGCTGGAGGAACTGCCCTGAACTCCAGGCACAAATTTAGCTCTGCTCTGGGCTGCAGCTCACAAGGAGGGAGAGCTGGGACCTCTCCTTGGGGTTTCTGGAGGAGCAGGATCAGCAGGGATGGTGCCAGCAGCACGAAACTGCCCTGGGATCTCTGCTGTTAAGCTGGAAGATCTGCCAGAAACGGGCTCAAAGAGCTGAGGTGGGGCTGCCACACGCTGCAGATGGTTTGGAATGAGTTGTTACTGCAGGGAGAATCCACCACATGGGAAATTTATCCTGGAGAAAGGAGCAGCAAAGCAGAGCTGGTCTGGATTTTGGCTTCACCTATGTCCAGCCAGCTGTTTTCTCCAGGCTGGTGGTGCCTGTGGCCCTTCCAGGTCCTGTCTGGACCCCCTCAAGAAGCTCTGCTGGTCAAGCTCTGCCAAGCCAATGACCCAGGTTAGGTTAAGCGTGGAGGAGGAGGAGAAGACCTGGAGAAAGGATTCAGCAGCACCTCTGATGGGCCAGGAGTGCTGCAGGGCTGGGCAGAGCTGGATTTCTGCCCCCACCTGTGCCCTTCTCCCTAAGCCCAGGGCTGTGAATAAAACAGCAGCAGGCTGGAGAGGTGCAGCTCGTCAGGAGAGCAATTCCCTGTGCTGGAGCCAGAACACTGATCCCAGAGGGTGGCACTGCTGAGATCTGCTTGCAGACCCCCTTCAAAAACACCTCCGTCCTTTCCAGCCCATTCCTGGGCTGGAAACAGTGGCAAACAAGGAAATGTTTCCTTGTGCTTCTAGATGTATTTAGGAGAAGATGCCAGCTCTACTGGCTGCCATTCCTGTCCTGCCTGGGTTCAAACACATCTCTTTTAGACAGGAGCTTGGATTAAAATTCCCATCTACTGCAGACACCCCAAAACATTTGCTGTGACCACAGAGCCACGGGCCCTGACAGCCCCAGCTGCCCAGAGGGGAGCAGGAAAGCTCAGGGCATGGCTCTCAAAGCCAAGTTGTTGGGGATTTTGACACAATAAACAGAAAAAAAAGAAAACCCACCCTGGAATTTAATGGGAATGCTGCTGGTGGTAAAGTCAAATGAAAAGTCACTAAGAGATCACAGAACCATGGAATGGTTTGGGTGGGAAGGGACCTTTCAAGGGCACCCTGTGCCAGCCCTGTCATGGCAGGGACACTCCCACTGTCCCAGGCTGCTCCAGCCCCAGTGTCCAGCTTGGCCTGGGACACTGCAGGGATGCAGGGGCAGCCCCAGCTGCTCTGGCAATCCCAGCCCAGCCAGGAATTCCTCATTGCCAAGATCCCATCCATGCCTGCCCTCTGGCAGTGGGAGCCATTCCCTGGGTGCTGTCCCTGCAGGCCTTGTCCCCAGTCCCTCTGCAGCTCTCCTGGAGCCCCTGCAGGCCCTGGCTCTGAGCTCTCCCTGGAGCTTTTCTTTCTTGAACACAGAGAAAAGCAGGATCCAGGGAATACAAACACATCCCTTCACCTGCCAAAAGGCCTCTTTTCAGCACCCACCCTGCACTGAGCAGCTCCTGCTGAAGCCACCTGAATTCCTGAGGGGCTGGGAGATGAAGGAGTCAAAGCCTGGAAAGGCATCATACAAATCCACCAAACAAACAGGCTTCAAATCCAACCCAAACCCACAAGGAGTCCCAGTCAAGCATCACATTCAGAGAGTTCCCAGCCAGGCTGAGTAATTCCTGCTTTTGGAAAGAAGAGTCACCATGAAAATTGTGGGATTTAACAAAAAACAACTGGGATCCATCAAATATAAAACTTCCCAACATGACATTCAGAAGATAGTGTCAGATCATCTGAATTTTCCAAGGGAAATTCAGGATCAGCCAAAGAACTTCAGCTTCCTGATAGCACAGCAAAGATAGGAACTGCTTTAGGTAGTCAGACCTGCTTTAAATTCTTGCACCAGCCAACAGGCAGCTCCTCTTTCAAAATTTATGGCTAAAGAAGAAATCCTGCCCAGCCTGGAGTCGCTAGCAGCGCTGCTCCCTTCCCTCTTGCAGCCCAGAACAAAAGGGAACATATTGCAACTATGAGAGAGAGGAGGGCTGCTGTCTATTGCTTTAAATGTAATGTTAATGCCCTGTAATCAGCTTTAATTTTTAAACAGAGCCAGCCCTCCTGTCCATTTCCCCTAATTCAGGACACGTGGAAGGTAAATGGCCTGTGCTTAAAGCAGGGCAGCCCGGGCTGTGACAGCTGGGGAGCCTGTCAGCCTCAACGGCCTGATCACAGCAATGCATGGCACAGCTCACCAGGGGAGGGGACTCGGGGAGGGCAGGGCAGGTGCTGGGGATGCTTGAGGTCAGGGAGAAGCCAGGAGACAAGGCCAGACAGGGCACGGCTCATTTAGGGGCTGGCAGCTCCCCGAGACCGGCAGGAGCGGGAGAAATGATGGAAGGGATGGAAGTGTCCAAGGAAAGGCCTTGGATAAAGCCCCCTCTGCCCCAGGGAAGGGGTTCCCTCTGGGATATTGGGAACTCTGGCATGGACACGCTGAGCAGGGACAACATCAGGAGCTGAGTCCCTCCCGGGGCCTCCCCAGGGCGCTGCCTCCTCCCTCTGTGCTCTCAAAGAGCAGCCTGGAGACCTCACGTGAGACCTGGATACAGAACAGGGGCACAAAACCACCCAGGAGCCTCCTGGTGCTCCTCGGGCACTTTGTGGAGAGGAGAGAGGCCTTGGGACAGCCCCAGTGCCCCTCATGTCAAAATCTCCCCAAGAGTCATGGAACGGTTTGGGCCGGAAGGGATCTTGAGGATGCAGCTCCAACCCCTGTGCCCGTGGCAGGGACACCTCCCACTGTGCCAGGCTGCTCCCAGCCCCGTCCAGCCTGGCCTGGACATGCCAGGGATCCAGGGGCAGCCACAGCTCTTCTGGGCACCCTGTGCCAGGGCCTGGAATTCCTTCCCAAAATCCCACCTGACCCTGCCCTGTGACAGTGGGGAGCCATTCCCGCAAGCCTCGCTCCTGTAAATCCCCATTCCACACCCTAAGGTCTCCCTGCAGCCTTCTCTTCTCCAGGCTGAATGAAGACAATAAGATCAGGTTTTTCTCCCCCAAAAGACCAAACTGTCTCCAGCAATGACCATTCTGTGTTCCCACCACGGAAGCCCAAAGGAATCCCCCTCCAGCCCCTGCCGGGCTGAGCGGGGCCGCTCCCACCGCGCACCTGGGACGGGAGCCGGAGGGGGAAGCTCCGGCCGGGGATGTGGGCTGTTTTTAACCCCGTTGGTGGGCAGACAAATGCTAATCGCCAGCGGCAGCCGCCTCCTCAGCAGGGCCAGGCTGTCAGGGCAGAGCCGGCCGGGGCCGTGAGCCCAGCCCCGCGTCACGGGCACCGCGGCGGGGTGAGCACCGGCACCGGGGCTCCGGAGGGCACGGCCAGGCGTGAGCAGGCACGGAGCACACGCTGCCCCTGCGGCCGGGGGATGCTCTGGCTCGCCCCAAAACGCCAGCAGGGAATTCCTGCTCGCACCCAGCAGAGCCAGAGGCTGACAGTGTTGGTTTTCCCAGCTTTTATAGAGATGGGGCAACTGAGAGGTGTTTGAAGGGATTTTATTCTGTTATCAGTTTTGATGAATAGTGAGGCATGAGAGATGTAAAACTCGGTGCTATTCCATCAAAAGCTAACCTGGTTTTGGGTCACAATACTTTGTAAATGCTTTCCAGCCTATTAGCTTTTGCCACACAATGCTGCTGTTACTCCTGACACCATTCACTCAGTATTACCCCATCTTGATAAAAACTAAAAAAACCAACAACAGGGAATGGGGGTGGGCACAGGATGCAGCCAGGAGCCCCCTCTCTACAGAGCACACACAGAGGAGTGAGTGTCCTTGGAATCATGGAATCATTAAGGTTGGAAAACACTTCCCAGATCGAGTCCCACCATTCCCCAGCACTGCCAAGGCCACCACTGACCCTGTCCCCAAGTGCCACATCCACAGGGCTTTGAAATCCCAACAGGGATGGGGACTCCAAACCCCCCTGGGCAGCTGTGCCAGGGCTGCACAGCCCTTCCCAGGAGGAATTTCCCCAATATCCACCCTGAGGCTCCCCTGGCCCAGCCTGGGGCCGTTCCCTCTGCTCCTGTCCCTGTTCCCTGGAGCACAGCCCGACCCCACGTCCCCAAGTGCCACATCCACAGGGCTCTGAAATCCCCCCAAGGATGGGGACTGCACCCCTGCCCTGTACCAGTTCCTGACAGGAGAGGAATTTCAGTGCCTTTCTGTGAGGAATTTTTTCCCTAATATCCCAAACCTCCCTGATGCAATTTGAGGCAGTGTCCTCTGGTCCTGTCGCTTGTTCCCTGGGAGAAGAGACCCCGACCCCACACAGATGAAACTCCTTTTGACTGAGGTTTATGCCAAGAGATTTCACTCAGAGCCCAACAGCTCTGTTGCTGATAATTATTCATTGATACACAGCAATTTGTCCTCTAGCAAACACCTCTCCCTGTTCCTGGAGCTGCTCAGCAAACCCAGGAATTCACTCTTCTGCTCTCCTTGCTGGCATCTCTTCTACCCTTTCTCATCTGAAACACACTTGCAAAAATTATTTTCCTCACCTTTCCTTCAGATTGGGATTAAATCCTACCTGTTTCAGGGAAAACCTTCATAAAAAAATTCTGTTCCCACCAGGGAGGCCCTACAAAAAGCTTGACTCTTTCCTTCCTGTCCTCCTGGATGCAAACATGCTGATCTGCACTTTGCCAAGCTGCTAGCGATTCATTTGGCTCCATCTTCCCTAAAAAGGAGATCCAACAGGAAAAACATAAAATACTCCTTTTTAAAAAGTGACATTTGCAGCCCCTAAGCCTCCCCCCATGAAATGTATAAATGTTTTTCTCATGTGAAAAAGCCACCAGCTCCCAGTGTTTCACCTCCCTGTCCCGAGGCATCCCAAAGCAAGGACAGGGATCCCAGACCTGTGCTGGGCTTTCCCACCCGTGTTCCTGCTCTCTGGGAGATACACAGAGCGCAGGAACAGGATCCCAGCCCTGCCCTGCCCTCTGGATGTGCCCTCCTCTGCAGGCAGCCGGCTGGGACTGGCAGGCAGAGCTGCAGGAGCTGCCAGAGCAGCGCTCCCATCGCCCACCTGCACGGCCAGGCTGGGCACAGCTCCCACCTGCTGACTTTGGGCGGGAAGCTCGGCAGCCTCGCCCAGAACTGAATATTTCCAGCATTTAAACCTCTTCTCACATGGAAATCACCACCTGGGGCAGCAGTTCTGTGTGGCACCGTCACCCCAAACCCCGCTGAGGCTCCTTTATCCTGCACATGTTGGAGTCCTGCCTGCTCAGAACTTTAAACTCTCTGTGCTGAAGGGCACAGAGCCACAAGAAAATACTACATTTGACCTGAGGCTGTGGAGAAAACTTCCAAAACTGACTGACAGCACTACGGGGTCTGTGGTTTGGTTAGAAGTCTGTAATATCACAGCATAGAAAACTTAGAGTTTAAGGTTTTAAAATATAACAATACATATGGGGCAAGATAGAAGTTTTAGGGCAGTGGCTAGTTGTTCTTCTTCCCCTTCTTCTCCATAAGTTTAAGTAGTATTTTGTTATTAGACAAAAAACTCTGCATTGTGGACTTCGAGTGAATAGTTAAGTTAAAAGTAAAAATAATTTAGGTGCCATTTCTTAATTGGATAATTTAGCCTTAAATGACCTCATATAAAAGATAGTTGGCCATTTTGTAGCTTCTTTATACAATGCTGTAGAACTCACCACTTGTAATATAAATAAGAAATAATAAACACCTAAATCTGAACACAAAGTATCATCTTGAGAGCTTCAATCCCAGCCTTGAGAGAAGCAGGAAAAAGAAGCCAAAAAACCAACAGCACTGATGCCTCTTTCCTGGGCTTGTGAAAGCAGGGAGCTCTCTAATCCCCCTGCCCACGTCAGACCCTAATGCTCCTCACAGATCCTGGCTCAGCCCAGCCCTGAACATGGCCCCCTGTGCTTGTGGGGAGAGCAGAATTGGATTTTTGGGATGGAGAAGGGCAGGACTCGGGGTGGGCTCCTCTCAGTGCCCCCCTTTGTGCTCCCAGGAGCATCTCCAGCAGCACAGGGAGGAGATTCAGCAGGAAAATCTGCTCTGGGGACAGGAAAAGAGCAGCCAAGGGGGACAAGCAGGACCCACTGGATCTCCGGCTGGGCCAAGCTCCGGTGTGTGAAATTAATTCCCTGGTTATGGCTCGATCCCACATCCTCCACAGCTTCTTCTTCCTTCCCAGCTCGTCCCACTGCTCCTCACCGCAGGAGCTGGAGCGTTCCACTCCCCTGGCCTCCCGCAGCAGCCCCGCCGGAGCTGTGGAAGCCTGGCTGTGCCGGGAGCTGCCCTGCCCCTCCCGGGCCCCGCCAGGAGCCTCATCAATATTTCAGCTGCAGCCGGGAAGCCCTGGCAGCTCCCAGGGCCCCGCGATCAATGGCAAACAAAGGGCGGCGGGAGGAGCTGCTCCGGCGCGGCTCCGCTCCTTCTGCGCTCCCCTCGCTCCAAAAGCAGCTCCAGGGCACGCAGTTTTTCTCAGCAGAGCATTTCCCAGCATTTCCAGGGGCTGGTGCTGCCACGCTGCCCTCTGTTCAATACCAACCACTTAGGAAAAAAAACCATCTGAGGCTCCCGGTGTGGGGTCAGCAGTTCCTGCATCCCCACCCGGAGCAGATGCTCCTGAGGAGCAGGAAAACCATAATGCACTTAGCTGGTTTGACACTGCATGGGAGCAGGAGATCTTGTTTCCTTCAGCTGGGAATGGAACAGATCACAAGGTTATCCACAGCCCTTTCTCAGTGCAGCCACGTTCCTGGGCTCCCTGCAAGATATCCAGCCCTAGAGTCCAACATTGCCATGAATATTCAGAGGTCTCCTCTTTTTAGCCATCCTGGATGTCTCGTATTGTTATTATTATTCAGATAATTTCAGAGAAGGGATGGGAAAAATGCCATAGTGAGAAACAAACAAAAAAAATTTTAAAAAGAGAGTAATTACATTAAATGGCTAATGAAACACCTTGCCTGACCTCCAGAAATTTTCACAGAAATCATGGAATGGTTTGGGTTGGAAGTGAGTTAAAGATCATGGTGTTCCTGCCATGGGGACACCTTCCACCATCCCAGGTTGTTCCAAACCTGTCCCACCTGGCCTTGGACACTCCCAGGGATGGGAAGGTGTCCAAAGGTGTCCAACTGTCTCCTTTGCCTTATCAATAAGATGGAGATAAACTTCTATCCTACCCTTGCAGATAGGTTTTTTCCTCAGAAAAGTCCTGCAGAAGGGTCAGAGCATTCCCAGAGAGAAGCATTTATTGGGAATATCAGCAAATTAAGACCTTGCAAGCAGCAGCGAGAAGGGGGAATTTGCTGGTTAGGAGCATTCTGGCTCTGGCAGTTGTTTTCCCACTCCCAATCCCACCTCCTCTGGACAGAAGGGCACAGAGTGGATTTCTCCTGCTGCATCCATCAAATGGTGTCCAGGAGGATGCTCCCACTCCCACCCCGGCCACGGAGATAAATCCTGCCAGCGGTGAAATCCATCTGCTCTGCCTCCCCAGACAGAGACAGCAGCAATGGATAGCAGCATCTCCTCCATCCCTGAGGGAGATCTATTAGCTGGTTACGTAAGGAAGCAGCAGCATGGAGCTTCCAAGGACTCCAAAGCCCTTCCCCTTAATACCACCGGAGATTAGAGCAAATCGAAGGAGAGTGGAAAGCAGGCGAGGGGCTGTGGGCGAAGTTGTGCTCACAGGAAAATGCTGCAGCCTCTCCTCTTAATGCACTCTAAATCCCATCTGATTTCCAACTCGGCTGCTAGGAAGAAAAAAAAAGGAGAAAAAAAAAGAAAAAAGGGAAAAAAAAAAAGCCCAGCCTGTACTGAAATGATGTCAATGCTGGGAGAGTGAGGTGGAGTGACTCAGGGAGGGTGTGGAGAAGGGGAGTTTTAGGAGAAACATCCAGAGGAATCCAGACTGGGAAAGCATTTTGGAAGCAGAGCAGAAGGAGCCAGGGGTGAGGATCTGCTTTTCCAAATCTGATTAGTTGCTGGTTTTGAGCATCCGGGGTCAGATCCTGCCTCTGATAAACACACAGCACTTATCGCCCTCACGCCAGGCTGCCGGCACAATAAACACAATCCTGCTCTTCCCTCGGTGCCAGATGCATCCCCAGCTCCAGGGACAGGGATTTCCCTTCATTCCTGCTCCCTCTTCAGGCTGGCTGACTCCACAGCAAGGGAACCAAACCAGCTCAAATTCCTCTCCTCTCCTCTGCTGCAAGCTGAACAGGGACGTTTCACACGGAGCGCGCTCCTGGCTGCATGAGGAGCCTGATGGAAGGCAGCTCTCACCTGAGCAGGTTTCTGCCTTCATGCAGAGGGACAGTTCTGCCACCCAGCCACACGTGCTTGGCCCCTCTTTGACAATTCCTGTCCAAACAGCCCCACCCTCGAGGCGAGGTTTCTTTTCGACTTTACCCTTTGCGCCCGTTTCCGGCAGATTTTGACACACCTCCTTCCACCAACCCAAACAACCGGCGGGTTTCTTGGGTAATTCCATACCAACCACTCTGAGCTCAGAAATTATCCCAGAGTCAGGCTGGAAAAGACCTCTGGGAGCACTGAATCCAACCTATGACCCAACACCAAGGCATTCAGTGCCAATGTCCAGGCGTTCCTTAAACACCTCCAGGGTCAGGCAGAAGCACAGGACAACTGAAGGCAGGGGATGAGCCCCAGCGAGGCACATTCTCATATTCCATTCATCTCTTGAACTGGATTTTACAGATTTACAGTTTTATTTCTAGTTTGAAGAGCTGCAAAAGTCACCAGGCTTGGCAGAAGGCATAGAACAGGGGAGAAATGCTACAGAGAATCCCTGGAATCAAGAGATCGACTGTGGTGGGAAGATGGAAAGTGAAGCAGGAGGAAAACGACCTGAGGCTGACTCAACAACAGCCACCAAGCATAGGAAAAAAGCCTTGAGAAGTGAAGGAAATAAGTAATAAAATGTTGGTTTAAGAGTCCTGGAGATGAGTTTATTATGGCACCAACTGATTGTGTTAAGTGATCGAGGCTGGTCCTTCCTGTGCTGGGCACAGACACACATCACAGATGAGTTTTCCCAAAAAAACTAAGGGTAGAGAGTCAGATGGCAGAGGAGGGAAAGATCAGAGCCAGCAGCACTATGGGAGCCACCAAGGAGCTAATGCTCCCATTCCACCCTGAGATTAAAACTCACAACTGGTCAGTGACCCCCTGAGGGAGGGAGGAGTACTTTACCACCCAAACTGCGCCATTTCGGTAAAAAGAGAGGAAAAGGCCGTTTTTAAGAGCCTAAATAAAACAAGCCACAACAAAAGCTTTGCAGAGGCCTTACCATTGGCATCCTGGACTCCTGTGAGTGCTCCCACTGCCGCTGCAGTCTCCCCAGACAGGACAATCTGTCCCCCTCCCTGAAGGGTGGCCTCGGCCAGCGTGGCTACGGCGTGGGCAGCGGCTTCACTGCAGGGGGGAGACAAGGGTTAGGAGCGGCAGAGAAACAAATAAAATAAAATAAAATAAAACTCCATTTCAACCAGCAAACACACGCCAGGAGAGCAGCCCAGAGCGCAGGGATTCCCATCTGGCCTGGGGGAAGTGATGCACAGCAGGAAATCGGCACTGCAGGAGGAATGGATGGGATTTTTTCAGGTCTTTTAGAACAGCCCTGTGTTCTCCCCTTCCCCTGGGACTTGGATAAAGCTTTGGGACAATTCCACGTGGCTGCTTCCTGCCTCTGCATTCAGGTATCAGACTTTTGGCACTGGTGCATCCTGGCCTCTGCAGATTTCAGAGCTCTCCCTTCTGCCCCCTCCCCTCGCCCTGCTGCCACGAGCAGCATCACCAGCTCTGCCTTCAGCTCCTCCCAGCCAAGTGGCTCAATAATTCTTTTTAATGAGCATTATTTTCCAGCAGAGTGCTCTTAAATTTCTACACATGATGAAGAAATTCTTGAATTTCTTCATTTGATGAGGCCAGGCCCAAAAGCCCTGCTAAGGTGCTCAGGGAGTTTCAGAACAGGGATGGGGTAAGGAAAGAAGGAAAAGAAGCTGGGACTGTCTCCACCAAGGCTGAGCTGCTGAGACTCTACAGCTACAAGGGTGTAAAAGGAACTTAAACCCATCCAGACCCAGGGCAGGGACACCTTCCCTAAGCCAGGTGAGCCCCATCCAGCCTCCTTGGTGCCTTGGAAGGATTTCCTGCGGCTCTCAGGAGGTAAAACTGGCTCTTGAAAACCCCAAAGCAGCTGCAAAGTGCTTCAGGGTTGTTGGATTAAGCCTTTTTTCACCCAGAGCTGGGGTGGTTTTGTGGTGAGGCAATACAGATGTTATAATTATATATATCTATTATATATTATAATAATAATACATATATAACATAATATATAATAATATATTCTATTTTATATATTATAAGATATATATTTTATATGGGATGGTTTTGTGGGTGAGACAATACAGATGTTATAATTCACACAATTACAATTAGAAATGAACCATTTCTTAATTACAAGTGTTCCTTAGCCCATCAGCCTTTACTACACTATGCTGTAAATGCTTTAAAGCTAATAATCTAAAGTTCCTTCTCATAGATCTTACTACAATACACTTTTCATAGTTACATTTTTCTAAAATACCTAGTCTTACTTACAAAACCATCCTTTAAAACTTATTTTTGATTCCATTTCTCTCCTAACAAGGTTTATCCTATTCCATAGCATTTCTAAGTCAATGTTTCTTATCTCAAGGTTTACATACAAGCACACACCACGTGAGCCTTCTGTCAAACTTTAAGAATTCTCTCCAAATTCATTTCCCACCCAAGGTCACCCCAGGCTGTTTCAGGGTTTGTGTTCTGTGCTGTCTCACAGCAGCCTTGCTGGGAGCAGGGCAGTGACAGATATTTAGGAAGGGATGTGCCCAATCCTTCCCCTCCTGCACCCTCCCAGCTTCCCAGAGTCTGCAGCTGGACCATCAGCTCTGATCTGTCTCTAATCCCCTCTGAAACCCATCTACCCTTTCTGCTGCCCCAGCATCCTGGAGCAAAGAGTTTCACATTGAATTAGAAGGAAAAATTACATTATAGTGCTTCAAAAACTCAGCCTTTAGTCTGATATTGTGAGAAACAGAAAATAAAACTTTTCCTTTCTTGTTTTCCTCGTGGCTTCCCACATTTCCAGTGATCTCCTTCCCATGGCCACTGTGGCATGGATCATTCCTGGGGCTTGATCACTCTTTTCAGTTTGAGTGGTGAGCATTCCCCACACTGTCCAAGATGTGAATGCACCACCAGTAATTCCTAATCCTGGCCTGCCCTCAATGCCTTTCCTGACAATTCCTAACATTCAACTTATTTTGACAATATCTGCTCAGCAGTGGTAAAACATTCCTGAAGTCAAATTTCCTACCCATTCCTACCTGAATTAGGAAAAAAAAAAAAAGTAGGGGTTTCCTTTAGCTTCCCCATGGATGCTCTCCCTCTGCTTATTCTCTGCTTGACCAATTGACTCAAATATTTCCAACTATTTCCCCATAGTTTTTCTTCTCTTCCCTCATTTCCTGCTTAGATGCCAAACACTTTCCTACTGCATCCACTCAGGGGGGATTTTCAGTTCCCAACAGCCCCTCTGTGTCTCAGAGCAGCTCTTAAACACTCCTAGAGAACCAGAATATTTTCTTGCCTGGCTTCCCTCCTCCCCTTGGCACCTCCTTCTCCTTCAGGAGCTCTGGGAAGGCATTTTCCCTGCAGGAAGGCCCAGGGCAGCTCAGCAAACCTGGCATCAGGTGTAACCCCATGCCCAGCCTTCCCACTTCTAAACAAAATCCATGCAGGGAAATCTGGAATCCTGGAAATGTGCAGGATAAAATCCTGCAAGCTGGATTTGGGGAAATGGGGGTTGTTCCTGTAACTCCAGTGTCCTGAAAAGATAATTTGGTTTTCAACCTCATGGAGCAGACAAGAAATATCTGAAGGACCCAAATCTGCATTGTAAAGAGCAGGAACAGCTCTAGGTGTGTTTGGGATTCAATCCCAACAGAGATTTGGGAGCAAACTGGGATCAAAGCGATTCCTCCAGCAATTTCTGGATGCAATTTCAAGCTCGTGGAGCTTTATTCCAGCTACCATCAGTGTGGTCTGGTGCCCTGTTCCACCCCCTGGCTGCTCAGCCAACAGCCTCTAACCAGGATCCTGCTTTGGATGAGGGAAATTCTTGTCCACACCTCAGCAGTGGGAAGCCTCCTTCACTGCTGTGCTGTGATTTCCTGTCCCTCAGGGAGTGCCACAGCCATTTCCAGGGTTTAGGAACAGCAGGATGAGTTTAAGCAGCTCAGCAGAGCTGAGCAAAGATATTTCATCCTGCTGGATGGACCTGTGCAGCTACACCTCGGATCCTGCTAACCTGAGTGCAGCCAAAAACCCCAATAACCACTGCAGCTCCTTCAGCTTCTACTCCAGAAAGATTGTGGGGAAAAAACCCCCAAAACCAGCGGGCAGTGGAGGAAATTCTGATTCTGACCCGAGCAGGACTCGGGAGCTGCCCTGCACTCACCACCTGAGGCAGGAATCCGCTGAGGAAAAGCCTCTCTCAGGGCTGAGCAGGGTGAACTCTGCCCCATCAGAAGAAAGCCCAGCAGGAGATGCCAGGCTCAGGCCGAGGCAGCTGTGCCCTCTGCAGGTACCTGTTGAGTGCCATGGTGACAGTGGCTCCCTGCTGCATCTCCTGCGACGCCGCCACCGCCGCCTCGGCTAGCGAGGCCACCGCCTGCGTGGCCTCCGAGGCCTGCGTCGTCTGGATGGTCATCTCCCCTCCCTGCAGCGTGGCCCAGTTCTGCTCCACCTGCAGGAACACAGCACAGCCTGGGGGTCAGGGCACCCCCTCCAGGGGAGGAGAAATGGATGGGGTTTCACAGAGCCCGGCAGTGCCCGGCTCTGGGAGCGGGAGAAGGGAGGGAGGGATCCAGCTGGACACTGCAGCCCTGCATCAGCCAGGAGGCTCACAGGGCACAGAGATCCAGAAAAGTTCTCAAAAACCCAGAAATCAGAGAAGTCACACAATCCCTGGGCTGGGAGAGACCCTCAATGTCACAGAGTCCAGCCCAGCCCCTCGGGCAGAGCCTGGCAGGCAGTGCCACATCCAGGCTTGTTAAACACACCCAGGGATGGTGACTGCAGCACCTCCCCTGCAGCCACTGCAGAACTTTATCCCCTTGCTGGAAAAGCTTTTTCCTGCTCTCCAGCCTGAATTTCCCTGGGCACAGCTTGGGGCTGTGTGCTCTGGCTGTGTCAGTGCTGCTGCAGAAAGAGCCCGAGCCCAGCTGAGCACAGGCACCTTTCAGGAGCTGCAGGGAGGGCTGGGGGCAGCCCTGAGTCTCCTTTCCTGCAGGCTGAGCACGCCCAGCTCCCTCAGGGCTCCTCTCAGGGTTTGTGTTCCAAGTCCTTCCAAATCCCTCTTGTCCAGCCAAACCCAGCAGTGGTGGTGTTGTTGTACCTGGATTGCTGCCTGCCAGCCTGGGCTGTTCGTTAATTAGCTGTGTTTAATGGCCATCAATTAAAACACAAGTTCCACCTCAGCAGGAGGAAGAACTTCCTTCCATGGAGAGTGGCAGAGCTCTGGAACAGCTGTCCAGGGAAGCTGTGGAGTCTCTCTGTCTGGAGACATCCCAAAGCCACCTGGACGTGTCCCAGTGTCACCTGCTCTGGGTGACCCTGCCTTGGACTGGATGACTCCCAAAGGTCCCTTCCAACCCCAGCTGTCCTGGAATTCTGTGTTTCTGCAGTGCTGGAGCCCCAGCACAGATCACATCTCCCAGGGAAATGAGCTGTGCTTTCCTCCCTGTTTCTATTTGCACTTTTTGGGGATTGGTCCATGTTCCCATCCAGGATTTATCTGGACAGCACCTGTGACCTCGGATGGGATTGAGCCATATTGCTTAATAAAAGATGCTGGTGGCTGGCAATGTTCATTTATCTCAGGTATTTAAAATTCCCTAACTCCAGACATTCCCATAGATAATTTCCATATTACCTGAAGTTCACCCAGCTGCTCATTTTCCCCCATATTTTCAAGTGGAGATAATGATTATATGGCCACAAAATCCACCAGGATGAGAACTCAAAACATACTTTGGTCCAAGAAAGCAGAGGATCTGCTGACAAATCCTACTGGCTGCTTTGCAAGGTGGAGTTCTCCTCCACCTCCCATCCCCATAAACATTTTAGGACACTCCCCAAGTTCTGAAACAAAAATTAAAATGCTGCAGGGGGTGATGAAAAAAAAAACCTCAATTTGTTGGATGGAGATGGCTAAAAAATCCCTAAAAGCAGAGGTGATCTGAGGCTCAAAGTAAAATCTTGCACGAGGAAACTTTGCTGCTGTTGGGCAAAGGGAAATCCCAGCACAGGATGGAGAGGGAGGGAGAACCTGAAACTGTGGGTGGGAAGGGAGATCCCAAAGATGCCCTGCTAAGGTGCCCAAGGGCTTTCAGAACAGGGATGGGGTAAGGAAAGAAGGAAAAGAAGCTGGGACTGCCTCCACCAAGGCTGAGCTGCTGAGACTCTACAGCTACAAGGATTTACAAGGAACTTAAACCCCATCCAGACCCAGGGCAGGGACACCTTCCCTAAGCCAGGTGAGCCCCATCCAGCCTCGTTGAAAGATTTCCTGCGGCTCTCAGGAGGTAAAACTGGCTCTTGAAAACCCCAAAGCAGCTGCAAAGCGCTCCGAGGTCACTGCAGGCTGCTGGGCAGGGCGGAGATGGGAGCAGGGTGTGCGGCCAGCAAAGCTGTTCTGTGCTGCCACCTCTCGCCGTGACAGCACGGGGACAGAAGGGACAGAAGGGACAGAAGGGACAGAAGGGACCCACTGCCTCATTTAAAGGTGGGGTGTGAAGCCAAAGGGGTAAAAAAAAACCTCTCTATAATTTTAAGGGAATGTTTCTTAAACCCAGAGAAAGAATTCTATTTTTTAATGTATGATTCGATTTTTAAAAAGTGAAAAATAAATGTTTGCAGGTTTGAGTGTTCAGATTTAGGCACAGAAATGCCAAAAACCCCTAAATAAATAATCTATAGGAGATATATATAAAAAAACCCCCAAAATTCAGACCTAGGGCTTCCACGATAATTGTGGATTTATATATATATATATATGTATGTTTGTGTGTGTGTGCATGTGTGTGTATGTAAAATATATAATCATAATATATTTATAATTTATATTTATAATGTCTTTTATATTTTTTATACAGACAGTGCTGAATTGCTATTTTGGCTCAGGATTATGCAAACAGAATTTTATACATATATATACATACAATTACATATATAATTATACATATATTATACATATATTATATTATATTATATTATATTATATTATATTATATTATATTATATTATATATCATATCATATCATATCATATCATATCATATCATATCATATTTTTAATGTGTTTGCAGAGTCCTGAGCTGAAATGATACTTATACACAATTATATATACTATTATATTATTAATATGATATATATTATATATAATTAGATATAAAATATACCATATAATTTTTATATATAATAAATAATATATTATAATATATATTATATACTTTATATTTTATGTCTTTGCAAAGTCCTGAGCTGAAATTATATATATACACAATTATACATAATATAATATAATATAATATAATATAATATAATATAATATAATATAATATAATATAATATAATATAACATAACATAACATAACATAACATAACATAACATAACATAACATAACATAACATAATGACTTTTAAAATATATATAGCTATATGTGTGTGTGCTTGCAGAGTCCTAGCTGAAATGATACATATACACAATTTTATATATACTTATACACTATTCTATTATTATATTATATTATATTATATTATATTATATTATATTATATTATATTATATTATATTATATTATATTATATTATATTATATTATATTATATTATATTATATTATATTATATTATATTATATTATATTATATTATATATATTCCATATATAATTGTGTTTGCATAGTCCCAAGCCACAATAGCAATTCATCCCTTTCTGTATCACACCCCCGCCTCCTGTTGTGTGCCAGCCCTCACGTGTCAGGCTGGTGCTGCTGCTGTTTGCTGTGAGCCCAGAGATGTTTCTGGAAGCTGGGGCAGCCCCCAGGAGGAGCAGGCTCTCACCTCTCCGTCAGCCACGGCCGAGTAGTTGACCTGTGCCACGGTGACCGTGGTGGGCAGCTCGGAGGCGTCGGCCAGCGTGGCCACTGTGGCCCCTGTGCCAACCTGTGGGGGAGAGAACAGGGCATCAGTTACTGCAGGAAATGTCCACAGGGCATCAGTCAGTGCAGGAATTGTCCACGGGGCATCAGTCAGTGCAGGAATTGTCCACAGTGCATCAGTCAGTGCAGGAAATGCCCACGGGGCATCAGTCAGTGCAGGAATTGTCCACGGGGCATCAGTCAGTGCAGGAATTGTCCACAGTGCATCAGTCAGTGCAGGAAATGCCCACGGGGCATCAGTCAGTGCAGGAATTGTCCACGGGGCATCAGTCAGTGCAGGAATTGCCCACAGTGCATCAGTCAGTGCAGGAAGTGCCCACAGTGCATCAGTCAGTGCAGGAATTGTCCACAGGGCATCAGTCAGTGCAGGAATTGTCCACAGGGCATCAGTCAGTGCAGGAATTGTCCACAGTGCATCTGTCAGTGCAGGAATTGCCCACAGGGCATCAGTTACTGCAGGAATTGTCCACAGGGCATCAGTCAGTGCAGGAAATGCCCACGGGGCATCAGTCAGTGCAGGAAATGCCCACGGGGCATCAGTCAGTGCAGGAATTGTCCACGGGGCATCAGTCAGTGCAGGAATTGTCCACAGGGCATCAGTCAGTGCAGGAAATGCCCACGGGGCATCAGTCAGTGCAGGAATTGTCCACGGGGCATCAGTCAGTGCAGGAATTGCCCACAGTGCATCAGTCAGTGCAGGAAGTGCCCACAGTGCATCAGTCAGTGCAGGAATTGCCCACAGTGCATCAGTTACTGGAGGAATTGTCCACAGGGCATCAGTCAGTGCAGGAATTGTCCACAGTGCATCAGTCAGTGCAGGAATTGCCCACAGTGCATCAGTCAGTGCAGGAAGTGCCCACAGTGCATCAGTCAGTGCAGGAATTGTCCACAGGGCATCAGTCAGTGCAGGAATTGTCCACAGGGCATCAGTCAGTGCAGGAATTGTCCACAGGGCATCAGTCAGTGCAGGAAATGCCCACGGGGCATCAGTCAGTGCAGGAATTGTCCACGGGGCATCAGTCAGTGCAGGAATTGTCCACAGGGCATCAGTCAGTGCAGGAATTGCCCACAGTGCATCTGTGAGTGCAGGAATTGCCCACAGTGCATCAGTCAGTGCAGGAATTGCCCACAGTGCATCTGTGAGTGCAGGAAGTGCCACAGCCCTCGGGGGTGTGGGGGTCTCACGTGCTGCCAGGCTGAAAAGAATAAAGGAATTCACTGCCAGTGTGGTGCAGGGAGGCTGTGGACGGTCCATCCCTGGCAGTGGCCAAGGCCAGGCTGGGAGCAGCCTGGGATGCTGGAAGGTGGCCCTGCCCATGGCAGTGACAGGATCTTTAAGGTCCATTCCAACCCCCTCAAATTCCATGATTCTGTGACTAATTGTAATTGCAGAGCTCACAAAAAACACAGAGCTGTCCCCAGGGGGGAGGAAATCCCAAGCTGGAGCCATGGCAGCTTCCAGACTGGAGCCAAGTTTTGCCCATCTCTCGTGCTGTCCCTGTGTCCATGGAGGCCTCAGTGGTCTCCCAGCCTCAGGAAGAGCAGCTGTGGGAGCATGGTGGAGTCAACTCCCCTCTCCCAGCCACCCAGCACCGGCTCAGAATTCCCTGCACACCCTCCTTGCTCCCCATTCCCTGGGTCTCATCTCCAGGCACCCTGGCCAACACGAGCTCCTCCTCGATCCCCCTTTGGAAATGATCTTTTCCCCACTTAACAGCTGGGAAAGGACAAAGGCAGGGAGATGGGCAGCTTTGTCTCTGAGGACAATGAAATATAAATGCCAGCAAGTCAGTGGCATCTCAGGTGTCCAGCACCTGAAAGGACACCAGTCAAAGGGAGATTGAATGGACAGGTGAGCAGAGAGAACCAGCCTGGCAGGTATGCTGGGCCTTGGTGGGGAACAGAAAACTCTGACAGCCACTGAAAAGCTCCATTTGGGGGAAAAACCCTACTGATACACCCAGATTTATCTGCAGGATGGCTGAGACAAGAATGGCTGAGACTTCACTAAAAATGTCATGCTCAAGAGGGACAAAGTGCTGGGCCTGGTTAGGAAACACCCCCAGTGGTGGTGTGGAGGCACAGGGGAAACTGAGACTCAATTCTCACCCCCACAAGGAGTTTGTGGGAAGTTTCAAGAGAAAAACCAATTTTCTTGACATCCTGAGCTGCCAGAGTCTGCCTTCCCACACATGGAACACAGCAGCAGCACAGAGCTAAGAACAGTGGGAGAGGAATCCTTATTCCATGAGAACAGATGTGCACTTGGTGTTTGTAACAAATGTAATACACTTCAGGTGTCAGATGAAGACCTGGGGCACAGAAATACCTGATCTATATATAGATATATATAATTTTTTAATATATATAAAAAGATATTTTATATTTATATATATATATGTATTTGGTGTTTGTAATAAATATAATACACTTCAGGTGTCAGATAAAGACCTGGGGCACAGAAATACCTGATCTATATAGATACATATTTATAAATATCTAGATATAGATATAGATAGATTATAGATAGATAGATCACATATATAATATATATTATGTATATATTTATATATAATACCTGAAATGCAGCTAATTAAACTACATTTCATACCATTAAAGGAAGGCAGTGCCACCACCTCTCCTGCCATTGCCACCACAGGTGGGTGTTGTGTGCTGGCACCAGGAACTGGATTTGTTCTAAGTAGGCTCACTAAACTTGGGTGAAAGCCCTGATTTTTTTTGACCACATCACAGAAATCCTTGCACTGGAGAACAAGGGGTGGGAGTTGGGAAGAGAGAGGATGAGGATGGATCTTTGCTGTGGGAGGATGAGGATGGATCTTTGTTTTGTCTTTATCACATCTTTATCTAAGATGTGATAAAGATGAAATTCCTGAAGGACAAGTTTAGCTTCTGAGCTTCCTTAAACCACCTTGTGGTGTTGGAACCCAGGACATCCCTCTGGCTGCCCTGCAGGGCTTGAGCCCCTGCCCAGGGGCCTCAGAGACCTTGGCACAGAGCCCAAGACCCCTGTGCCTTTGATCTTGACCCATGGAAAAAAATACCAACCTTATATGAGGATTTACAAGCCACAACAGTTGAAGTATAATGATAGAGAATTTGTCACAGGGTGAAAAATAAATTTTTGGGGCTTTAGAATGGGGGCTTGTGGTCCCAAGATGGAGGAATTTGGGTGTGCCTTGTCCTTTTCCCTTCTTCTTCCTAGCCTCCATCTTCTGGGTGATGCTGCCACTTTGGGATTGGTTGAGGGCAGAAGCTCAGTGTCTAACACAGGTGACAGGGGTTGGGAAGTTATGGTAAATATTGTACATGTAGCTTTTAGTATAAAAAGATAACACTGCCCTGAGGGCAACCACTGTGCCTCTGTCTGACCTGCTGAACAGACCTCAGCAGGGCAGGAGAAAGAATGTTATAGATAAGACACACTAAACAACCTTGAGAATGAGAACAGAAGAGCTCTGACTCCTTCTTTGAGCACTGGGCTGGGAAAGGAGATTTTCTAACCCATCTCGGGGTCCCTGTGAGCAGCTGAAGCCCCCAGAGGGGTGGTTTGAACAGTGCTGGAGCTGGAGAAGCGGGGGGCTGCTCTCACCTGGATGAGGGACACGGTGCCGTCGGGGTTGCTGAAGGTTTGCACCACGGTCTGGGAGGGCACCAGGTGGGCGATGCTGTGCGTGGTCGTGGTCTGCGGCGTCTGCTGGTCCTCGAAGGCGTACAGCAGGTCCTCGCGCCCGTGCTGCTTGTAGCAGTTCTTGACGATGGTGCGCAGGGCCTGGGTCCAGGACACCTTCCAGCGGGAGGGACAGGGGACAGTCAGCCCAGGGAAGGGCTCTGAGCCCGCTCGGCGCCGGGGCTCGCGCCGTGTCCTCGCCGGGCCTTGCCGGGTGCTTTGCGAGGATTCGCAAACAGCCCCAATATTTAATCTCCCTCTGCTCATCCCCCCCTTCCCCCAGGGAATCAGCCTGGAGAGCCACCTGATCCAGTGAAGATGTTCCTGTTCAATGCAGGGCTGGATGAGAACACCTTTAAAAGGGCTCATGCAACCCAAACCGTTCTGTGACTCCAAGCAGAAAACCGTGGTGATTTGGGAAATCTGCCACAGCACCATCTCCAGCCTCCCCAGCCAAGCAGCCCTGAAGCAGCCTGCACAGACCCTGCTGCCTCCCCACCATGGTGGCTTCCTTTGATTATCTCTGCGACAGAAACTTTACTTTTTCACCCAGTTCTCCCATCTTCCCTGGCTCCACTGCACATCCACGACTCCTTCCTTTAAGCACAAAGCTCCCTGCTGCTCTGAACAGGCCAGCATCCCTTCCCTCCTTCAGGAGGCCACGACACAGACCCTTTCTTCTGTCCCTCAAGGCAAAAACCACCCCAAAAACCCAGCCTGCAGCCCCTGTGCTCCATTTGGGGCAGACAGGGAGACACCCACCCTCTGCTTCTGCTCCTCCGTGCGGACGTCGCTGCGGACGTTGGCCCACGGGATGTCCTCGGGCCACCAGATGGGCTTGCAGCTCTCCTTGCCCCAGCCTGGCTTCCCACGACCCGTGGAATACTTCAGCATCTCGGGGATGAAGGCTCTCAGCTGTGCCTGGAACAAACCAAAGGTTGGGAGGCGTTTAGGAAGTCACACCTCGGGTGGTTTTGAGGCGTGTTGTACAGAAGGACTGGGCTCAACTTCCATCCTGTTGGAGCCATCAAACAGAAGAGGCCTGAAAGCCCAAGGAAGGTGGACAGTACTTTGCCATCTTCCCCCAGGACTCAGCTTGGCAGCAGGTGGAAGAGAAGAAACAAAATTCCATCAGCAAATACAAAATTACAACAGCAAGGCATGGCCACGGTGTTGACACTTCACAATTCAAACACTACCAGGAAGAGAATGAGCCAACCTGAAATGGAAAAAAAAATTTAAAGAATTGCAATAACCTATTAAAACCCCCATAATCAATGTCACTCCAGGGACTGGAGCTCAGGCATGAGCTGATGTATCATTTACAGAGATGCTGTGAGGAGATGGAGCTTCAGTGACTGCTGAAATGTGGAAACCACAATCTCACACTCCTCCAGCCCTGTCCTGCCAAAATAAATGAAAAACTCACCCAGGGTTTTGTGACAAGATTGGTTTTGTACCAGGGACTCCTTGGTGCACCAGGAAAAGGCTGGTTCAGCTGCAGAGCAGAGCAGGAAGGGGACAGCTCTCCTTACATCAGAGAAACTCACATTCAGAGCTTAAAAACTGCATTTAGGAGCAGCTCCCTGCATCCCTTCAGAGCTTTTAGAGTAAAATATTTCATAGAACCATGGAGTAATTTCGGTTGGAAAAGACCTTTAAGTTCCCCAGCACTGCCAAGGCCACCACTGACTGTGTCCCCAAGTGCCACATCCACAGGCAGTTGGGCTTTGAGAGGAGCCACATCCACAGGGCTTTGAAATCCCTCCAGGATGGGGATTCCACCCCTGTGCCAGGGCTGCACAGCCCTTTCCATGGAGGAATTGTCCCAAAATCCCCCCAGCCCCTGCCCTGGCCCAGTCTGAGGCTGTTCCCTCTGCTCCTGTCCCTGTTCCCTGGAGCACAGCCCGACCCCCCCGGCTGTCCCCTCCTGGCAGGGACTTGTGCAGAGCCACAAGGGCCCCCTGAGCCTCCTTTGCTCCAGGCTCTGCCCCTTCCCAGCTTCTCCAGCCCCTCCAGACCCTCCTCGCCGTGCTGCAGCTGTTTCCCTCTCTGGACACAGTCTGGATGTTGCAGGCATTGGCTCCAAGCTGTCCCTGAACTCATTTCCAGCTGCCTTTTCCATGGAACATGCCCCAAGGCCCCTTTTAGCCAGCCTGTCCAGGACCCACCTTCCACTGCAGGGCCAGCACCCACCCTGGCATGGCCAGGCTCCCTGGATGCAGCCTGCTCAAGGGAGAAGAAAGAATTCCTCCAGAGAGCAGTTCCTTTCAAATGACATTGAAAGGATTTGTTCTTCAGGAACTCTGCAGCAAACAGGGCTGAGTGAGCAGAGCTGGGGCAAGGAGGGAAAACCAGAACGGAGCTGCAAAGGCAGGGAGCTCACTCCCAAGGATTAGTATTGAGCAGCAACTCTGCCCAATTATTCATTCAAATAAACCTGGCAGCAGCAGGGGTTTTGGAGTTGGTTTTTGAGGTTTCTTGTTTTTGTTAAGGTTGGGATTGAAGTGTTCGAGAATGGTATTTTGTGTTTAGGTTTAGATGCTTGTTATTTTGTATTAATATTATAAATATACATTTATAATATGTTTCTTTATATATAATATATTTATAATATATTTTTATCTGATCTATTTTAACAATATATATAATATATTATATATTATAATATATAATTATATATTATAATATATAATAGGTATTATAATATATTATAATATGATATGTTTATATATTTATAATATATAATATGTTTATTTATATAATATATAAAAGATAGAAAATATATATTCTTTATAATATTTATAATATATAATATATAACATATAACATATAATATATAATATATAATATATAATATATAATATATATTTATAGTATTCTATTAATAAGTTACAAAATGGTTAACTATTTTTTGAATAAGGTTTTTAAAGGTTAAACTATTTAATTAAGAAATTATACTTAAATTATTTTTATTTTTAACTTAATAATTAATTACTTGAACTGTGTAATGCAGATTTTTTTGTTTAGTTATAAAATACTATTTAAGCTTATGAAGAACAGGGAAGGAGAAGGATTTGCTTTTGCTTTAAAACTTCTATTTGCTTTTATATACTATATATATTTTAAATAATATATGTATTATATTTAAAATAATACATATTATATTTTAAAATTCTAAACATTAAGTTTTTACTTTGTGATATTACACACTTTCAATTAACTACAGGCTTGTCATTTTAGTGTCAGTAACAATTCTGGTTTAGGGCTTTGGGTTAAAATGCAGGATTCCTTTGGGGGTTAGAGTTTTTTGGTACAGAAAGTTTCGAATTTTCAGCATTTAGGACTGGTGCAAAGCCAGTTCAAGGAGCTGCCCTGCTCCTTGTTTCCAGCTGCAGCAATGTCTGCTCCACGGCAGTGCAGGGCTCCAGCTACTCCAGGTGCTCGTTAAGGAGGGCTTGTCTTTAATCCACGGGGAGACAATCAGCAGCACTGGCAGGAGAGAGCACTTGGCTCATTAGTGCCCTAACGAGGCCAGGCTCTGGCACAGGTAATGTCCCCCACACCCCTGGGGCACAGGGGGAACATTCACCTGCAGGAGCCACTGGCACCATCCAGGAAACAGCCCAAAATCAAACCTCTGCTGGGAAAAAGCCAGTTTGTGCCCTTGTAAAGGGCTCAGGTGCCCCCAGGATGGAGGATTTGAGAGAAACTCTGAGAAATGTTTCTTTGCCACCCTTCCCCACAGGCTCAGTTTTCACTTTTAATGTTAAATTCAAGAGTTAATGATACTGAGCTATCCCAATCCCAAATGAACAGCCCAAAGCACAGCCAGCTGTATCCCAACTGCTCTCTAGAGCTGGAAACACTAAGTGGGTTCTAGAACAGAGCAAAACCTATGGCTGGAATTTTCTACACAGCCCCACAGCTCAGCCTCAGGATCTCTGGGAAAAGCAAAGTTGAGTCCACGCAGGACCTCAGGCTGCACCTGAAGTGGGAGAGGGAAAAACAGCAACTGCACCAGAGCTGGAAGGGAGCACAGCCCTGAAACCATCCCTGCTGCACTGCCCGGGGCTGAATCCATCCCTGCTGCACTGCCCAGGGCTGGGAAACCATCAGACCATCCAGGCTGTTGCTCAGCTGCATGGGAGCTGATTCCAGCCAGGATCCTGCCCCGTGCCAGGGACCAGCTGGGAGAGCAGGAATGCACTCTCAGGTGGTGAACAGGCACCATGATGGTCTTTGAAAAACTTTATAAAGCTTTTTCTGGCTTGTAGGAGCCAGAAAAGCTTTTACTCCCTCCTACAAGCAAGTTATAAATCACAGGGGCTTAAAAAAAGTCAGCTTAAAGGACAAATCACCTGTTCATGAAAGAGTGAGAGCTGACTGAAGCACTGAGCTCAGCTTGGTTAAGCTCAGATTACCCAATTTTACTCCTCAATCACATCAACGAGCAGCTGAGAACAAGTTGAGGGGCAAACTCAGCTGTCACCCAAGTCCAGAAAGCACCAAGATCCCCCTCTGTGAGGGCTGAAAATCCCACTGCAACACAGGTTTTCCTGCCCAGCCCAGGTGAAACTCCATTCCCAAGGCTGGAGAAACATCTTTGCCCAGGCAAATAACAGCTTTATTTCCCTCCAGACCACTGGGGAAGCAGAGCAATTAAAAGGAGAATTATTTTCACCTCCTCACTGATGACACCTCTACACCTGCCTGCTGGCACCTGCTGAAAGCAGAAGCCTCATTTTTCCAGTCCCTGCCATCCTAATTACATTTATATTTATTTTTGTTCCAGTTTTCCATAGGGTTTTGTGCAACTAAGGTGCAAAAAAAAAATCTGATTTTTTGCTAGAAAATATGAATAACTATACTGGAAGCTCTGGTAATCTAGATTCCCACAATAAATTATGTGCCCAGCTCAGAGAAACCTTTCCACAAAGCTCTTCTGAGCTACTTCACTGGGCTGGAACAATGAGGGCCATCCCTAAAAGGATCCTTGTTTTTCTACCACAGAGCAGCAGGAGGGGGTTTGAGAGAAGAGGTTCCACATCAGCACTTTGGGCTGGCTGAGCAAAGGCCCTGCAGGACCAGGAGGAGAAAAACATTTCCATGGGGAAGTGCTCCTGGTACACAACAAAAGCTGCCATGAGCAGCTCCTGCAATGCCACCTTTCACAGGAGTTTAAAAATCTAAGAAATCATTTTTGTCTTATTTGTCAGGGACTGGGGAAATGATCTGTACCAGCCAAAGCACAGTAAGCTCGATAAAATTTTATTATCAGTGTGAGCTTGTCTGATTCCACTAAGAAATGGAAATGGTGTTTTGAGCAGGGTGTGACCTCTGCAGAGCACAGAAAAATCTGCACATCTCTGCCCTGCTCTGACCTCTTTGTGTGCTGCCCTTTCCATCTTGCTACTCCCTTGGAAAAAAATTGCTTTTCAGCATTTAAAACTTGTTGTGGTGCCTCAGACTGGTGCACCCAGAGCCTCCTGCAGGACACAGCTGCCTGAATTCAGGTCCTGCATCCCTGGGGAGGAGATTCCCCTCCAGATGGAGCTTTCCTGGGGAGCCCCCTCCACTTTCTTCCAGCAGTGAGGTCAGGCTGGACCTGGAGAGGAAGGGAATCTCCCACATGCCCAGGGCAGATAATTCCCTGTCTCCCACAAAAATATCCCATTGACAGTCTGGTCTGGGGTTAAACTCCCCTCTGCTCCAACCCACAGCAAGAAACAGAGGAGGGAATGAGCTACAGGACACAGAAAAGTGTCAGTGTCCATGAGTGACCTTCCCAACCTCAGTGCCTAAAGACTGTGGCAAAGCATGGAACAAACATCTTCCCTGTTCCCACTTTCTGAGGTGCCCAAACCAGCTCCAAAGGGAATGCTCCCAGCAGCCTGAGCTCTCCCCTGCAGCAGTTCTTTCACAGAGAAAACCAGCACCACTAACAAAGCTCCAACAAAAATATCTCACTCAGGGTCTGATCTGGGGTTAAACTCCCCTCTGCTCCAACCCACAGCAAGAAACAGAGGAGGGAATGAGCTACAGGACACAGAAAGGTGTCAGTGTCCATGAGAGACCTTCCCAACCTTGGTGCCTATAGATTGTGGCAAAGAATGGAACAAACAGGGAACAGGGAAATTTTCTG
This sequence comes from Fringilla coelebs, assembly GCF_963513975.1. Classification (NCBI taxonomy): domain Eukaryota; kingdom Metazoa; phylum Chordata; class Aves; order Passeriformes; family Fringillidae; genus Fringilla; species Fringilla coelebs. Next base: position 991,813 of record NC_140033.1, on the reverse strand, counting down.
TTCCCACCTTCTGAGGTGCCAAAACCAGCTCCAAAGGGAATGCTCCCAGCAGCCTGAGCTCCCCCCAGCAGCAGTTTATTCACAGAGAAGATCAGCACCACTAACAAAGCTCCACATCCAACCACAACCTGAGCTGTTACAGCCCCAGGGGAAAGAGATCAGAGCATCCCCTGGAGACACAGCCGCACAAAACAACAGGATGTGACTGCAAGATGCCCAACATCCCTCTGTTCCCCGCCTCTGCCAGGGCTGGCTGCTCACCTGGGCCATCTGTCCACTCACCTGGGTCATCTTGTCCACGGAGACGGGGATGCCATCGATGGTGAGGGGGGGCAGCTCCGAGTTGACCTCCTGGGGGGCCGGGGCGTGCTCGGCCAGCGCCGACTCCAGGTCCTCCAGGATGGTGCTCTTGTACTTGCGTACCTGAGGGGGGTTGTTAGGCTCGGGTAAACAAGGTGAGCAGCACCAGGAGAGGAGCAGGGTGAGGGCCCAACCACCTTCCCCAAGGGGCTGCAGAGCGGGAGGAGCAAACAGGGGCACAGCTGGCAGGAAACAGCCAGCAGCCCCCCGAGACTCAGCCCTACTGCTGATGAAACTTGCAGTAACACTGGCAAGGGAAGAATTTGTGGGACGAAAGGAAAAGTTCTGGAGGCAGAACTTGTCCTGGGCAGGGTCTGCAATAAGGTGCAGACAACAGAGCTGAGTTTAAAGATGGCCTTTTTTAGGGTTTAGTCTGAAGAAGAGGAGGCTCAGGGGGGACCTTGTGGCTCTGCACAAGTCCCTGCCAGGAGGGGACAGCCGGGGGGGTCGGGCTGTGCTCCAGGGAACAGGGACAGGAGGAGAGGGAACGGCCTCAGGCTGGGCTAGGGGAGCTCAGGGTGGACACCAGGAGAAATTTCCCCATGGAAAGGGGGGTCAGGGCTGCCCAGGGAGGTTTGGAGTGCCCATCCCTGGAGGTGTCCAAGGAATTCCTGGATGTGGCACTCAGAGCTCCGGGCTGGGGACAAAGTGGGGTTTTGACACCTTGGACTCAGTGATCCTGGAGGTCTTTTCCAACCTCAGGGGTTCTGGCATTCTGTGTCTTGACCTGTTCCCTCTGATGTTTAATCCAGGATATTCCCCCCTGGTGAGATGTGCCAGGCAGCCATTCTTGAAGGGCAGAGAGGACCTCAGGGCTGCCCTCATGCCAGGGAGTCACAGGAACATTAAGGCTGGAAAAGATCTCTGAAATCACTGACTAAACCAGGCCCAGCATGCATTCCATAAAACCTAACCTCCGTTTTCCAGGGTTTTTAACATGCCCTTCAGATCCCTACCAGGCCTCCAAGGCTGCCCTGAGCAGAACAAGAGCTGCAGAGAAGGTGAGGAATTTCTTTCCTCACTTTCCTAGGGACACCTACCACATTCTCCAGGGGTGCAGCACCGAACACTTTGAAGACAGGGTTGGGTTTGGAGGGTGAGATGCACAGGACAATGGCTTGCTGCCCCACTCTGGTGGTGTACTCATCCAGCGTGGCCCGCAGCTTCCTGAAACGGGGCAAAACAGGGAATGGGGGTCAGCTGAAAGGCTGCACAAACACCACCCCTCTGCCTGCCAGCTCCCTTCCACAAAGCAGGTGAGAAACAGAGCCCCAGCTGCTCAGCTTGGCCACATATTGAGTTTATTCCTGTGTTCCACAGGCCTGCTGTACTCCCTGCAGTCACCCAGCAGCTCAAATGTCAATTATTCTCCCCTCTCTCCTTTTCTCATTGATGTAAAAAAAGAAATCACCAGAGCAGCAAAGCTGGGGCAGCGAGAGTCTGCACTTGCACTCTGTCTCAGCAACACAAAACTTGTGTTTTGTTGAAGCACCTGAATGATTCATCAAAAGAGGCCTGCAGACAAAGGTTGCTTTACATCCAGATCATAGCAGTGCAATTCTCCAGCACCAAAGTCCTCAAACCAGATCTGTAGGAATTCAAGCTACAGGATAAGCAAGAACTGGAAATATTGCAACAGCTCAGCCCAAGAAACCCAGGTGTCCCAACACCTGCCCCACCAGCAACTCCTTCAGAATTCAAACGTTCCACTGGATATTTTCTGCCTCTTATTCCCTTTGAAACAGGGCAAGAGTCAGAAATGGTGGCAGAAACTCCAAAAGCAAGAGGGAAGTAGTGTTTTCCCCAGAAAACCTGAGCAGTCCGTGAGGTGACAGCTCAGCCCCTGTCCTGGTCATTCCAGAACCTGCTGTTGCCAAAAAGCACCACCAGCTCCACACAGATCCCACAGTCAGGGCTTTGGAATTACCACTTGATTCCCAGTGGGGTTAAAATCGAGCACAAGCATGTGTTCCATTGGTCAGAGTGGGAAAAAAATGATGTTTTGTCATTATCTTAATGTAGCAAAATGAAGTAGGTGCGTGAAAGGAGAAGAAATAATTCCTTCACTGAGCAGTTCCTTTAAAACTATATTGTTCATATTTCAAGGGAGAAAAGGATTTGCTCTCCAGCAACACTGCAATAAACACAGAAACACTGCAACAAACACCTGAGCTGGGGGAAGGAGGGAAAACCAGAACAGAGCTGTAAAAGGCAGGGAGTTCACTCCCAAGGATTATTATTGAGCAGTAACTCTGCCCCATCATTTAACACTGACTGCCCAATGAGACCCCAAAGAGCAGAAAAAGCAAGAATTGCTGTGCTGCAAAGGCAGGGAACAGCAGCAGCCAATGCTCACAAATGTTCCCAGAGCAGGGAGCCTGGGTGGTGCCTGCAGGGCTGCGCAGTGCCCTGGCTCTGCTGGGGCTCGGGGGCCATCAGGTGGGCAGACAGCCTCAGAGCACCTGGAGTGCAGCACCTGCAGGGCTGTGCAGCTCTGCTCTCTCCACTGGAAGTTTCTAAAGCCAACAGAAGTGTTTCAGCTCAGGCAGGAATCTCCCCTGGATGATTCTTCCTAAACCTGTGCTCTAATCCCCGCAGTCTTCACTGTGGGGTTTGTCCAGTGGCAAAGGGAATTTGGGTACACACACACCGAATTTATCCCCAGAATGGTTCAATCGAGCAGAAATGACTTTTTTGTGAGGCAGAGCTGGGACATGGATGGAATTTCTGCTGAAGCCACTATGGCTATCTGGCAATGTCACTGTGACAGATACCTGGTGACCAGCTGGGGTTAAACAGAACAATGGATCCACCAGAGTGTCAGTCCCGGTGACCATGAAATCAGAGGTGAGCAGAGCTGCAATTCAACCCTTTAATGCAAACTAAAACACAACTCTTGGCTTCCAGAAACGCACTCCCAAAAACCCCTGAGCTGGGGGAGTCCTGGGCAGCCCTTGGTGTGACCACAGAGGGCACCAGAGCTGGCTGGAGGACGCTGAGGTGGCAGGGCCAGGTGAGTGCTCACCTGAGCAATCGTGTCTGCTGCCTCTTCCGGATGGAGGGGTTGGACTCAAACACGTGCGGCCGCTTCCGTTTCTTCCCCGTCGCCACAGCAGCAGCTGCTGCCATCCCCACAGGGCCTGCAAAGCACAGCACAGAGGGTCAGCCAGCTCCAGCAGCTCAGCAGGGACCCTGGCACCGTGCCCCCAGCCAGGAAAGGGTGCCCAGGGTGTCCCAGCCCAGTGACACAAATCCCTCCCTGAGCTCTGCTCTGCACTGCTCCATCCCCCGGGCTGGCAAATCCCAGCTCAGTCCTGGGTGAAAGTCACACATTTCAGCCTGAAGTTTTCCTTACACTCAGAGAATTCTGTGTTTCATCTTCTAAACACACTGAGAAACTCCCAAGACTTTGAAAAACTGAGGAGATCCTGGTGGCTGGGAAGAGGTACCCAGGTACAGCTCCACAAATCCTGCCTGGACACCTCAACCACAGCATCAGCAGTCTGAGGCTTTCCTGAGGGATTGAGGACCTGTTCTAACGGGAAAGAAATGCAAAATCCACAGCTCCCAGCAGTGCCCTACCAGGGAAAGAAATGCAAAATCCAGAGCTCCCAGCAGTGCCTTACCAGGGAAAGAAATGCAAAATCCAGAGCTCCCAGCAGTGCCCTACCAGGGAAAGAAATGTAAAATCCAGAGCTCCCAGCAGTGCCCTACCAGGGAAAGAAATGTAAAATCCAGAGCTCCCAGCAGTGCCCTGCCAGAGTCTTCTGAAGACCACCCAGGCCTGCAAATCCTGTGTGCTGGAAGGGAAGGGGAAAGAGAGAGAAAACCCTGAAGGATGGGAGGCTGGAAAGCTCATAAGCAGGAGGCATGGGATGCTCAGGGGGTGGTGGAACATCACAGGTTTGGTCTCAAGTCTGATACAGAGTCAGGCCAGACTCAGTGCTTAATTATCACCCCCTTTTTCTGCCAATGCAGACCCACTACAGGGCCAGTCTGGAGGACATTTGGCTCACTGGGAGGAATCTGTGATTTTGAGGTCCTTTCCCAGGCCAGATATTTCGGGATCTTCTGCAGAACTCCCTGGGAGAGACCTAACACGAGAGCTCCCTGACTCAGCAAGGCTGCTCTCCTGGGTTAGTTTTGCTGTTGTTTCTGTGGGGCCTGAAATCATCTTTGCTCTTTGAAATATTTGGTATTTTAATTTGTTACTTGAGGCAGCATTTTAGCAGGGACCTTAGTGAAAAGCAGCAATTCCCAGCATCTCTGTGATCCACACAGAAATGATGTGGGATTCAAGCAGGCAGCAGGGAGAATTTCCTGTGGAATATTCCTGTGGGTGGGATGGACCAGTGATGCCTGAGGATTTAGTTTTTCTAATTTTCAGATCCTGTACTGCTTTAGTGTATAACTCTAAAACTCCTTAGCCTGTCAGCTGCTGTTCTCCCATTTTATTCAGACAAAGCAATTCCTCTCTAGGCCTGGAACTCAAGAACTGTCTTAGGCCCTGTGTCTTGGTTTAGGAAGCCAGGTGTCTGCTGAGGAAGGCAGGAGCCTCCCCTCAAATGGAAAATGCAAACCCCCTCCCTCTGAATTGTTATAAATTTGAAGTTAAGGGGGGCTCTCAGACAAAGATATGGGAGCAGGAATAGCAGTTCCTTACTAGGGAAGAAAATAAAAAATAAACTAAACTAAACAATGCAGTAATACCAAGTGGCAGAGTGAGCAGAGCAGTCCCTGTCCCCTGTGTGCCAGGGTGGGGGCACAGCCCCATCCCAGGGGGGCTCAGCCCTCCTGCAGTGCCAGCTGTGGCTCTGCTGCAGCAGGATCCTGCACAAGGGGGGAGTTTTCCTCTGCAGCTCCAGGGCTGCTGGAGATGGGCCTGCTCTCCCTCTGGGAATGCAGGGCAGGAGAAAGCTGCTCCTCTGGGAATGCAGGGGGCAAAGGCTGCTGTGCTGTTCCAGGGCAGATTGTATCCAGGTAGGAATGCTTGGCTCCTGCCCTGGGCGCAGCATCTCCCCATGGGATGGTGGAATTGGATCAGCCCTGCAGGGACACTCAGTGGCCATGGACAGCAGAGATCTGCTGGAGGGAGGATGGGCTGTGGGAGAGAGAGAGAAAACTGCCCCATGGACAGAGAGAACTGCCCCAGCTCTGACTGATGGGAGCAGAATACACATTGCCTTGCTATCTAGAACACCCTGAGAGATGTAAAAATTGTAGGGGGCAAATTGGGGTAAATTACTTCATTACCTGAAGCTGTAATTGGAGGATTAATCCCCATATGTAAATGGACCAAACTTATAATTGTCTGAAAAACTTGTGACCACCGTCCATCCTGGGTGTAGCCTCTGGAAGGCTTCTGATTGCCCAAGGTGTATCTATGGAAGGCCTTCAATAAACACCCACTTTTATTCTCTTAATTTTGTCTAACTTCTGTTTTAGGTAGCTGTTGATTTATTTTGTTTTTTTTTTTAAAGGTTAGCATTAAATTGTGTGAGATAGTATTTCTTGTTTGGACTTAGATGTCTGTTAGTTCTTATTTAAATTACAGTCTCACAAACTCTGACTTCGATAGTACTTTTCTATAACAAGTTAAAAATTGAGATTATTTCTCTCTCTACAAGGCTTTTAAAGGATAAAATGTCTAATTAAGAAAATGACACAAGTTATTTTTACTTTTAACTCAATAAACAACTACCTGTGCTCCACAAGGTGAACTTTTAAGTTTAATTACACAATACTACTTAAACTCATGAAGAAGGTAAAGAAGAAGGACTAGCTTCTGCCTTAAAACTTTCATTTTCTTTTATATATATTACTATATTCTAAAACTTTAAGCTCTAAGTTTTCTACTATGTGATATTACACACTTTGAATTAAAGTACTGTCTTAGGTTGGAGATGGGTGTGTGTGTTCTAGTCCTATCTGTGGGGCAGTTCTTTCTGTCCATGGGGCAGTTTTCTCTCTCTCTCCCACAGCCCATCCTCCCTCCAGCAGATCTCTGCTGTCCATGGCCACTGAGTGTCCCTGCAGGGCTGATCCAATTCCATCATCCCATGGGGAGATGCTGTGCCCAGGGCAGGAGCCAAGCATTCCTACCTGGATACAATCTGCCCTGGAACAGCACAGCAGCCTTTGCCCCCTGCACTCCCAGAGGAGCAGCTTTCTCCTGCCCTGCATTCCCAGAGGGAGAGCAGGCCCATCTCCAGCAGCCCTGCAGCTGCAGAGGAAAACTCCCCCCTTGTGCAGGATCCTGCTGCAGCAGAGCCACAGCTGGCACTGCAGGAGGGCTGAGCCCCCCTGGGATGGGGCTGTGCCCCCACCCTGGCACACAGGGGACAGGGACTGCTCTGCTCACTCTGACACTGGGCTGGTTTCTTGTTTGTACTATTGCATTTGTATTTCTAATTTTCCCAGTAAGGAACTGTTATTCCCATTCCCATATCTTTGCCTGAGAGCCCCCCTTAACTTCAAAATTATAACAATTCAGAGGGAGGGGGTTTGCATTTTCCATTTGAGGGGAGGCTCCTGCCTTCCTTAGCAGGCACCTGGCTTTCCAAACCCAGACATTTACACACTGATAATCTCAGTTCTATTATTCAATTTTGGAAGCTTTTCCTATGATCTGAGGTCAGATGCAGTGTTCTCTTGGGTGTCAGTGTCTGTCAGCACAGAAAATCTAAAATTCTCAGCAACCAGGGCTCCAACAGCCACTCCAAGCATTGTAGCATTCACATTCTCTGAACAGAGAGATAATTCTCTCTCCCAGGTGTTTTCCTGGAGAAGCACAGAGAGAAGAGAAAACAATTCTTATCTCCACTTGCTACTCCTGTTGTTTCTGCACATGTGGAATGTGTTAGGAAGATTGTTTACCTGAAGGGAGTTCTTACTTGGCTTCTGCTAAGGATTGTTTTGTTTCCTTGGCCAATCACTCAAAGCTTGTGTCCTGGCTGTCTCGAGACAGCCACGAGTTTTCTCTAGCATGTAATTTACTATAGTATAGCATCTCCTTAATGTAGTATAGTATGATATAATACAGCTTAATAAAACAATTGTTCAGCATTCTAAATCAACAGAGTCGGATGCCAATCATTCCCAGATGGTGGGGGCGCCTGAATTTTAATATACGAGCATCACCAGGAGGTGATGATGATGATGATGATGATGATGATGGAGCATCACCAGGAGGTGATGATGATGATGATGATGATGGAGCATCACCAGGAGGTGATGATGATGATGATGATGATGATGATGATGATGATGATGGAGCATCACTAGGAGGCGATGATGATGATGATGATGATGATGATGATGATGATGATGATGGAGCATCACCAGGAGGTGATGACGATGGTGATAATGATGATGATGGAGCATCACCAGGAGGTGATGATGATGATGATGATGCTGGAGCATCACCAGGAGGTGATGATGATGATGATGATGATGCTGATGATGCTGGAGCAGCCCCCGGGCCTTACCTGCGGCAGCCAGGTGAGCGGTGACCTCGTCGGCGGCGGTGGAGTTGAGGATGTCGGAGTCGTCGTAGGAGGTGTCCTCGGGCGAGGAGGGCGAGTCCTCGTCGGCGCTCAGCATGCTGTGCTCCGTGTAGGTGGCCACGTGCACCTGCTGCACCTGCTGGGCCACGGCGTGCGCCTCGATGGTAGCCATGTGCTCTGCCTGGCTCACTCCGTGGTCTTCCATCAAGAGTCACTGCCAGAGGGGAGGGACACAAAGCCGTGACAAAAAGCTGAGCGCCGGGGACAGAGATCACCTCCCTCTACAAGGGCATCTATGAGAGGGAAATAACTCTGCCAAGAGCCAGGAGAGGGACTTTAGGTTAAAGAGTTTGGAAAAATCCACACCTCCAAACAGAACACAGCACCCAGACATCATCATCTCTGCTGGAGGGAAGGTCCCCAAGGACCCTGCAACTCTAAGACTGTCCCTCACCCACACATGGAGGGGCCAAAGCTGCAACTTGGTTTTGCCATGTCAAGCTCCAGCTTTCAGGGAAGAGGCTTGAGGGTGACACAAGGTCTCCTCTGACCTCAGTAGCTCAGGACACAAACAAGGATCCAGTACAGAATCCCAGCAGCACAGAGGATGGAAAAGACCTCTGAGATCATCGAGCCCAACCTATGTCCCCTCCCCAGAGCAGAGCACCAGGTGCCACATCCAGTCCTTCTTTGGTTGGGACCTATGTCCCAACCTATGTCCCCTCCCCAGGGACAGTGAGTCACCATCTCCCTGGGCAGCCCCTGCCAAGGCCTGACCCCCCTTTCCATGGGAAATTCCTGCTGATTCCACCCTGAGCTCTCCTGGCCCAGCCTGAGGCCGTTCCCTCTGCTCCTGTCCCTGTTCCCTGGAGCACAGCCCGACCCCCCGGCTGTCCCCTCCTGGCAGGGACTTGTGCAGAGCCACAAGGGCCCCCTGAGCCTCCTTTGCTCCAGTCTCAGCCCCTTCCCAGCTCCCTCAGCCCCTCTTGGTTCCCCAGACCCTTCCCAGCTCCCTCAGCCCCTCTTGGTTCCCCAGACCCTTCCCAGCTCCCTCAGCCCCTCCTGGTTCCCCAGACCCTTCCCAGCTCCCCCAGCCCTCCTGGGGCTCCAGGCCCTTCCCAGCTCCATTCCCTGGACATGCTCCAGCTTCTCCAGATCAGGGGGGACCCAGACCTGGACTCAGAGTCCAGAAAGAGGCAAAGCCATCACAGCCCAAGCACAAATATCACAGAAAGCTGATTTATTACAGCGTCCAGTGGCAAAGCACTGAGCAAAGCAGCAGCTTACAGAGTCAGCAGGGCCCTGGACCACACACTGGGAGCACAGATCGGTGCAGAAGGGACAGCATGGGAGGTGCAGGGATATTTTCAGTCTGTGCCTGCTGTACGTTTGTGGAAAAGAAAAGGCACATCCCTACGAGATTTTCAAACAGGAGAATTAGAACCTCAACCCTCAGAAATAGATCCCCCACAGGGAATCTGTTCCTGCTCAGGGCAAAGAGCAGAAAGAGGTGGCCAGCTGCAGGGAATGAGAAAATAAACAAAAAAGGTTCTGACCTGGTAAGTACAGTCATGGAATTACAGCTCCTGACTGGCACAGATCACAGAATGCCATGGGGGCCAGTGAGAGACAGGAACCCAAGCCATTTTGTCCAGAGGGGTATTTTGACCAAACAAAAAGGAGGTTGCAGCCAGGTGGGAGTCAGTCTCTTCTGCCAAGCCACAGGACAAGAGGAAATGGGTTCAAGTTGTGCTGGGGAGGTTCAGATGGGATTTTAGGGAACATTTCTTCTCCAGAAGGGTTGTCAGTGGAACAGGGAAGTGCTGGAGCCCCCATCCCTGAAGGGATTTAACAGACCCTGGGGACATGGTTAGTGGTGGGATTGGCAGTGCTGGGGAAGGGTTGGAATATTCCAGCCTGAGGGACAGCAGAAATGTTGCTGTGAGACTGTCACAAACCTACTGAGGCTACAGCTAAAGCCAAACCAGCTTCAGACTCCCAATCCTCCCAAAAAAGCTGTTGGAGTTTGATGTTGCTGCTGTCCAACCCTGTTTACAACTTGGGTTGTAATATTAGAACCATCCAAAAATAGCAGGAGTTCAAACAGTGCCAGTGAGGAAGGGACTGAGACATTGAGGTACAAACTGAGACAAACTGAAAACTTCTGGTGGAGAAACAATCAGCCCTAACCTCCTTCCACGAAACTCACACTGCCATCACCACAGAAAAATGGGTGGGAAAAAATATCTCAAGTAAATCCTTATGGACCAGCTTAACAGATTTCCCAAAACACTGAGCTTTTCCTGAAAGGGGACATTGCTGCTTCTCTTACTATTAAAATTAAAAAAAAAACATGGAAAAATGTGATCAGAATATGACTGATAGAGCACAGTGACTTTCAATCAGGAGACAAGACCCCAAGAGAGCAGATGAAACCACTGGAACCAAACCTTGCACTCAAAGGCAACCCACACCCAGTGCCACCACCACTGAAACCTCGGGAAGCCATTCCCATATTCGAATTGTTCCCAAAGGACTCCTGACACCAGCCAGGCTTTGTGGGCCAACACCTTGACTGGCAGGTGAAGGTGCCACCAAGCTGGCCCAGCCAAGCATCCCTGTGACACATCCAAAGGGTGGAGCTTGGATTTGAGCAGGATCTGGGCACAGGGGTGAAAGGAAAGCTGTTCCCTTCATGTTGACAGAGGAGCATTCCCCACTCCAGGAAAGGAACGCCGATCCCTGGTTTTCTCCCAATCCCAGGGCGCTTTCAGGAGGAGGGAAAGCCTAATGACACAGTGGTGACTACAGGGACATTTCTGGACACTTCCTTAGTCCAGAAGGCTTGGGTGACAGCCAGGAGTAGTTTTGAAGTGCTTATAAAAAATACGAGGCTAAAGTCCCTCTCACCACACAGCGCAGCTGCTTCACGAGTGTGTGGGGTTCCACCAGAAAACAACGGGAACTGGTTGCAAACCCCATAAACTCTACACCAAATTTAAACCCACGTGGATTGAAATGAAGGTCCCTGTGGTGTGATTGTGACAAGTCACAACTCAAACCATAAAAAAACCCACAGACACCATCCTCTACCATCACCATCCAGCTTAATGGGCGCTTAAAACTGAGTCCAAAATAAAAATTCCCCACCAGAAAAAATCATGAGGAACAGCAGCACCATGGAAAAACTCCCTTACACAGGCAGGGCCTGGAATTATTTTAAACCTTTATCCCACTGAAGAGGTTTTGCTTCAGATGCTGCAGGAGACACGACTGAAACAGACTGAAGCTGGAGATGAGCATTATCCTCTGCAATGTTAAATCATGGTGCCATTTTTACCAACTCAGCCCACACCTCATTAATTTGAAACCCTGCTCAGTTCAGCAATAAATAAAAAGAATTGCTGGGTCTCGCTTCTTTGGTGGTTTAAATAGTTTTGAAAGGAAGCAAAAGAGGAATTCTATGGAGATTTTGAGAGACCTGCTCGCTCTGTCCTCTCATGCACGCTCATGAGAGGATCCCTCCTGTGATGCAACAATGAAAGGGACCCTGGGGAAGGTGACCCTTTCCTTCTCTGTAGGAAACCACCCTCTAGATCAGGTTCTGGCCTCTGTTTGCTGTTCCCCTTCCCCTTGCTGGGAGGGAGCTGTGGTGATTCCTCACTAACTGCTGCTTCATCTCCATGAGTCACAGAGCAAGGCTGGAGCAGTGTCCAGCTTCCCAAATGCTGCTGGTGGCACCCAGGACTTCCCACCTGCGCCTGCTGAGCTGCTTCCTCACTCCCAGAAGGGTAAGGAAGACCCCACTTCCGTTTATTTCAAGATCTACCAACAGTTTGTGGCTGCAACTCCTCCTCCTCTTCCTCCCGCCTGCCACGGCAGCATCGGCACCGCTGGCAGCTCGTGACGGGGAGGGATCAAAAGCACCTTTGATGATCTGGGCTGATGTGATGTGGAGGAGATTTTTCAAGTGGGTCACACTTGGTGGATTCAATCAGGTTGAAAAGCACTCCCTCTGCACTCAGTGCTCAGGAATGTGTTCTTTAAAAAGCTGTTCCACACTTCCGGCTGCGTGTCTCCATAAACTCCAATTTCCCTGCCCAGGCAGCCTGGGATAATGCCTAAGTGAAAACTGATCTTAGCCAGAAATCAATCACTGGCCATTTACTAATAAAATCAAACCCTGTTTGAATGGAATTAGACCTTTGAAATTGTCCAGTCCTGCTCTTCCTGCTCTGGCACAAGACCCTCCATGCGTTTTTTCAGGAGAGCAGGCACATCCTGGTTTAGCACCTGCAGATTTCTGATTTGTCACATTTTGATGGTCACAACCACGGAGAGCCAACCTCATCTGGGAACAAACACAAATCCAGGGATGTATTCCACGATTTCCACCAGGAGCTGAGACTGAAACCAGTGGTCAGCCTCGTTAGTCTGGAGGGATTTGTGTCTTCCCTCCAAGAGAATGGCCAGAAACGAGCTGGTTTTGGGGGTTCCTGGGACGGTCTGGGTTAGAGAAGCTGCTCCAGCTGAGGGGAGGATTAGAGGGAAACCTTTAAAAAGGAGGAATGGCCACTCCTGGTGTTGTCCTGGCTCTGTTTCTCCTCCATCTGGGCCAACCTGGCATCTCACCCACCTCCCAGCCGGGGCACGGAGCTCCCTCCCGGCATTTCCTGACGGTGCTGGTTAAGAAAGCACTTCCAGGAGATATCAGAGCTGCCAGGAGCTCTGTGCCAGCCAATTCCAACAGCACCAGCTTCTGGGAGAGCCAGGGAACAGCCCCCACTCCCTTCACTCAGCAGAGCTGCCACCACCGAGCCAGCCCCAGGCCTTCTCCTGCTCTTTTCTCCACGGGGACAGGAGGAAGAGCCTGTCCAGGTGTCCCCAGCAGGTGATTCCAGACTCCCAGTCACAGAGATGCAGCTCTTCCCATGATTCCCATGTTGCATTGGCATCTCTCACTGGTAAATACCGTTCATTAATTCCTATTTAGGGTGAATTTGACACCACTCCTGTATGGAACTGTGCCTAGAGGGAACCACCCCTGCGGGTCTGACAAGCAAACACCACCATTCACCGGGATAAGCTTGATTAATATCTCACTTATTACCACAACTCATTGAAAATGCACTCATTTAAATACTAAATCCCATTTTCCACGGAAAGAAAAAAATGCTCCCTTGTTCATGAGGAAAATTTTGAGGCCAACACCACAACCTGATAAAAAAATGGGGATTTTCCTCCAGTGGAGCACCTGCCCCTCCAGAAGCTGCTCAAGGTTTTGGATGGGACTTTCCAGGACTGGAGACACTGACTCCTGTCAGCAGCACAGCTGACACCAGGCACAAAGCAAGATAAGACACTCCAGTTTATTCCCTACCTATCAAGATTGAAGTGAACATCTCATTTACGTGCTTGGCACAGACACGGCGACTCGAGCAACACCAGGAACCGGCTCTCGTTCCACAGCGTCCTCCTGTGGCATAACATTAGTAAAATGATCCTTTTAATTAGCATGGGGCACAAAACAAATCCCAATGCTCCTGGTCTCGGCGTGAAAAGCCCTGAAATCAAATGGATTCCAGCAAACAAAACCAAAACTCCTCCTATTAACGCGCTCCCTTTCTCACAATCTCACATCAAAGAGCAAAGAAATCCCCCTGCAGGAAAAACCTTCACTGTGACAGGTCTGGAGAAGAAACAAACAGGATTTCACAGGTATTTATTTATTGGGATGATAGCTCCTACTTGCTGCGGGGAGCTGCCACTGGGTGATGACAGGACACATCAGGGACAGAGTGACCTGCAATGGGTCCTTTTTGCAGCTAAATTTCAGAGATTTAGCACCAAACACCAGCAGGAAGCCACGGGGCAAACACAAGGACCAGGTGGATTCCTCTTGAACACTCTTCTGGAGCTTTGGCACCAAGAAATAATATCCCAGTGGAATCAGCCCTCCCCAGGAAGAGTGCAAGGAGGAAAAGGGCACATTTCCCATTTGGAAACCCACGGGAAGGACACCAGCACAGCCCAGGCTGTGGCAGCCGAGTGTAACCCAAAGCTGGCAGTGAAACTGCACCCAGAACCGTGACCCAGGGGATGGAATTCTCATTTGGCATTCTGGGCTTGCCCCGGCTCTGCAGGCTCCACGGGCAGCACTGGGGGTGACTCCCCCTCACCAGTACCCACCAGTAGCACCTTTTTCTCTAAAATCTTTCTGCAGGATGTGTGGTCTGCCACAAGTTAGGAACCAGGACATGATAAATGCCATTCTCTGAGGTAATACTTTGTAACTCTTGCATTTTATTCCAAGAGCCACACGGAAATCCCAATTTTAACCTATTTTCCTCAGACCTGCAGAACCCAGGAGTCGTTCTAACAGCGTGAAGCGAGTTACTCATCTCTAGTCAATTCAGCTCTTTTAATTAACAGGCAGAAGTGGTCTTGTAAGAATCCCTAACCCAACAAGCACAGGCTGCTGTTTGGTGCTGGCTGAAGCATTCCTGGCTGGGCACAGAGGCACAGCCCTTGGGATTGCTGCTGGAAAAGACAGAGCACAGCCCTCGCTGGCTGCTGGAAGGTGCAAACGTTCCCACTTTTAATCCTCTTTCATGGGGAGAGAGGATTACTGGTTGTGCTGGACTACCCCAGCAGAGAGAATGGCAGTGGGTGACACAGAAAGGTCTGAGCAGCGGGGTGGGGACAGGGATGCTGCAGAGGCTCCGGGGTGGGAAGGATCACCGTGCCCAGCATGGACCAGCTCTGCCCAGCCTTGGCTGCAGCTGGGAATATCCTCAGATGGAAAGGATGCACAGGACCACCAATCCAACCCCTGATCCTGCACAGACACCCCAACAATGCCACTCTGTCCCTGAGAGAGCTGCACAAATGCTCCTGGAGCTCTGATAGCCTTGGGGCTGTGCCCATTCCCTGGGGAGCCTGGGCAGTGCCAGCACCCCTGGGAAAGAACCTATCCCTGAAATCAACCTGATATCCAACCTGACCTTCCCTGGGCACAGTTTGATACCATTCCCTCGGATCCTGTCCCTGGTCACACAGAGCAGAGGTCAGAGCTGCCCCTCCTGAGGAAGCTGCAGCCCCCAGTGAGTCTCCCCTCAGCCTCCTCTCCTCCAGGCTGGACAAACCAAGTCCCCCCAGCTGCTCCTCCAGCCCCTTTCTCATCCCTGTGTCCCTCCTTTGGACACTCTCTAATACCTTTGTACCTTTTCTATGGTGGTGCCCCAAATTACGAGGGACCACCTGAAGGACTCAGTCCTCACATGGCATTAACTCCAGATCAGCACATGGTGAGAACAGACAGTACAGCCCTAACCACGTTTAATTATCAAACTTCCACCCAAAATGGCAGCCTGGCCACCCCTTCTTGAAGTTCAAGTTGTTCAAGAACGTGTCTGCTTGGCTGCCCTGCAAAACATGCACTTGAGGAGGAAAAACTCCCCAGAAAACTCACTGGGAACTCATGACCATAAGGAACTGGAGCTGCTGAAGCAATTCCACAGGAAGCCCCAGAGCTGTCCCAGGGCTGCAGCCCCTCTGCTCTGGAGCCAGGCTGGGAGAGCTAGGAGTGCTCTCCAGGAGAGGGGAAGGCTCCAGGGAGAGCTTCCAGCACATTCCAGGGCCTGCAGGGGCTCCAGGAGAGCTGCAGAGGGACTGGGGACAAGGCCTGCAGGGACAGCAGCCAGGGAATGGCTCCCACTGCCAGAGGGCAGGCATGGATGGGATCTTGGCAATGAGGAATTCCTGCCTGGGCTGGGATTGCCAGAGCAGCTGGGGCTGCCCCTGCATCCCTGCAGTGTCCCAGGCCAGGCTGGACACTGGGGCTGGAGCAGCCTGGGACAGTGGGAGGTGGCCCTGCCATGGCACAAGATGAGCTTTAAGGTCCTTCCCAAACCATTCCACAATTCCATGATGACTCCACGACCCCAAAAAGGGAAACTGACCCTGTGCAAACACAGCAGGTACGTGAGAAAACCCCACGAGAAAATCCCACGTCACACTCACAGCCTCACACTCCACACCACCAACATTTGTGTTTTGTGGAGGGAAAAAAGATTGCATTTCCAGCCCAACTACACCAGAGAGGTTTGTCTGCCAGTCTTTCAGGTCCAAAGCACCCCCAAGCTGGGTTTACACGCTGCTCCCACACTGACAGAGCCTGCTGAACGGGCCGGGTGTGGCGCTCCCCGTGTCCCCTCGGTCCCACACGGGCAGAGGGGACTCTGCAGACCCACAAAGAACAGCCAGAAATGAGCCATCCTGGAATTCCAGCCCTGACCCACCCTAGCCCTGTACTTTTCCTGCTTTGAGCAAGGTATGCAAATCCTGAGGGAATTCCAGGCTTCCACAGCTCCTGCCACAACCCTGTGTTCCATCTGCTGAAAACGGACTGTGGATTTTCATTTGCTGCCACATTTTGTTCTTCAGATCTTCTTTCACGTCCCTCCATCACCACCTCCATCTACACACGCTTCTAATTATCAGGGCTGAAGTATTCCAACCATCATTCCCAGGGAAATTCACCATTTCCTTCTGGAGAAAGGACCAAATGCACCGATTCACCCCTAAATCCATGGGAATGCTCATGATGCAGAATTCATAAGCCTGAAAATAACCCAACTTTCAACCCAAAGCAACCACAAGAAGAGCTCTGAATCCATCTCCTTCTAGGGAGGGAAGGGAGCAGCACAGTTGGAGTCCCTTCTCCTTCCAAAGGGAAATCAGGAGTTAAAGGATTTTCCTGGTGCCCAAGGAAGAGGCTGGCAGAAGCAGCAGGAGACTCTAAAGGCTGACACCAAGAATAAACTTCATTTACACAGCATTCCTCAGCATAAATAAAACATGGGCACTCTGGGCTGTGGCTTTGCAAGTATTTTTGACCCAGAGTATGAAGTTTTCCAAGTCATCCCTGTCTGATTCCTTTAATTAGATGGTTATGTAATGAACAGTGGGAGGGACTCAGCTACTTCTGGATTGGCTTCTTTGGTCACACTGATCACAAGCAATCGTGGTCTGTGAGGGAAAATACACTTTCATGGGTCTTCCCTTCTGTATTTGAGGTCAGGTGTATTTTGTAGGACTGAAAAAGTTGAGTTTCCCTCCGAGTCGCTGCAGGATCTGAGCAACCCATTTATTATTTATAGGTACCACAGGCAGCACACAAACAATTCACACATCTGCCAAACAAAAACAACAACAAAAATAATGCTCCAAAAACCAAGGAGACTCCTGCTGCCATCCTCCAGCACAAAGCCAGGCTCCACACCCTGGCAAAAGCAGCACAGTCCCTGAGAAAGGGTGGAAAACAGGAAGGGGACACTGGAATTCCCAGTCCTGCTCAGATGGAATCCACCTGCCATCCTGAGTGTCCTAAGGGTTTTTGTACAGCTACACCTTTTTTTTCCAGGAGGGAAAAACCAAGGTGGAATTTCATTGACATCAAAATGTCAGCATGGATCAGGACAGGCTGCAAGCTCCACCAAACACAGCCTGCAGCTCCCGGGCTCCATCTGGCAGAGCAAGGGATTCCCTCTTGGACTTCTTCTTGGATTCCTTCTCAGAGTCTGGCAAGCAACTCATCCACAACAAACCCAGAGCAGCCTCAGAGTCCTTCCCAAAAAACTGGAGCACAGCCTGAGCTCCAAAAACCTGGGGAAAACCTTTCTCACTCTGGTGAAACACAGAGGGACAGCTCTGGGCTGTAGCTGTGCTTTTCCCAAAGGATAACAGGCTCTGAGATTTCCCAGAAACTGCACAAACCCCGGCCAGCCCTCCCAGTGGGACTGTCCACCCAGCAACTGCATCAGCCCCACCAATTCTGGGGAAAAAAGCACAAGTAGAAGGACCAGGATTGGGGAAGTCCCAAATACTGAACACCACTACAATTGCTGCAGTGGGCACAGAACAAATCCGAATTTCCCCAAAGCTGGAAGGTGCTGGATGGTCCAGGTCTACCTGGACAGGTGAGAGGCTCCTCATCCCTGGCACAAAGCCTTGCACAATTCTGGACCTTGAAGGAAGGTGCTGGATGGTCCAGGTCTACCTGGACAGGTGAGAGGTTCCTCATCCCTGGCACAAAGCCTTGCACAATTCTGGACCTTGACACTTTTCTCACACTCCACTGCAGCCTTTGGGCTGGGAAGTGGTGAGGGCTTCTGGTGGGAGTTTCAGTCTGAAGAGATAAAAGACACCAATGATGTTCTAAGTTCTGTAATTTGCAATATTTGGAAACCAGAGGGGTTTTGCCAGGATTTATTCACCTGGTTTGGATTCACAGGCAAAATGAGCTGATGAAGAGATTCATGAGAGCAGACACACAAATTTAATCACTAAAATAAGTGAGAAATGGATCAGGGCAGGGCTGGGGATCTGCATCCAACAGTGGGAATGTAGGAAAACATTAAAATGACCTAAAAAAAAGCTGAATTCCAAACCCTAAGAGGATGGATTCCCTTTAAACACACACAGAGAAAGGGTTCCACTTCATCCAAGGGAATGGCTGGAGCTGTGTCAGGGGGTTTAGGCCAGATTTTGGAAAAGGTTCTTTCCCCAGAGGGTAGTGGGGCACTCAACAGTAAAATCCCCACTGTGCAGCAGAAGTTATTTTAAACCCCCCAAAAAAGTGGTTTAAAGTGATTTTATGAAGTATCTTGGGCACTGGGCAATGGGTAACACAGAATATCTGAACTGTGTGGTTTTTTCCCACAGATCAACTTCAGAAGCAGCCTAAGGAAGATAAAGTCCAAGGCTGAATTTCACAGAACTCCCTGCACTGAAAATCATCAACACAACCCCACCACTCCTACTGACAGCACAAAATGTTCTTATGGAGGAAAGAGTGGATTAAATTTTCTTGGTAAAAGGGATTCAGGAGCACAGCAGAGTTCACTGTGCCCTGCTGCCTTCCTGGAAGACAGTTTCCCAGATCAGAGAAAGGCAATGCATAAAAAATAACAATTCCCAAACCTTTCAGGAGAGAGAAGCTGCATGGAAACCTCCCTCCTTTGGAAAAGCCATGGAAATATTCCCAGAGCTTGTGCATGCACACGGCAGAAGTTGGACATGACCAGCCTAGAAGGGAAATGGTCACCAAGAGTGGCCCCAGTGCTCCCAGTCTGGGCTCCTCCACTCTCCTGGGGTCCCTTGGTTTTCCCTACAGGGCTGAAAGATCCCAGGCCTGAGCTGGCCAGAAGTTAAACTGCCCAGTGTAAGGCTGAAAAAAGGTGATCCAGGCTCCTGAGGGACAGAAAAGTGATGAAATCCCAGCGTGGGCAGAACCCCTCACGCCAAGACACCTGTGGGCTGCAGGTGGACATCAGAGCAGCTGAGCAGGCTGGGGCTTCTGTCCAGGGAGCTCCAGGGGATCCATGGCAGGACAAACCCCACGGGGCCAAGCTCCCCCAGGAGCAAAGAGGCCTTTCCATGGAATCATGGAGTAGGTGAAGTCGGGAAAGCCCTCTGAGAGCATCCAGTTCAACCATCAAACTCATCGTGCTCACCGCCAAACCACAGCCTCGGGTGCCACGCTGAACAATTCCAGGGATGGGGATTGCACCCCTTCCCGGAGCTTAACCCCCCAAATTTCCCACTTTCCTGGTGGAGCAGCACAGAGGTGTGACCCCCCCATCCACACCAAGGACTCTCACTGGCAGGGCTGGGTTTTCCAGGATGGCTCCATTTAACTTCTGGGATGGAGTGTTTGCTGTCCTGCCCCAGCCACCTCTGTCACACCACACATCTCCTAAATCCTAAAATATTCCAAGAGCTGCACAAAACCCACAGGGGGTGAGGCTGACAGCTCCCAGCTCGCTGTGTTTATGGCCTGTGCACAGGAGGTCATCACAAAACCTCACAAAAACGATGTGAGGCTCATGGAAAACAACCAGGATGCAACAAAACTCCCTAAAAACCTGCTGAGACACTGCAGAACACCAAACACACCAAGAACCTACAGAGGAAGAAGAGAGGATTTAAACAAACTCTGCACTGTGACACTTGGTGGAATCATGGAATGGTTTGGGTTGGAAGGGACCATAAATCCCATCCCATTTTCCCACCACCCCAGGCTGCTCCAAGCCCCATCCAACCTGGCCTTGGACATTTCCAGGGATGGATGGGCAAGACTAAAACCCGGAAAAATTCAGTTATTGCAATCCTCAGCTTTCCACAAGTACCATCATCATCATCATGCACTTCATCTTTCACCCTCAAGAAAAAAATAAAACAAAACATTGCTCCCAGTTTTACCACCAGCACAAAAATTGCCATTAAACAGATAAACAATTCTCTCACCTATTTCCTCTATATTTGGGAAATGAAAGTTCACTGTGAGAGGATTTGGAAAGGAGCAATTGTGACGTGGATGAAGGAAAAGAAGGGATGAGTTCACACTGGGAATCCTCTCAGGATGTGGGAAGAGGGTCTAAAAGCGTGCTCAGAGACCAACGAGGCTTAGAAACAAAACCACAACAGCCAGGCCCTGCCTAAGGGATTAAAAATCCCAAATTCAGGAAGTAACAGTTCAATGAAAGAGGAAAAAAAGAATAAAAACATAAAGCAGAGTACCCAAACTTGAACAGAGAAAACATCTCCCCACGCAACAAAAATCATCTGTAGCTACAAGAAAGCTTAGACTTGGTAACCTCAAATGTAGGAAGAGTCTTGAGCTGAATTATTTCTGTCCCTTAATTATTATTTACACTAAAAAGGGCCTGAGCACCTCAGTCACAGCCAGGTCTGTCCTGAGCCAGATGTTTTAGAGCCCTTTTTTGGGTTTTTAAACACACAGCCAGTTACACCCCTTTTTTATAGGCAATTTACAGCCCTTTTTTGGGTGTATTAAATGGAGGGGAGGTGAGTGATTAACACGTTTCAACTCGCTCCCAACCTCCTGTACAGAGGGAGGAAAACTATCCATGTGCAAAATGTAAAGAAAAATAAAGGGGAGGGGGAAAGGGGGGTAAAAGGGGAAAAAAGAGGGATGACAGGAAAAAAAGTGGGGGAAAGGGAGAATGAAGGGGAACTTCATCAAGGAGCTCAGAGATCTTTTCCAATCTAATTGGTTCTGTGATTCTGGGGCAAAAAAAGAGGAGGTGAAAGAGGGGGATGAAAGGGGTCATAAAGAGGAACT
Source organism: Fringilla coelebs (assembly GCF_963513975.1). Lineage (NCBI taxonomy): Eukaryota > Metazoa > Chordata > Aves > Passeriformes > Fringillidae > Fringilla > Fringilla coelebs. Next base: position 970,801 of record NC_140033.1, on the reverse strand, counting down.
TCATCAAGGCCGGACTCATTTATCTCTGAGGCCTTTACAAACCTATTGATTATGGGGGGAAAAAGGGGAGATGAAGGGGAAAAAAATGGGGGTGAAGGGAAAAAAATGGGGGTGTGAAGGGAAAAAAAAAGAGGGGGCCAAAGAAAAAAGAAGGGGGGCTGAAGAGTTAAAAAATGGGGGTGAAAGCAAAAAAGTGGGGGTGAAGGCGAAAAAAGTGGGTGAAGGCAAAAAAAAGGGGGGTGAAGAAAAAAATGGGGGAGGGTGAAAGGGAGGAAAAAAGGAGGGATAATGGGAGAGAAAAAAAAAAAAGGTGACGAGGGCCAAAAGCAGGAGAGAAGGGGCTCCGAGAGTAGCAGGGAAAAGGGCGAAGCAAAAGCCCCGCCAATGTCTGCGGCCGCGGCCCAACTTCCCCGCCCGGCCGGGCCCGGCTCAGCCCGGCCGGAGCTCCGAGGCCGCCCCGCACCCGCCGCCCCCCGGCCCTCGCTCCCCCGGCCGCCGCCCGCGCCGCCCGTCCCGGCCCCCCCGCGCTGCCCCGGCCCCGGGGCGGCCCCGCGGGCCCGGCGCGGCCGGGCGGTCGCGGCCGCCGGGGGAGCGGGTGCGGGCGGCGGGGGCCCCGCGTTGGTGCGGCTGCGCCGGGGCTGGAGGAGATTGCGCGGTAGGACGCTCACCTCAGAGCGGCTGCGCTGCGGCGGGCCCGCGCCGCGGGGCCGCGGCGGGCGGAGGGCGGGCGGCGGGCGGGGGGCGAGCGGGGCGGCGGCGCGAGTCGCCCTCGGCCGCCGCGGTGGCGAGCGCGGGAGGCGGGGACCGGCGGCGGCGGCGGCGGCGGAGGAGGCCGGGGACAGCGAGAGGGGGGGAGCGGGACGTATGGCGTCATAGCGCCGCGCCGCCGCCATCTTGGGGAGGGCGAGGGCGGCGGGGGCGGCCATGGGCGGGAGGTCGGCGCCATGTTGGGGAGGGCGCGGGGGCCGCGCGGGGGCGCGAGGGCCGCCGCCATGTTGGGGAGGTCGCGGCCGTTCCCGCCTCAGGGGCGCTGAGGGACGCGGGGCCCAGGCCCGGCGGGAGCGGCGCTGGAGCGGGCCTGGCGTGGAGAGCGGGGACAGGCGGGTGAAAGGGACCGGTGAGGGACAGGTTCGTGGGGGGAGAGCCCGGTTTAAACGGGAGTGGCCGAAAAATCGGTTTAAAAGGGATTTTTCTTCGCCCCCCATATTTTTGGTAGAAAATCCAGTTTAAAATGGGAGTTCCAGAAAAATCAGTTTTAAATTGATTTTTTCCCCCCATATTTTTGGTAGACAAATCCAGTTTAAAATGGGAGTTGCGGAAAAGTCAGTTTAAAATCGATTTTTTTTTTTGGCATGTTTTTGGTAGAAAATCCAGTTTAAAATGGGAGTTGCGGAAAAATCAGTATAAAATTGGGGTATTTTTGGACATGTTTTTGGTAGACAAATCCAGTTTAAAATGGGAGTTGTGGAAAAATCAGTTTAAAATTGATATTTTTTCCCCCCATATTTTTGGTAGAAAATCCAGTTTAAAATGGGAGTTGCGGAAAAGTCAGTTTAAAATCGATATTGTTTTTGGTAGACAAATCCAGTTTAAAATGGGAGTTCCGGGAAAATCAGTTTAAAATTGATTTTTCCCCCCCATATTTTTGGTGGAAAATCCAATTTAAAATGGAAGTTGCGGAAAAGTCAGTTTAAAATCGATTTTTTTTTTTGGCATGTTTTTGGTAGACAAATCCAGTTTAAAATGGGAGTTCCGGGAAAATCAGTTTAAAATTGATTTTTCCCCCCCCATATTTTTGGTGGAAAATCCAGTTTAAAATGGAAGTTGCGGAAAAATTAAAATGTTTTCCTTGGCCATATTTTTGGTGGAAAAATCTAATGTAAAATGGAAGTTACAGAAAAAACAGTTAAAAATAATTTTTAAACCATATTTTTGGTGGAAAAATCCAGTTTAATAATGGGAGTTAAGGAAAAATCAGTTTAAAATAGATTCCCCCCCCCATATTTTTGGTGGAAAATCCAGTTTAAAATGGGAGTTGCGGAAAAATCAGTTTAAAATTGATATTTTTTTTCCCCCATATTTTTGGTAGAAAATCCAGTTTAAAATGGGAGTTGCGGAAAAGTCAGTTTAAAATAGATTTTTTTTTTTGGCATGTTTTTGGTAGACAAATCCAGTTTAAAATGGGAGTTCCGGAAAAATCTGTTTAAAATTGATTTTTTTCCCCCATATTTTTGGTGGAAAATTCAGTTTAAAATGGAAGTTGCGGGAAAAATTAAAATTTTTTCCTTGGCCATATTTTTGGTGGAAAAATCCAATGTAAAATGGAAGTTACAGAAAAATCAGTTTAAAATAGATTTTTTTTTTCTTAACCATATTTTTGGTGGAAAAATCCAATGTAAAATGGAAGTTACAGAAAAATCAGTTTAAAATAATTTTTTTAAACCATATTTTTGGTGGAGAAATCCAGTTTAATAATGGGAGTTAAGGAAAAATTAGTTTAAAATAGATTCCCCCCATATTTTTGGTGGAAAATCCAGTTTAAAATGTAAATTCCTGGAAAATGCCTTTTAAAATAGACATCTTGAAAAAAAAATTGGTGGGGTTTTTTAAATGAAAAAAAAAACTTTAGAATGATTTTTTCTTTCATTGTTTTAGGCAAAAAAAATCAATTTTAAAGTGGAAATTGTGGAAAAAAGCTAGTTCGAAATGGAAATGTTCCCCTTATTTTTTTTTTTGGTGGAAAAAAATACAGTTTAAAACTATTTATTTTTATTTTTGTTTAAGATACAGTACAAAAGGGAAATTTCCCCCTCCTTTTTTTTTTTTTGGTGGGAGAACCATGTTTAAAATCTAGATTTTTTTACCATTTTTGTGGAAAAATCCACTTTAAAGTCTATTTGCCCCCATTTTCTGAGGAAAAACCCGGTTAAAAATATAAATTGTTTCCCTTTTCTGTGGAACTCACAGTTCACCTCAGCGGACTGTCAGTGGCACTTAATACTATTAAAGGCCAATGTAAACAGTTCCGTGCTTTAGGGAGCTGAAAAATAAAGGATTTGAAGCAGAAAGGGGAAAGGAGCTGAGGGAAATAATAAAAATCGGTGTAAATAATAAAAATTGGTGTAAATCCGTGGGGGTTTTGACTCTTGAGGTGGAACTTGATACCTAATTCCCTGCAGCTGTCTGGTTTTTGTTTCTTTAGGAGTGACATGGAAGACACAACGGGGACAGGCACGAGAAGAGTTCCCAGAAGTTGTTTAAGAGCAGCCTGGAAAGCAAAATATTTTCAGGGACGTCCCTTCACTAAGAGACAATTTGTGTTTATTCCATGCTGTGTGCTTGAGGTCTGTGGGGTCAAAACAAAACAAAAAATGCCTTGGGATTTAAATTGATCACCCCATACATATATATATATATATATATATATATATATATATATACACACACACACATATACACACATATATATATGTATATGATTATATAGTTATATCTATATGGTTATATAGATATATAGTTTGATATAATAGTTTATTATAATTAAAATTTTATTTATTTATTTATTTATTTATTTATTTATTTATTTATTTATTTATTTATTTATATATTCCACGGAATCTGGGATCCCTGCAGGAAGGAGGAAGGTCCTGGAGGAATGTGGATTGAGGTGAGGCAGCAGGCGAATGCCCCAGGGCAGGATGTGAGGGTTGAGCCAGGTTTGAGGTTTTGGGAGCAGGTTGGACGGAGCAGAGCAGGCTGGGGAATGCTGCAGGTGCAGCTGCTCCTGCCTGGGGCAGCAGGGTGGGTGGGGATGTCCCAGCCAGTGCCTGTTTCCGAGGTGTTGCTGATGCCTTTGCAATGGGCTCATCCAGACATGGGATTGGGAAAGTGCCCAAAATCCTTCAGTCTGTGCTTGCTGAGTGCTGGCACCTGTAGTCTCTTTTTTGTCGGAAGGAAAAAAAAAATCATATTTAAAATTGATTTTTCTTTCCTTCTTTTGGCAGGAAAATCCATTTTAAAGTGGAAATTGTGGGGAAAAAAGCCAGTTCAGAATGGAAATGTTTCCCCTTTTTTTTTTTTTTGGTGGAAAAATACAGTTTAAAGCAGATTTTTAATTTTTTTTTTCTAAGATACAGTACAAAAGGGAAATTTCCCCCCTTTTTTTTTTCCTACCTCTGTGAAGAGCAAAGGAACAGCAGGGATGTTCATGGGTGATGCAGAGAAGCATCATTTCCCAGTGGGAACAAACCAACCCTTTCTGGAATCTGAGCACCAGCACACACCTCCCTGGGTCCTCCTGGGAATCCAGGATGTGCTGGGCCATAATCCCACGTGAAAAAGTTGGGAAAGAACTCAACTGGGAATGCAAATGTGGCAGCAGAGGGAAGGGAGCCATGGGAATGGCTGCTCCGGAAATGCCAAATTCAGTGTTCAGGGAAAGCCTGGGGAGGAACAACCTTGGGGAAAGGTTTAAATGTCCCCATTCCTGGCTCTGGGAAGGGAAGAATCACAGAATCAGGGAAGATGGGACGGGAGGGAACGCAGCTGCAGCTCCTTGGCCTTTTCCTTGTCTCCCTCTTTTCCAGATTGAAAAGGAAACGGCATCCACTGCTTTCCTTGATGTCTGTCCTTGCAGCAGGGATTGCTCAGGAGTGTCTCTGAGCTCTCTTTGCAAGGCTCATCAAGAGCCAGGATGGCTTTCCCCACATCCAGGGAGAATTTTGGTGGTGCAGTGGGGTTTAAGTTTAAGCCCAGCCTTGGCCAGGCTCTGCCTTCCACGGCTTCTCTGGAGCCAACCCAACCCAAGGCTGAATGTGGAGATGGTTCCTGTGGTGGATCCATCCCTCAGTTAGGGACTGTGGCCCCCAAAATCTGTGATTGTTCTGGAGAGCTGCTGCTGGGGATGGTTCCTGTAATGGATCCATCCCTCTGTTAGGGACTGTGGCCCCCAAAATCTGTGATTGTTCTGGAGAGCTGCTGCTGGGGGGACTTTGGATTCCTGCAGCATCTCCCAGCACTGGCAGGGCTCTGCAAATGCACATCGCTGCTCTTTCATCTCAATATTCCCTCTCCAGTTTAGATCCTTAAAGTTCTCCCTTTTTGCAGGGCTCCTCAGATATTCTCAGCTTCTTTTCACTTCTTATTTTCAAATATATGTGTAGATGTGGACATACTTTGGTCAAGTTCACAGAATGATTTGGGTGGGAAGGCACTCAAAGCATCTCATGTGCAATTAATGGGGAGACAAAGATCAGACTGGAGAAAGAAATGAGGTGGGAACTTGTTGGCAGGAAGGCAGTTCTTTCCCTTCCCCACACACCAGGAGGATTTTTTTTTTGATTGTTTTTTTCTCCAGTGGTTTGTTTCCCTGCCGGTGGCTGCTGAAGCACCTGATAATTTCCCTTTTGTACTGTATCTCAGAAAAAATACCAAAAAAAAAAAAAAAATTCTGGTTTAAACTGTATTTTTTTCCACGGGGAAAAAAAAAAGAAAAGGGAAACATTTCCATTTTGAACTGGCTTTTCCACACAATTTCCACTTTAGAATGGATTTTCCCACCAAAACAAGGAAAGAAAAATCCATTTTAAATATGATTTTTTTTCACAAAAAAATAGCCAAAACCCCACCACCAAAACTATTTTAAACAGATTTTTCCAAAATTTCTATTTTAAAAGGCATTTTCCAGGAATGTGCATTTTAAACTGGATGTTCTCACCAAAAATATGGAAAAAAAAAAACAAACCAGCAAACTGATTAATTTTTTTTTTTTTAAACTGATTTCTCCACTTCTCCCATTTGACACTGGAGAGTGGGACAGAGCTGGGAGGGCTCTGGGAGCCCCGGGTGACAGCTGGACCCCGCTGCCAGCACATCACACCCACGGAGCTCCCCAGGAACGCGCTGCTGCCGTGGCGGGGCTGCCAAGGGAGCTAAGGAGCAGCAGGGACGTTCATGGGTGATGCAGAGAGGCATCGTTTCCCAGTGGGAACAAACCAACCCTTTCTCTGAAATGTGAGCACCAGCACACACCTCCCTGGGTCCTCCTGGGAATCCAGGATGTGCTGGGCCATAACCCCACGTGAAAAAGTTGGGAAAGAACTCAACTGGGAGTGCAAATGTGGCAGCAGCGTGAAGGGAGCCATGGGGATGGCTGACAGTGGCATCCAGAGTGCTCTCCCTGCGGGGATGGTTCCCCGAGCACCCCAAGCTTCAGGATGTGCTGTTCTGTTCTGCTGGGGTTTGGGGGGATGATTCCCTGAGCACCCCGAGCGGGATGTTCAGGAAGTGCTGTCCTGTTCTGCTGGGGTTTGGGGGGATGATTCCCCGACGGGATGTTCAGGAACAGCTGTTCTGTTCTGCTGGGGTTTGCAGAGTTAATTCCCTGAGCACCCCGAGCGGGGTGTTCAGGAAGTGCTGTTCTGTTCTGTTCTGCTGGGGTTTGCGGTGTCCCCGCCACCGGGCGGGTCCTGGCCCGGCCCTGCCCTGGTTTTTGTCAGCGGGAGCGGCCGGGTGAGCTCCCCCTGGGCAGGGGAGATAAACTGCAGGAGAATCGCCCAGCTCTGCTCCGCTGCCCCTCACAGGCACGGCGGGTTTGTCCTCTGAGGTGCCCCAAAGGCACAGGCTGCCTGCTTTTCCTTCAGATGCTGAGAATATCCCACATTTTACCCCCACCAGAGAGTTCTTCCAGTTCTCTCACACCTCTTTCTGTGGCCTTTGGCCCAAATTCCTGAGAGCTAAGCCGTGATTTCCCCTGTGAGGAACTCACATTTCTGCAGCCATGCTAAATTTGAATTTGCTTTCTCAGCAAAATCTTATAAATGGGAGATTTATAATGTTCTTGTACCTGAACAGGACACCCAGAGCTGCTCTGAGCCCCTGCACACATTGAATCAGAGGAATCCCACGCTGAGCTGCTCTCCCCGTGTTAATCAAGATAACCAGTCCCAGCATCGATGCAGACACTGAGGTTTGGGAAGATCAGTTCTGGGAGCCCCGGTTTAGCAGCATGTGGAAGGAAAACCTCGTGCTGGAGGTGTTAATTGTCACCTTGTGCTGATGAAAGGGCAGCAGTGTGGACAAGGGAGGAAAGCAACAAGAATTACAGGTTTATAGCATGTTCCAATGTTAGAGGGTGGAAGCAGGGTGCTTTGTTACCCTGAAGAGATGAAAGAAGGGATTTTAAGGGAGCAGGGATTTAACAACACTCACTTCGTGGAAAATCAGTGGGTTCAGGTGAGCTCAGGATTAGCAGAGCTCTGCCACATGAATTCCACGGGAATGGAATAGTCCTGGAGCCACCTGAGAGCTGGAGCCGCCTGGGAGAACACCAAAGGCACTGCCAGGAGGTCACCAGTGTGCAGCCCACAGACACCTCCTTCCATCTCCTCTCCTGAAGAAGCTTCTAGAAGAGAACTTTTAAGACCTGCTGAAGCATTCTGAGATACCCCAGCTGTGGTTCTAGGGGAGAAAAGCAAAATATCAGCTGCCAATGTAAGAGCTGGAAGTGTTTCCTACTCTGCTGTCTGCTTTTCTGGTGCTGGGAACAGAAACTGTGCAAAGCACGTGAGGAAGGCAGTGGAAAAGGATGAGGAGTTGATAAAAGTATGCAGATTTCTAAGAAGAAAACTGTCATATATATATATATATAAAATGTCCTGTCAAAATATACAGAAAGTTTGCAAAACAGAGCCTTATAGAAAAGCTGAAAACTGTCTCCTGGGACAGTTTCCAGAGGGCAAGCTATAATTATGAGGTACTCCCTCAAATATTGTACCTCATTTCAGGAAGTTCTTCCTGATGAACTATCTCAGGAGCCAAAACAGCAGCTGACAGAAGCTTTCAAGGACCCATCTCATTTGGGAGGAGTTGGACCTCATGCCAAACTCAATGGTTACATCTGGAGTAAGACCAAGAGCTTGGAAAGCTCCAGTACAACCCAGCAGAAGATTGGGGTGTTCCCTGCCTTAGTGGCTTGAGAAATCCAGCTGACAACCCAGTGAAACCCCACAGACAGGAGATCATCATCCTCAGCAGGCCCCTGCCCTTCTCTCCTGAAAAGAATTCCATTTTATACAAGCAAATGCTCCCAGTTGCTCCTCCCCAAGCTTCCCTAGTGAGGGATACCTCAAACCCAGGATGGGAAGCTCACAGAGCAGGGATTCCCTGCAGACAGAAATGTTACAGGTACCTCAAACCCAGGATGGGAAGCTCACAGAGCAGGGATTCCTTGCAGACAGAAATGTTACAGGTACATCAGACCCAGGATGGGAAGCTCACAGAGCAGGGATTCCCTGCAGACAGAAATGTTACAGGTACCTCAAACCCAGGATGGGACACTCACAGAGCAGGAATTCCCTGCAGACAGAAATGTTACAGGTACCTCAAACCCAGGATGGGAAGCTCACAGAGCAGGAATTCCCTGCAGACAGAAATGTTACAGGTACCTCAGACCCAGGATGGGAAGCTCACAGAGCCACCACAAGCAAACATCACAGAGCAGGAATTCCCTGCAGACAGAAATGTCACAGGTACCTGGAACCCAGTTTGGGACACTCCCAGAGCCACCACCAGCAAACATCCCAGAGCAGGAATTCCCTGCAGACAGCAATGTTACAGCAAGGTCGGTCTGGCTCTGTAACATTTGGATTGCCCTAAGAAACCCGTAGGAGGTGTCCCAGAGCAGGGTTTGTGTAATACCAAAGCAGTCAGATCATTCCAAGCCCTTGTCACTGTTGTCACCATGCCTTCAGCACACAGAGTGCCATGTCCTGCGCTGTGGGAGCAATCCAGCTGATCATATGAGGGCAAATTTATTCTACAAACCTCCTTTTTCTGACTGAAAGAAATAAAAAAAAAGTCTTAAAAAGCAAATTACTTTTTTTCAGGAATGACTTAATTTAAGGAAATGAGCATTTTGCCACAAATGTGACAAAGAGAGAGCAGAGTTTTTTGGAAGGGGCCATAATTCACCTGCCTGCTTCCCATCTCCTTTTTATCCCTAGGGAGATTCCAGCATGAGCAGCTCAGCACCCACAGCTGTACAAAGCAGGGTGAGATAATCCACATTTAAAGCTCCTTTCAGGTGTGCTGGCCACGTCACCACTGAGAAAACTGCAGGAAACCCCAACTGAAAGAATTATTGTGATTTAATTGCTGCACTGATACAACTTTAACTCAAACTTCCATGGTGTAACTTCTGATTTAACATCTCAGTCTGCACAGAAAACTCTTATTCCAGGGTGATTATCTCCATCCTTCACAGGGCAGGCACTTCCTATTAAATGATGTGGGAAAAGTGCCCCCAAGATTTGCATGACCTGCTTGAATCATCCTGAGAGAGAGAAAAAAAATAAATTCTGAAGTTCAGTGTAATTTTTGGCTTGTAGCAAACAGCTTTAAGCATTTTTGTTTTCTTCAATTATCCGTGTGCTGCTGTCTCCCTGCTGACGTTTCCTGTAGGATTGTGGGAGCACGTGGCCTCTCCTTGTATTTTCAGCTGTTAAATGCACTCCAACATTCAGCAGTAAATGCAGATGAACTTTTGGACATTTATGTCAAGAATTTCCACCAAAGAGAGAATTGTTCCTTTCATGGCACAGGATTCTGCTGCAGCCAGTTCCATTAAATATTTCCCTCATTTTACTTACACATTTCTCTCTTTTAGTGCCAGTTACAGCTCAAGGACAAATGCTGACACTTTTTGCATAAAGAAGATTTCACACTTGGTTTGCTTTAGCTTAGTTGTGAATGTAATCAGACTTTAAAAAATTCCTTTTGATTGTTTCTCCTGAAATCATGTGGCAATAACCTAAAGGAGCACAGCAATTTTAAAGGCCTGTATTTTATTTTAAAGTAATTTAATACTTTTAAATGAAATTACGTGGAGCCTAAACAAACAAACCAAAAAAAGGGAGGAAAAAAATATCAAGGAACAAGGAGTTTTCTCTCCAGGATCCCTTTATGGTCTGAGGCTGTTGCAGTGGGAAGGCCCTAAAAGGTTCCTCTGAGGGGACACCAAAAGAAGCAGGACTCCTGAATTCCCTGAACAAGCCCAGAAAAGCACAGGATAGTTACAGAGGGGAAAACACACCAGGATGTAAGAGACCCATCCCAGTGTTCCACCTGGGAGACTTTGGTCCCTGCAGGTGTCCTGGTACCTGCTAACAACCATTCATTCCTGTCAGCTCTAAAATTCCATTCCTTTTGCTCCTTTGTATGACAGTTACAGAAGCAAAAGAGAAAAAACAGCTTATGTCATTTAAAAATATATACAGAAAGTTGACAAAACAGAGCCTTATAAAAAGACTGTAAAATTGAGGTTTTTTGTTCTTGAAATGGCACCTGGTGTGGACAGTGAAATATAAATGAAGGAAAGAAGAGTTAACCCACTGAAAATTTTATTTTATTTCCCTCTACTGACACTATTTAGTGCCAACATTTAAAAAGCCTCTTGCAAGGAAGTTTTCCTTTAAAAATCCTCCATGGGAGCCTCTTTGTTATGGAGATGCCTTTTATGAGGAAAGGAGTCCTCAGCTCTCCATCCTCCCTGGAGCTGGGAAATAACAGCCAGGGCAGCTCTTCAAATGAGAACAGGGACAAAAGGATCCCTGCCCCTCCTCAAGCCTTTCTTACACATCCAAAAATCCACTGTGCTTTTCCTCAGGTGAAATAGTGTGGAAGGAGGAACCTGGCAATCCAGAAATGCTGGCTGGAGGGAAGGGAAAGGACAGGAATCTGCTCACACGCAGCTTGAAACACCCTCATTCCAAATGTGGTGAATAATGTATTTTATTAAACTATATTTATAGTTATCATTTATATTTATAATTTATATTCATAGTTTATTTATATTTGTGTTGTAGTTATAATTTATATTTGGATTTATGTTTAAATTTAAAATTTTATTAATGTTTATATATATTTATGTCTACCACTCCCATCCCAGAGCAGCCCTGTGACTCTCCCCAGCCACAAACAAACACACACACACACACCCCAACATCTCCTGTGTTTTTAACAGCAAGGCTCTGGTACACAACTTCCTGCAGGAAACAGTGGCAGCAGAGCACAGGAAACCCCAGCACTATGAGAACTTAACTCCCTGCAAGGCCTGACACAGAACACCACAAAGCTCCCCATGCCATGATAAAGGGCATCTCCAGCTTGCAGATTCCCCTCACAAACCTTTATGTGGATTTATTCATCCTAAACTCGGCTTAACTCCTGCACCCCAGAAAAGCCCACCTGGGAACCAAACTCTTGCAGGTTGGGATGAGGCAGGAATAGCTGCAATGTCACCCTGTCACATCCACAGAAGGCGTGGCACAGCCTGCAGCACTTGGAAGCAAATTCAGCCATCTGAAGTCCAAACTTTGCTTTAGAGATGTCTCTTGGTCTTTAATAACCACCAGGGAGATGGAATGACATGCAAAATTCAACTGAGAGGTAAAAGGAAAAAGGAGGGGGAAAAAAAGTGTTTCATTACTCAGTTTGGGATTGTTGGGAGGGATTTTACATCTGCTGTCAAAGAAGGGAATGGCAACTTTTCAGAGGCACTGGAAAGCAGTCTTTGTCCTTTGCACTTCACTGCTCACCATCTGCTGAGTTCAGCGGCATCATGCTGAAATCAGAAGTTTTTGTTAAAGAGAGAACAAAGTTATTATTTAATAAATCTTCCAGCAAGTTTTGGATACTGGAACTTGGAGTTTTGAAACCATTGCAGCTCTATTTTAGCACAGATGTAAAAATGGCCTTGCTCACTTTCAACCATCCTTAACCACGTTAAGCAGTTCCTACTTCAGTGCTCAGAAACATCTGTCCCTGAAAGCCCTGTGTGGTAAATATATCATACAGAAATCTAGTATTTATGGGTTTTAACTGATTTCTTGGCTGGAGATGCTGAATACAGAGGTTGCAAGAGATCTCTGGCTCTAGCAGGCTGACGAGTGGAGCTGCTGTGACCAGAGACTTCCTGGTGGGTGGTGGGGAAGTGAGAACACAGAGAAGGCTGAGGAGGAGATGGAGGTGCACAGCTCAGAACAGTGGAAACCACACCCCTGCGTCATCAGAGCAGGCCAGCTGCAGCTCGTGAGCAGGGAAACAGGAAATCCAGCAGCCTGCTGTCCCTCCTCAGGACACCACTTGGTGGTTGGACTTGGTGATCTCTTCCAGCTCGGAGCTCTTCCATCCTGTGATTGTTTTCTTGATGTGTTGGGAGAGACTGAAGTGGCTTGTGCATTGGACATTGCTAAAATCATCAATCCATCAATCAATATCAGTCATTTTGGCCACAAACAAACTTTGGTAGCAAACTGCAAAGGAGCTGCTGTCCATGTGTGACCCCCAGAGCCACCCTCCCCAACACCCCTACTAGCAGGAACGTTGGGTTTGGAGCCTGGGATCAGACAGAGGTGGCACTTCTGTCCAGTTATGCCAGGTCTGGGAGGAAGGAGGGATCCAGGAGGGTGTTGGGAGAGAGCTGTGATGCTGCCAGCTCACACATTCAGGGAGCAAGTTACCATGTGCAGAGGAGCACAGCCCAGCTCAGGCTACAAACTGATAAGGGAGAGTTATCAGCTCTGAACAGGGCTCTGCCTCTTTGTCCCTGCCCAAGGGAACTCATGGGGTAACTGCCTGCCCTGGGATATGGGGACATTCACAGGTAGCCCCAAGGTGTTCAGTGGGCCAGAATGGGCCGACCTGTGCTGGTATCAAAGGCAGCCCCATCATCTTTGAAGGTGTCAGAGTCCCCAGGTGTCCCATGACCCACAAGATTCCATCATCAGGGTGAAATTCCCCACTCCAGGTGAGGCACCTGGGGCTTCCCACTGAGCCTGAGTGAACATAAACCCACATTTTGTGTTCTGTGCATCTCTCCCACCGCTTCTTCGAGATTTCCCCTCATCCCCTGGTGGATCCACTCTGTGACCACCAACAGACACTGAGATTGCAACCACCAAGTCTCATCACAACACCTGTGGGTGGTGAGATCTTCCTCCTTATCCTTTCCCTCTCTTTTTCCTTAAATCACATTTTCTTAAGTGTTACTTTTATGCTTTCATATTGTCATATTACTGTAGATAGTAACAGCCAAAATGGCCACATGGCTGTTTTCCTCTGCAACCAAATTGCTCTAAATTAAGCCCTTCATATATTACCTACATATATAATTATTAGACCCTACATACTTTTTTTTTTCCCCCTCAAACACCAATTTTACCCCTGGCTTTCTAGAGTGGGTTGTACCACACATAGAGGACACAAACCCAGTGGAGTTTGCAGCAAGCTACAATTGACAGCAGCTGGCTAACCAGCAATGACACCAGTTATGATTTTCCCTGGTCACAACCTCCTCAGAGAGGGAATGTTTCAGGCTGGAGAAACAGCACCAGGATCTCCAGGCGTTGATGGGCTTGGGTTGATGATAACTGACTGTTACCTGGAACAGGAAGGTACCTGGAAGTCAGAGGGGTGGAAAGGTCTGGGAGAGATGCACAGCTCCTCTCACTGTGGTGCTTCATGGTTTCCCCAGGGCTGTGTTGAACACATGTGGAGGAGATGCAGCAAAAGGACTCTGAATGTGACACGGAGCCTGTGGTGTGCAGCCAGGATGTTTGGGCTGAGGATGGTCACAGTGAGTGACAGCCTGGGGTGGGGGGCCATCGCCACCTCTGCTGGGTGTAGCAGAATCCCTGACAAGGCCTTAGTCACATTCCCAGGATCATTTGGGATGGAAAACACCTCTAACATCATCCAGTCCAATTGGGACTGAGCCCACCTTGTCCCCAGCCCAGAGCACTGAGTGTCATGTCCAGGCCTTCCTTGGCCACCTCCAGGGATGGGCACTCCAAAGCTCCCTGGGCAGCCCCTGCCAAGGCTGAGCACCCTCTCCATGGGAAATTCCTGCTGATTCCACCCTGAGGCTGCCCTGGCCCAGCCTGAGGCCGTTCCCTCTCCTCCTGTCCCTGTTCCCTGGAGCACAGCCTGACCCCCCCGGCTGTCCCCTCCTGGCAGGGACTTCTGCAGAGCCACAAGGGCCCCCTGAGCCTCCTCTGCTCCAGGCTCCAGCGCCTTCCCAGCTCCCTCAGCCCCTCCTGGGGCTCCAGACCCTTCCCAGCTCCCTCAGCCCCTCGTGGCTCTCCAGACCCTTCCCAGCTCCCTCAGCCCCTCGTGGCTCTCCAGACCCTTCCCAGCTCCCTCAGCCCCTCGTGGCTCTCCAGACCCTTCCCAGCTCCCTCAGCCCCTCCTGGTTCCCCAGACCCTTCCCAGCTCCCTCAGTCCCTCCTGGTTCCCCAGACCCTTCCCAGCTCCCTCAGTCCCTCCTGGTTCCCCAGACCCTTCCCAGCTCCCCCAGTCCCTCCTGGCTCTCCAGCCCCTTCCCAGCTCCCTCAGCCCCTCCCCACACCACGGGCTCTGTCAGCCCTTCCTGAGCTCCAGCAGGTCTCAGGGCCCAGGCTCCCATCCCTAAGGAGTGGCACAGGGTGGGTGAATGCAGCCCCAGCACAGCCCTGCCCCTGGAGGCACAGCACTCCATCCACACAGACCCACAGGGTGAGGGGCCACGGCTGAAGTGACAATGGCACTATGTCCCCTGCCACTTGTCAGCGTGCGTGAGCTGCAATCAAAGTGCCTTTGTACGGACACAGCAGGGACCAAGAAAAATGGCAGAGACACTGGCAATTGAGCTGGGCACTGCCGAGGTCAGGGCGGGTTTAATCACAGCAGAGTCTTCATCAGGGAGTTTGGTTCTCACCTCCTTTTCCTCTTCCCCTTCTTTTTGGGAGAGTCAGGCCAGGGAAGGCCCCGGGCCGTCAGGAAGGCGGCAGCATTGTGACAGATGTAGTAAGCGTTGAGCATGACAGCTGGGTCGAAGAGATCCCCTGCTATTATTTCACCCTTGGCAACCTTCTTGGAGCTTTTGGGTTTGCCATCTTTTTTGCCTTTATCATCTTTTTTGCCTTTGCCAGCCTTTTTGCCTTTGCCTGCCTGCAGAGAGAAAACAACCACAAACCCACTCAGTACTGGGTCTTTGTTGTCTCACTTTTGGCTAGAGGACTCCAGGCTGAGAGATGGAGAGAGCTGGGGGTGCTCTCCTGGAGAAGGGAAGGCTCCAGGGAGAGCTTCCAGCACATTCCAGGGCCTGCAGGGGCTCCAGGAGAGCTGCAGAGGGACTGGGGACAAGGCCTGCAGGGACAGCACCCAGGGAATGGCTCCCACTGCCAGAGGGCAGGCATGGAAGGGATCTTGGCAATGAGGAATTCCTGGCTGGGCTGGGATTGCCAGAGCAGCTGGGGCTGTCCTGGATCCCTGCAGTGTCCCAGGCCAGGCTGGACACTGGGGCTGGAGCAGCCTGGGACAGGGGGAGGTGGTTGGAAGGAGATGATCTTTAAGGTCCTTCCAGCCCAAACCATTCCATGACTCCAAGACAGCCCAGAGCAGCTGGTTTGCTCTTTTCAGTCCAGCCTCACAGAGCCCCTCACCCAGACCCCAGCACTTTGTGGTGTTTTATGTAAGGACTCACAAGCACTGACACACCTTTCACCCAGTCCCTGTTTGCTCTGCAGGCTCTGAGAACCTCTAAAGCCATCAAAGACTGAGCTGATCCCGCCCCCTGTGCTTCCATCTGGCTAAAAAAAGGTTTGTGCCCAATGGAACCAAACATTCCCTTCCACTGATTGCTTTTTTTCATTGCCACATGCGGATGCAGTCCTGAAGGAACTTGGCCTGTGTTCCTCCATTGCTGTGTGCCTGCTTGGATCTGAGCCCAGGAAGGCAGGACTCCCTGCCCAGCTCCCAGGGGTCTGGGATGGAGCTGCCCTCCCACCACTGCTGGTTACACAAATCCAAACCCACACAGGTCATGTATTTTCCACGTTATAGCTTCTAAAAGCTCCTCTCACAGCTCAGCACTACTCAGTGCAAAAGACACAAACATTCGTGCTCTGAGGTGTGAGGACAGAGTAAAGGGCACAATCCTCAGAATCAGCTGGAACCAAAACGTGAAAGAATATGAACAGCTAAAGAAAAAATTTTTAAAATAATCAAATTTTCTACCTAAAACACACGGACCCTCTATTACACAAGCAAAACACAGAGAAAATAAGAATGTAAAGTGCAGCTGCTGGCTGATTATTTGCAGAATGAAACTACTTGAGCTCAGGCATATGTTTGAGATGGCACAAGCCTCTTTCACAGACCGTAACTGGACAGAATTTGTGGAATACTTCACATGCTGGAATGCTGTCCCCTTCACAGGGACAGGCTTGTGCCTGATTTTGCAGCCAGCCAGGGACCTGAGTCCCATTCCTTGTTTGCCCAGGGTCTCCGGTGGTTTTTGTGAGCACTTGTAGGCTCCTGGTAGGAATTCAGCCTATAACTGATCTTTCCAAACATAAAAGATGCTGACAGGCTTTACATGCCATGTACAAAATTTTATAGCCTGCAGCCGAGAACAAAAAAAAGCTAAAAATCAGAATTAGGCTTATACTTGTACACAGCTCAGTTCTGTCCTGCAGCTGTGGGAAGGAACCTTTTGGATATTAACCCTTTTCCTTAAAAAGGTGTTATCAACTCTTCTGAAGGATCAAAGGTGTTTTACCATGGTTGTGTCTTTTTATGGAGCAGCCAGGAGTTCACATCACTGGAGATGGACCCTGCAACACAAAATTACATCAGTTAGTTACACAGTGTAAAGCACCTGTGTCTGTGTCACTCCCCACGAAACTTTGAAGAGAAAAAGGGAAAAAATAGTCCCTTACAAAACCAGGGTCATCCCTAAAAGCTGGGACTCACCTGTGAAATCAGAAACCTGCTGACTGTCCAACTCCAGGACTCTGAGCTTTTCAGCAAAGCCCTCGAGGTTTACAATCACAGAATCCTGGACAAGACCTCCCAGACCAAGTCCAGCCCTTCCCCAGACACTGACCCCAAGTGTCCCCAAGTGTCCCCAGGTGTCCCCAAGTGCCACTTCCCCCCCTCCAGGCACGGGGGCTCCATCCAGCCCTGCAGCTGAGCGAGGGCTGGACGGCTCTTTTAGGGAAGGAATTTTCCCGATATCCAGTCTAAACCTCTGGCACAACTTGAGGCTGTTTCCTCTTGTTCTGTCCCTGTCCCCTGGGAGCAGAGCCCGACCCCCATGTAGCTGCACCCTCCTGTCAGCGAGTTGTAGCGAGCGAGCAGCTCCCTTCAGACCCTCCTTTTCCCCCCCTGCCCCGGCCCACCTCCCTTCGCCACCGGCCCGTGTAGAAAAGGCACAATCTCACCGTCCTGTCCTCGCAGCTCTGCAGAGACCCCGGCCCCGCTCCCCCCGCTCGGCCGCCATGGCGGCCCCACCCTCCCCTCAGCGTCGCGTTGCCTTAGCGACCAGGGGGCGGGGTCTGGTGCTGATTGACACCCCCGTGTCCAATCCGCTGCTGATGCACCTGCCCGTTGCCCAATCAGCTGCCGGGGGGCGCTTCCCGCCACGGCGGTGGTCAGGGGGAAAAGGGCGGGAAAAGCCGTGAGGGGCCTGAGGGGAGCGGCCGCCGCCATCCCCGCCCCTGTCCCGGCCTCAGCCGAAACCCCCAGAAATGTCTCAAGGAGGCCAGAAAACCCCCACCACAACAACCTGGAGCCGAGAGGAGGAGGGGAGCAAGTCGCGCTTTCCAAAGGTCTTGGAAAGATTGGCGTTTTGTGGACTGTCAGTGGAATATTCGCGTTATTGCTGCCTGACATGGGGGTTTCTGTTTAAATACCTGAGTCAGCCTCCTTCATCATAAAAATATTTAAAAAACAAGCTCTGCTTTGCCCCCTCGCAGAGCCACAGCTCCGGGCAGCAGGCCCTGAAAATGACGGGTAATTGAGGTTGGATATTTCCAATAAATCCCCATAAACGGAGGCCTAAGACGCAGGGAATCGATGGAGGTGGAGGGGGCTGAGGGGGGGATGGGACGTGAAGGGTTCATTTTGTTCTCTGCACCTTTTTTAGACACAACAATTTTATCCAAGGGTAGAAATGCTTCTAAATGTGGGATGATTTTTAAATTGGGGAAAAAATATGGGAGAGAGGAGTCTGTCCTGCATCCCTCAGCACCAGATTTTCACTTGCAAAGCACTAAAAAAAATAACCACAAGTGAAAAATATCAATAGGGGCTGAATTGCCTCATAGAAAAAAAAACTACCTCATAATTGCAGTATTTCCAAACTCTACCAAACACATCAGTGAGTCTGCCTGGATCATGTTTTATTTTTACCTTTAACATTAACCTCTCTAAATGTGCTCTCTGCTGCATAAGTAAATTTCCTTCCTTCTTGCCTAATAAAAAGACTTGGTAGTGTAGCTCAGGGAAAAAGTCTGCAGATTTGGGAGTAAAATTCTCTTGAATGAGCCTTGGATAATGAAAGAAAACTTGAAAAAAAATTATTTCCACTCTATTTAGGGAAATTCTGTGTCATCTGTATTAACAAACCACACGGCATAAACAGAAAAGAAACAATCATAATTACACTAATTATCTCATTTTAGCACAGACAACTGTCAGGAGGCCACATTGTAATTATTGAGGCAAAAGGAAGGCACAGAGCACTGAAATGTTCAATCAAGGAGACAAAAATGATCCTGTGCAGTCAAATGTTGTGTTCTGTGGCAGAGCTTGGACCTGGCTGCAGAACAAGCTGCTGTTTACACATGCAAGGCTTTGATAAATAATTGAGGGAGGCTTCTCAGACTCCAGACTATAATAAGCCTGACCTCATATAGCCACTTCTGCGGTTACAAGTGGATAAATACAGAGTCAGCCAGGACATCTCTCTGTTGTTATTTTTAGGGAAATATTCACAGGAGAAAAAGGAGTGATTTTTTTAACACTGCCAGACTGAATGGATAAAGGCTAATTCCCCCCCCCACCACCACCACCCTTTTTTTATCACTCTCTCCTTTTCTCAACTCTGAAAGGAACTTTGTATCTTTGTAGCCTTTTACCCTTCACTGAAATTTGCATTAAATTCACCAAACAGCTCCGAAGTTGCTTAGAGAAATTAATAACTCAGTTCTGTATGCTTTCTATCCCTAGGAAACAGCAAGAATCTTCAAGAAAACAGGAGAATCTGTGCTGAGGTGCTGAAGAAAAGGTCTTGCCCACAGCAGAACTTCCAGCAACCACCTGTAGGGTGAAAACAAAGCAAAACAAAAGTTCTTTATTGCAATTACAGCAGGAACTGGGAGCACTGGAGGGTTCCTGGAACCAACAGTCCTGCTGGGGAGAGATAACAGATGTTCCTCCAGCTGTGCAGAAACCACCCAAAACTTCGTTCTGAAAGTGCCTTGCTGAGCATATAAAATGATAATTCCTTAATTGCTGGCCCCCAGCTCTTCTGAGAATGTTTCATCAGGAGAAAATCCTCATTGTGAAGCAAAAAATATCTGAAACTGCTGCTTGCTTGCCAGGCTGGGACATGCATATTTCAAATAAAGGCACAGCCTCTCCCTAAGCCACTTTTCTAGGCAGAGGTTCAGGTTTTCTGAGGAGATCTCTCTCTGGGAAGCAGAAGATTTGGTGGTGATGGTGTGAACGAATTGTAATCCAGGAAAAGTTTGTACCACCCCCCCACCACCCAGACATTCAGGTAAGAATTTGTGCTTCTAATCTCTCTCAGTAAAAATAACAGGCACTGAAAAGCACAATTTAAATATAAAATACAGGAAAATGCACATTGGGTATGCACTGGTTATTTTTTTTTCAACATATTGTGGAGAAAAAAGACACCTCGGGGAAAATAAAGGGCTTGAGCCAAGGGCTCTTCTAAGTTTTTTAGTAATTCATTCAACTTCTCCTTGAGTGGAGATGGGCAGGGGTAAGGGCTAAATTTGGGGGATGTTTTTATCCTTAAAAAGAATAAAAAAGAAGCAATTTAAATTAAGACACAGGAAGAAAAAGCTTAAATAAAGAGGTTTCCTCCAAAAGTTGGTTTATTTTGAACAAAAACGTATTTTAAAAGGCTTTAAAAGGCTTAATGCCATTTCCACGAACAAGGCCTTGGACAAACCCCATGAAGGAAACATTGCCAAGCTAATTAATTATTTAAGCAATTAGCACAAACCCTGCCATAACAAACACTTGTTTATTTAGGGCTTCCTTGCCCTGTACGAACACACGATGCTTTGACAAATGCCACCCTCATGCAACGCAGCTTTACCCAAGCGTAGTGTTCATGATTTAATTTAAGTATTAAGTTATTAAATTGACAGAAAGTTTACAGCTCCACATCCTATTCATTCTGAAAGTTACGGACCACAGAATCCACTCTTTTCCTCATAAATTATTCACAAAAGCACCTTCCCTCCCCGCCCTAAGACCAGGCACGGACATTCCCCCAAACAAGCAAAAATGGGTGTCAAACTCGGGTTATTGAAGTGGTATTTGCTGTCCCCTCAGGGCTGGAAGGGCTGCAGAGGATGTGAGTCCCAGTGGCACTCAGGGAGGAGAGAGAAGGGATCTCCGGGCTGCTCAGCCGGACCTGCACAGCACAGGGTGTGCAGTCAAGGTGAGCGGGGATGGGGGAAAGCAGAGGTGCAGCGGTGACGGGTGGGTGTCCAGGGGACGTGCAGGACCTGGTGAGGTGGCACAGCACTCTGAGCTGGGCTGTGCCAGCCCGGGGACAACACGGAATGCTGTCTCCATCCCAAGCCAGCCGGTGTTCCTGGCACCCCGGGCTGGCAGGGTGCTGTGGGGAGCAGGTCAGCAGCCAGAACAGACCCAAACAAAGGAGCGTGCGGCGTGCAGGAGGGAGGGAATTCCAGCTGGGAATCCTCACCCCCAGCCCACACGGAGACACACCCGGGCTCTGAGATCACTCTGCAACCCGCGCCTCACGGACTCCAAGAAGTCACAGGATGACCTCCAAAAAGAGGCGTCTGCTGGGCACACGGAGACCTGATCTCTGTGGAAAGTTGAAATTTCTTTCCCGCGCTGTGCTAAAACGCCCCAGACCCACCCCAGCCCCGGCTCTGCGGCGGGAGGAGCGGGGCAGCGGAGGCGGGGCTGTCACTGGCAGTGCAGCAGCTCTTCCCAGCGGATGGGCTGCGAAAACACCTCCCGCTCCAGCCACAGCTCGTAGGAGTAGTGGAAGTCCTCGGGCAGCTCCAGGCGCTGGCCCAGCACGCTCTGCAGGCAGTTGTCCACCGGGGCGAACTCCGAGTCCTGCGGCTTGTCGTACCTGCGGCTGTTGAAGGCTTCGATGTTGGCCCTCAGCGTGCATTCCTCAGCCTGGAAATCCCACGGCCTGGCGTCGATGTCTGCAGGGCAGGAGGAGCGACACAAAATAGCGTGGGAAGGAAACACCGCTCTGACAAGGTTTGAGCAACAGAAAGGCTGCAGGTTTCACGTGAATTAACCAGTCACTCTTAATTATTATTACTCCTAACCAAATCCCGTTATGTGTGCATTTTCACTTAAGATATCCATAAAAATATAATTATTCCTGCATTAAGAACTATTTAGGATATCCCATAAAAATGTAATTATTCCTGCATTAAGGACTCTCTATAATTACGGAGCCCTGCTTTTTTCACAAAGACCCCACCACTTTTACTAAAAACCTCCACTGACCACTGAAGCAGGGGTGAAGATTTAAAACATTTAAAACCCGGTGAGCTTATTAGGAGCTCCTAACCACAAATATTTTAAAATTTGGGCAAATGTCGCTACGAATGGTATTGAAAAGCTGCAATAACCATGACATTATGTCATATGAAAAGAATCCCAGTGTTTTCAAAGCTGGCTTTCCCGAGCTCTAAATCTGACGGTGCAGGATGGTGAAACTTCTGGAAGAAATGCCCAGCAGTGACAACAACTGTAGAGGTTTGGGGCCAAGGCAAGTGGAGCAGTTTGCAGAGGGACGGGGCAGCACTCACCGTTGCCGTAGGCCCAGTCGTCGTTCATGCGGTGCCGCACCTTCTGGTAGATGGCAGACATGGTCTTCATGTTGCTCTTCCTCCACTGGCGCCCCAGGTACTTGGTCTGGATCTTCAGCAGCTTGAGCACGTAGAGCTGCATCATGGCCTGCTTCACCTTCAGAGCCCGCTTCAGGATCGGGGCTGATTTAAACACCACCAGCATCTGCCAGGAAAGCAGCACCTGTCAGTGCAGGGGGCTCGGGGAGCCACACAGACAAACTCTGTCTGGGCTGATGTGGGCACCAACACCTGGGGAGCCACACAAACAAACCCTGTCTGGGCTGATGTGGGCACCAACACCTGGGAGCCACACAAACAAACTCTGTCTGGGCTGATGTGGGCACCAACACCTGGGCCTCGTACACCACAACCCCCAGGAGGGAGAACAGGAGCGCTCAGCACAACCAACACTCTCTGCATGGGGCTGGAGGGTCACAGAAATAATGTTAATTGCAGGAGAAAAAGTATTTCTGCATTTAAGGCTCAATCTGTGAAAGAAAAAAGGGAAGGTGATGAAGAGCAGAAGCTCCAGCACTTCCACAAGGAGCCCTGAGCACATGGCCAGGCTGAACCCGCTGTGCAGAGCCAGGTTCATGCTCCAGGTGAGATGCTGGAGGGTCTCAGGGGGAGGGAACAGCCCCTTACCATTGTCCTCGAGTGTTTCCACTTGGTCAGCTTGTTGAGGATCCTCAGCAAGTTAATGCAGGAGAACAAATTCCTCCAGCAAAACTGGTTGTTGTCTCCAGCTTCCTGCAAGGGGAGAAGTGCAACCCTGACTGCAGCGTTCATCAGCACCACCACAGAGATGTCCTTAGGCAGAAATCTTAATTTTTATTGTCTGCACAAGTCTTATTTCTGAGGGCAGACAAGCAGCAGAGCTTCCTCCTCACTTGGGTTATCATCAGGAGATTCTGGGGAAGACCATTCTGAAACACTCCGATTTTAATCTGCTTTTAATTGAGAGTAGGAGCTAATAATGGGATAAATCGCATTATTCCATCATGGGAAATATATTTTGTGGTAGATTTGTATTCTTTGTTTACAGCCAGAGAGCAAATTTCAGCCTGGTAATCACCACTGCTTTTGGTAACTGTATAAATTAATTCATGCTTAGGGCACACATTTCCAGTAAAAGGAAATCACAGATCAGCACAGATGACAAATAGCAACGCTTGTATCAAGAGGGTGAGACTTTTCTGTAACAAAAACCCCTCCAGCTTAAGTGCTGCTGAGACATTGTTTTAAATATTAGGTAACTGTAAACAGCCCCAGCTCCAGCTTGTGGAAATACTGCCGATGGCACTTCGAGATTTAATTCCACCACTGCAGTAACTTGCTCCATGTTTGAACAGCTCCAAGCACAGGAGAAATGTCCCACAAAAATCCTGTTTGGGGATTAGTGCAAAACAAGGGCTGCTGAATTTATAAACCACTCACAGCCAGCTACAGCCTTCTTAACTCAGGGCAAAAACTCATCCATTCCAGGATCTGGGCACCCTTGGGAGGGGTTTGAAAGCAGATTTACCCAAAAAATCCCACCAGCACAACCCCTTGGATTTTAAGGGCAAGTGCCAGCCAGAATCAGGGAATCACTGAGGTTGGAAAAGAGCTGCAAGGCCACCGAGTCCAAGCTGTGACCAATTCCCACCTTGTCCCCAGCCCAGAGCTCTGAGTGCCACCTCCAGGGATGGGGACTCCAAAGCTCCCTGGGCAGCCCCTGCCAATGCCCCAGAGGCAGCCAGAGGTGGGATGTCACCGGAATGTCACCAGGATGTCACTGAGGTGCTTGTGGATGCTCTCTGGTGCTTTGGGGGTCCCCAGCTGCCGTGCCCCTGCAGTGTCACATTGTGCCCAGGCCTAACTTGCACTCTGTACACCAAGTCATTTCCCCAAAGATCCCAGTGGAATAAGGCAGTGTCTGTTTCTTAGGCTGGTGGATGTGTTTGTCACCAGTCTGATGCTGTCTCTACACATTCAAGGAGGGTCTTTCCATCAGATTTATGGGAGGAGGCAACAGGCCAAAGAGGCTTTAATCCCCCTTCTAAGGGCTGGGTTAAGCCCTTTGCAGACCCCTCTGGAGTGACAGGAGAGAGGAGAGGGGGACTGGCCAGGATTTGAATCCCCCAGCACCTCAGCCACTCCTAATTTACACCAGGTGGGGACAGCAGTTACCCCATAGGCCCCACCTCGGGAGACAGCAGAGCTGGACTGATCCTGTTCTCCAAACACACATCACTGTGCTCAACCCACTGCGAGCAGAATGATCTGTGACATCCTCTGAGAAATGTGTTACACTGGGATGTTAAAATCACTCATCAGAGTGGTAAAAAAAAGCTAAAACAACACATGAAGAGCTGGCTGAAGAAATATAAATACATGCACAAACATATGCCTCGAGTACCAGGGTGTGTCTAATTCCTACTAAATCCTTACTTCCATGGGTGTCCTCCCAAAGATGAACCCTTATGGCAAAATTCAAGTTGGTTTCTGCACATTTTCTAATTAAATTGCTCTTCCTTAAGGATAGCATCTGTGTCTGCTGGAGGAAAGTGAAAGCTGCTGTCCTTGAATGTGACAGCTTTCAAACTGTCCAGACCCTACTGGGAGTATTTTCCCTAAAAACGTTCAGTTTTCTCCTGCAGCCTTAAGGCAGATTGTGAGGATTACACAGGCCGTGAAACCCTCCGTGAAGTGTCACTAGATGTCCCCATCGGCCCAGGATACAGCAGAGTCTGGCAGGGCTGGATGGGGATCCAACCTTCAGCAGCCCGTGGACCTGGGGAAAATCTTTCTCTCAATGATTTTGACCTTTACACACCTAGGGAAAGCAACACAGGCCTCAGACTGCAGCAGCACCGTGAGATCCTCCCTGCCCAGACTGGATTTGCTCAGGATCCTTCTCAGTGATTTAGGGTCTCCATTCCCTGACCATTATTTCCTGTTAACTCCAAAGCTTTCCCCTGTGCTGTCCAAGTCCAGCCTCCTCTGCACTTGAATTATTGCATTTATGACCCTGCCAGCATTATCATCCTGTCTGCAGCCTGTGTATTTGCCCAGCCCATCCTCTGGAATACTTAAGGCTCCTCTCCATAGGGAATTTGGTTCATTCCTTATACTGGTATCTCACAGAACAGGAGTGCTCAGAGCAACTGAAACCTGGGAGGCAACAGCCTCTGGGTAAATTCTCTTTCAAAGCACAAGAGTCTTGTCTTGTCAGAACAAGAAGAAACAGCCTCAGACTGTGCCAGGGGAGGCTCAGGCTGGACATCAGGAAGAATTCCTCATGGAAAGGGTGGCCAGGCCTTGGCAGGGGCTGCCCAGAGAGGTTTGGAGCTCCCATCCTTGGAGGTGTCCAAGGAATTCCTGGATGTGGCACTCAGGGCTCTGAGCTGGGGACAAGGTGGTATTTGACCAAAGATTGGATTTGATGATCTTGGAGGTCTTTTCCAACCACAACAATCTTGGAATTCTGTGATTCTATTCTGTCAAAGGGAAACCCCTAAACCCAGCCATTTTTATGGGATGCCCAACACCAGCAGTGCCTCTTCCCCACTTCCCCACAGCTGACAGTGACTCAGAATAGTGATGGGAGGGATTTTCAAGCCTGGAGGGGAAAAAAAAATCTAATTTTGGAAAGGCTGGGGGCTACAGGAAAAGAAGACAGAGAACAGAAAACCCAAATCCTTCCCCATGCTGTCCCAAAGAGCAATCCTGGCCACAAAAACCCTTTCTGTGCTGCTTACCAGGCTCTCTGCTGTGAGCTCGGGCAAGTCACAGACCGTGCAGTGTGGATAATCCAGGACAGAGATGCTGCAGAAAACAGGAAAGAAGGGGCTCATTAGCAACCAATTAACATGAGAGAAATTTTTAAGGTGATCTGTATGATCATGCCCAGGAATCTGTAACATTTGTCCTGCTCTGTGCTTGAAAATGCAACAAGTGATTTGGGTGGGGAGCAATGCCATCTCCAGCACGTGGAGCAGCCGTGCTGATGGGGCTCCCTCTGGCACAGACAGCATCCAGAGGGGATCCCAGCCTCAGCCCTGCCCCAGCCCTCAGCTTAATGGAGCACGTCGATGCCTCCTGGCTCCAAAGCTCCATCCTGAGTGCATTAATGAGGACTCAAAGGGTTTGGATCCATTAAGACAGGACAGATGAGTTATTTACATGCATATTTAAAAAGGGGGAAAAAGTAAACAGAATAGATCTGAGTTCACAGGGAGGCTTCTGGTTGGCAGCAAGAAAATTCATGGTGAGTGAGTATTCAGAGTATCATGTTTTTCAAAGGCATCCAGGCCTGTGGAATTTGTAAAAGTAGTCAGTCAAATACACCCAGAACTGGAATTTACACCTCCCTGGCTCAGAGCGTCCAGCTGCACATCCCACCTGACTCACAGGTGCATATCCTGCCTGTGAAACCTCCATCCCAGAGCAGAGGAGGGAGCTGAGTGCTCCTGGGATATGTTTCCTCCTCACTTAAAAAACAGAGCACCAAAAGTGGAAATATTTACAGCAGGAGGCTCAACATATTACTTCCTTATTTTCAATGCGTGCCTCCTCGCACAGACACAACCATACCGTGCAGGAGACAGCCCAGCCTACACACGCAGCTGAAGAGCCACAAAAAGAGCATCAAAAAGGAAGAAAAAGGATCTTTTTATCATTCCAACACCCCTGGGGAGCTCCTCTCCAAACAGAGAAATCCTGCCCTGGTGAGCTGTGAAAGATCTGTGCTGTTTCAGGCCTCTGATCCATGGTGGTCCAGCCAGTGCCCTGCTCACAACAGGGCTGGTGCCTCTCTCAGATTGGCAGTAAAAAAGGCAGTGACAGCTAAGGAAAACCTGAGGGAGTCAGGAGAGCTGAATTACTGCTACAAAAAGTGGGAAAGACCTGGAAGAGCCTATCCCATCTGGCCTTGATGAAGCTGTGGCCCAGAGGTGCCCAGTAGCACTGGATGGCTCCCCAGGAGTCCACGTGAAAATGAAAACTACTTTATTTTAAAGGCTTAGCCTATTTTATTTCAGTACTATTTCAGCAGCCCAATCAGAGATTGGAATCCAGTCATCCTCATCGTGCCAAAGGGATTTGCTCCCTCCACGTATTTCTGTAGTGGACAGGACACCCCAAAGCCTTGTGAGGCCACCTGGGTCCCCCCAGGACATCAGGGCTCCCCAAGCACGAAGCCTTCCTGCCCCATCGTCTGTCCCCCACCAGTGGCTGTACCTGTTTTTGGCAGTGATGTAAGACAAGATATTCTGGTTGAAGAATTTCAGGATCAGCGGGATGCAGTTGGCAAACACCAGGTGTTGGGACACGTACTCAAACTGGAGGAGAGAAGGGAAAGGGGTCAGTGTTGGCTGGGACAGCTGGGAGCACCACCTGGGAAGGGAAACCTCTTCCCAGCCAAAAGCAAAGCACTTGGTTTGCCCCAGCCACCTCACAGACCATTCTGTCCCTGAAGTTTGCTGGGTAAGGTGCAGCTGGAAAATTCCATGTGCCCTAGAGAGGACACACACACTTCAGGGCAGTGCTCTGGGAATAGCTGCACCTCATGGCTTTTCAAAATTATATCTGTGGTAAAACAGTGTGTGGGGAAGAGGGAAGGGGCTGTAGCTATTACATGGGAAAACACAATAAATTGCTATTGCTCTCACACACTAATCCCAGTTCCCTCAGAAAGTTTGCATGGAACAATATCCCTGTTTTCCTACTTGCTTTTAATTCCTCTCTCCCTCAAAGCATTAAATGGTCTTCAAGGTCCCTTCCAACCCAAACCACTCTACAGGTCAATAATACAACAAATCTCTCTCATCCTCTAAAGATACAAACTGCAGCAAAACTCAATCCTATCCCATCCTGCCCTTCCCCATGGCTCTCCATCCACATCTCCAATTTGAGAGGGAAGGAACAGTTTGTTCTCATCTCAGCCTGGTGCCAGCTGTCAGCATTGGCACACCACAGATGACACAGCACCACAGATGACACAGCACTGGGATGTGCTGGTGAGTAACCGACCCCTCCAACCCAAACCATTCCGTGGTTCAGTGATTCCTTCATTTCAGACCTGCTGGAGTTCTCCTGGGGCTCCCTGAGACCACCTTTGTCACAGAAAGAACAAAATCACCCAGATCAGACACAATGAAAAGCAGAATCAGAGGGATGAAACCCTGCAGCTTTCTCCAGGCTCAGCAGCAGGCTGCAATAGCCCTCCTGCCTGGGGGGAAGAAAGGAGAGGAGCTGCTTTGAAGTGAGAAAAATTAACGAAGAGAAGTGGTGGTGGGGGGGAGCAGAACAAATGTAGGATTGTAAAAATGTGGGAGTTGGTTTCATTTTACCCAATCCAATACGTGGATTTATATTTATCCTCAGTTAAATATCAGTGGGTTTTGTAATGCAGAGGGATTTGCAGCGTGCTGAAAGCTTTAACAGAAAAAATTAGAAAACATTAATTGTTTGACTTGCAGAACGAGTGGAGAACTGGGCCACAGCTCATATTAGTCCTTAGGTTTTTTTAACCAAGGAAAGCCCTGGAGTGGGTGCAGTTTGATTGGTGCCATGCAGAATCACATTGGGAAAAAAAATCAGATTGCAACTATGACCCAGATCTCCTGCCTCTGTTGAAACTGGAGCCCCAAGAACCCGATCCTGCCAAAACCAGATTAGGTGACCTCGTGAGGTCCTTCCCAGCACTATTTCTGGGCACTGGAGATGACAGAGCAAAAGAGAGTCTTGCCTAATCCCCTTCCTCTTCCCCCTTCTGCCAGGGAGGCTCGTGCTCTTTCCTAAATTTAACCTGAATGGATATTCCCAGAAGTCTAAAAGCTCCTGCCACGTGAGTAGAAAAGGTGTTGTCAAAGCACAGCGGGGTTATCCCAACCTGAGAGACCCTGTACAAATCCTGCAGCTATGGAAATGTGATTTCAGCTCCTCATGGAAACTCTTCCCAGAAGTCTTCCAGGAGAGGGTTTATCAG
The DNA here is from genome assembly GCF_963513975.1 of Fringilla coelebs. Lineage (NCBI taxonomy): Eukaryota > Metazoa > Chordata > Aves > Passeriformes > Fringillidae > Fringilla > Fringilla coelebs. The sequence goes on along the minus strand of NC_140033.1, from coordinate 941,896 downwards.
GACCTTCAAGCCCAGCTGGGCAATGGCACCCCTTCCTCTAGGCCCACCTGGTAGATGTGGTTCAGCTTGAAGTGCTTGAGGAGCAGCAGCAGCAGCGCCGAGATGCTCTTCACGATGATCTCCTTGTGCCTGTTCACGTCGATGCCCAGCTTCATGCTCTGCAGGACGGTGATGCTGGGGGGAGGGAAAGCAGCACCGTGGCTGTGGCAGCAGGGAGCCCAAGGCACTGTGGAGTTCTTCTTCCTCTAGATGAGCTCGACAAAACCAAGCACCTTCGCTCCCCCCGGGACTCCCATTTCCACCCATCCCACCTGGTGATGCCAAAATGCATTCAAAAAAGGTGGCTTGCCCTCCACCAGGCATCCTGGCGGAGCGGTAGGGAGGACACCTCCTACATGCTGACAAATCATTATGATTTGGGTCAATTAGTAGGATTTTATCATTTTTGCCACTTAGCTTGGAGTGGCTACACTCAAATCATCGCAGCATCACTTCCTTGGCTTTCACAGCTCTGCGCTGGGGCCAGCTGTAATTCACACCTACCCAAACAGATACCCAAATCTGGAGCCCTCCAAACCTATTGGCTCTCCTGCTTGGTGCAAGACTTGGTGGCAAGGCTGGGATGGCCCGTGGCCACCTGGTGAGGGACTTACGGCATCTCTTCAGGCAACACGTCTGCCAGGATATTGATGGAGTCAGTCTTGGCCTTGGAGGTGGGCGCAGCAGCCAGGAGGATCTTCAGCAAAGCGATCTGCAGGAGAAGGCAGGCGTGGGGGGATGGCCCAGGAAAGGGAATTCCTTCCTTCTCCTTCTTTTGCCAAAACTGGACAGCTCCAAGCCAACTCTACAGGGTTTCACCAGGCCACACTCAACCGCTGACAGACAGGACAAGTGTGGGGAGCTCAGCAGCTCTGTTGGATCCTTAACCTAAGGCATCACATGAGCCTGAGCTCTGGCAGGGAGGGTAAAACAGCGCACGGAACACCTGGAGTTTAAATGCACTTAAATCTCTGTCTCTCCCTACAGAGCCCATGTAACCCAATCAGCATCTCAGAATCCTCTGAATCCCTCCTCTTGGACTGTACTTTCCTCCCAACTCTGCCCAGGATTCCCACCAAAATCTCACCATCCAGGTCCTGAACCCCCTCCCATGCTGAGCTCTGCAGCTCCTGGACTGGCACCATTCCCTACTCCAGAGCTCTTCCTTCCTTTCAAGGAACGGGGCTTACCATGTACTGGGGGAGATTGTACAACATTGCTCGATACAACACCTCACAAGGGGTTTCTTGGACTTCCTCTTCTCCCTAGGGCAGAGAGACATTAAAAACAAAGGAAAATGAAGTAAAAATAAGCATGGATTTACACTGACACCTTGGAAGCCTCCCATCTTCTCTCTGGTGATGGGGTGAAGCAACTTTCCTTCTTACCAGAGACATGGGGCACTTCTCTAGCTCCTCCTCATTCTTGATCTGGACATCTGAGATGGAAACGTACTTGTGCTGGCAAAACAGACAGACAGAGGCAGAGCAGTGTCACAGCTGAAGGAGGAAACACGGCCAGCAAGGGTCACAGCAGTACCCCAGTGAGGTGCACAGGTCACAGCAGAGCCACGGGCAACTCATCCCTGAGTGGGACATCCCTGGAGCCCCTCACACCTCCTGCCTTGGGTTACTTCCACCTGCTCCTTCCAGGAGCTCTCTGTAAGGAATTAGAGGGACCATCCCCTCCAAAAGACAACCCAGAGCCTGGATAGGGTCAGGTGGCCTCTGGAGGGGTCTCATTCCCCACAGAGCACAGCAGGAGCTGAGGCTGGCTGTGCTTCCCTCTGGGAACAGCACCAGTTTGGGAATGTATGTCCAACCCAGCTCTGAAAGTCTGTCACCTTCAAAACACACAGCAGGCACTCACCAGGAAGCAGGAATGCTACACCTTGGATAAAGGGAAAGTAAAAATGCTGGAGTGGCTACTTGAGGACTCAGTTTTAAATTTTTTGCCTCAATTCCTGCAAGAAGCTCCAAAAGCTTTTTCTGAGGCACACAACTTTTTACTCCCTGCAGTAACAGTGTTTCAGGGAGGGTGGCCAGGAGGATCCACGTGGTGGATATCCCATGCCATGCATGGAGCCACCATCTCACCTGCTTCAGGGTCTTCACGCTTTCATGGATCGGCCGCGGGAGCCCTATCAGGGTTTCGGTGTCCCTGGGGGAGAGGAAAGAAGGTCAGTACTGGGAAGGAGATCCACGCTCGAACATTTCCATGTCACAACAGGAAAAAGAGGGAGCCTGGAGTCTGCTGAATGCATCCCAGATGGGTCAGGAATTGGGAGAGGTGTTGGCCTGAGCTCCCACCTCCTCCCCATCATGCCTGCACGAGACAGGAGAGACACTGAGGTGGAGAACTGGGGTGCAATCAGATTGAATCAGAATTTGGGTGAAATCAGATGACATCAGAAATAGGGTGGAGCCAGTCTGAGCCCAGCACTGCCCCTACAAATGAATGTACTCTGCTGGGCCTGTCCCAGGATGACTCTGCACCCGCAGCTCGATTTATTCACAAACTGGATAATTTGCTGTGGGCATCAAACTGTCTCAGCTGCCTTTCACATCAAACCAACTCCTGGCTTGGGCCAGCGGTCACTTATTCTGGTCTGGGTCTGATTTTTAATAGAAAGAGGTCCCTGGGGACCAGTGTTTCCAAGAACATGCTTTTCTAGCACTGCTTTCATTGCTCTAGCTCTGGCAAAGCCAGCACTGCCTCATCCTGAGCATGTCTTGAGCTGGGAAAACCTGAGCTTTGTGCACACCTCCCACCATTTAACCCCCACTGATGGAGGCTACAGGGCAGATTTGTGGATGAAACACTCACTGTCCCAGCGTGAATCCAATGAATTTGTTCCTGCTTGCTTCCAGGAAATGCTCGATGTCTTTCTGTCTGATGGAGCAGCAGAGAGACAGAAACAAGGAGAAGGTTGGAAAACAGCCACGTACAAGATCACAACCTCAGACTGATTCCTAGAGATCTCAACAGCAGTGGACAAAAACCACCTTTGCTCTCCCTGGCTAGGGGCAATGAGGACCTAAACCATTTGTATTTGCTGTGCAACTCCACGGGAACGTGCGAGTAAACGGGGAGGAGTTTCTGCAACCAGCACCTTTGTATCCACCTCCTGTGCTCCTCACACACGTCTCCAAGGAGCATCTGCTGGCTCTGAGAGAACAAATGCTGTCTCCACGGTCTGTCAGAGCACACGCTGCTCCGACAGCAAGCTGACATCTTGTCCACCTTGGGCATCTTTCATGGGAACTGCTGGGCAGCTCTGCACTACAAGCAGGACATGAGCTGTGAGCCAAGGCTCTCCTGGACAGAAAGGAATCCAGCTGGATCTCCAGCCAGCAGCCGAGGAAAGCAGCAGCCATTGGATTTCAAAGCTGGGAGCGTTAAGTGACGTGGAGCACCACAGTACCACCATGGAGATCCATGTGGGAAGCCAATTCCTGCTGTGTTTCTGCCAGGAATGCTCTGGACAGACAGACTTAACCCTGTCACTGCTCCCATCTCAAAAATATCTATTTGCTCCTGTGTTTTAAAGATATTGGATTAAATCCAGGCTTGGGAAAAATAGCAAAAAGCCTCACAGGGATCAGAGGGAAAGGTTCTCACCCTCTTTTCCTAACGTTCCCTCATTTCATGTGTGGATAGCTGCCTTAGGAAGGAAAGGCACCAACTCCTTCATCCTTAGATGTTTTTCTTTGCCACTAAAAAAGGCTTCACCTGGCAACACTGGGTCCTACTCACCCCACAAGGTGTCATTACCCAGCTGCCAAGATGATTAGTCAAGGACTTTGTGCTACCAAGATCCACTGGGACCTGGCTGGGAAAGCTGACCCTGCTCCCACAGAGCCCCAGCACAGCCTCCTTCCCAGTACAACCTGGGATATCCAGGATTGCCACTACTGGGCAATAAGGTGGTTTGCCCATTTATTGGTTTGGGCTGGGTTTAACTGAGCTCTTCCCCAGACTTTACACACCGAACATGGCAAGTGGCCAATCCAGAAAGGACCAACAAAAAAGAGAAGTGGAGTCACTTCAGTTCAACCTGCCAGAGGCCAAAACACTTCCCAAAAAACTGCAATGGACTCCAGGACAGGTAGGACTGGGGAGGAGGGCAGTGCCCCCAGGTGGCTTTACCTGACTTTGGGGGCCCAGGGGAGCCCCTTGGGGAAGGACACCCTCTCGATGGGCAGGCGCTGAGCCGGCATGGCGGGGATGAGCGCGTCCCGCTCCACCAGGTCCAGCTCCCCCTCCATGCCGCCGTCCACCTCGTCGTTCTCCTCTTCATCCACCCCTCCTTCGTCGTTCTTGAAGGGATCCCTCTCGTTGTAGATATCCAAACTGTCTTGCTTCATCAGGGGCTGCAGCAGCAGGGGAAGGAAACATTCAAGTCACTTGAAGGATTTTATTTCCCTCTCAGGTGCTGGCACCAGATCTCTCTGTCCTGAAAGGATCATGCTCTCAGATGTTCCTCAGGTATGGATTTCCCTCCTATCTGTTGCCACCAAAGCCTGCACAAGAATAATTCCTTCTGTACCCCTAACCTTCCTGCTCTAGGAGGTGCAACCCCATTTTCCACCTTAACTTTTGGGGTTTCCATCTGACATCTCTTCCTTAGCAAAAGGATTTCCATCCTCAGAACACAACACAGCAACTCCAAGAGCAGAGCTAAAAAAAGAACTTGCTGTGAGCAGTTTGCTCCGTGGTGCTTATCAGCCCTTTGCCATAAGGTCAGGATGTCCTCTGGCTTCCTCTGGATCGAACACCCCATGGGGCTGATTTGTTGCAGTTGAAATTGGTGGGTGAGAAACTTGAACCATGTGTACTGAGAGCCCAGAATGCCCCCAGCCCTGGGCTGGTCCCCCAGCATGGGCAGCAGAGAGGGGGGGGATCCTGCCACTGTGCTCAGGTGAGACCCCAGCTGCAGAGCTGCCCCAGCCCTGGGGACACAGCAGCAGCACCTGGAGCTGCTGGAGAGAGCCCAGAGGAGGCCCCGGAGCTGCTCCAGGGCTGCAGCCCCTCAGTTCCCAGGGATCCAGGCTGGGAGAGCTGGGAATGCTCCCCTGGAGGAGGGAAGGACCCAGGGAGAGCTTCCAGCACATTCCAGCGCCTGAAGGAGCTCCAGGCAGAGGGACTGGGGACAAGGCCTGCAGGGACAGCACCCAGGGAATGGCTCCCACTGCCAGAGGGCAGGCATGGATGGGATCTTGGCAATGAGGAATTCCTGGCTGGGAGGGTGGGGAGAGGCTGGGCTGGAATTGCCAGAGCAGCTGTGGCTGTCCCTGGATCCCTGGCAGTGTCCAAGGCCAGCTTGGCTGGAGCTGTGAGAAACCCGATCTGATGGAAGGTGTCATTTGGAACTGGATGGTCCTTAAGGTCCCTTCCAACCCAAACAATTCTGTAAGCCTAGAACTGGAAAACACCGGAGCACCTGTGGGGAAAGGGAGCCGTAACCACGAGCGCTCCTGGCTCCTCCTGCCGGTGCCCGCTGGAAACCTCTCCCGGCCCGGGAGCACGCTCCCGCCCTCAGCTCTCACCCTGCGGCTGCGGTGGCCCCGCTTCTGCTGCTGCTGCTGCTGCGGCTGCTGCTGCTGCTGCTCCACGAGCTCGATGGCGTAGGTGGGCGGGGAGGCCGCACGCATCCCCCGCACCACCTGGATGCTGTCCTCGGGCAGCGGCGGCAGCCCCAGCTCCTCCCGCCGCCGCACCTTCATGGCCTGCAGCGCCTCGAACCCGCCCAGCGTGAACTGGGGACAGAGAGGGGAGAGCACGGAGCACGCACGGAGCACCCACGGAGCACACAGCCCTCCCGGGCAGCTCCCAGCTGGGGGCCATCAACCGGCAGAGCCGAGGTGAAGGCACCAGGACACTCCTTCGTTCTCCAGATTCCTCCCTCACCCCATATCCTCAGCCCCCTCATCCCAGAAGGAACTGTATCCTTGTGTCAGCTCCCGGTGCCATCCTAAATAACGCCATCATGGTGGGGAACATTCAGGCTGCAGCAGCGCTGTTCCTGAATAAAAGTTTCTGGAGCAAGGGAGGGTTTGCACTCACCAGCAGCACCTTCCAGAGCAGGAGCAGGACCTTCTTCATGGGGAAGTGTGGAGCGTGGCCGCTGCAGAACTTGGTCACCATCGTGAAGAGCAGCAGAGCAAAGGGCTCCTCAGTGTGCACAGGGAAACCTGTGCAGAAGGGACCGGGACTGGGTCAGAGCTGATCCCTATCCCTGAGCTCTCCCCGCTGGTCCAGCAGCACACAGGGACCTCCAGAGGGCACAGTGAACTTTGGGGCTCACTCAGCTCCATCCTGAAGGTCTCCCGGCAGGTTTTCCACTCGGGGGGATCCGTCTCCTGCTCCACGCGGATGTTCTCCACCATCAGGTACATGACACTGAGCAGGACCCTGCCAGGACAGCACAGCAGGCTGCTGTCAGGCCACTGTGTCCCCAGAGGCTGTCCCCCACCCCTCCCAGCAGCGAGGGTACCTGAGCTCCGTGCTGTCGGCCAGGGAGATGGCCGGCTTCCGCAGGGCGCTGCTGCAGGCCTGGCTGTTCCTGCGGGAGAGGGGTGAGCTCAGCCAGCCCCTGGGAATGCCACACCGGGACTGTGACACGGCTCTGGCACCTCCCCAGCAGGAGGAGGAGGGTGGGGACAAAGAGGATGAAGAGGGGGGTGAGGAGGATTGAAGAAGAGTGCAAGAAGGATGGGGTGAAAGAAGATGAAGAGGAGGAGGATGAGGAGAAAAGGGTGAGGAAGATAGGGAGAAGAAACATGAAAAGGAGGAAGGTGAGAAGGGTGAGGAGAAAGATGATGAGGAGGAAGAGGATGAAAAGAAAGAAGATGAAGAGGAAGAGGCTGAGGAGGTGAGAAAGAAGATGAAAAGGAGGAAGGTGAGAGGATGAGGAGAAAGTGGAGGTAGAAGAGGAAGAGGAGGATGGAAGAAGAAGAGGAAAGTGGGGAGGAAGAAGATGAAGAGGAGAGTAAATTGAATAGAAGAAAAGGAGAGAATGCAGATCAGAGAATCACAGAATCACTTTCATTGGGAAAGACCTCCAAGGTCATCGAGTCCAAGAAGTGGAGGAGTGAGAAGAAAGAATGAAGTGAAGAGGACAAGGAGGGAGAGGTGGGCGAGGGCAGCGCAGTCCTCTCACTCAATCTCCATGTTGAGAAGCTCCAGGAAGGCAGAGAAGGTGCCCAGCTGGTACAGGAGGAAGCTGTTGTGCCGAGACCAGTGGAGGACATCACCTTCATTATCACAGTCCCCAAAGACACCTGGAGAGGCCCCAGAGAGAAACACTGGTGAGGGAGGACCAGCCTTTGAACCCCTGGAGTCCACAGGACCACCCCAGGCAGGAGCTTCACTGCACCAGCCCGGCACAAGCCTGAGAAAGGCTTCTCCCAAACCCCACGGCAGCGGATCCGAGGCCACATCGGGCCAGGAGTGGCGTGTGTCCTTACCCTGTGCCAGGTACAGGATGGCCCGTGCCACTCGGAGCCTCTTGTCCCTGTTGACCACCTCCAGCCCATCCAGCAGGCGCATGACGTAGGCCTTCTGCTGAGCCCTGGCCAGCTCCAGCCACCTCCTGCCCGGCACTGGAAAAGGGACACGAGTCCAGCCAGCTGCTTCCCTGGGGGGCTGCTCTTGCCCCAGGCCAGGGGTGCTGAGCCCAGGGCTGGTACCTTGAGTGTGAAAATCCTCCTCAAAGCATCTCCTGTTGTGGCTCAGCTCAGGCTCCTCGGTGTAGCTGTACAGCTCTGATGGAAACAGGGATCAGCAGGGACATGGAGGGGCTTCACCCTCCTCCTCATTCCCAAATTCCTTGGGAAGCATGCCTGTGCACCCAGGCAGACACGGGACAGAGATCTAAACTGGTGCCTGAGCCCTCCTGCAGCTCCAAGGGCACCTTGAGGCCACCCAATGCCACCAAACTCATCCCCTTCATCCCCCAGCTCCTGCTCCAGCTGCACTTCCAGTTTCATTGGGGTTTTTGAGGGGACATTTTGAGTCTTACTTAAGCAGTTTGGGAATGAAGGGAATGCAGGAACACCCAGGCAGGACCTGCACTGGTCCCACATCCAGCAACTCAGACATTTTGGGTCCTGCAAATGGGGGCTGGACTTGGACTGACATGATGTTGCACCTGCTCTTTGTAATTCCTGCCTGTTCCTGTAGGATTCCTACCTGTTCCCACAGAATCCCTACAGTCCCGAGGGGCTGAGCAGCACCACGGAGGACTGAGGTGATCCTGCAGGGAAGGAGGAAGGATCCCTTGCAGAGGAAATGTGTTTTTGCCAGGCCAGCGTGTGCAGCCGAGATACACCGAGCTAAAAATAACCCCATTTTCTCCGGACACGCTGGGGAGCGGGGTTAGGGAGCAGAGGCAGCTGGAGCGGCCGCACAGCGGGAACGCGGGGACAAGGACAGACCCGCCTGATAGAGGCTGGGTGACACCTCCCGCCCGGGCTCTGTCACCGGACACCCCGCCCTCCCGCCACCCCGGCGCTGTGCCCTGGTAACGGGAGCGCGGGGCAATCCCCGTGTCCCCACGCGTCCCTGCTGCGTCCCCAGGGAGCGAGCGGCTCTCTAATAATAAACCCCGCTCGCTCTGTTACTGCAGGGACGGCACCGCTCCGTGTCCATCCCCCATCCCGGCGGGGTTTTCATTTTCCCTGCCTGCCGGGCACCTGCAAATAACAATGCAGCACCCAAAACCTGCTTCACCTGCCAGCTCAGCGCCGTGGCCGTCGGCATCCCCGTACTCGAATTCCAGGTTGGGACAATCCACGGAGCCCTGCGGAGAGCGGGATGGGGTTAGGAGGGGGCTGGCACATCCCTGGGGATATTTTGGGCTGCGGGATGGCTGCCAGCACTCGCAGCCTTTGCGCCAAAGCTGCTCCAGCCGCCGGAGCAGCGACTCGCAGGGATGGGTCTCCCGGGCTGGAGCGGGGAGTCCGTGCGGGGCCGCTCAAAAGACGGCGGAAATGTGGAAGCCGTGTGTAAAAACAGCATTTCTCAAATCCCAGCAAAGCAAAGGCCCGACACAAAATGCCGGGGAATGTTTGATGCATTTCAGAGCCCTGCACGCCCTAAAAACAAACCCCGGGGCTGGTTCAAAGCAAAAGCCCGCGGGAGGATGCTGCGGATGCCTGAGCTCCGTCCCCAGCACCGCAGATCTGACAGCTCTCGGGGCCGCGCTTTGCCTTTCTGGTCTCCCCCTCCTCCCCTGCGGATGAGGAACTGGAGCATGAAACTTCGCCGGAGGATTCCGGCGGGGCAGCGAGCAGGCAGCCGCAGCCAGACGACCCAAGGCCGGCACCGCGCCGCCCTGCCCCGGGTAAGGGAACACATGAATGGGTAATCAACGAAATTAACATAATTCCCAATTCCGAGTCTCGGCATCCCTCCTCGGCAGCCGGCCTGGATCTGATGCGCGTCGTGGCGATTAATATTGATGAGCCAGGAGTCCGCGCGGCTCCGGGATGAGCCCGACTGGCTCGGGAGGGTTCTCAGCTGGGTTCTCAGCCCATCGCCGCAGCCCCGCCGGCGGCGCGGCTCGGGCGCTCCGAGCCGGGCAGGAATTCGGCGGAGCGCGTGCAGCCCTAATCCGCTTTGAAAGACCGAGCCAGGGGAGCAAAGCAAAGCCCAAATTCACGAGTTAGGGACGCGACTTGGACACCGTTCCCAGGGACCCTTTTGGGGTCAGGGAGCCCCAAAGGTGGTTTTAGGGTGGCCGGGAATAGCAGATCCCAGTGGGATCCTGGTGACCCGATCCCGGCCCTGCTCTCGCAGCCTGGCACTGACGAAGCCGCACGGGCGCAGCTGGGGCAGGGCAGCCCAGCGGGGTTTGGTGGCTCCCCCGTGCCCCGGGGTTAGCGGGGCAGGAGGGGGGAAGGGGCTGGAGGGGACAGCGGCGCCCGGACCTTGGTGAGGGGCGAAGGGGAACCTGCAGAGTGTGGGGGAGCCCAGGGCCCGGGTGGGTCCCCAAAACCCTGCTGCCGGCTCTGGGCGTGGGGCTGGGAGGTGCCAGCACCCCAAAACTCTGCAGCTGGGTCTGGGAGTGCCGCGGAGCGCCCCTGGGCTCCCCGCTCCGGGCTGGGCATCGCAAGACGCTGAAGCCACCCCCGCAGGACCCCTAAAGCGTCCAGTTTGGGGTAGGGAACACCCCCAAGACCGGGAGCTCCCCCAGTCCTGGATAAGGCTCCTTCCGCAGGGACCCCCTATGCCACAGCAGGTCCCGGCGGAGCCCGGGGGGCGCCTGCACCGAGCTCCGCGCTCTTACCTCGGACTCCTTGCGCTGGCTCCTGAAGAGCTCCCGGCCCTTGGGCTGTGGCTGTGGCTGGAGCTGTGGCTGTGGTTGTGGCTGTGGTTGTGGCTGGGGCTGTCCCGAGCGGGCCCTACCCGGGCCCGGGGCTCCGCCGCCTCCCGCCGCCTCCATCCCGCGGCCGCCGCCAGCACGTGGGGGCCGGGCCCCGCCACGCCCCGCCACGCCCATTGGTCCGCCGGGATCAGGGGCGTGGCCTCAGGACACACCCCCGCCTCGCCATTGGTCTGAAGCGGGATGGGGCGGGGCCGGGGTAACGGCGGAGGGAGTCGGGGGGAACCCGGGGGTCCCTCGGGATGGGGGGGCTGGGGACACGGGGGGGGACGGGCTTGAGGGGACAGGGGGGGTCCCTGGGGTGCTGGGAACAGGGGATGCTGGGGCTTATGGGGGGTCCCTGGGGTGCTGGGAACAGGGAATGCTGGGGCTTATGGGGGGTCCCTGGGGTGCTGGGGACAGGGAATGCTGGGCAGTTATGGGGGATCCCTGGGGTGCTGGGAACAGGGAATGCTGGGCAGTTATGGGGGGTCCCTGGGGTGCTGGGAACAGGGAATGCTGGGCAGTTATGGGGGATCCCTGGGGTGCTGGGAACAGGGAATGCTGGGCGGTTATGGGGTGTCCCTGGGGTGCTGGGAACAGGGAATGCTGGGCGGTTATGGGGTGTCCCTGGCGTGCTGGGAACAGGGAATGCTGGGGAGTTATGGGGGGTCCCTGGGGTGCTGGGAACAGGGAATGCTGGGCAGTTATGGGGGATCCCTGGGGTGCTGGGAACAGGGAATGCTGGGGCTTATGGGGGGTCCCTGGGGTGCTGGGAACAGGGAATGCTGGGCGGTTATGGGGTGTCCCTGGCGTGCTGGGAACAGGGAATGCTGGGGAGTTATGGGGGGTCCCTGGGGCGGTGGGAACAGGGGATGCTGGGGAAGGGGTTTATAGGATGTCCCCGGGGTGCCGGGAGGATGGAATGCCGGGGAAGGAGGATTTGTAGGGTGTCCTTCGCGCTCTGGGAGTACAGAATGCTGCCATGGGGGTTACGGGGCGTCCCCGGAGCGCTGAGCCGGGGCAGCGGGGCGGGGGCCGGTGGTGTCACAGGCGCCGTTGGGGAAATGAGGGGCGGCCATGGAGGGCCGGGGGTCACCTGTGGGGCTGCAGCCGCCCCAGCACAGGCAGGGCCGAAGGTCCCCATCCCCAGGCACCCCCAGAAGCACCCGGCCAGTCGGGCTGTCCAAACCCCGCCGTCCCCATTTTGGTCCCAGGCAGCTCCCTGGAGCAGGGTTTCCATTCCCGCACCCAGTAAAGGGCGGGCGGTTGTTTCTGGGGTGACTGTGCAGGTTTGTGGCCGGGGAGGTACCGGGTGCCCGACCTCGGTGCCCCTCACGTCCCACATCCCTTCAGAGCCTCTGGAAGGGTGGAGACCCCAAGGGTTTGGGTCGGAATTTCCTTGGTGCGGCTCTGCAGCGGGGCCGGCAGGGCGGGAGCAGAGCAGATAACGGGATTGTTCCGGAGGAGATAACGGGACCGGGATCGTTCCCGCCCCGCTGCCCAAGGACACACCAGCCCAGCAGCCCAAACGCTTCCCCAGCTGGAATTGTCTGGAAGCAGCAGGAGCTCAAGGCCCCGGCTCTGGGGACACCCCCCGATCCCACCACCATCCCCGATCCCTCCCTGTCCTCCCCCGCCCCAAAATCCCGGTCTGCCCCCGCCTGACCCCAAGGACGCTCGGGAGAGGCTGAGTTTTCCAATGTTTTATTTGTGTTTTGAGATTACAGAGTCTTTATTGCTGATCTAATACAATCACTCAGACATTAATATTTAAAACATCCTTCTGAAATGTTACGGTTGCGACGTTTTCGTTTCCTCACTGCTGATGACGAGTTTTGTCTTATTATTATCTCTAAAGTTCAGAACAGAATTAATTTCCTTTATGCGATTTTGCTGGTGTTACCTAAAATCTCCTTTTTCCTAAGTCTTGGAAAATGTGTTACATTAAAAAAAAAAAGAAAGAAACCAAACCCCATTACACGTTTAATTTAGAGATGATCATAGGATATGATTCCAGGTTGATTAGGAAAAAAGCCAAGCGAGCCAAAAAGCTTTTACAGGAGAAGCAGAACATGGAGAAGAGCTTTAAAAATCGAGGTGGGAAAAGCCAGTTGGGATTTTAGTATTAATATATATATTTTTTTTTTTCCCTTCCTATCTACCTGGAAGATAAAAGGGGGTTCAAACTGGGCACGAAGGGATCCGGGGCTGTGCAGAGCAGGCACGGGGCGGGAGGCGGCTCTGGGGATGGGAGGGGTCGGGATGAAAGGGGCTTTTCCAAAAGGGGCTTTTCCAAAAGGGGCTTTTCCAAAAGGGGCTTTTCCAGGGGGAAGTGGCTGTGCTTGGGTTGGGATGGGATTCCTGTTCTTCCCGAAGCTGCTCTGCCCCAGGGGCCCCACAGCCACATCTCAGAAAACAGCAGGGGCTGACACAGACCAGGATCCAGCTCGGGGAGAAAGACCTGGGTGGGATGTTTCCAATAGCTCAGGGGATTCTTCCCAAAAAATCTCAGGATCTGGGTAAAATGAATGAGCAGAGATCATTTCAAGTCTGTGGTTAGCAATCAATCCACTGGAAGCTTCTCAAAGCCTGAAGGTCTCCTCAAGGCCTTCACAAAGCCCTGACGCCTTCCCAAGGTCTCTTCAAGGTCTCTTCAAGGTCTCCTCAAGCTCTTCCTTCCTGATTTTGAGAGATTTCAAAGAGAAACTTGGAATCAGCCGGCACATGGGAACGTTTGCTCTGGAGATGAGCGGCTCGTGGCCAACCTGCCTCCAAATCTCCTGAGAGCAGTGGGAAGGACTTGAGGCCGTAATTCCTCCGTTCTCCCTTCCTTGTGCGTGAACGAGCTGCCACAAAAAAGTTCTCCATGATGGCAAAGCAGCCCAGGAGGACAAAACACGGATCTGCAGCCAGTGAGACTCGGGAACCAGCAGGGAGGACAGAGGCTCCTGTGCTGACGGGGCTGGGCAGGTTCATTTCAGAAGCACCACGTTCTCCACGCGAGGGACAGAAGGGACTCCGCTCAGACACTTGGGAAGTCACCTTGCTAAGGGTCACACTGTCCTGTGCTCAGGTGGGACATCCCGGGATAAAACAGGGAACTCTGGCAAATTTATCTCCATCAGCTCTGACACGTCGAGGTGACCGAAGGGTTTTAGTGATCTGAACTCTCCCCTGGCACAGAACCCGTGGGGGTCACTCCGGCGGACATCTCACACATCCCAAAGGGGAATTCCAGATTCGTACAAATACCACCAGAAAATAAAACTCCGAAGGTTTCCAATGAGGACTGAAATTCAGCTGGAGAAGGACCTGGGTCCTCCCAGCCGGGCGGCCGGCGAGCTCCGCTTGGCGCGGCAGGAGCCGCCGGGCGCGGCAGCAGCATCGGCGGGCGAGGCCCTTTCAGCAGCGCGGGCCCCGCCGGGAACACGACTTTGGTTGATCCAGAGAGGTTGGCACTCGGAACGACAGCAGCAGGAAAACGCCGCGGGGCTGTGGCCAGGGGAGCGGCGCCGGCTCCTCCGCGCCCGGGGCTCTCCCCGGGCCGGCGCCGACCCTTGGGCACAGCTCCGGGCAGTGCTAAGGCGAGGTTCCCCGGCTGGGCACGGCCCCGGGCGCTTCCAGGGCACTCGAAGAGGCTTCTCCAGCCAGATTCCCGAGGCGGCTCCCGGCCGGGCGGCAGCGCCCGGAGCCAAGGAGGATCTTGGCTCTGTTGTCAAAGCGCCGGAGATTCCCCGGCTGCCGGGATCCGGCGCTGCCGGAGAAGCGCGGGGGCGTGGAGGAAACCAAAAGCGACTCCCAGGCCGGGTCCCGCCGCGCGGGGGGTGAGCAGGGATAAGGGACTATTCCACGGCTCGATTCCAGCAGCTTCCTCCTCGCCTTCCCCGTCCTCCCAGCCCCGAAAAAGAACGAACCCAAAGAGAAAAATGAAAGGAACGGAAAGAAAATCCAGCGTCTCCCAGTCCCGCGGCAGGACGAACACCAGTGGCAGAGGCCACATGAACAGTATTCTAATTTAATAAATAAATAACCTAAAACACACTGTCGACTATGGCAGCAAGCCCGGCTCTAGCGTGGGAAGCTTGCGCGGTTTCATCCTGTACAGTAGTTGAGAAAGACTCGGGTGCTTGTTGCAGTTCCTGGCGATTCTCCTGTGGCAGGAACTCAATATCTGGGAAAAGGAGGAAAAACGGAGCTTGGGTGAGCGGGAAGGGGTGAGAAGCTGCCCCGGCATCACCACGGTGGATTTTGGGAGGGGGAGACGCCAAGGCTGAGGAAGGGACTCGGTCCTTGCTGCCCCCGAGGTGCCCAGGGGAAGCTGGAGGGGCCGTGGCTCCCCCTCAGGGCAGGGAATTCCCCGAGACCCTCAATGGATCCCAACCTCTCCAGGACAAACCTCGCTCCCCACAAGGCTGGGCACCAAAACCAGGCACAGAGAGCTGAACCGGAGGGAATTCCTGCACAGCCACAGGGAAGCACCAGGAGTTTGCAAGGAAAAAAGCTCAGGATCTGGGAAAACCCAGTGATCCCCAAACTGGGAGTGTTCTGGTGCTCTCTGCCTGCCAAGAAAATCCCTTTTCCTGCAGGAAAAGGATCTGGGCTTCACCCTCCCAAGCAGATCCACTTTTGCACAAAGCCGTTTCATTTTCACAGTGGAAATTCATGGCAGTGCTGGCTAAAAAATGTGGAGAGGGAAGCGATCCAGGGCTCCTACTGAAAATTATTATTATTTTGGGGATCTGCCCAGCCTGTGCTCAGGAAGGAGCCGTGGAGCTGAGCCCGTGGGAGCAGCCCTGGGGCCGAGGCTGCTCTGTGCCACCTCATCCTCCGTCAAACTTTAAAAATAAAGCTGCTACCGAGCCGGTGGCATCGCGCTGGCATCTGCCACGTCTGGGTGACAGCTGCTGCCACGCACAAAGGGCTCCTGTCCTGCCAAGAGCTCCTGTCACGGCTCCAAGCGCACCAGCCCCTCCCTGCTGCCCGCACCGGCACTGAGCAGAGAGCCCTCGGAATCATCTCAGGGCATGGCTGGGGCTCAACCCCGGCTGACCCCACGGCGGGGCAGGAGCAGAGGGCTGGGAGGGCACACGGAGGGCACCAGGAGGGGTCAGGGCTGGGAGGGGACAGGGAGGGGACAGGGCTGCAGGGCACCTGTAGTAGTTGGGTTTGAAGGGTCCGTTCTTGTTGAGCCCCAGGTACTTGGCCTGCTCGTCCGTCAGCTCCGTCAGGTGCGCGTCGAACGTGGGCAGGTGCAGGCTGGCCACGTACTCGTCTGGGGGCAGAGGAGGCCAGGCCTCGTCACAACAGCCAAGGGAGGCCACAGCGAGAGCCCCGGGCTGAGGCACAACCCAGCTGGCACCTCTGGCTGGTGTCACCCCACCCCAAGAGCAGGACAAGCCAGCCCTGCCTCAACACTCCTGATTCCCACCAAAAAGCCCCAGGTGTGCCCAGGGTGGCTGTGTGCCCAGGAGGGGGCTCTGCTGGCAGGAGGGAGGCCCCATCCCTGGCAGAGACCCCACGGGACACCCCCTGCCCTGGGAGGCACCCCCTGCTCTCCACATGTGGGACAGGAGAGCAGCAAGAGCTGGAAGCCCCTGAGCTGGGCCCAGCGGCACCTCCCAGCTGTGACAGTGACCCAGCCCGGCCCAGCGCCACCTCCCAGCTGTGACAGTGACCCAGCCCGGCCCAGCGCCACCTCCCAGCTGTGACAGTGACCCAGCCCGGCCCAGTGCCACCTCCCAGCTGTGACAGCGACCCAGCCTGGCCCAGTGGCACCTCCCAGCTGTGACAGTGACCGAGCCCAGCCCAGTGCCACCTCCCAGCGGTTCCAGCCCAACACCCATGAGCAGAAGGCAGTGGGAACATTGTTACCCATTTTTTTAGGCAGCAAGTACACGTCCTGCTTGTAGCGGCCCTCGGGAGCGTTGTAGAGCTCTATCAGAGCCAGGGCCTGCAGAGAGGACACGGGGTCAGGGGCTGCTGTCCCTCAGAGCAGGGCCTGCCCCCCGCCCAGTCCAAGCCCCCCTCACCTGGGTGGTGGCCGTGATGGACAGGACAAAGGTGGGCACGGTGGAGCAGCTCAGGTTCAGCAGGCGGCCCTGGGAAGCAGAATCTGGCTGTTAACGGGGCCCCACACCCAGGCTGTAACCCCACAGGAGGGACAGGAGCCCCTGGAGCAATGGGTCCCTGCTGTGTCACCTGCACTGAGCCCCGAGGTGTGGCTGCCCTTAGGAAGTGGAAATCTCCCTGTGGGAGATACCCTGGAGAGGGATGAATTAAAACAGGGGAGCTTTTCTTCATCCCAGGAACTCAGCGGGGCCCTTGTGGCTCTGCACAAGTCCCTGCCAGGAGGGGACAGCCGGGGGGGGTCGGGCTGTGCTCCAGGGAACAGGGACAGGAGGAGAGGGAACGGCCTCAGGCTGGGCCAGGGGAGGTTTGCATTGGATTTTAGGGAAAATTTCTCCATGGAAAGGGTGGTCAGGCATTGGAACTGCCCAGGGCAGGGGTGCAGTCCCCATCCCTGGAGGGATTTCAAAGCCCCGTGGATGTGGCACTTGGGGACAGGGTGGCTTTGGCAGTGCTGGGAATGGCTGGACTCGATGGACTCAGAGGTGTTTTCCAACCCAAACCATTCTGTGATTCCCTGAGCCCAGCCCACGATGCACAGGGGCTGCAGCTGCTGCTCTCACCTCTGCCAGCAGCACGATCCTCTTGCCGTCGGGCCAGATGACGTGATCCACCTGGGACCGCACCCGCTCCCAGGTGAGCTCGGGCGTGCGCAGGCTGGCCTGGGGAGCAGGAGAGGTCACAGCAGCACCCCAGAGCCCCAGGAGCTCAGCATGGCTGGGAACAGGCAGCAACCCCTGCCAGCACCCTGGGACTGTCCTCCCCTGGGTCCCACCCCGGCCCCAGAGCAGCCACACCTCTGTGATTCACAGCCTGGACTGCTTCTGTGAGCTCAGCACATCAAAGCTCCAGAGCTGGTGAGGAGGATTCACCTCACCCCAAACAGTGTCACTCAAAGCACAACCACCCAAACAAAGCACCATCACCCCAAAACATCATCACCCCAAACAGTGTCACTCAAAGCACAACCACCCCAAACAAAGCACCATCACCCCAAAACACCATCACCCCAAACAGTGTCACTCAAAGCACAACCACCCCAAACAAAGCACCATCACCCCAAAACATCATCATCCTAAAGCACTGTCAGCCCAAAACAGCATTATCCCAAAGCACTCTGACCCTAAAAGAGTTGCCCCAAAGCACCATCATCCCAAACAACACTGTCCCAAAGAACCATCATCCTAAAACACTGTAACCCCAAGGCACCATCACTTTAAAACACCATCACCCAAAACACTGTTAGCCCAAAACTCCATCACCCCAAAACACCATCACCCCAAACAGTGTCACTCAAAGCACAACCACCCCAAAGCACCATCACCTCAAAACATCATCACCCTAAAGCACTGTCAGCCCTAAACTGCATTATCCCAAAGCACTCTGACCCTAAAACACTGCAACCCCAAACATCATCACCCCAAAAGTTACCCCAAACACTGTTCAGCCCAAAACATCGTTATCCCAAAATAACATTACCCTGAATACTTTTTATAAGCTACAAGAACGTTGAAAATTTGGTGGATGGTAATTGATGTTTTATGATCCTGATTTATATTTTTGTTTGGTTTTTTGGGGGGGGGGAAGAAGATGGGGGGAAAGGGTTGGTTTTGTAATTTGTTTTGGGGTGATTGTGGGATGATGACTGATTGTTGTTTTTAATACTAGGAGATACAGAGGAAAGTTAATTGAAGATGGATTGATGGCAAGTGGTTTGGATACTGTAGGGATACATGGTTTAATTGTTTAACAAAACAACCCAAAAACGTCAAGATCAAAAAAATGAATGCATAAAATGGGATTTAACTGACAGTTCCTAGTGAATGAAAGGACCCCAAACCACCATCCCCCAAAACAGTCACTCAAAGCACCACCACCCCAAACACCCCAGCCCCAAGGCACCCCCACCCCAAGCCCCAGTACCCCAAACAGCACCTCAGAACACCAGTGCTGTCAGTCTCCTCCAGCTGTGCCCCACAGCCCGTGCCCAGCCCGCCCCCAGCCCGCCGGCCGCGCTCACCACGTCGATCTCGGTGTTGGAGTGGCCCATGTTGCAGACGATGCAGCTGTTCTTCATCCTGTCCAGATGTTCCCTGGTCACCACGTTCTTGTTCCCTGCAGCAGCACAGCTGGGTAAATCCCCTGCCCTGCCCCTGGGGCTCTCCCTGAGGCCCAGGCTGGCTGGGGCTGCCCCTCCCGCCCTGCTGGCCCCGTACCTGTGCAGGTGATGACGATGTCCACCTGCCTGATCACCTCGTTGAGCTTCACCAGCCGGAACCCGTCCATGCTGAGGGGGAACACGGGCACAAAGTGACCCCAGACCCCGATTTTAACCCCCTGATGAGCCACTGGGAGTTTCTGGGGTCATCCTGGAGGGTCTGGGACATTTGTGAGCAGAAGTGGGAAGGGATTTGGGGGGTTCCCATGTCCTGTCAAGGCCTTCTCATCTGCAAGCCTCAATTCTCAACCCTGATGGGAACCCTGATGATTCTCCTCCTGCAGGGAACATCCAGGAGCTGTGGATCTGCTCAGAATCCAGGTTAGGATGGATTTAGAGCATCCTAAAAAACACCCCAAAGCTGTGGGTGCCTCTCACCACCCCAAAATCCTTATTTAGGCACCTGCAGAGCCCTCAGAGGGGCTGAGCCCCGGCAGGCCTGCCCTGCCCTCCCCAGCAAGGTGAGCTCAGGGATAACAAGGGCAGGCTGGGTTTTTTTGGGATTTGTTGACAATCCTCCCAAGAGCTCCTTCCTGTGCCTCTCACAAACTGCAAAATTGTAGTTACTAAAAAAAAAAAGTCATTTTTTTCTGCTGCCTGTCCCCATTTCCTGAGCTTTTCCCCACTGCAAGCTCCTCCTGAGAGGGGCCACGTGCTGCTGCTGCTGCCTCGTGCAGGGCCAGGGAAGGGATGGCTGGAAATTCCCAGCTGAGGATGGATGAAGGTCACAGAGCAGCCCAAAAGTTCATCAGCTCTGCTAATTAGAACTCATTAGTCCCCTCACCCCAACAACCTGGTGAGGAGCAGGCTGAGGGTTTGGGGGGCTCTGGGTGTTTTTGGGATCCCACAGCTGGGGATGCACAAGGAGGATCCAAACCCAGCTGTGCCTGCTGAGGGGCTGAGGGGCTGGGGGGTCACAGGACCCCAAACACCCCCAGGGCGAGGTGGGGGCACAGCCCTGGAGAGCCACGGAGCAGCTCATTCCCAAAATGCCTGCAAGCCACATCCCAAACTCCTGGCTGCTGAGGGATGGGATAAACTGGGAGGTGCTCTAGGGCAGGGCCCTTTCCTGGGATGGGACAGAGTGGGAGATGTTTTAGGGCAGGGCCCCTTTCATGGTGTGGGATAAACTAGGAAGTGCTTTAGGGCAGATTGGATAAACTGGGAGATGTTTTACAGCAGGGCCCTTTCCTGGGATGGGATAAACCAGGAGATGCTTTAGGGCAGGGCCTGTTTCATGGGTTGGGATAAACTGGAGATGCTTTAGGGCAGATGGGATAAACTGGGAGATGTTTTAGGGCAGGGCCCAGGGCAGAGCTGGGGCTACAGAAACCCCTCTGGGAAGGATCCCCAGGGCAGAGCTGGGGCTGGAGGAGCCCCTCTGGGAAGGATCCCAGGCAGGGGGTGCAGGAATCTCCTCTGGAAGGATCCCCAGGGCAGGGGGGAGCAGGAACCCTCTGGAAGGATCCCAGGCAGGGGGTGCAGGATCCCTCTGGAAGGATCCCAGGACAGGGAAGGTGCAGGATCCCAGGCAGGGGGTGCAGGATCCCTCTGGAAGGATCCCAGAGCAGGGAAGGTGCAGGATCCCAGGCAGGGGGTGCAGGATCCCCTCTGGAAGGATCCCAGGGCAGGGAAGGTGCAGGATCCCTCTGGAAGGATCCCAGGCAGGGGTGCAGCCCTACCAGGCCTGCAGGGCGCAGATGGGGTCGATCTCGGTGACGTAGACGATGGAGCCCATGGCCTTCAGGGCGGCACAGCAGCCCTTCCCCACCTGCAACGGGGACACAGCTCAGGGAAACTCTGCTCCTGGGGCAGCCCTCCCTGGGGTGCAGCAATCCCAGACTCAGGCCTGCCTTAGGGAAGACAGGCACTAAAACCCCCCTGGTTCTGGTCCCAGGGGGTGTTCCAGAGCCTCCTGCAGCCTTTGCTCCCCTCAGGAAGCTTTAGGGGTAATTAACCTCGGAGGGTTAACGAGCTTTAACCTTTGCCCAGCACAGGCAGTGCAGGGAATCCAGGTTAAAATGTTCCCAAAAATGTGATTTCAGCAGGAAAAACGGACCCATTCCAGCTGCTTGGGCATTAAAAAAATTCCAGTAGAGCACCCACTGCAACTGGTGTGAACTGGTCCTGAGAAAAACTGGGAAAAGAGGAATATTCCCATGTGGAGAGAGGGTGAAGGGATAAATCAAGATTAATTCTCTCTTGACCACACTGGAATGCCCAGAACATCTGCAGAACCCCTGAGTTTAGTAAAATCAGATTAAACATAATATTAAAATTATAGAAATATGTGTTGTGTCAATATGTGGGCATGCCAATATCCAGGTATTAAAGAGATGCAGAATATTTAATATATTTTTTAAAATGACTCAACTTTGGCATCTCTTTAATAATAAAGAAATGAAGAAAACTTTCAGGTTTTGGCAAACTCCAGAGGTTTGGAGGGTCCTGCAGGTGCAGAGCAAAGACCTGAGGGTGGAGGAAGCTGTGCTGAGGATTTGGACATGGAATTCCTGTGGGAAAAGGGGGAAAATTGGGAAAATGGAGCCCCTTACCTCCCCATAGCCACAAACCACCACCTGCTTCCCTCCAAACATCATGTCTGTTGTCCTCTTCAGGCTGAGGAAAAAGGGGAAAAAAAACCACAATTAAAGGTCAGAATTCCAGCCCAGCACTAAGAGCTGCTCCAAGGATGGATCCACAGCTGGCTCCTGCCTCCCTGAAATTCCAGGGGAAGAGAAAACCCCAAAAGCACCTAAAAATTCCCTTTTCCTTTTGGAAGGATGGGGCTTCTTTTGTTCTTCCAACAAAGAGGATGGAATTGGGGTTTGGAGCCCTTTTTTTTTTTTTTTTTTGATTTTGATTCATTTACCCTTTGTTTTGACACTCCCAAAATATTGAAAATCCTCTCCAAAAATCCTTTAATCTGAATTTTTATTGTCAACCCCAAGTGCCCCCCAAGGAAGAGCCCCAGGAGCAGCAGGGGAGGGGGAACTCCTTGCCAGAACCCCAGAGCTTTTCCCAAATGAAGCTCCCCCTTCCTCTGGTTTCCTTCTGCTCCCTCCCTGAGCGTGTCCTACATTCCAGGCTATTTTTAGCTCTGGAGTAAATAGGTTAGCAGTGCAGGGAAGGTGAAATTCCCTCCCTTTTCCAGGGAAATTCAGCTAAAACCCACAGCAGCTTCGAGGCACCTCTGCTCTCATCTGCCCTGACCCCGTCCTCAATTCCTGCACCAGGCTGAACCCAAATCCTGATTTACCCCCAAGGTGTTTGCATGGAATCCCTGGACTTTTTGGGTTGGAAAGGACTTTAAATCCCATCCCATCCCATCCCATCCCATCCCATCCCATCCCATCCCAGGGACACCTCCCACTGTCCCAGGCTGCTCCAGCCCAGTGTCCAGCCTGGCCTTGGGCACTGCCAGGGATCCAGGGGCAGCCCCAGCTGCTCTGGGAATTCTGTTCCCATATTTCACCCCCCCATCATCCCCATTCCTTGTTCCTTGGAAGGGGCTGCTGCACATCCCAAGTTCATGGATTGCTCATGGATTGTGCCACAAATGATGTCACAACAAGGACAAAATCTGTCCCAGCCTCACTCAGCCGTGCTGGAATTTGGGGCTGCAGGGACACGGACACCCAATTCCATGAAAAGAAAGGGAATAAAGGGCTGGAGAGAGCAAAGGGCTAGAGGGACACACAAGGGACACAGGCAGATTTTATCCAAAGGGGAGAGGGACAGCAATTCTGACGTAGGGAAGGATTTTATTCTCCTCTGACACACGAACTGAGCCGAGATGATCCAAATGGCAGCAGAGAAGAGCCCTGTGGGAATCCCTCCCCGTTCCCTGTGGGAATCCCTCCCTGTTCCCTGTGGGAATCCCTCCCTGTTCCCTGTGGGAATCCCTCCCTGTTCCCCAGGGAATCCCTCCCCATTCCCTGTGGGAATCCCTCCCCGTTCCCCAGGGAATCCCTCCCCATTCCCCAGGGGATCCCTCCCCATTCCCCAGGGGATCCCTCCCCATTCCCCAGGGGATCCCTCCCCATTCCCCAGGGGATCCCTCCCCATTCCCCAGGGGATCCCTCCCCGTTCCCCAGGGGATCCCTCCCCGTTCCCCAGGGGATCCCTCCCCGTTCCCAGGGAATCCCTCCCCATTCTCCAGGGGATCCCTCCCCGTTCCCAGGGAATCCCTCCCCGTTCCCAGGGGATCCCTCCCCGTTCCCAGGGGATCCCTCCCCGTTCCCCAGGGGATCCCTCCCCGTTCCCTCTCACCCGTCCAGGATGGACTCCCGGCAGCAGTAGAGGTTGTCAAACTTCTGCTTGGTGACCGAGTCGTTGACGTTCATGGCCGGCACGCAGAGCTTCCCCGCCTTGGAGAGCTGGTACAGCCTGGCAGGGCACAGGGCCAGGGCTCATCCAGGGAACTCAGCCCTGCACTCAGGGGGTGTGGGATGGAAAGGGCCCTAAAGATCATCCTGGCCATGGCAGGGGCACTGGACACTGTCCCAGTGTCCAGCCTGGCCTGGGACACTGCAGGGATGCAGGGGCAGCCCCAGCTGCTCTGGCAATCCCAGCCCAGGCAGGAATTCCTCATTGCCAAGATCCCATCCATGCCTGCCCTCTGGCAGTGGGAGCCATTCCCTGGGTGCTGTCCCTGCAGGCCTTGTCCCCAGTCCCTCTGCAGCTCTCCTGGAGCCCCTGCAGGCCCTGGAATGTGCTGGAAGCTCTCCCTGGAGCCTTCCCTTCTCCAGCATCCCCCTGCTCTCAGCTCTGGGCACAGACTCAACTCCCCATAGCAGGAAAGTCACTAAATATGAATTTAAACACCTCACTGTGGCTCTTCTTTCAAGAGAGTCTGAAAATCCCGTTCCTGCTCCAGCCCTTGGGAAGGAGAAGCTGCCTTTGGAAATCTCTTCTTCCCACACTGGGATTTCAGATACTAAAAATATCACCAGTCCTTCTCCTGACCCCACTGGTGCAGAGCTGGAGCCACTTCCCCGTTTCACACATTTCATTTCCCTGCTCCAGGAGCTGCCTGAACCTCTGGCCAAGCTCTGATCCAGCTCAGAGCTGCAGCCAAGCCTTTCCCCCTGCAGAACTCAGCAAACAGTGCTGCTCTCCTCAGTTCCCTGTTCCCTGGCACCTGTGATGGGATGAATTCCATGGAAAAGCTCCTGTGACATCTCCCAACCCCCAGAGCTGCTCCCACCCCGGCTCTGCTGCTGCCAGGGACTGAGGCATTTCACTCACTCATCCCTCAGGTTCTCCCTTCCCCAAAACCAGCTCAGTTCCTCTTCCCAAATCTCACTTCTGCCCACGGATTTAAGGCAGGGCTGGGCTCTTGGCTTCCTCCTCCACACCGGGTGAGAGCCTCTCCTCCCACCCCCAGCAGGGGCTCCTGCTCCTCCTGGGAGCTCAGAGCAGCTCCAGGGGTCCTGCTCAGATTAGAGCAGGCCCCATGCAAAGCCAGGCCTGGGGAAAAGCAGAGCCCAGCTGTGGGGCTCAGCGCTGAGCTCAGCTGTGGGGCTGGGCCGTGTCCCGAACCTGTGCACCCCAGTGACGCTCTCCTCCACGATGCCCTTGATCTTCTTGAACATGTTGGGGTATTTCTTGTAGATCCAGTGGGTGAGATCTCCCCCATCATCCAGGATCTGGAATAAAAACAGCCACAGAGTCACCTGGGGCCGGGCAGGGAGCCACGGAGCCACTGCTGGAATAAACACATCCGAGATGGGCAAGGAGAGCAAAACTCTGGCAAACTGCCTGGGGAAGGGCAGGCAGGAAAACAACAGCCCCAGAAATCTCAGAATTCCAGGGAAAAGAGAGATCCAAGAGCTTGGCCAGTCTTATGTGTATGGAAAGACCTGGAATGGCACCCAGGGGAGGTGCTGGGCCCAGAGGGGCCCCTGAAGAAGAAAAGGTCCAAGAAAAGGAAAAAAGCCAAGTGTGAGAACCCTGCTGGATTCCAGGGAAAACAGGGAGCAGAGGTCACCCAGGGCAGGGCAGGGCAGTGCCCAGGGGCTGCACAGGGTGACAGCAACACGGCCACCATCAGCCTCAGAGTCACCATCACCATCACCATCATCATCCTTGCACATTCCACACACTGATGTCAAACACTTTTCACTGCATCATCATCATCATCATCCTCCTCATCCCACTCTTTGCACATTCCCTACACCAAAGTCAAAGATTTCTCACTGCATCCTCCTCCTTTTCCTCCTCCTTCCCTTTCCATATTCCTTACACTGAGGTCAAAGACTTCTCACTTCACCATCACCATCATCATCTTCATCCTCTGCTTTGCATGTTCCCTACTCTGACACAAGGAATTCCAACGGGCATCATCATCCTCCTCACCAGCCTCATCCTTGTATATTCCATGCACTGCTGTCAAAGACCTTTCACTGCCTCATTGTCCTCCTCCTCCTCCAAGATTTCTCACTTCATCATCATCATCATCATCATCATCATCATCATCATCATCATCATCACCATCATCATCACCACCCCATGGTGATTGCTTCCCAAGGGATTCCCTGCACTCACAGCTCCGTGTCCCATCCACGGGCTGGGAAGGGTTAAGGGGAACTGGGAGCTCTCCTGGGCCAGCCAGGGAGGAATGTGGAATCCAGAATGTGGAACTCCCTGGCTCCCAGGACTCTTCATTTCACTGATCCCTGTTTAGTGTTTAATCCTCTTCCAAGAGAGAATCCAGCCCTTGGCAGGTTCCCCTTTCCCGGGGGAGCAGGGCATGGAAACCCCACAGAGGAGATCCCTGGGGGGCTGGGAGGTCACCTGGGTGTGGCCCCCCCAGACTCCAACAGCCCATCCCACATCCCTGCAGTTTGCCCAGCTTTTTGCTGCTTTGGCCTCATTCCTATTCTTCTAAGCAGGTTTGGGTTGATTTTTTTGGGGAAATTGTTTTTCCCAGAGAAGAGCAGCCTTGGCAGCTCTGGAGCTTCCCTCCAGGTCACTACATCCCTCCCTCAGCCCTTCCATCCAATGTTTGCTCCAGCAGAAAATCCCCAGAGAGGCTTTTCCATGAAGGAAACCTTGCAGATTCCGTATTTTCCAGGAAAAATCCCTTTTCTGAACCATTCCTGTGCTGAGGGAGCCTTCCCCTGAAGGTCAGAATTCCCAGAGCCTTCCATGAAGGATTCCCAGAATGGAATGGCCACGAACTGGGCCCGTGTCCAAGGAACAGGGAGCAATGATGGGAAAATTGAGGGTGGCACGGAATTCTCAGAGAGCTGGGGCTGCCCCTGGATCCCTGGAACATCCAGGGCCAGGCTGGATGGGGATGGAGCAGCCTGGGACAGTGGGAGGTGTCTCTGTGGAACCCAAACCATCCCATAATTCCATGACTTTAGATCCTTCCCACACTCTGTTCCTCACCCAGCATCCTATTTCTTATCTCTAAAACCATTTATCATCATTTCTTATCTCTAAAACCACGGATCTCCAAAATCCAGCAAAATCCCTGGGAACAGCTCCAAGATCCTGGTGCTCCCTCCATCATTTCCAGGAGCAGGTCTGAAAACAGTTCCAGAATGAAGAGACCCTGGGAAGGCAAATTCTGCATTTTCTGGGACACTGACTTGTACCAAAAGTGACATTTTGGATGGGAAATGATTCCTCAAAGAGCAGAACAAAGCTGCTCTCAGGTCTAGACTCAGTCTGATACCTCGGGGGTGGATTTTTTTGACATTCCTGGTTCTTTTTAAAGGTGACAGCGACTGGAAGGGACAAAAATCCCACCTCAAACGAGCCAATATTGGCAAAAACCCAACTCAGATCCACGTTTCCACCTTTGATCACTTCCCATATTTAGATCAGGAGCTCCAGGGCTCAAAATCCTTGGGGAAATGTGATGAAAACAGCACGTCTGACAGCTGAAAATTATTCTGCTCACCCAATTCCAGGTTCCTGTTTTCCCTGGAAACAAGGGCAGGATAAAAAGGGAGTTGGGCACCTGAGGTTTGTGTGGTTTAAAGTGTGGAAATCAGGGAAAAATCTGGGCTTTGTTCCCAAAAATCACCTCAGCCAAAGGTGAGAATTTAAAGGTCAAAAGGGTGAAAAAAACACTTTTCAAAAAATACTGATTTGGAGCCATTTTTAGAAGCTTACACTGCAGCAAGATGCTCTGAAATCAAAGGAAATACCCCAAAAATGGCATTAGTACAGCTTCTTCTGGGAGCACTGAAACCAAACCTCGCCTGGTGAGATCCAGGGGGTTTAGCTGCCTTTCCCTTCCCCCTCCAGGTGGGATTTTTCCAGGTGGGATTTCTCCAGGTGGGATTTTTCCAGGTGGGATTTCTCCAGGTGGGATTTCTCCAGGTGGGATTTTTCCAGGTGGGATTTCTCCAGGTGGGATTTTCCAGGTGGGATTTCTCCAGGTGTTTCCCCACTCACCATGTTGGGCTGCCAGCCCTCGACGTTGACGCAGCGGTCGATGCACCACCAGAAATCGTCCTCGGATTCGCCCTTCCAGGCAAACACTGGGAACCCTGGCCAGGGAGGGAGAGGGGGTTAGGCAGGAAAATCCCCTGGGAATCAGCTCTTGGACACTGATTTATTAATTCATGGGTTCATTTAATAGATTCAATTATTACTCAGCCTCAGCCAGTAAGACCCAGGGTGGGTTTGGCTCCTTTGGGTGTCCCAGAGTTCGGGGTCAGACCTGTGTCTTCAGCCAGGGGAATTCCCTGACTTTAACCAGGTAAAATCCTTGGGCTTACTCAGGTAAAACCCCTGGAAGTATCCAGGTAAAACCCTTGGGCTTACCCAGGTAAAATCCCTGACATGACCCAGGTAAAACCCCAGGCCTTACCCAGGTAGAATTCCTGGATTTAGCCAGGTAAAACCTTTGGATTTACCTGAGTAAAATCCCTGGTCTTACCCAGGTAAAATCCCCAGACTTATCCAGGTAAAATCCCTGGCCTTACCCAGGTAAAATCCCTGGCCTTACCCAGGTAAAATCTCTGGCTTCATCCAGGTAAAACCCTTGGTCTTACCCAGGTTAAATCCCTGTTATGACCCAGGTAAAATCCCTGGATTTATCCAGATAAAACCCTTGGCCTTACCCAGGTAAAACCCCTGGATTTATCCAGGTAAAATCCTTGGCATTGCCCAGGTAAAATCCTTGGATTTACCCAAGGAAAACCCCATGTTTTATCCAGGTGAAGCTCTTGGTCTTTTCCATGTAAAATCCCTGGTTTTGCCCAGGTGAAATCCCTGTCATGATCCAGATAAATTCCTGGATTTATCCAGGTAAAACCCTTGGATTTACCCGAGTAAAATCTCTGGTTTTATCCAGGTAAAGGCCCTGGACACACCCAGGATTTCCCAGGTAACCCCCACACGCTCAGTTTTTGCTCTGTGATTCACATTTCCCCCAAATTCTCTCTTTCACCTGAGTTGTGCCCCAAATTATAGAACCTAAACCAAATTTAGCTTCATTTCTCTGGGCAAAACAATTTCCAGCTTCAGCTCATAAATGACATTTTTACCGAGGATTTCACCTGGACAAGACCAAAGATATTACCTGGATAACTCCAGGGGTTTTACCTGGGTAAGTCCAGGAAAAAAAAATATTCCAAGAATTCCAGAGCTTTGGAAAGGGGGGATTTTGTGCTGTAGGTTATTCTAAACTGAAGAGAATGCAGGGAAAAAACCTTCCAAAGGGGTGATAAATGAGCTAAAAATGATGGAGCAGCAAAAATTCCCTAGAAAATCCAGGAGAAATTCCCTATAAAATCCAGAAACTCTCTATAAAATGCAGGAGGAATTCCTTATAAAACCCAGGATGAATTCCTTATAAAATGCAGTAGGAATTCCCCATAAAATGCAGGAGGAATTCCCTAGAAAATGCAGGAGAAATTCCCTATAAAATCCAGGATGAGTTCCTCATAAAATGCAGCAGGAATTACCTAGAATATGCCGAACAAATTCCCTATAAAATCCAGGAATTTTCTACAAAATGCGGGAGGAATTCCCTATAAATCCCAAGAGAAATTCCCTACAAAATCCAGGAGGATTTCCCTATAAATCCCAGTAGAAATGCCCTATAAATCCCAGGAAGAATTCCCTATAAAGCCCAGGAGGAATTCCCTATAAACTCCAGGATGAGTTCCTTATAAAATGCAGCAGGAATTACCTAGAATATACTGAACAAATTCCCTATAAAATCCAGGAGGAATTCCCTATAAAACCCAGGAGGAATTCCCTGTAAATGCAGGAGGAATTCCCTATAAAACCCAGGAGGAATTCCCTGTAAATGCAGGAGGAATTCCCTATAAAACCCAGGGGGAATTCCCTGTAAATGCAGGAGGAATTCCCTATAAAACTCAGGAGGAATTCCCTATAAAATCCAGGAGGAATTCCCTATAAATCCCAGGAGGAATTCCCTATAAATCCCAGGAGGAATTCCCTGTAAATGCAGGAGGAATTTCCTATAAAACCCAGGAGGAATTCCCTATAAATCCCAGGAGGAATTCCCTATAAATCCCAGGAGGAATTCCCTATAAAATCCAGTAGGAATTCCCTATAAATGCAGGAGAAATTCCCTATAAAATCCAGGAGAAGTTCTCTGTAAATCCCAGTAGGAATTCCCTCTAAATCCCGGGAGGAATTCCCGATGAACGCAGGAGTCCCCGCAGTCCGTACCGCTCTCGGCCAGGGCAGCGGCCACCTCGTTGAGGGTGGAGTAGATGTTGCAGGCGGCCCAGCGGCACTGAGCTCCCAGCGCTCCCAGCGTCTCCATCAGCACCTGCGCCCAAACACACGGCAATCAGCAGGATCGGGAATCAGCACAATTGGGAATCAGCACAATTGGGAATCAGAACAATTGGGAATCAGCACAATTGGGAATCAGCACAATTGGGAATCAGCACAATTGGGAAATCAGCACGGAGCGGGAAATCAGCACGGATGGGGAATCAGCACGGATTGGGAAATCAGAACAATCGGGAAATCAGCACGGAGCGGGAAATCAGCATGGATTGGGAAATCAGCACGGAGCGGGAAATCAGCTCGGATCGGGAAATCAGAACAATCGGGAAATCAGCATGGATCAGGAAATCAGCATGGATTGGGAAATCAGCACAATTGGGAAATCAGCATGGGTCGGGGAATCAGCACAATCGGGAAATCAGCACGGATCGGGAATCAGCAGGAATTGGGAATCAGCAGGAATCAGG
This sequence comes from Fringilla coelebs, assembly GCF_963513975.1. NCBI lineage: Eukaryota > Metazoa > Chordata > Aves > Passeriformes > Fringillidae > Fringilla > Fringilla coelebs. The sequence continues at coordinate 911,943 of NC_140033.1, read as the reverse complement.
AATCAGCACAATCAGGAAATCAGAACAATTGGGAAATCAGCTCAGATCAGGAAATCAGCACAGATCAGGAAATCAGCACGGATCGGGAAATCAGCATGGATGGGGAATCAGCATGGATCAGGAAATCAGCACGGATCGGGAAATCAGCACGGATCGGGAAATCAGCACGGATGGGGAAATCAGCAGGAATCGGGAATCAGCAGGAATCGGGAATCAGCACAATCAGGAAATCAGAACAATTGGGAAATCAGCATGGATCGGGAAATCAGCATGGATCGGGAAATCAGCATGGATCGGGAAATCAGCACGGATCGGGAAATCAGCACGGATCAGGAAATCAGCACGGATGGGGAATCAGCACGGATCAGGAAATCAGCTCAGATCAGGAAATCAGCATGGATCGGGAAATCAGCACAGATTGGGAAATCAGCTCGGATCAGCAAATCAGCACGGATCGGGAAATCAGCAGGAATTGGGAATCAGCACAATCAGGAAATCAGCACGGATCGGGAAATCAGCACGGATCGGGAAATCAGCACGGATCGGGAATCAGCACGGATGGGAAATCAGCATAAATTGGGTGTGTTTGCACACACACCATGGGAATCAGTAACATCGGGGGTTTTATTTGCAAAAACACCGTGAAAAGTGGCAAAATCAGGGGGAAACACCACGGAAATCACTAACATTGGGGGTTTTGTTTACAAAAACACCAGGAAAATCAGGAAAATCTGGGTTTTATCTGCAAAAACACCACGGAAATCAGTAACATCGGGGTTTATCTGCAAAAACACCGGGAAAATCACCAGAATTTCGGGTTTGTTTGCAAAAACACCAGGAAAATCAGCAAATTTCGGGGTTTTTTTTAGCAAAAACACCAGGAAAATCAGCAAATTTGGGGCTTTTTTTTTTGCAAAAACACCAGGAAAATCACCAAATTTTGGGGTTTTTTTTGTAAAAACACCAGGAAAATCAGCAAATTGGGGGTTTTGTTTCCAAAAACATCAGAAAAATCAGCAAATTGGGGGTTTTGTTTGCAAAAACATTAAGGAAATCAGCAGAAGTTGGAGTTTGTTTGGAGAAACGCCAGGAAAATCAGCAAAATTGGGAGTTCTGTTTAGAAATACACTGAGGAAGTCAGCAAAATTGGGAGAGTTGTTTGCAAAAACACTGGGAAAATCAGCAAAATCAAGGGGCTTATTTGCTGTTTGTTGGAAAGCTCCTGGGGGGATCTGAAGTTGGGTTTAAGTTCTGGAGGGTCTCTGAAGTTGGGTTTAAGCTCCTGGAGGGTCTCTGAAGTTGGGTTTAAGTTTCTGGAGGGGTCTCTGAAGTTGGGTTTAAGTTTCTGGAGGGTCTCTGAAGTTGGGTTTAAGTTTCTGGAGGGTCTCTGAAGTTGGGTTTAAGCTCCTGGGGGGGATCTGAAGTTGGGTTTAAGTTTCTGGAGGGGTCTCTGAAGTTGGGTTTAAGCTCCTGGGGGGTTCTCTTAAGTTGGGTTTAAGTCTCTGGAGGGTCTCTGAAGTTGGGTTTAAGCTTCAAGGTCACGTTGGAGCAAGCTGGTCCAGTGGAAGGTGTCCCTGCCCACTGGAATTGGATAATTTTAAGGTCTTTTCCAACCCAAACTATCCCAGGGTTGGATGGGACCTGAATTTGTTTTCAGGCAGCACCAGAAAACTGCACAATTCTGTAATTAAAGCCTTTTAAAAACCATTTAAATGGATGCCATAAATAAGAACTTGGAAGTTTATTTTTTATTTGTTGAGAGTTCATTTGGTAAAGTCCCAAATCCAGCCAGGAGGAATCACTGCTGTCCCATTTGGGGACAGTGGCAGCCCCTCCTGTCCCTGTTTGGGGTCTGGCTTAGGGAATCCCTTGTGCCCCTGTTTGGGGTCTGGCTTAGGGAATCCCTCGTGCCCCTGTTTGGGGTCTGGCTTAGGGAATCCCTTGTGCCCCTGTTTGGGGTCTGGCTTAGGGAATCCCTCGTGCCCCTGTTTGGGGTCTGGCTGAGGGAATCCCTCGTGTCCCTGTTTGGGGTCTGGCTGAGGGAATCCCTCATCTCTGTGTTTGTTTATGGGTCTGGCTTGGGGAATCCTGTCCTGTCTCTGGGGTCTGTTTTTGGGAATCCCTCCTCTCTCAGTTTTAGGGAATCCCTCCTCTCCCTGTGTGGGGTCAGTTTAGGGGATGGGCAGTGGGAATAGCCTGTGTGGGGTCAGTTTAGGGGATGGGCAGTGGGATGCCCCATTTAGGGTCAGTTTAGGGGATGGGCAGTGGGAATGCCCCATTTGGGGTCAGTTTAGGGGATGAGCAGTGGGAATGGCCTGTGTGGGGTCAGTTTAGGGGGATGAGCAGTGGGAATGGCCTGTGTGGGGTCAGTTTGGGGGATGGGCAGTGGGAATGCCCCATTTGGGGTCAGTTTGGGGGATGGGCAGTGGGAATGGCCTGTGTGGGGTCAGTTTAGGGGATGGGCAGTGGGAATGCCCCATTTGGGGTCAGTTTGGGGGATGGGCAGTGGGAATGCCCCATTTGGGGTCAGTTTAGGGGATGGGCAGTGGGAATGGCCTGTGTGGGTTTGGGGCTGGGCTCTCACCGCTGTCTGTGCTGTGATGTGAGTGCAGCCCACGATCTTGGCCCCAGCCAGGGGCTTCTCCCCCTGAGCTCTCTTCCTCAGAGCCATCAGCGCCGGCATCTCTGCGAGGGAAATGGGAAAAGGAAAATGGGGATGGGGTGGGAAGAGCTCAGGAGGAACAGCCCCCCCTGCCTGGCCTTCCCAAAAACTCCCACAGCTCCAAAACAGCCAAAGCCTCCAGAGCAAACACATCAAAACCCCCAAATCCCAAACACATCAAAATCCCCAAATCCCAAATACATCAAAACCCCCAAATCCCAAATACATCAAAATCCCTCTGGAGTTTTCCCTGCTATATTCAAATTTCTACCCCCAGGTGAGGCTGCAGGAAAATCTGCTTTGGGCTGAGGATTTGGGATTTGCTGCTCCACCTCTCCAACATCCAACACTTAAATCCTGCCTGGCCTTTGCTTTTTTATTTTTTGGAGGTAAACAAGCTAAAATTGTGACATTTATGGGATGGATTTCATCTTTTCTACCGATTTAACAAAACCAGTTTGAGTGCAGAGTACTCCTAACCCTGTAACTCCTTTTCCATCCCCAAAATCCCATGGAAGCTTTCCCATCCCAACAGGAATGGGGTCAGAAACGACTTCCTGGCATTCCCATTAATTTGCACGGCTATGGCAGCTTCAAAACAGCCAAAGCCTTGAGAGAAAACCCCAAATCCATCAAAATGACCCCAAATCCCACTGGATTTTCCCCTATTTTGTTCAAATTTTTGCCTCCCAGCTGAGGCTGCAGGAAAATCAGCTTTGGGCTGAGGATTTGGGATTTGCTGATTTGCTCCACCTCTCCAGTATCCAAACCCTGCCTGGCCTTTGCTTCTTTTTTCTTTTTTTTTTTTTTTTTTTTTTTTTAAAGCAATCAAGCTAAACCAAAATTGTGATGTTTATGGGATGGATTTCAGCTTTTCTACTGGTTTAAAAAATAACTTTGACCATAGAATAGTCCTTTAGCAGTTGGTTGGAAGCACACAGCACAACACTGTAACTCCTTTCCCATCCCCCAAAACTCCACGGAGACTTTCCTATCCCCCAAAACCCCCCAGAAGCTTTCCCATGGCAGCAGGAAGGGGGTGAGGCAGCCAGCAGCACCCTGAGCCCCAGCAGGAGGGGTCTGGGGGCAGGAGGAGCCCCGAGGAGCAGGAGGAGGGAGCCCCCTTACCCTGCTCGGCGATCTCGATCTCGCGGCGCCCAAACTCGGCCTGTTTGATGTTCTTGACGCAGAAATCGCTGCTGCCCTTGGAGTTCTTCTGCTGCTTGTCCCTTGGGGAGGTCTCATCCTCGGAGCTGTCCGTGCAGGAGGCAGCTGCAGGGAGCAGAGGAGGGCAGGAAGGGGGTAAAACACTCCCAAAATCCCCAGCACCCACAGGGGGTGTCCATGGATGTTCTTCCATCCCAGCTCCTTCCATCCCCAACTGGGATCTCTCCTTCTCCTCAAAAGAGTAATTTTCCCAGCTGGATTTACCTGGGATCAATTTTTAATTCTTATTGACCTCTACTTCAACACCACAGCAGAGGTGATGGGATTGAGCACTGCCTGGTTCCCCCACAGGCTCATCTCCATGGCCTTCTCCCACCCCTCTTCCCAAAGTTCTCCCATCTCTCTTCCCCAAGGTTTTCCCACCTCTCTTCCCCAAAGTTTTCCCACGTCTCTTCCCCAAAGTTCTGCCACCTCTCTTCCCAAATGTTCTCCCACCTCTCTTTCCCAGAAGTTCTCCCACCTCTCTTCCCCAAGGTTTTCCCACCTCTCTTTCCAAACATTCTCCCACCTCTCTTCCCAAAACTCAGGCCTCCACAGCTCCAAGACATCCCACAAAATGCCTGCTGGGGTTCAGAGCACTCCCAAGCCCAGTAGGAATTGTAATTTCAGGCCCTATTTCATCCCAGGGGGTGTGAGTTGATGATGATCCCGTTACTGTGGCATTCCCAATCCTTGGACCTGCTCCATCGCGGTGTTCCTTCACAGTGATGATGAGCTGCTGCTTGGGAGGCTCACGGGGGATGGCTGGAAGGAACTTCTCCATCAGGAGGGTAATCCACAGGCCTGGTGTGGATTGTCCAGGGAGCTGCTGGCTCCCCACCCTCAGGGGATTTTGGGAATTGTTTGGAAAGCCGGGGATCACCAGACGCTGTCCTGAGCCCCATGGGACCAGACTGAAGCTCTGCCTTGGGAGAGGCTGTGGATGTGCTGAATTCCCTCCAGGAGCTGTCAATAATTGTCTTCCTTCTTCATCAGTGTCCTCCAAACCTTTGATTATGGAATTAGACCATGGCAGACACATGGAAGAGCCCTTCATGGAGCTGGAAGTCCCCTTTCCTGTTTGATTCCTAAAATCCCATGTACTTGAATAAAATCACATCCATTTCTGATTGGAGTCATGATGGATCAACCAGCACTTTGGATCAGCTGAAGAAATCCTTTGTGCCACATCTTCTGGAATTCGGATTTCAGATTGTGCCACATTTTTGGATTCTCTGCAATCCTTCCTCACTGTGGGAAACCAAACCTCTTCTTCCATCATCCAGGACTGGCACCAGCAGCCAGGGAAATGCAATGAGCTCCAAATCCCAGCTCCTCTTTCCTCTTCAGGTGACCCTTCCAGGACCCAACTGGCCACTCCCTCATTCCTCATGGAATTGTTCTGCTCCAAGTCTTTCCAGCTCATGTGGTGCTTGTAAACTGAACCTGGGGCCTGGCATCCAAGGATTTGTTTCACCCCAGAGGAGTTCCACGGTGGAACAGCTCCACCCATGATGGCCCTGGTGGAGCTGGCCGGTATTTTGGATCACTGGGAATGATGGACTCGGTGATGGATACTCCTCCTCCTCAGCTCCTGGTGGAGCTGGCTGGTATTTGGATCACTGGGAATGATGGACTCGGTGATGGATACTCCTCCTCAACTCCTGGTGGAGCTGGCCGGTATTTGGATCACTGGGAATGATGGACATGGTGATGGATACTCCTCCTCAGCTCCTGGTGGAGCTGGCAGGTATTTGGATCACTGGGAATGATGGACATGGTGATGGATACTCCTCCTCCTCAGCTCCTGGTGGAGCTGGCCGGTATTTGGATCACTGGGAAGGATGGACACGGTGATGGATACTCCTCCTCCTGAGCTCCTGGTGGAGCTGGCCGGTATTTTGGATCACTGGGAATGATGGACATGGTGATGGATACTCCTCCTCAGCTCCTGGTGGAGCTGGCCGGTATTTGGATCACTGGGAATGATGGA